>NC_080168.1:22600363-23213095 GCF_950295315.1 Erinaceus europaeus
AGAATAGCATACAAGTTTTACATGTTTTCTGCGAGGCTGAGAATATAAATGAATTGTCATAAGATACAGTTAGAATTTAATGGAAATAATTTTGAAAAAAATAGAATTCCCATTGGCAATGTGTGCTATTTAGGATTCTTTTCAAAATGACAAAGAAAAAACCAGTTATATTAAAATGAAAATTCTAAGTTTTTTTTTTTTTTACCAGAACACTGTTCAGTTCTGGCTTATGTTGGTACGGGGATTGAACCTGGGACACTGGAGTCTCAGGCATGAGAGTCTATTTGCATAGCCATTATGCTATCTACCCTCTGGCCTCTTAAGTTATTTTAAATATCAAAATATTAATTTTTTCCAGGATATTTTACCTGTATCATTATATTTATTTTTTTTACATCTTATAAAATTTTCTGGGCCAGGAGGTGGCACACCTGGTTGAGCATACATGTCCTCTGATAAGATTTTCTGTTGAGATAGAGATTAAGTAGGGGAGAAACAGGAGAAACTCCAGTGTTGTGGTTTCTCTACTCTCAGTCTTTCTCTCACATGCGTGTTCTTTCTCTCAGAAATGCATATAATGAAAAAATCTGCTTAAAAGCAGAGATATTCAATATCCATGAAGCCGAGCTATTAAACTAATAAAATTAGTAGATGGCAACACTACAGCTCTCATAACATCCTTCATATAACTTACAGCTGTGTTGTCTACTTGCTGTGGTGCATTTTTTCTGCTCAGCAGTAGAGAAACACAAGTTTGCTTGTCATGAAATTGAGATTAAGGAGAATGTGATAGTCCCACTTTTATTTTGTGGATCATGTCATATGAAAATTGAGAACTGATTCATTGTCCTTCCCTTCATCACTTTTTGGGGGCTTAGCTGTAAATGGGTGTCAGCTGAGTTTTATTTATATTTACACCAACATATTTGGCTTCATTACCTCCAAATATCACCCTCAAAATATATTATAACATGGCATGGGTGGAGGCTGAACTAGAGCCTGGGTTGCATGCATGATGGAGCAGGTACTCTACTAGTTGTACTATCTTAACCAGAGAATGGGAAAGCTATCATGGGAGGGGGGTGGGTTATGGAGATTGGGTGGTGGGAATTGTGTGGAGTTGTACCCCTCCTACCTTATGTTTTTGTTCATTAACCTTTCTAAAATAAAAAATTTTAAAAAAATAAATAAATAAAGAATGAACACCATTGATTCTACTATTAAGCCTTTTTTAACTTTTTTATTTATAAAATGGAAACATTGATAAGACCACACAATTCCCACCACCAGAATTCCCTATCCCATCGCTTCCCTTGAAAGCTTTAGTATTCATTATCCCTCTGGGAGTATGGATCTATGATCATTATGAGGTGCAGAAGGTAGAAGGTCTGGCTTCTGTAGTTGCTTCCCCGCTGAACATGAGCATTGGCAGGTCGATCCATACTCTTAGCCTGTCTCTCTCTTTCCCTAGTGGGGCAAGGTTCTGGGGAGGTGGGCCTCTAGGAGACATTAGTGAGGTTGTCTGCCCAGGGAAGTCAGGTTGGCATCATGGTAGCATCTAGAATCTGGTGGCTGAAAAAGAGTTAAGATAGAAAGCAGAACAAATTGTTAACTAATCATGTACCTAAAGGCCAGAATATTGCAGATGAAGATTCAGGGTCTCCATTTTGGAAAAAGCTAGTAGGGCTATTTTAGGTATATTCCAAGGGGCCCATGAGTTTACTAGTTTTTGCTTGAACCTGACATCTAACATGCAAGTGGACCCAAGGTATTGTCTGGGAAGATGGTGTCATAGTTGGAAATAGGGCTAGAAAGCTGGACCAGGGAAGAGAGTAGCTCTCAAATCTGGGGAAAGTATATAAACATTAACTGTATACTCCACTGATTTTATCTGGGGCCCATATTTGGCACGGTAGCCTGTGTAACCTCTGCATCCCTTTAGGTCTGAGCTCGCATTCTGTGGTCACAGCTAGGAACATTCCAGGCTGCACTAATTTCAGAACCCATCTTCCTTGAGTGGTAGAGTATGTTGCCCAACCTTCCATTGGAGAATGGAACATTCCCTACCATTGTTGATCCACATTGAGGGCAAGGTCCTATATTATTTCCAGATTTAGCAAACAAAAATAATGTATTAGCAGTTACATTTGGTTTCCAGACTAACTATGAATATATTTAATGTAACTATATCTCAATTGTTATAATAGCAGAACTTTTAGAATGATTTTAAAAGAATGATTTTAAACTAGTGTTGTGGTCTAGGCAGCAGGGTCAAAAAAATGGGCACAGTGTATGAGAAAAAGATATAATAACAAGAGTGAAACTGTGCACTTTGAGTGATAATGAATAGTCAACACAGAAACCACTGGATAGGGGATGTGATAATCTAGTAGGCTAAACATGTGGCAAAGGAAGTATATATCAGATCTCTATAGCTGTAGCTTCTTTTCAATTTTATTGTCACTTTAAGTTACACATTTTAGAAGAAGTGTGAAAACAAGCAATAAAAACATATTGGATTTTAATACTTGAAGAAATTAAGAGGAGTTTGACTAGACATTGATCTGATAACCACGGAACAAATCTTCTTGAGGTTTGTGTAAACACTCTTCAGAGCAAAACAGGTCCAGTTAAAAATCTCTTTTGCAGAGATAACAATATAGTGGGATCAGGGATAGTGGCCATCTGACAAGTAACCACTCAAGAAAATATATAATGCCAGAAGATAATACGCACTGTTTGGAAGGTAGAGAAAAGTTTTTGCTAAGAAATAAATGAAAATTAAGTTAGGAGGATAAAAAAAATAATAATGTCATTGAAACTGGGACCTAAATAGAAAAAGTGAAAATATGAGGACAAGAAAAAAACTGAAACTATATTATGAAAACCAGGTGACTATACTATATCTAAAAAGAGAAAACGACTATATTGAATTCTACTAACAAAAAGTGAAGTATGATAAGGGTCCAAAAGTATCCACTGAATTTGACATTAAAGAAATCACTGGGGTGGATGGAGGCATCACCCAGCCTTCTCATTGCCATGCTCAAGGACCCAGGTTCAAGCCCCCCCGCCCCCATTCCCACCTGCACAGGGAAAGTTTCACAAGAGGTAAGGTAGTACTGTAGCTGTCTCCTGTAGGTCTCCATCTCAATTTCTCTCTGTCCTATCAAGTGAAAGAAAGGAAGGAAGGAAGGAAGGAAAGAAGGAAGGAAGGAAGGAAGGAAGGAAGGAAGGAAGGAAGGAAGGAAGGATAAAAGAAAAAAGAAAAAAAGGGACTACCGAGAGTGGTAGATACACTGTGCATATATGAAGCCCCACCAATAACCCTGGTGGAAAAAAAAATTGTTGATAGCTTGAGCAAGAGTAGTGTTTGATCTTAAACCAGATTAAAATGAGTCTGGTAAATAAAGTCATATCTCCATTCATAAGTAGGTCACATTTAGAATGGTGAATACAAAGATTTATTTTTGTTGCTGAGAGAGTAGAGAGAGAGAGAGAAGGGAGGCAGGCCACTGATAGTGCTGATGTGTTTATATTTTATTTCAGTTAGATTTTATTTATGTGTTTTAGTTTTTATTTCAGTCTTCCAGTCTCTAATACGAAGTAGGTGAAAAAGACTCAGTGAGTACACACATTTGTAAATTAAACTATTGGTCCAATTGTAAAAGAAGCCAGAGGTTTTATTTTAGGGGACAGGTGATAATGTAAGTGGTAGAGCAAACATTGCCATACACAAAAACCAGAGTTCAAGTCCCTTGTCCCCACCTTTGGGGTTGTGTGGGGGGGACTTCATGAGCGGTGAAGCAATACTGTAGGTGTCTCTTTTCTCTTTCTGAATATAGCTCCCATTACTCCCCTCAATTTCCCTCATGCCTATCAAGTAAAAGAAAGAAAAAAGGGGGAAATAAAGGTAGAGGGAGATCTTACTATAGTTTTCATTGCTTGAGGACTTTACATTGTGATGACTAGATTTTGTTATAAGCAAGTTCTTTTGGTCATTGAAATGCTCCACAAGTGGTATGTAGTCCAAAAGTAAAAACTATTCTCTTTATTCTTAAAGTCTGATAATAAGGGGGCCAAGTGGTGGTGTAGCTGGCTAAGCACACGCATTACAATATACAAGAATCTCTGGGTTCAAGCCCTTGATCCCTTCCTGCATGGGACAAACTTCACGAGTGGTAAAGTAAGGCTGCAGGTGTCTCTGTCTCTTTCCTTCTCTATCTTCCCCTCTTCTCTCTTTCTCTATCCGATAATAAATAAATAATATTTTAAAAAGAAAAGAAAAACAAAAGTTCCATAATAATTAAAATGGATTTGTTTACTCCTTTTTTTATATTTATTTTATTTATTTATTCCCTTTTGTTGCCCTTGTTGTTTTATTGTTGTAGTTATTATTGTTGTTGTCATTGTTGGATAGGACAGAGAGAAATGGAGAGAGGAGGCGAAGACAGAGAGGAGGAGAGAAAGATAGACACCTGCAGACCTGCTTCACCGCCTGTGAAGCAACTCCCCTGCAGGTAGGGAGCCGGGGTTCGAACCGGGATCCTTATGCCGGTCCTTGTGCTTTGCGCCACCTGCGCTTAACCCGCTGTGCTACAGCCCGACTCCCCTGTTTACTCCTTTTAGAATGGGAAATTCCTTCTCTCTAGCAATGCTGATAGCGAAAAATGTCATTTTTCTCCCTTTTTCTTTTTTGCAAGTTGATAAACTATATACATTTTCCTTTGTGAATTAAATATTCTATATAACTTAAAGCCTGTTTTGAATCTATAAAATTTTACTTTTATAGTTAAAGACCTATTTCACTGGCAAACCTAACAGGTTTGCACAGGCTTTTCTAAGAGTGTATATTATTAGTTGAATACATTCATAACTCACCGTGGTGTTTCTTTTTTTTTTAATATTTATTCCCTTTTGTTGCCCTTGTTGTTTTATTGTTTTAGTTATTATTGTTGTTGTTATTGATATCATTCTTGGATAGGACAGAGAGAAATGGAGAGAGGAGGGGAAGACAAGAGAGCTGGAGAGAAAGATAGACACCTGCAGACCTGCTTCACCCCTTGTGAAGTGACCTCCCTGCAGGTGGGGAGCCGGGGACTCGAACCGGGATCCTTATGCCCGTCCTTGTGCTTTGTGCCTCATGCGCTTAACCCGCTGTGCTACTGCCCAACTCCCCACAGTGCCGTTTCAAAGGTATAAGTGTAAAATAATCTGTAATTTCAGTCAGTGATGAGTAAATAGTACATGAGAGATACAGTTGCCAATAGGCTCTTTCCACTTCTAGATAAGCTCAATAAGTTAGAAGAAAGTTACAGGTAGAGCTAGTGTGAATAATTAATATTTGCCCATTTTCTTATGCATAGCTACCTGAATTTAACCAACACAGGTAGTGGAAACTGATCTTTAGAGAACTGATTACAAGTATAATGTCTGTCAGTCTCAAAATGATGACATATCAAGAAAAATCTTGTATTTTATTAGAAATATGTAGTGAAGGATGTTATAATCTAAGTCTTTGTGTCATTTGCTTATCAGTTTAAAATGATGATGTAAATAAATTTATTAAGAGAATTGCAATATAAGATGATATAGTCATCTCTTTATAAACTGCTCTTAAGTGGTTTCAAAAAAAAAAAACAACTACTCTAGGGAGTTGGGCAGTAGCGCATGTGGCACAAAGCTCAAAGACCAGCTTAAGTTTCTACATTGGAGCCCTGGCTCCCCACCTGCAGGGGAGTCACCTTCACAGGTGGTGAAGCAGATCTGCAGGTGTCTCTCTGTCTCTTTCCTCTGTGTCTCCCCCTTCTCTCTCAGTTTCTCTGTCTCTATCCAATAACAAATAAATAAATAAATAAATAAAAGATTTATAAAAAGAAAAAATGACTAATATTTATAGTTTATATATACTTTTATTTTTTTAAAATCTATAAAAATATTTAGACTACAAAATAAGAAATGTACTGAGCTTTGCTTCTCAACACATTTAAAGCCTTATACTTTTTATTTTTATCATTGGAATTGGACAAAAATCTAAACAATGATGCTTCATGATTTTGTGATTATAAATCAGACACTAATATCATTTTATAGCTTTTTCTGTGTCACAAAAATGAATGGGTTCCATCAAGAATCACACAGTATTCTCTGTACTCCACAGGGAGTACATGTGTAGGCTGGCTTTAAATGATTGCATTTGACAGGCTAAAAAAAAGCACATCCATTCCATAATAAAAGTTCTTTGAAACATGACAAACTTAAAAAAAAAAAAAAGAAAAGAAAAAAGTGTTAATGATTTAAAAAAAAAAAGTCAATGTACCTAGGAGTTTTTCTGAATAGCTCATTCAGCATATTAGTGTAAATAGAAAGATTTGTGTGATGTTTTCATCTTTTTGAGTAACAAGCATTCCATGATAAAGACTAATACATAGGTATGAACTATAGATATGTGGTAAAAGATAGTAGTCAACCTTGAACACAACTAAAGTGCTATATCTTCTGTGTTGCCAGGTGAAGTTTCTTATTTTACTAAACTAGAACAACAATATAAGGATTAATGATGAAAACTGTTAAAGGCAATTAGCTGGTTGACTAGCCTCAGGTCCACACGTTGTTAATTCTAGATCTTCTCTCACAGACTTAAATCATGTGAGAACATGGCCTGACTTTGCCCTCTGTTTTTGTATTGGTTTACCATCTCTAAATGTCCTTAAAAATTAACAAGCAAACAAAGAAGCAGACATAACAAAAGGCTGAATGCTATAGCCAGCCTACTGTTTTATTTCTTGACAGAGTTAGGGTTTTGAAAAACAAAGAAGCAAAAACTTTTGTCATGTATTGTTGAAGAATTCAATAGACTATATGTTTCTGGATATGCTTCCCTATAGATTTTTTTCACTTGTTCTTTAAAATTAAGAATTGCAACTACATAAAACTGAAATTGTGAAATTCATCCTGTTTGAAACTTGAAGTAGGTGATATTACTAGGTACAACTTAAAAAGGATTTTACCTCAATATTTCTAAGCAACTATTACCAACAATGTAGATTACAGCAAAATATGTACCATTTCTCTATGCTAAATATCCAATAATACTGCAGTAACTGATTATTGACATTTCTGCTTCTAATTAGATAGTTTGCCCTTTTATTTTGGAAGGATGTCATATATTTTGTATTTTCTTATTTTTCTAAATATAGGGTCCTAGACTCAATAAATATTTGCTGAGTAAGTGACACATGTAAATTTGGGTTTTGAGTTCTGATCAAATCACAGAGAACTGTGTTACCTCTAAACATCTGAAAATTTAGATCTTGTTCATTTCATGGTACTACAGAATAGAAATAGAGCAAATATACCTTGCTTTCCTTTCTGTCAAATGCAATAGTCAGTGAAAAAAATTCTATTATCTATCCTAATTATACAATCATACTTTAATTTTTCTCAAATCATCAATTGTTACTTGTCTGATGCTATTTCCTTGGTATGTGCACAATGCCTTATGGAGCAGGTGTTTGGACCAGCAGAGTCTGAACACTCATAATTAGGAGTATTTTTTGGCAGGATTAAAAGTAAAGCCAAGTTTTTTAATATTACATTTGTTTTCATGGTGAGGGTTTATATGGTATACTAGTGTGCACTTCTGCTGTCTCGCACTCTTATTTTCCTTGTATAATCCTAAACTTCAGGAATTTCAGAACTGTCAATTTTAAAAATGCCACGTGTCACCTCTGAGTACGCACAGGGAATCAGGTAGTGTATGCAATCTGTAACACTAGAAAATAACCATTAAGGTAGACACACTTTCACAAGAACAATAGCAATAAACTAAATTTAACACCCTTTATTTGAGTTGATACTAAATTACTTATTTCAGCACCACTGTGGGGGGGGGGGGTTAGGGGGAGGGACACTGACCTTTGGTGGCATGGATGGTGTTAATATACACTATGAAAAAAAATAAGATTACTTATTTCCTTCTTAAATGCATTCAATTAATTCTGATGAACATACCTTTTTTTTTTTTTTTTTTTCTAACCAGAGCACTGTTCAGCTCTGATTTATGGTGGTGCAGGGATTAAACCTGGGACTTTGGAGCCTCAGGCCTGTGAGTCTTTTTGCATAATCACTATGCTATCTGCCCCTCCCCCCATATAAATTTTCTTTTTTTTTTTCCTTAAAAGTTGTCGCTGGGTTAGTTCCTTCAGGGTTCCACCATTGCCACAAGTTTTTTTTGTTTTGTTTTGTTTTGTTTCCCCATTTTCTCGTCTTTATTTCATGAGGGACTTGAAATATGGAGAGATAGGAAAATAAAGGCATTTGTAGCACTATTCCACAGCATCTGAAACTTACTCCTGCAGGTGGGTACCAGCAGCTTGAACTTGGGTCCTTGCATATAGTAACGGATACGATTTGAATGTGATAAACTCTTGAAAAATCTTCTGATTCCTAATATGAAAAACAATTTAGATTAATTGATTTTTGCAACTACTTTATAGAATGAGTTGCAAAATTAAAAACCAACTCAGTTTAGATCTCCATTCTAAATTATCACATTATTGGCAAAAATAATGAAAACGTTTGTCATAGAATGCATAAAGTCATTCATGCATATAGTCATTTACATACATCAGCTCTGCACATTGCATAAATACTAGTATTTGCATCATACCCACTCTATACAAACTGAAGACAATATAAAATAAGCATTCATTTATACACTCATCGGATCTAATCGTGGTAAAGATGATATGAAGGTTTCATATCAATAAAAGGAGTGGGGATATATTATGCATAAAGATTATCATAAAGTAGTGTTCACATGGCTTTATCTATCCAAGATCCATCCTTGACATAACTGTAACAGTCTTCCACAAATGAAGTGGAAACTTACAACACAAGTATTTTGCCATAATGTTAAAGTGAATCTTTTTTTTTTTATTAACTGAGTTGAACTTTAAAATTATGTTATGACCAAAAATCAATAAAGAGAAACTGATTTAAGTTCATCCAAGTGTGAAGGGGTTTATTACTAGTGCTACATCACTCTAATGATGTTCTCTTAAAAATTTGTTTTTGTGATATATTGCATCTATTATTGCTAAAAGGATAAAACTGCAAAGCAACCTTGGACATTAATAAATCAATTTAAGAAAAGTGGGCATATAGCCAAAGAAAAAGTAAAAATTCAGTGTTTGGATTTAAATAACTGTTACTATATGCAAACTAAATCCGGTTTAAACTGCAAATAGGGATTTCTTTCATAGGAATTTTATTTAACAAGTATTGTCCTTGCTAATGGCTTCACAACATGATAAGGCAATACTTTTAAGACTTGTTTTCATTTTTAACTTTCAAGGTAGAAAACTATAAAAACAAAAAAGCTAATGTTTCATGAACTGAAACTTTGAAATGATTGCTCCTCATATTTTTATATCCACCCCACACTGGATAGGTTGTACTAGACTTTTGTTAGAAAATAAGAGATTATAATTCACTTTATGTCATCTATTTTCTAAATTTCTGTACTATTAAATATATATACTTGCCACAACAAGTTTATGTGGCAGGAAAAAAATGTTGAAGCCCCTTAACCACAATGTGGTTGTTTTTTTGGAAAAAGTGGCCTGTAATTATATGAAACTAAGAAAAATTAAACAAGGGCATAACTTTAGGAAACTTGATTGGTCAGATTAATGTCCTTACAGTAAGAAATACCATAACTTGCTGATTCACTCTTTCTTTTTTTTTTAAATTTATTTTAAAAAGGAGATATTAACAAAACCATAGAATAAGAGGCTGTTTTTTAAGTCACCTAACCCAATCTATTTTGTAACATGGCAGGCTGAGTTAGACCAACACAACTGATCTGTTTGATTTAACAAATTGCATTTGATTTGGGGGAGAAACAATTAGTCTATACAACTACTAATAGTTGAAAAAGTTGGACTCGTAAAAATAAGTTTATTTGCTTTTGAGATAAGCCTGATTTATAGTCCTAAACATGTCTTAGAAGTGCAACTTTTCAGCTCCTCAGAATCTGTGAACTCAACAAAGAGCAAGTATCCCTCCGCCAAAGTCTGTTGACCCATTTCACCCCTTAGGGCACCACACCACACCACCATTTAACTTTTATGGGTAACCTCAACTCTATTGTTGAGTCCAAGGTCTTCACTGGATTTTGCTAGTTTTCCTGGTTTTACCTTTATGGTGAGTTCATTCTATAGATGAAATGACAATGTAGAGAAAATTAGACTCTTTATGCTAGTGCTTATAACACTTATGTATTCTTTGAGCCTCTCTTTTGCATGTCTTCAATAAGATGGTAGTATGTGATGCCAGTATCTTCAGAAGCTATTTTCTTCAAGGTAACAGAATAAACAGAAATTATGTTAAATTTTCTCAGAATAAAACATTCATACATACAGATATCAATTTTCTTAATTATTCTGTACTTTTAATTTCTTCTGATTGTGTGTGTTTGGGCGGGGGAGAGAGAGAAGTGAGAGAATATAGAGACAGGAAGCAGAACATGGTTCAGTCTCAAATATGTGGTACCAATGATTGTGTCTGGAGAGTCAATCAAGGAAATTCTGTATTTTACCATTGAATTTTCTCACTAATCCGTAATTTCTTTTCATATCAAAGAAGTAGCATGTTTGGAGCGAGCTATAAAAGTAATGTGAGTTTAAAAATGGTGGGGATGGATGTCTTTCTGTGTAGTCTGTATTGCAGTTAAATAAGAATGCTTCATATTCAGAAACCTCAGCTATACAGAGTTCATCTAAGTTGGGCATTCCATGAGTCCATGACATCAGTTTTATTTTCATAGAGAACATAATCAGTCTTCATGTAAAAACTGTGCAATCTGAAAATCTCCAATATAAGACAGAATCTATCAAGAGTGTGAAATGGAAAGATCTAAGATTTTGTTTGTGTTTTCTCAGATGCAAGTGAATTTGGATTTAAATCAATAAAATGTATAATGCTTACACAGAAGAGTAATTTTTGAGCTAAAATATTTTTGAAATTCTATTGACATAGTTTCTTTAATACATAAAAGAATCAAAAGATGTCAAGATAGCTCACCTGACCAAAGGCCTGTTTTGTCATGTGTATGACCCATGTTCAAGATAAGTCCTGATGGCACTGAGGGAAGCTTCAATGTGGTAGTATCTCTGTCTGTCCATCTGTCTTTCTGTCTGTCTGTCTGCTTGCCTGCCTGCCTGCCTGTCTATCCATCCATCCATCCCTCCATTCATCTATCTATCTATCTATCTATCTATCTATCTATCTATCTATCTATCTATCCTATCTATCTTAAAAAACATCTGGAAAAGTGAAGAACCAGCAACAGGGACAGAAAAATGAGGGAAGAAAGATAGTTATATATTTAACTACTTAAATATAAGCATTTTTCATTTAACTGAGAATTTTTGAAATAGATTAAGCACTTTTTCTGTTCAGATGAACAGTTATAGGACTGTGCAAAGTAATGCAATTGTGATTGAAATATTTGGCAGTTTATTTTCTATAGTGTCTCTTTCCTTCCTTCCTTTATATTCAGTGAACAGTTAAGTTCATCTTCCTAGTGTTGTCAGTTCTTAGTGCTACTACTATGCACTAAGATCCTCAGCAAGTTCACATTAAATTCATATTTCTTATGCTGCATTTCTTGAATAGTGAGACTTCTTACTTACCATAATTCTTGTCCTCTGGTGTTAAATCTTAAGTGTATTCAATTCCAGTAAAAGCTCTTGCCTTAGTCATTTTTTTATGTATTTCAACATTTGTCTTTTCTTTATTAAGGTCTAATTCCTTCTGTGTAATCTGTACCATAAAAATATGTCTGGTTTGGCTAGAAATAGTGATATTATCAGTCAGTCAGCTCTTTTATTTCTTAACTTCTTAAATATCCTGTACATTTTATTTATTTATTTCTTGCTTACAGTGTGTTTATTTCATATGAGAGAGAAGCCAAAGCGCCATTCCTGTACATGTGACATGTGGCACCAAGGAATCCAACTGGGAGACTCAGGCATATGGGTCATTTGCTCTGCAAGTTGAGCTATTTCTCCAGCTGCATTTCTCATATTTTATATATATATATATATATATATACTAAATATGTTTTGATCTGGGAATATATATATATATATATATATATATATATTCCCGGGTCAAAACTGTTACTTTTTTATGCATATTTTATGCACTATTTCTACATTATCTTCCCAGCCTGAGAGCTATTTAAACCCTAGATATAAACCCTAAAACAAAGGAACATATAGAAATGAAATAATCAGAGACTAGAAAATGACCCACCAAGTAGAGCCCATAGTTTACCATGCAGGGGGAACCAGGTTTGGACCTCCAGCACTTGATGGGAGTACCATGCACAGCAGCAAAGGTATTTTATGAGCAATGGGTCAGTGCTCCAGTAGTGTCCTTGCTCTCAATCCCTTTATTTGAAATTAAAAGAAAAAGCCCTTTGGGACTAGAAAAATCATGGATGTGCAAGACCACAGCACACAAGAGAGAGGCCATGGGTGAGAGAAGGAGGAGAGAACAAGCATAAGTTTAAATTTTCTGTGCAAAAATGATTTTATATGATATCATCTCTGATAGAATGCATTCATCTCTGCAGATCTATTTCATTCAAGCATATGCCTTCGATCATCTAATGTAATTTATGAAATAATGATTTATTTATTCATGAAAAACTAAAAGAATTCATATATTCGTAGTTCTTAGACAAGAATAATAGGACTAAGAAAATGAACGTATCCATAATAATATAACACAAGGTTAGGTCCTAGTGAAATTTAAAATGTATGATCTTTCATATCACAGAAACTAAATTTTTGTCTGTCATATGATAAAGTTTGTGCTAGTTCACAAGCATGTGATTTATTTATCACATGATGTGTAAGCAATCCTGTTTCAAATAATTCCTAAAAATGTTCCAAATTTGTTTTAATAGTCGATACTTAATACAGTACTGAGTAACAAAGTTTGATCTGATTATACATAAGTTGAGATAAAATTTCATTTTTCTTTTAGTTCAGAACTATAGATTTTGCAGCACATGGTTAAAGGCAAATTAATTTTTATTATTTAATTTACAATCACACTAGGTGAATAATACTGTTTCTAATACGTAGGGTTATTCACTATAAATCTTATCATCCCATTAGTTGAAAAGTTTTTTTAAAATATAAATTATGGTCTGTTTTCATAGTTGATATTGACTGCTTTCATTTTTCTCTTTAATGTGCATGAAGTGGCTATATTTCTTTAACTCAAGCTTTTATCCCAAGAATTTGTATTACAATGTTTTAATCTTGACAAAATATATTTTATATTTCATGATCATTTAAAAGGAACAAAATGAAGGAAATCTTTTATGGCTACTCTAATTTACTTACATCCAATTTTGGTTTATAAATATGCAAAAGGCACTTGTGAGCAATTTATAAATATCACTGTACTTAATTGTAGTCCTGAAAAGCTTATTAAAGAGATTTTTAACAATACTTTTCAGGGGGAAAATCATGGTGAATTAAAAATAATAGAATGCATGGCCTTGCTCTTTGTCTTTCTTTAAAATGACAAAAAAATTTAAAAGCACAACAGACACAGATAGTTTGAGCATATGAACTAGATGTCATTAAATCTAAATCACCTCTAGTTATTTCCTTTTAAAATTTCATAGCATAATCCCAGAAGATTGTAAAGAGCCCCCTGCTATTTTTTATTTTATATTTAATTATGTATTTTTCATCTAGCTCCATGAAAAAGGCACAACTATTAAACTATTATCTGTAGACAATTTGCTTTAGGTAGCTCACAGAGCTACCTTAACTGGCTACGGAAGAAGGGCAAACGCTAGAAGAAGAAGAAGGTAGCTCACAGAGTTAGAAACTCATTCTTGGGATTTGGACTTAGCCACGTTGATCCTTGTGGTAGTCCTCACTTTAGCATTTGTTGACTGTACACAAATAATGATCTTTCCATGTGTGTTTCACTCGACTAGGTATTGAATGGTCTATAGCTGTGTGGCAACTGGACAGGGTTAAATTGACAGTCTATTACCATAAAAACAGATATATGGCATTAGGGCCTTATGAACACTGGATATATGTGTGCATACTCACCTATTTATTGCTATAACCCATGAAATTAGGAAAAGTCAGAACCACAAATTATGAAAGTATAAATAAAATTACCTTGACTATAATAAAAACTCATAAGAGAAAACTGTTTTCTTTATATGAAGATACTTGAACTCAGAACATGTTCTTTCCTTTGGGATATTAGAGTCAGGACACTTTTTAACAAAGACCTCTGACATCAGATTGAAATACTTAGAAATCAGATCTGGTTTTTTAAAATTTTTTTTATATTTATTTTATTTATTTATTCCCTTTTGTTGCCCTTGTTGTTTTATTGTTGTAGTTATTATTGTTGTTGTCGTTGTTGGATAGGACAGAGAGAAATGGAGAGAGGAGGGGAAGACAGAGAGGAGGAGAGAAAGATAGACACCTGCAGATCTGCTTCACTGCTTGCAAAGCAAGCCCTCTGCAGGTGGGGAGCCGGGGTTCAAACCGGGATCCTTATGCCGGTCCTTGTGCTTTGTGCCACCTGCGCTTAACCTGCTGCGCTACAGCCCGACTCCCCAGATCTGTTTTTTTAAAAAAAAAATTCTGACCACTGTCGTATGCTTTACATTGGCTTGTTCTAGCCCTCCCCCTCCAAGAGAATTGGATGAGTCCTGTTAATTTCGCGGGCCTGCTTGGCCCCGCTCCAAGGGACCCTGGGAGAGGGTTCCGGAGTCCGAGAGTTCCTGAGTTCCCCAGTGACAGGATTCCTGAGTTCCGGAGTTCGAGAGTGCGAGAGTGCGAGAGTTTCTGAGTTCGAGAGTAAGGGAGAGGGTTCCTGAGTTCCAGAGTAAAAGAGAGAGTGCTTGCACCGCCGCAAAGAGACAGCAGAGTTCTGTTTGGTGATTAGTTTGTCTTAGTTTATGAATCGTTGTTCCTGAATAAAGAAATACAGCTTCCCTGCCCAGCCGTTGTCTCCGCGTCTCTGTTCACCACCGTGAAGCAAGCCAACCCGGCCGGCAAGAGCATCCGAATTTTAACAACAGACCACATAATTTCCTTTAAAGAAGTAATTATTGACATCTTTTGAATTATTCCTATTTTATCTCTAATTCATATTGTTATTGAATAGCTTCTGTCTATAAGATCCTGCTACAGAGAAAAGACAGTGTATTTATGTTTACTGATTTGCAGCACAGTTTATGATAAAGAATGGTAAGGAATTTGGCACTTGAATGAAATTAAGTTGCCGTAATACATTTAAAACATTCATTTATTTTGTTTATAAAAATACTGCTGCTCAGGGTCAGGGTGGTAGCACACAGGGTTAAGTGCAAAGACTGGCTTAAAGATGCAGATTCCAGCCACCCCCCTACCTCCCACCCACCTCCACCTGCAGGGTGGTCGCTTCACAAGTGGTGAAACAGGTCTGCAGGTGTCTGTCTATCTTTCTCTTCCCCTCTGTCTTCCCCCTCCTCTCTCAATTTCTCTCTTTCCTATCCAACAACAACAACAAAATGAAAAAAAATGGCCCCCAGGAACAGTGGATTCGTAGTGCAGGCACAGATCCTCAACAATAACCCTTTAGACCAAAAAAGAAAAGAAAAGAAAAAAAAAGAAAGAAAGAAAATACCACTGCTCCATGTTTCAGATCATCTATCTGTAAGAAATCCAGGTTATAGTAAAGTCACTCTTACTAATATTGCCTCACTACTGATTTATTACTATCATTTAAATTAACTTGCTACATATTTTAAATATATTTTCAGTGTCTATTCTTATTTATATAGTGATTTTATAGTAATAAATATTTATTAGATAAATGAACACAGCACAATATGTACACTTTTAATAAAACTAAGAAAACAGAACTGAAAATTAGCATTGTCATTAAAAAGTTAATTGCCCATATTAATGAAGGGAAGCAGAAAGTAGTTTTTAATTTTTTTTTTTTACTTTTCAAATACAATTTGCGGTAGATTTATTGTCTTGAATTCAAATCAATATTCATCTGACATATGTTTATAATATTGTTTAGGATATAAGATAAGATAGGTAGTTTTCCCGTATAGTCCTTATTATCACCTACTGTCAATCATACATATAGACACAAAAGTGCCCAGAAAACAAGCATATAATAACTATAAGCATGATGAAGTATATCATGGCTTCACAAGAGGTAATACTCAAAGGTTAATATTCTTCAGAATCTTAGTAAATGACTAATTTCTGGACAGAAAGCCAAAAATGTAGAGGGAAAGGAGTCAGCGGCTAGTGCATCCAGTAAGGATACATACCTGGCATACCCACAGCCAAGTCTCTAGCCTGAGCGCCAAGTGTTAAAAAAAGTACTGGAGGAAACTGCTGCTGTGAATTCACTCCCATCTTTCCTCTCTTTATATCAGAGATACAGACAGTGAAAATCTTTACCTGGAGGTGATGAAATCTCATATGCATATGGGGGGAGGGAGAGGACGGAGTGGCAAGTAGAGTTCCATAGAGAATAAAATAAAAGATCCTAAGATCCTGGAGCTGGGAAACTGCTCACTTAGTGTAATGCACACTTGGCCAAGCACGGAGACTCAGGAGACTCAGGTCCATGCCAATGGCCAAGCACGGAGACTCAGGAGACTCAGGTCCATGCCCCTGATAGCACATGGGAACACAGTGCACAGTCAAAGGGGGTGGGGGGGGTGGGAAGGACCATGAATGTGGAGCGAGCAGTGCAGTGGAGTCACTCCATCTCTCTCTCTGTTTCCTCTTTCTAAAACACCCTTTTTTAATATATATATTTTATTTTCCCTTTTGTTACCCCCGTTGTCTTTTATTGTTGTTGTAGTTATTATTGATGTCATTGTTGTTGGATAGGACAGAGAGAAATGGAGACAGGAGGGGAAGAAAGAGAGGGAGAGAGAAAGATACCTGCGAACCTGCTTCACCGCCTGTGAAGCGACTCCCCCACAGGTGGGGAGCCGAGGGGGGAGGGGCTCAAACCGGAATCCTTACGCCAGTCCTTGCTCTCTGGGCCACCTGCACTTAACCCGCTGCGCTACAGCCTGGCTCCCCTGTTTCTTCTTTGTCAGAAGTTGAAAAAGAAAGTTTACTGTGGTCAGTGAAATCTTGCCTGTAGTAGTGGAACTAAAAGACTAGTCTCCAAGGCAAGGAAAAGGGGAAAAAAAAAGAAGAGAAAAAAGTAAGATGATTAAGGAAAAAAAGAAAAAAAAATATATATAGTCACCAGAGTTATTGCAGCTGATACTCATTTGTTTTCTCCTCCTCCTCCTCCTCCTCCTCCTCCTCCTTCTCCTTATTCTTTGATATGACACAGGGAATTTAAGAGGAGAGAGGAAGCTAGCAAGGGTGTAAAAGAGACACACTTGTAGCCCTGCTTGTGAAGCTTCTTCCCTACTGATGGGTGCTGGGGACTAGAACCCAGATTCTTATGCATGGTCGTCTGTGCACTTAGCTGCATGTGCTACCGCCAGACTTGCAAAAGTCTTTTGACTTTTTGATTCAAATACAGAATGTGCTTCAGTGATTGCAATGCACTTTTTTTTTAATTAGAGATCAAGAGAAGTTGAGAAGGAAAGGGGGGTTAGAGAAAGACACACACACACACACACACACACACACACACACACACACACGTGCTTGTGAAGCTGTTGGAGGCCAGGAGCTTGACTCAGGGTCCTTGAGTGATCACACAAAATCTATAGAGTGATACCATCGCTCCCTCCCCCAGTACTGTATTTTTCTTCTGCCTCCAGGGTTATTGCTGGGGCTCAGTGCTGGTACTACGAATCTGCTGCTCCTGGTAACCATGTTTTTGAATTTTTTGGATAGGACAGAGAGAAATTGAGAGAGGAGGGGAAGATAGAAAGGGGGGAGAGAAAGATAGACACCTGCAGACCTGTTTCAATGCTTATAAAGTGACGCCCCTGCCCTCTGCCACAGGTGGGGAGCCAGGGAGTTGAACTGGGATCCTTGTGTGGGTCCTTGTGCTTCATATTATGTGCATTTAATGTGGTGAGCCACCACCTGCCCCCTATACTATTTTTAATGAAGGAAAAATTTTGGCATAGCTGTCTTTTGAATGAAGAGATATTACTATTAATAATTAGAGAAAAAGTTTAACCAGTTGTGTTATATGTTGATATAATTTATATATTTATTGATTAAA
The DNA here is from genome assembly GCF_950295315.1 of Erinaceus europaeus. NCBI lineage: Eukaryota > Metazoa > Chordata > Mammalia > Eulipotyphla > Erinaceidae > Erinaceus > Erinaceus europaeus. The sequence goes on from NC_080168.1 coordinate 22,618,643, forward strand.
TCAAGAGTGAAAAATATCAAATCCACCTCAGATTGACCCTATTATAACACCTCAGAATATATAAAGAGGTCACAGCCCCCACTCAACAGGTTAAAAATTGGGGCTAAAATCAACACTTCCTAAACTGTTAATATATTGTAATATGTTTAGAGCAGCTTTCCTGTAAAGAGAACAAGGGAATCAAGTGGTGGCGCACTAAGAATCCTGGTTTGAGGGAGTCTGGTGATAGCACAGCGAGTTAAGTGCACGTTGCGCAAAGCGCAGGGACCAGCATAAGGATCCCAGTTCGAGCCCCTGGCTCCCCACCTGCAGGGGAGTCCCTTCACAGGCAGTGAAGCAAGTCTGCAGGTGTCTATCTTTCTCTCCCCCTCTCTGTCTTCCCCATTTCTCTCTGTCCTATCCAACAATGGACTACATCAACATCAACAACAATAATAACCACAACAAGGCTACAACAAAGGCAACAAAAAGGGGGGAAAAAAAAGGCCTCCAGGAGCAGTGGATTCATGGTGCAGGCACTGAGCCCCAGCAATAACCCTGGAGGCAAAAAAAAAAAAAAGTGAGTTAACATAGATATGGTTGAATACTAATATATGTTGACAAATAAAAATAGTCAGCAAATACTAAGTAATTAAACATCAGGTGAGTTATAAAAAAGAATATTTGGAGAGTTAGATTTTAAACAAACTTCCATGACATCTAATTGACTGATTCTGAGAAAAATAATTATCATGTGTATGCATATGAACTTTTGTTGGTTTTTTTGTTGGTTTTTCTGCCAGCTTGAATACAAAGAAATTGACAGTCTTGCAAATCCTTTCGGGAAACATATTTGACAAGTGCTATGTTCAAACTAAGAAACAAATACTACCCTACAGACCCTGAATGATTATTCAGGCTAGATATAAAATCATATTGGTGTAGAATATTTTAACACTTCTAATTATAGGTATATCAAAATCTAACTTATGATTCTTGTGACGTATTAGTAGTTCATAATCAGTTTTGAATTTAACTCATTTCAAAATACAGCAAACTATTATTGACAGAAAATACAATGTTACTAATCATTTTACGTCATTGTCATTATTGTTATATTTATTAGGCAACATATTTTTGTCATAAAATGTTTTAATATCGTACTTTTTATCCTAGGTAGCAATAGATGCCCCTCAATTTTTAAAATTTAGTTTAACTTGATTATTTTTATTACCACTAGGGTTATCACTGGGACTTGGTGCCTGTACAACAAATCCACTGGTCGTTTCCCTCCACTACCTCATAAACTACAATGTGAGCATAATTACTAACAGTACAATTGTCTTATTAGTTAGCAATAAAACTCCATAGTATGAGCTAAAACAGCCAATAGACTTAATAGTTTTCCCATTGCAACTTTAAAAATTTCTGTTCCAAATGAACATAGGTATACACAAATCTTTTTGGATGGGTATGTTTGGTTCCTTAGGATATATCACCAGGAGAGGAATTCCAGGGTCATAAAGTAGATCTACTTCTAACCTTCTGAGAGTTCGCCTGACTGCTTTCCACAGGGATTAGACCAGTTTATATTCCAGCCAGTAGTGCAGGAGGGTTCCTTTGTCCACACAACCTCTCCAGAATTTGCTGCTGCTACCTGTTCTGATGTATGACATTCTCACAGGAAGGAAATGGTGTCTCATTGTTGCTTTTATTTGCATTTCTTTCACCATCAATGACTTGGAGCATTTTTTTTTTCATATGTTTGTTGGCTTTTTAATCTCTTCTATGGGGAATATTCTGTTCATATCCTCTCCCCACTTTTGGATGGGTTCATCTATTCTCTTGTTGCTGAGTTTGGTGAGCTCTTTATATATTTTGGCTATTAGCCTCTTGTCTGATGTATGGCATGTAAAGATCTTCTCCCATTCTGTGGGAGGTCTCTTTGTTTGGGTGGTTGTTTCTTTTGCTGTGCAGAATATTTTTTAATTTGATGTAGTTGGACAAGTACTTAAGTAATGAATATAAATTTTTAGTTTGGAAAGATGAAAACATTCTGAGATGGAGGCCAGGAGGTGGTGCACCCAGTTAGGTGCACATATTACCAATGTAAAGACTTGAGTTCAATCCCAGGCTTCCACAGGGAGAACTCTTCATGACCAGTGAAACAGGCCTGCAGGTGACTATCTTTCTCTCCCTCTTTCTATCTCCCCAACCTCTCTTAACTTCTCTTTCTCCTTTCTAATAAAAAATGGGGGGTGGTCACCAGGAGCAGTGGATTTGTAGAGCTGGCACCAAGACTGGAGGCAAAAAAAAAAAAGAAAAAAGTTCTGAGATGAATGGTGATTGTAATAGTAACAGTACAGCAGTGTAAATGTACTTAAGGCACTGAGTTGTACACCCAAAGCGGGTAAAATGATAAGCTTTATGTTATGTATATTAGATACCAATAAGGCTTTATTCTTTTTTATAATATTCACTTATTCCCTTTTGTTGTCCTTGTTTTATTGTTGTAGTTATTATTGATGTCGTTGTTGTTGGATAGGACAGAGAGAAATGGAGAGAGGAGGGGAAGACAGAAGGGGGGAGAGAAAGATAGACACCTGCAGAAAATAGACACCTGCAGACCTGCTTCACCTCCTGTGAAGCGACCCCCCCTGCAGTTGGGGAGCCAGGGGCTCAAACTGGGATCCTTATGCCGGTCTTTGCGCTTCGCGCCATGTGCGCTTAACTTGCTGCGCTACCGCCCGACTCCCAGGCTTTATTCTTAAACATTCCAAGATTTTCCAAAAATGTACGTCACTCTCTTTAAATCTCAACAGTATACTGACAATTATTTCATATAATAAGGACTTTTTCAAAGCGCAAGGAAAATTAAAACATTTGAAAAATAAAATAAGGAATTATTATTTCCTGTAAATACAGTGTGTTACTATGGTCTTTTTTATCAGCTCCTACAAGTGTTCTTTTATCCAGTATCTGTTTTCATAGTTTAAACCTTGAAGGAAACTGCCTTAAATATGAAGATATTTAAAAAATAAACTTATCCATCAAATTTATATTTTCCTTTTTTAAACATTTTTATTATCTTTATTTATTGGGTAGAGACAGCCAGATATCAGAAGGGAAGGAGGAGATAGAGAGGGAGAGAGACAGAGACACCTGCAGCCCTTCATAACTACTCGCAAAGCTTTCCCCTGCAGGTTAGGACCATGGGCTCAAACACGGGTCCTTGTGCATTGTTAACATGTTAACTCAACCAAATGTGCCACCATTGGCCCCTCAAATTTATAATTTTCCACCTTAATTACAATTCAAGTTTTGTCAAAGCAAAGCAACTTTTGAAAAGCAAATGTTAATTTTGAAGTATGCGTCCTAATTCAATCTTCTGCAGATTCTTAGAAAATACCACTTAAATGTATAGTTTTACCATTTAAAGTAAACAAAAACTTGTGATTCAACTGTTTAAAATAAAAAGGACTCTAAACAAATAAGACAGCATGAAAGTATAGAGTATAGAGTGTCAGGCGGGTAGATAAACAGTATGTTTGGCATGTATGAAGCTATGGATTCAATATCCAGCACCTCATAAAAATAAAATATAGTAAAATAAACATATCAAATGCTTGAGTAGTTCTTGGCTTCTCTTTTTATCTCATAAAATTCTATGTAAAGGGAGTTGGGTGGTAGTGCAGCGGGTTAAGCACACATAGCGCAAAGCGCAAGGACCAGTGAAAGTATACCAGTTCGAGCCCCCCGGCTCCCCACCTGCAGGGAAGTCACTTCACAAGCGATGAAGCAGGTCTGCAGGTGTCTGTCTTTCTCTCCCTCCTTCATTTCTCTCTGTCCTATCCAACAGTGACAGCAACAATAATAACTACAACAATAAAACAACAAGGGCAACAAAAGGGAAAAATAAATATTTAAAAAGTAAAAATAAATAAATTTTTTTAAAAACATAATGATATCTGTGAGATTATCAAACCTTTATTGGGGTATCCTTGAAGTAATTTATATCTTAATAACGGAATGCTTGGGTTGAAATTAATTCTCTGAATTTTTGGATGAAATATTTGTTGGTTTAAACTTTAGTTTCTGTGTACATAAAATAGTAGTGACATTACCTTTCTCAGAGATATTTGGCTAGGATTAAATCAGAAAATCCAGGCACACACAGTCACTTATTTACAATTCCAAAATCCAAACGGTTCTCAAATTTTTAAAAAATGTTTTTTTCTCACACTAGTTCCAAAGTTAACTTAGCATAAGACTTTGCAACTTGAGACTTAACAAATATTTATGCTTTTCCTATTTGAGATTTTTGAGGCTTTACTGTAAATTATTGATGTGATTGAATGCAGGGTGCTTCTCCACCCAGATCGGGCATGGCACCACATGTGGCAAACACTGTCTCGCCTTTCTAAAATGCTAGACATATCTGATTACAGTATTTTGTATAGGGATTATGAGCTGGTATATAAGTGTATATATATATATACATATATATATATACACACACATATATATATAATGATAAAACGCTTTTGCACATACTGAGTAATTCTTTTAGTTGTTTTATTATTACTAAGCTAGGCATTTTGAGAACTTTAAAAAGTAATTGATTACTTTTAAGGTATAATCTAATAAAGTATTTGAATTAATATTAACTTTTCCATATTAGTAAACAGTAGTTATATAAGTTTTTGAGCTTGAATGAAATTTCTACTTTTTTCCTGACCTTCATACAATGTAAAATTATACTGAATGATTTAAAATTGTCCCTGTTGTGGAAGAAGATATAATTTAAAAAAAAAACTTACATTAAAATTACTTGAATCATTCTTATTAGAAATTGACCTCTTAGAAATTGAATAATGATGAATGAAATAGTGGGGGTTGTATTGTTAAATGGGAATCTGGGGAATGTTATGCAGGTACAAACTATTGTATTTACTGTTGAATGTAAAGCATTAATTCCCCAATAAAGAAATAAATTATTTAAAAAAAAAGAAATTGACCTCTTTTATATAATTAAATTTGAATGTATTTGGGGGGAATTCTTGATTTATTACTTTGAACTTAATTTTTTTTTATTTGTTGCTGAGAAGCCCTGCTTCTCAGCTGTGGAATACAATAAATAAAAGTATGAGAACTGGAATTCTGAACTTATGTTCTGTGGTGTCTTTCCTTCTCTTCCTCTCTCCCTCTGTCTCTCTAAACGTGTCCAGAGTAGTGAAGTTTACAACACTGATGAAAGAGAGGTGTGTGTGTGTGTGTGTGTGTGTGTGTGTGTGTGTGTGTGTGTGTGTGTGAGAGAGAGAGAGAGAGAGGGAGAGGGAGAGGGAGAGGGAGAGGGAGAGGGAAAATGAATCACCACTTTCATCACTTGTCATTTAAAGTTGAAACATAGTGCTGGGGAGATAGCATAATGGCTACGCAAGACTTGTTCATGCCTGAGACAGTGAGGCCCCAGGTTTAATCCACAGCACCACCATAAACCAAAGCTAAGCTGCCCTCTGGCTGCTCTTTCTCCCTTTATCTCTGTTTCCATTTCGATAAAAAAAATAAACAAACAGGGAGTCAGGTGGTAGCCCAATGGGTTAAGCACAGGTGGCGCAAAGCACAAGGACCGGCATAAGGATCCCAGTTCAAGCCCCTGGTTCCCCACCTGCAGGGCAGTCACTTCACAAGCGGTGAAGCAGGTCTGCAGGTGTCTATCTTTCTCTCCCCCTCTGTCTTCCCCTCATCTCTCCATTTCTGTCTGTCCTATCCAAAAACAATAATAACTACAACAATAAAACAACAAGAGCAACAAAAGGGAATAAATAAATATTAAAAAATAAACATTTTACTTTTTATCTTTGCTTTTTTAATACTTTTAAATTTATTAATTGGATAGAGACAAAGAAATTAAGAGAGAAATAGGAAATAGAATGGGAGAGAGAAAGACAATTGGATTGCTTCACAGTTCACCAAGCTTTCCCCTTGCAGGGAGTTGGGTCTTGGACCAGAGTCCTTGTGCATGGTAATATGTATGCTTTGCCCTGTGAGACACCATCCAGCTCACAGATAAAATATTTTATATAATAAATTAAGGTCTAAATATGAAGTATTTTAAAGTTTTTTACATGCCAGAAAGGATCTCTCTTTTTTAATTATTACATTGATTTTGAAGCAAAGTTTTATTTCTCTGAGGATAACCTTTTTTAAATTTCATGGACATATGTAACAAGTAGATCAGGGCAATTATGACACAAGCAATAAACATTGTGGATAGATTAGTATATCATTAAGCAAGTTATCAGTTTATATGATTCTAATAAGTAAACCAGGTCTATTCCCAGCACATAATTGCTACAAACAATATATTATTACATTAGTGAAACTGTTAAGTTGATGTCTCATTCCAGGAACAAAATCTCCTAACATAACACCCTGGTCATTTATAGTATAAAAGTTTTTTTCTTGCTCTTTATATTTATAAAATATTGATTCTGGGGCTAGGTAGTGGTACACCTGGTTGAGCACACGTTATTCATGTGCAAGGACCCAGGTTCAAGCTCTTGGTCCCCACCTACAGGGGGAAAGCTTTCCAAGTGGTGAAGCAGGGCTGCAGGTGTTTCTCTTTCCTTTTTTATCACTCCCTTCCCTCTCGATTTCTAGCTGTCTCTATCCAAAAATAAGTATAATAAAATGTTTCAAATAAAATAAAATATCAACTCTACACTGCCTTACAGAATAAAACTTTTTTTTTTTTTGGCCTCCAGTGTTGTCACTGTGTCTGCACTATGAATCCACTGCTCCTGGCGGCCATTTTTTCCTTTTTTTTTTTTTCTTTATTGAATAGGACAGAAAGAAACTGAGAGAGGAAGGGAAGATAGACACCTGCAGACCTGCTTGATAAGGTCTTGTGAAATGCCCTCCCTGCAGGTGGGGAGGTCAGTGCTCAGACAGGGATTCTTGAGAGGCTTCTCACATTTTGCACTATGTGCTCTTAACCCAATGCGCCCACCCGGCCCCCCAGAATAAAACATTTTTTTAAAACCACAGACATATACATTTTATTATCTTCCTTCCCCCCATAAATCTCTTTTTTTTCTTTCTAATACCTTTGTCTCATGACTAACTTTTGTCCTATTCTTCCTCTTCTATTTAGAAGCTGATAAATCTTCAGTATTTATTAGCTTTTACTATTTATAGTTTGCATGGCTATGAGAAAGTTAACAATAATTTTATATTTTTATTAGCTTTTATGCTGCAAATGCAGGAGACATCTTAAATTCTAATTTAATGCAACTTTAAAGTTATTTTATTAGATTTTTAATTCCCAGCTGTACTCTTTTATTGAAATGTACTTTACATTTGTACCATAGTCAAAATAGTGGTGTCGATTAATAATAGTGAGAAAAAAATGTATCTCCAGTGGTTAAATAAACTACACACTCAACAGTCTTTAAAAGTCTACCATAAACAACTGGCCCATTGAAACTGTAATGGTAGTGATATATCTTTCAGTAGTATAAAGATTTGCATATATATATGCTTAAAGCTAGGAGATGTTGTAGATGAAAGGAAAACATCAGTTGTTGATTAAAATTTTAAGTTATTTGTGAGTATGATATTTTATATAGTTTCACAAGTTCATATGTCTAGAAATCTATATTCAAATGTGAGTAGTAAACTATGTTTGGGAAATACAGTTAAAGCCTTCTAAGGGTTTGCATGCATTCCACAAAATGAAAACTTTTGTGTTTAGTTTAATGCAGTAGGGTAATACTTATTTATTATATGCAGTGTCCAGTCTAGTTTTAGTATTTGTCCCACCAGGACTGTCAAACTACTTCCTGTCTGTTTATTTGCATTCATTGTCTGGCTCTGCAGGTGTCATGTTCAAGAACTTTGCGGAAGTAGTCCACTTCTAATTAAATACTAAATTCTTCCACCACCAGTTTTATGAGCATTTATCCAAATGGAAAAACAGATGGCATTATTTCATCATGTACAGTGACACAATCTCCTTTTAAAATTTGTGCTGAAGTCCATAAATGAGGACAGCACCCCTCCAGCCATTACAGCTCACTCTCATAAGGGAGTGAAAGCACCATGGAAGTCTAAGTATTTAAGCCATCTTCATTGTCATTGCATTTTAGTCCAGCCATCCCCAAACTCAGGCTGGGGGGAAAACAAGTGAGTCTTGATTTATTTTGTGCATAGCAGGAGCTGCAAGTAAAGTTACATAGTGAAATAGATTTCCAACATTTTCCCTGCCTTTAATTGTAATTTTCCAAGGTTTCTTCTGTGACAGAGTTTACAAAAGGGACCTTTAGTAAACTATTGTTAGCTTTATGGATCAATATAGTTTGAGGACTATGAAACAACTTCGGTTGTTTAAAAATACAAAGTACCAGAGGGTGTCCCTTTCTTCTCCATGGGTATCAAATCATACTATTGATCTGTCTACAGCGTAACTGTGAAATTTTTTTTTAGATATCAGTTGGTCTAGATGGGAATACAAATAAAGCATTATACTAGAGAGTATAGTGTATGGCTCTGCTGAAAGACTTATTGAGTATCCTGGTATGAATCCTTCTCTGAAAGATGTGATATGATAAGACCTCAAATGACTGGAAATAGCTTAAGAACAAATTCATCATTGTTCTATCTGCTTTCATATATATATATATGTATATGTATATGTATATGTATATGTATATGTATATGTATATGTATATGTATATGTATATGTATATGTATATGTATATATATATCACCAGCTGTTCAATAGATTTTTATCCATAATTCTGAAAAAGATACATAATGACTTGATAGAAAATAGTATATAGGCCTAGCACGTTATGATTGGGCCCTCCTCAATCGCTATCGAACAGGCCATGGCCGGTGCGCCGCTATGTTCCATCGCTGGGGAGCCAGAGACGACCCGAACTTCCCCTGCGGCTCCAGACAGACTATGACCTACATAGTCAACGACTGCCACCTCTCCAGATTCAAAGAAGGTCTCGAAACTTTACATCAGGCTCAACCTGACGCTGTTGACTGGCTACAGAAGAAGGGCAAACGCTAGAAGAAGAAGAAGTATATAGAGAATGAGATAAAATAAAGACCAAAATAGAATCTCTTGTGTGTATAAGGTTGTGGGGTTGTAGTAAGGTGATATGTAGAAGAAATAAAATTGAAAGAAAAAGTATGCAAACTAAGGCATAATTGACTCCATTGCAGTGATCAATAAGGAATAACAAGATTCCAGTACAATTTAGAGTAAAGAAAGGAAGGGATAAGAGTAGTCACACGTAGTGATGGAGTCTTTATGTAAGCATTGAGCCCAACGATAACTGGTGGCAAAACCAAACAAATAGAAAGAGAAATGCAAATTATCTTTATTTCCATCACACATATTTTACTTATGAATATAGATATTCTACAAATTACATGACCAAATAAATATGCGCATTTCACTTATATAAACAAGGTGCCAAAGCAAAGGTACTGAGAAATGTGAATTATTCAGCAGACCTACAAAGTCAGAAATGGTGGTCATTCTTAAAGAGGTTGATGTGGGAGAGTGCCATCATCAGCCATTCAATTCAAAGAAAACATTGAGACTGGGAAAGAACCTAGAGCAACTCTGCTGGGCATTCATGCTCATTGTTTATAAGGATGTTAGAATCCAGAGTAAAGGCAACAGTTTAGAGTTGAAACAATTAAAAAGACCGGAGTGAGCAAGCAAAAAAGATGCTTGCAAAGGAGAATGGACACTTTGGAGTTTGAAATGAATACATCCACATCTCTGACCTGAGCGGTGGTATTGGTTGTGACTTTACTTACCAAGATCAGAACTTCTAGATTTGGGCTGTGTGGGGAGAATAAAGTGCTAAATTCAGATTTCAACATTTTTCACTGTAGTGTTTGCCAGGTATTACAGGATATATGGGCAAAGACTATTATAAAATTGAAACTAGATATCTTATTTCTTGAAGTTGTTAACTGTCAATGCAGTCAAATTAGACTTTAATGAGTGAGAACATATTGCCATATAGCAGCGCATTAGGAGCTCTCAGTGAAATTATTTGTACTTTATAGTGTCACTTCTAATATTTCACCTTGAGGATCACTCATGCTTCTGAGGATAATTTGTAACTATCTTTTCATTACCCTGTGCTGTCTACTTTACATTGGCTACTGCCTCTGAAAGCAACTCATGATATTATCTCCAGTTGCATTCAAATGTTTCTTCATTGAAATAGATGCCATTAATTCTTACAAAATAGTAACAGATTGAATTATGCATATTTTAAAGCCTTGGTATTTTAGTTTTAACAGTTTTAATAATAATAACATTCTGTCAAAAGAATTCCAGCATTTTTGAGTATAAGGTATTTAAATGATTCCACATTCTAGACTGATTATTGAGGACACAATATAGGGAGAGAATTTTTGGTTGAAATTGTTAAGTGAGTAAATTATCATTTTACATGCTATTATACAGCATTTCAAATTTAATATAATCTACAGGAATCTAGTATATCACACAATATTAATGCACAGGAAAGTTATAATTTTGTGTTTCTTTCTTAAACAGTGTAATTTTAAACAAATTCTCACTGTGTCTTAGTTTGATCTTGGGGTTCAGTCTCTAAGCAATAATAAGATATGATATCAGATATAAGAATAATGCAAATCTTATGAATATATATTTAATTTTAACTTAATTTTAGTGAGAAATGTAATTCAAGCTTTTTTATGGATCTTATAAACATTTGAAATTCAAATACAGACAGACAAGAGTCTGGAATTCTATTTTCTGAAAGAACCACTGTAACTAAAGAAGTAACAAATATTTTGACATTTACATTTATAGTTCTGAGTATTCTTTTCTTTTGAGTATAATTACTGAATGTACTTATAGGAAATCTACATCAAAATTATACTGGTGTTTCCATAGAAATGTTTGTCTACGCATTATAATTTCTGTTTTACTCTTTGCCTTTTTCAGTTTACTTCACCTTAGGAATTTTCAGGGGAAAGGGAGATTATTTATGATCAATAGAAACAGAATTAGGGATTCGGGCAGTAGCTCAGTGGGTTAAGTGCACATGGTGCAAAGCATAAGGATCCCGGTTCGAGCCCCTGACTCCCCACCTGCAGGGGAGTCGCTTCACAGGCGGCGAAGCAGGTCTTCAGGTGTCTACCTTTCTCTCCCCCTCTCTATCTTCCCCATCTCTCTCCATTTCTCTCTGTCCTATCCAACAACAACATCAACAACAACAATAACAGTAACTACAACAATAAAAAAAACAAGGGCAATAAAAGGGAATAAATAAATAATTTAAAAAAGAAACAGAATTAATCTCTTTCTCTGGGAAGGTTTAGTAATATTTGTTTAAAATCAAATCAGGTCCGATTTAGACAGATTAAAGAAGAAACTTACCTGGAAGTTGTTTTCTAATGCCTATACTTGAAGGTTTTAATTGTCTTTACATACCTGAGAAGAACATCCACAACTAAACTATCAGATTTTTAAAAAGTGCAATTTGACTGATTTGACTGAAAAATATCTTTCTGAGTAGATTATTTAATACCCTTGACTAGCTAAATCAGGCAGAATGGTTAGCCAGTTTGTAGGCACACACATCATTAGCACAGGCAGTCATGGACTTGGGTTGCTTACAAAAGATGGCATAGGTAGTTAACCATATGTTTGAAAAGATTTAAGTGAAGCTTGCCAGAAGCCAAAATGGACTAAGTGACCTCTTGAGGCAGTTCCCTTTCCAATCTTTCTCATTTAATCTAATTGTAATTTTTAAGTCTATATGGAGGACACAGTTCTATTTTAATTCAAAATGCCTTGAGTTTAGTTTGGTGACAATTAGAAGAAGTGTATTTCTTATAACCAAACATTTGAATTCAATGCTAATATGGCTGTTTTGATTAAACAGCAATTACTTTAAGTTGTGAGATAATTAACTTTACTGTTTAAACATTTGCTCAGCAACTGCCTGAGAAATTTTATGTATTGATTTGCATTTTAGAAACAATATACATATTTACAAACATTGAAGTACATGTTTTATATGCACAAAAAGAAGTAAAACCATACCAACGTACGCTTACAATTTATAAATTAAATTTTGCTCCTCCTCCCATAGCCACTCTTTAGCTGAGACAAAAAGAATATTCTTCCTGATTTTCAGATTTCCTTTTTAACTAATTTTTTATTGCTTGTTTTTCTTCCACTCACTAAAGAACAGTAGATGTCATTTTAACAATAATTGAAACTGTGGATTCTATTTAAAATCTGCTCTCCCTAAGCTTCTGAATTCTGTGACTATGACCATTGTGAGTTATTCTGAGCTCTGCCACTCTGGAAAATATCAAAACTTTTTTCAATAGGTTAACAGATGAAAAAATTCGCCACTTTGGAAGCTACTTGTAATTCTGTTGAACACACTTCTCAGACAGCCAAAAATTGAAAATGTAAAAGAAATTCAAGCCTAATGATTTAAATTGAGTGGGAGTTGGGCTGGGTGGTGATACACCAGTATAACGCTTACATTATCATACATAACAATCTGGGTTCATAGTCCTGGTACATATCTTCAAGGGGATGCTTCATTGGGTGGTGAAGCAATGCTGCAGGTGTTTCTCTTCCTCTGTCAACCCTTACCCTCTCAATTTTTCTTTATGAAAAAGAAAAAAAAAGGAAGAAAAAGTGGTGGTCAGAAGTAATGTTGTGTTATCTCTTTTTTGTGTCTCTGTTTCTCATCTTCCATCTATAAAAATATGGAGCCAGCAAAAGCTTGTCAGTGAGTATCTAGAAAATAAATATTGAACTGGCTTTGGTTTATCAATCAAAGCAAAAAATTATGGGGAAGGAGTAGAGTGGGGTTTTGGATTCTGGACATAGTGCTGGAAAAAAAAAACCCATTGGTAGTATGAGTAGTATGAGTATTTTGCAGACATCTATCACAAGGACATGAGAAATTGTACTCAAGTGTCAACAAATAAGTTGTGATCCTTTACACACACACACACACACACACACACACACACACACACACACACACACACACACCCCTAGGAGAAAAAGAAAGTTAAATGAATTGATTCACCCGCTGTGAAGCGACTCCTCTGCAGGTGGGGAGCTGGGGGCTCAAATCAGGATCCTTATGCAGGTCCTTGCTCTTTGTGCTATGTGCACTTAATCTGCTGCGCTACCGCCTGACTCCCCAATTTAAAGTCTTATAAGAGGTCTGGAGATACAGCACAGAGATAGGACACCAAATTGTTATTCCTGAAATTTCATAGGTCCCAGCTTCAGTCCCCACTACCACCACCACCATATTCCAGAGCTTATCAGTGCTCAGTCTCTATTTATTTCTGTCTCTCTCATGAACATATATTAATAAAAGATCTTACCAATTAAAATCTTACCTGAGTAACTATTATAATGTGTGATCTATTATTTGGTGCCAGTTGTGGGAAGAGTGTAACTAATTATGGTTGAAATGACTGAGAAATAAGATCTTAAGCTATAAAGTAAAGATTTGGTAGGTAAAAGAGTATAAAGTCATTTGAAGAAAGGATCAAGATTTAAACAAAGTTCTAGAAATTGGGATTAGCCCCAGGTAATAGCAGTGTACACCAAGAATCATGCCCCTTGATTCAGTCCATTTCTTGCTCCGTGGCGCATATAATGTTTTATTTCAATTTTAAAATGTTCAGTCCACTAATGACATAAGACAGGAGAAAAGTGGTTATCAAAATTGCTAGTGATGTGCATGGTTGTTTCATAAATATGATTTAATGATGTTAAAAACAGGCTGAATCTGAACAGACTGTACTGAAAGCTGTAATAAGACATTTTTCAAAAGTGTCAGGTTCTTAAATCACAAATCCAAAATAAGAAAGAATAGACCTTTCTCTTATGGTTGATCTATAAAAAAATGTCTTTGGGAAAATAGAAGAATTGCTTATTTTTTATTATTCTTGACCAGTAATAGTTAGATTTTATGTGAATGAATTTCATGGTCATTTGGTTTTAGGGATTTTCTTGTTGAAAGAGTTTTAATTTCTTCTAAAAGAATGTTCTTTCATTTTGGTATTAAGGAATTTAAAAATCTTATATAGTCTACCTTTATAATTCTTTTCTCCATAATACAGAATTTCAATGAATTTTAATAGAAAGTACAAATATATATATACATATATATATATATAATGATAACAGCAGAAAAGTTTTGTTTGAATAAGAAAGTTCAAATCTAGGTTTATTTCATTGATTTAGTCATACTTTTGATTTTGTAATTGAAATTGTTTTTGCTAAATATATATAATTTAAAACATATCCTCAGATTTTATATATATTTTAAAATATTTATTTTTCCTTTTTGTTGTCCTAGTTGTAGTTATTATTATTGTTATTGATGTCATCATTGTTATTAAGACAGAGAGAAATGGAGAGGGGAGGAGAAGATAGAGAGGGAGAGAAGAGAGACACCTGCAGACCTGCTTCACCGCTTGTGAAGAGACTCCCCTGCAGGTGGGGAGCCTGGGTTCGAACCGGGATCCTTATGCCGGTCCTTGCGCTTTGCGCCACCTGCGCTTAACCCGCTTAACCCGCTGCACTACTGCCCAACTCCCAGATTTTTATATTTACATTTTATATTTTTCACTTTTTTTTTCTTTCTTTTCTGAAAGGGACAGAGAGATGAAGGAACATAGTAAGGGAGAAAAAAAAAGAGATGTCTGCAGCACTGTACCACCTATTATGAATCTCCCCATGTTCCCTCCCCCACCCCCCCAACAAAGGCGGACAGAGAGCTTGAACCTGGGTCCTAGAGCATAGTAATATGTGTTCTCTACCAGGTGCATCACCACCTGCCCCCATGTGTATGCATCTACAAATGCTTCTCCTGCCAGGGAGAAAGCTCAGTAAGATAAAGTATAATTGGATTTGCATGCCCAGGGCCCCAAGGTCCCAGGTTCAGTCTCTGGCACCATCATTTGTTAGAGCTGCTGTGTGGTAGTGTGCTTTCTCTGCATCTCCTTTTTTCTTAAAGATCAAATACATCTTTAAAAAGAAACAGACCTCATTTGAAAAATAATCATGATACATGTTGAAAGTTTCAAAGCAAGGAATCCAGACCATCAAAACCTCAATACACTATTTCTTACACAGAAACATTAGAACTAAGATAAAAGACATTCTGATTAAGACATATTATAACAATATTTTCAATTCTTTGTCATTCATATCCTAAGTATGAATAGATGTTTTTTTAAAAAAAGAACTAAAGAAAATTTAAAGTGTTGAGTGCTGAGAGGTGACTCACCATGGGAAAGTGTATAATTTATCTGGGTTTGAGTTCCCCAGCCACCATATGGAATGGAAAGCTTCATGAACAGTAGAGCAATGTTCTCTCTCCTCTCTATGCCCTCTCCCTGTCTGTCTTTAACTGTCTATCTTATGTATAAGTGTGTATGTATTTTTTTTCTTCCTACTACAACTTCAGTTCCTTAT
This sequence comes from Erinaceus europaeus, assembly GCF_950295315.1. NCBI lineage: Eukaryota > Metazoa > Chordata > Mammalia > Eulipotyphla > Erinaceidae > Erinaceus > Erinaceus europaeus. The sequence continues at coordinate 22,634,160 of NC_080168.1, forward strand.
GCTGTAGTAAAACTAAAGAGTTTTTTCACTATATTCTGTATTATAACTTTCCTAAACTATATTATGTACTGGATTTTGTTATAAAACACATTAAACTTAAAATATTATCTAATATAATTATGTTCCATATTTTTATTAGAATTAGGTAGCAGGGACCGAACGATGGCTCAGTGGTGAAAGCATTTGCTTACATGAGTCAAACTAGATGCTGAAACAGAGCTTTGGTATCTCTTTTCTCTTTTTTTCTTTCCTTTATCTTCCTCTCTTCCTGAACAAAATATTGAATAAAAATCAGTTTACAGAGGCCAGTCATTGGTATTGTGCATTTACGAAGTCCTGGGTTGCATTTCCCCTCTCTCCCTTTTCCTCCCTTCACTCCTTTTTCTTTTCTTCTCTTTTCTTTCTTTCTTTTTTTTTTTTTTTTGGTATTATAGATTCTAAATTGAAACTGATGTTTTCATGTTAGGTTTTTCTTTGTATCTTTTTTTTTTAATAAATGACTAAGTGGTGTTACCATCTTTTAAATAATGGAAAATAATGGCTACCAAATCTAATAGCAACATTTTCTATTTACAATTTATAATTATTAGATAAAAGTTTTAATATTTTAAATGGATATAAAATGAGAAATTATAAATAAAAACTTTAACCTGAAAATTTGAATTAGAAAAAGAATACAAATGGCTGTTATAGACAACTGTTTCTTTTAAGAGGGTCTCAAAAACCAAACCGAACATAGTTTCTGTCATTTACTAATTTCCAAGATATACACACTCCAACCCCAGGTCAACATTGAGTTACCACCTTCATGTCACTGGAAGTGGAGTGGAGCTGGGAAGGGATAACTCGAAACTAGAGCAAGCTGACTTTTAACACTCTTAACACAACATTAGATTAGATTTATATGCTCTATCTTTCTAAAAGAAAATGCAAACTAAAAACAGTTGAAAGGATTTGTTTTTATGAAGAGATCTGAAACTATAACCCTGTCACAATCCTTATGATCATCATCCCATTCATAATGTGATTTTGTTAAAGAGTGCAAAACTGGAAAGAAACGGTGTTTATAAAGTGGATCAAAAAACGATCTAAAATAGTGGTGTGATCAAGGATGAGAAAGCTAGGGGCCGGGTGGTGGTGCACCTGGTTACAGTGCACAGGTTCAAACCCCCAGTCCCCACCTGTAGGGGGAAAGTTTCACAAGCAGGGCAGCAGGTATCTCTCTGTCTCTCTCTCCCCCTCTATCATCTCCTTCCCTCTTGATTTCTGGCTGTCTATCCAATAAATAAAGATAATAATAAAAAATTTAAAAAGGATGAAAAGACTCTACAGTCACATCACTTTGGTTCAGGGTTTTTTGTTTGTTTCTTTGTTTGTTTGTTTTTGCCTCCAGGATTATTGCTGGGGCTCCCTGCCTGCACCACTAATCCACTGCTCCTGGAGACTACCTTTCCCATTCTATTGCCCTTGTTGTTTATGTTATTATTATTATTGTCACTTTTGTTGAATAGGACAGAGAGAAATGGAGAGAGGAGAGGGAGGCAGAGAGGGGGAGAGAAAAATAGAATCCTGCAGATATCTTTTCCATCAACAACCATATTACTTTGAGAAGTTAGTTAAGTGCAGCAGGTTAAGTGCACATGGCGCAAAGCACAAGGACTGGGGTAAGGATCCTATTCGAGCCCCAGCCCCCACCCCCACCTGAAGGGGTGTAGCTTCACAAGCAGTGAAGCAGGTTTTCAGGTGTCTATCTTTATCTCCCCCTCACTTGTCATCCTCTCCTCTTTCTATTTCCCCCAGTCCTATACAACAACAATGACAGCAGTAACAACAACAAGGGCAACAAAAGGGGACGGGGAGGCACCAGCAGCAGTGCATTCGTAGTGCACGCACCGAGTCCCAGCAATAATCCTGGAAATAAAAGAAAAAAGTTACGTAGTCTGTGTTTACTCATTTTTATTATTATAGGAACAGCAATCATCCTGACTTCACAGTATTATAAGAACTAGATGGGTATATAGGTATCTGAGATTGATTTAGAATATCCCTGGTTTCTAATGAATATTTGGGATTATTAACTATTATTCTTAGGACACATTTATTCAATTGTAGACTGTTTTTAACATAACCATTAGTGAATTTTCTGTGTAAATCTGTAATAATAGAAATCATGCCAAAGGGTGGAAATAACATTTTTAAAATTACATCACTATTTTACAGCAAAAAGAAAACCCCCATTTATTTATTTTTGCGCTTGTTTGCTTTAATTAGTTAAATGATTTACAATACAGTTATCATCACAAGGGTACAATGTCTCATCCTTCTGTGATAGGTATCTACACACAACCTCTTAGATCCTCCTCCAACATGCCTTGAGTCCCCAGCACCCAACACCCCCACTCAGCTCCCTCGCCCTGGCCCTCTTCCCATATGCTTGGACATGTTGGGAAAAAAAATACTTAGTACAAATTTTGCCAGTGTTTTGACTTTTCTTCTTTTTGTTTTTGTTGTGTCCTTTCTTTCTGAAGTTCCACCTGTAAGTGAAGTCATCTGGTATTCATCCTTCTCTCACAAAAATATTTCTGACCCATTTATAGTCATACTTTTCTTTGAAAATAAATATTTTTATAGGTAGAAGGAAATGTGAAGAAATAACTGGATGCATTTATCCTTAACCTTAGGAGCCTGAAGATTCGTGAATCTTGATTCTAATTGAAAATTGAGTCTCCTGATCCTATAGGTCTTTTCGTAAAACTCTCTCCTAGTTCATTAAGTTACTAAATGAATGTAGTAGGTATTAATTTTGATTTTTATTAATTGTGACTTGTTTTTCATTATAAGATAATTGTCAGTCACGAAACATAACTGCTTCACATTGGAGCAAAAGCAAATTTCTGCTAAATGAATAAAGCTTTGTAGATGACTTGAAATTCTAAGAGGTAGCCATACAGATAAGATTTGTAGCAATATATTTTAAATAAATATGATTTTAATAATTAAATCATTTACAAGTTTCTAACAGTTTACATCTTGTTTAATACTGTATACTGTTCAATTTTATGTGCCATGCAAGAAGCTATATATAAGCACATGCATGTAGCCTAGCAGAAAGGAATATATTTTGATAGATTTTGTGAACTGACCTGAATATCTGGAAAGTATAAAGCCTAATGTATATAAAAATAAGATTTAATTTTTTCATAAATCAAATCCAGTTAAAGTAGAACAAAGACAGAAAGCTAGCATCCCTCCCCTCAATGAATGAATGGATGAATACTTGGCTCACAAGCATGAAATATCACTTGTGCAAAGTCCTGACCACACTCAATAAATATATATAGTATAAAAGTGTTTGAGGGGTCTGGGCGTTAGCACCCGGTTAAGTGCAAAGTGCAAGGACCAAGGTAAGGATCTCGGTTCAAGCCCCTGGCTCCCCACCTGCGGGGGTGGGGGGGTCGCTTCACAAATGGTGAAGCAGGGTCTACAGGTGTCTGTCTTTCTCCCTCTCTGTCTTGTCTTCCTCCTATTTCTCTCTGTCCTATCCAACAACAATGACAGCAATAATAATAACCACAACGATGGTAAAAAACAAGGGCAACAAAAGGGAAAAAATAGCCTCCAAGAGCAGTGGATTCATAGTACTGGCACTGAGACCCAGCAATAACCATGGTGGGGGAAAAAAACGTGTTTGAGAAAAGCAGGTCATCTGGAGACTCTGGATTTCAGTGCTACTGGTTCTACAACCTTGTAAGGATAGGTACCCTTGGGCTAAGTAAGCAGTCTGAGTCTTAATATAATTATCTGTGTAGTTAAAAAAAATTTACTTTTGAGCTCAAAGCTTTATTGTGACAGTTAAGTGACAGTACATGTGAGGCTAGAATTAAGTCAATATCATGTAGTAAATACACTCAATAAATGCGTGCTATTAGTATGATGAAATTATTAGAGGTGTGCAAATCTAGAGACAGTGATTCTGTTGGATGTAAAATGTAGTCAGAAAACGTACAAAGAGATATAGACAACATACAACTGAATTTTCAAACGAAGTACAAGGCAGTGTAATTAGAAATATGTATTTCTGAGTGGAGTGCTCCTTTGAGAGCTGATATATTGTATAGGATGTGTTTTAGTACTGTGATTTAAAAAAAAATAACAAAGATGGATAACATGTTATCATGAATGGTGTTCATTCTTTATAATAAGCTGAAGGTCACGCTAAAGATATTGTGTACGTTGTAATGAGGTTTCTGAGCAATACCATTTGAAGAAAGAGTAAGAAAAAAAAACTGTGATGGCATAATCCATACATATAAACTTGTCCTAAGTATAATGGTTTTAAAGACAAATTAAATCATAGTTACATTGCAGTTGAGTTTGAATGTACGAGGGGTTATTGCTCTTACAAATTATTGAGGAAAATATTTTCAGTTTAAATGAACTTGTTTCTGAGATCATTTATCCACAATGTTTACAATTTTTGTAGTCCTGAAATGATCCAGGTGTTTCACTCTCCAGCCATCTGTCCAAGGAAAAATATGCTTATCCTGAATTGACAGGGTATCACATGTATTTAGAGAAGTTTGTCTTCACAGTTGGGTAAGAATAAATAAAACAGTGGTATGGTCCCTTTGAGGGTATACTATATGCTTCAATTATTGGTCCATTATACCTGAGGCAGATGTTAAATTTTGGAACCTACAACATACTTTTTGATCAGCACAACCAATTCTTCTGAAGTACACTGGCAATTATCCTCTACACTCTCTTTTAAAATGAGCTTCATGGGGAGTTGGGCAGTAGCTCAGCTGGTTAAGCGCAGGTGCCACAAAGTGCAAGGACCAGTGTTAAGGATCCCGGTTCGAGCCCCTGGCTCCCTACCTACAGGGCAGTCGTTTCACAGGTGGTGAAGCAGGTCTGCAGGTGTCTCTCTTTCTCTCCCCCCTCTGTCTTCCCCTCTCTCTCCATTTCTCTCTGTCCTATCCAACAATGACAACAACAATAATAACAACAATAAAGAGCAACAAAAGGGAATAAATAAATAAAATAAATTTTAAAAATGAGCTTCATGAATTTAAACTACTCTTTTTAGACATAGATTTATTCAGAACTATAGAATAAATGATTCTTACCTCAATGAGAGATAGTTCTCTAGTTTTGTTATGTTTAACTGAGATTTATTTCTAATTACCTATCATTTTATTTCTCGTCATACTTATGTCAAGAACATCACTTTAAAAAGGTGTTGCAATCTCATATAAAACAAATATTTTTATATAGATGTGGACAACCATTCACAATAATGCAACTAGATCAATCTAATGAAATATTTCACCAAAATGTTTCTTTATAATCAGTACATTTTCCATGGAGAGGAAATTTCTGGCTCAGATATCTATCATTTTTGATTTATTGCAGCTTGACTTAAAATAACTCACATTTACAAGCATATTAGCACTTGTAAACTGCAGCTCACATATTAGCATAAGTCATCATTCACTTTAGAGAAAATGAATCCAGCCAAGGGCTGGCAGCTTGATCTCTAATTCCCAACCCTATCAGCTCACAGTAATCTTTCCTACTTCTGCGATAACAAAGTTCTTTCTCTTAGACTTTTTCATCTGTCCTTTTTTTTTTTTTTTAAATCTCATACTACTTTTATTTTTTTAAAGATTTTTAATTTTTTTATATTTATTTTCTCTTTCGTTGCCCTTGTTTTTTACTGTTGTAGTAGTTATTATTGTTGTTGTTATTGATGCCGTCATTGTTAGATAGGACAGAGAGAAATGAAGAGAGGAGGAGAAGACAGAAAGGGGGAGAGAAAGACACCTACAGACCTGCTTCACTGCCTGTGAAGTGAGCCCTGCATGTGGGGAGATGGGGGTTCGAATGGGGATCCTCATGCCGGTCCTTGCGCTTTGCACTACACTACTGCCCGACTCCCCTAATACTACTTTTAGACCATAATGTTCTTGAACCTAAGAATGAATTTCCTACTTTGTACCATTTTGTTTATTTGGATATTTTGGAGCACCCTCGGTTCTTAGCATGTCAATGTTAACCAACTTCTCTCAGGGTCAGATGGTGGCATACCAAGTTAAGCACACCTAGTACTAAGTGCAAGGACCCACACAAGGTTCAGGGTTCAAGCCCTCTGTTATCCTGCAAGAGGCACGAAGCAGGTTTGCAAGTGTCTTTCTCTCTTCCACTCTGTCTCCCCATCCTAACCCATAAAATGAAAGAAAAAAAAAAAAAAGTCTGCCAGGAGCAGTGGAGTACTGATGCCCCAGCGATAACCCTGGAGGCAAAATAAAAATTAAAATAAAAGAGTTCTCTCAATATTTGTGGACTTGCACTATGTATGCAAGAGGGATTTTCAAGTGAGATAAAGAAAATAACTGTAAATCTTACCCCCTCAAAAATCATCCCATAGCACTGTATCTCCTGATTTTCCTTAATGACAGGAAAGTGACCATTCTGAATTTCAGTTTTGAAAGTTTCCTCGCTTGTTTTTATTGAAGCAACATTGTAGTATAACATTAAGTTAGTTTCAGCTATTCATTGCTAAGGACCAGCACATGTATATTAAGTTGCCCACTAAATATCTAATTCTGTACATCCACAGTAATCTCCCCCTTTCTTTTAATATGTAACTACTGCTGCCCCCTTCTCTTTCTTGTAACCACTATGTATAGATACACACATATAGAGAGAGCCTTACAATATCAAAGGTGACTTTTACTTTTTATTTATTTGATTAAATATATGGTTATTGTGCAATTACCACAAGAGTTTAGTTAATATTCACCACCTTCTTGTTCGATGTTTTTTCTAACAATGAGGATTTTAAAGATCATTTTATTTGTACATTACATCTCCATAACTTAGCTAATCATATAACTATGTTTGCACCTTTGGTCACCTTTATGTTTTCCTCCACCTCAAACTCCCCTCTGACTATGATTAAGCTGTTATTCTGTTTGTATGAGTCTTTCCATATCTTAGTTATTATAAATATTGCTATAATGAACATGGGCTGCAGATAATGATTTTCTTTCTCTCTCTTTCTACATATATATATGTAATATATATATATATTGATATATTCTACATAGATTCTACATATACATATGTAGAATTATTTTCTTTTATGGTAGTTAATACCTACTGAGTTGTTGGAAAAGTCTTGATGTATTTTGCATAGAAAAACATAGAAATATATCATGAGTTTCCCAACAGTCTGACACTTATAAAGGTAGTTTTTAAAATATATATTTATTTATTTATTCATTGGAGGTAAGAAAGAAAGAACTTAAAGCACCATTCTGACATTTATGGTGCTGTGTAATGAGCTTAAGGACTCATGCATGCAATTCCTAAACTCTACCCACTGAGCCAGCTTCCTGGCCTACAAGAGAATAAAAATTATAGACACAGTAAACTTAGTGGTCATGATTAATACTTGGTAATGACTAGAATCTCAAGATTGTAAATGCTCAGCCGTCACTAGTTTGCCAGGGCGGGGGTACTCATGGCTGGGACTTCAGTCCAGGTAGCGACAGTTCTGTGCATATTGGAATTAGTGGAAAACAGTATCACATACTGTGAGAGAGCAAGGGAGCGCTCTTCCTGGAGTCTACCCCTGGGTCTACTGCTATGATGACTGAATGTCAATATGGTAGCCACCTTAACATAAGTTACAACAATACTCAAAGGTGACTACTATGGAATTCAGTTTTTCATCCTCTGTTGTTGTAAACTTGCTGGCACAGAGCCTGAAGTTGGATTAGAGTAGTGAGATTTCAGTACACCCTGTCCCCTGTTTCTGTTCACCAGATTACAGATTCATACCTTAATATGAAAATTATAGTTCTTTGTATATAGGGGCTTTTTTGGCATTGAAATATTCTTTTTTATTTATAAAATTAAAAATACTGACAAGACCATTTTTTAAATTTTATCTCATCAATCTAGAGAGTTGCACATAAGATAGACAGAGCACAAATTTGATACTTGCGGTATCTCAAGTAGACCAGTCCTGCACCCTGCCACCTAACTACTTTCTAAATCCAAAATATTTTTTATTTCAAAGACTATTTCCATAGAACTTTCCATATATTAGACTGTTAAAATGATAATAGAATACTAAGAAAAACAGACCTATTTTTTTTTCTTTCCATGTAACATTTATTTTGGTGGAAGGACACATAGTAGACATTGTGTATTAATAATTTGTCATGTGTTTTATGAGAAGGGATGGAGAATAGGGTAGAAAGACATAGAGATCATTAATATCCATATTATCTTGGGTAAAAAAATATTTAAAATAAATATTAAAGAGAATCAGGAAGTTGAAACATTGAGATGAAGTATTGAACTTTTATTTTCAGAGGGCATCAATGTAAAATAGGGAGTTTTTTTTTTTTTAGAATTCAATTCCCATTTTTTCTTTTTTAGAATAAAATAAAGCATAACATACAAAAAGAGGAAGAATCAACTTGAGATGAGTTAGTTATGGACATAATCATGAGTGTACCAGAAATCCTAATATAGAATTTAGATTTAACTTGAATGTGTTAAATGTTATATTTTTAAATTGGGCGGGGGCGGGGGAGACCCAGTGATGACATACCTGCAAACATATTACCATGCATGAAGGCCTGGTTGAAACCCCTAGTCCCAGTCTGCAGACGGAAAATTTCACAAGCAGTGGAGCAGAACTATAGAACGACAGGTATGTATCTTTCTCCCTCACCCCCTTGTGTCTAACACCCTCTATTATATAAAATGGAAAAACAAAAACTGGGCACCAGGATTGCAGGAATCTTCATGCAAGCACCAATTCCCAGAAATAATATTGGTAGTAAAATGATAATGATAACAATAATTTTGATAATAATAATAATTATTATTATTATTTTAAAATAATGCTACCTCTGGGTGGTAGAGTTATGGATTTTTAAGGGGGTGTGGGAGAAATACAAATGGTTTGATATTAGTGTCAGAACACATTAAATGGTGTCTCGGTTTATAAAATTCATTTAAAGATTTGTGGGATTTATTAAGTTATAAAATTTGCAGAAACATCAGACTGAGATAGAAGGTACCAAAATATTGTATAGTTCTAGATATGTACATTTTAAATCATATACTAAACTTTATAAAATTTCTAAATTGAATTTTTTTTAAACCTTGTAATTTTTAATACTTTATTGGGGGGGAGTGGCTTACAGCACAGTGGTGACACTTGAGTACAGTTTCTCATCTCCCTGTCATAGGCGTTGGCAAAGCACTCTCACACCCAGATTCGTTCCTTTCCCACTGTTAACTAAGTTAATCTTTGAAAAGAGTTATCCAGTTTATCTTTTTTAAATGATACTATAGACAAGGACAAAAATGATTATAACCTTAATAAAATCAGTATTTTAGTATTTTATTGCACATGATACATGAAATATATGGCTAGTTATAATATATGTTAGTACATAATATAGGCATCTACACACCTACATGGAAGGGATGCTAAAAACATTCTAATGAGAAGCTAGGTGGTGGCTCACCTGTTTGAGTGCACATGTTACAGTTTGTAAGGATCCGGGTTCAAGGCAGCAGTCCTCACCTGCAAGGGGGAATCGTCATGAATAGTGAAGCAGTGCTGCAGGTGTCTCTCTTTCCCCATCCCTCCCACCCCTCTCAATTTCTCTCTGCTGTATTCAGTAAGCAATAAATTAAAAAAAAACCATTCTAATGGAAAAATTACAGGATTATAGATGTTTAATTTACAGTACTCGCCTTTTTTTAATTTTAAAAAAGATATTCTCACTAAATAGCTTTGAATTAGATTTATTGAGCAAGTAGCAAACATACTTCAGTTAAATGGAAACAGTATTAATTCCCTTACTTCCACCACATCCAAGTCCATTTAACATTTCATCACCCCTAGGAATGGTGTCCTTAATCCCCGAGCAGCTCACACTTGCCAACTGGTGCTGCTGTGATCAGAAGTATTCAGGGCAGCATTTGGAAAGGACTCCTGGGACTACAGCACTTTAGAGGATATAATATTCCTTGTGCAAAGATTAACCAGTTTGAGTAGAAATGCGTAGCAAAATGTGATCTTTTGATCTGACTTTCGTAAAGTGGAAAGTCTAACATCTATCTTTCCAAAGGAATAATGGATAACATGTAAGAATTCCCATGGGTTATAAGACTTTGGAGAGTGTCACACATTTAGATTTTCAGCCAAAAGTTTAAGTACAAGTGAACATTGTTTGATTTTGTTGCCACTTCATTTAAAGTTGGTCCCTGTGGAAATTTGACACTGTTCCGAAATCTTTTAACTGATATTCTTCAATCTTCATGACAATTGGCCATAAGAGGAACTTAAAGAAAGCTCTCAAAACATTCATCATATATCTAACAGATATTAGACACTAGATACTGCACACATGAAACTGTATATTCCACAACCAACTGAGGCCATTTGGACATTGCCTTACGCAGTAAAATACTAAGGGTTCCATTTAAAATAGTAAAATCTTATAACTTCTTTTCTTTTGAAATTTTTCTCCTAAGTATTTTTGACATATATATCTTCCTCTAATTTTTATCTATACCTGCTGTTTTCTATCAGTTTAGCTACAGCAGGAAATCTGTCTAATGACAGACCTTTACTGAGACAGACAGTTAATGGGAACAGTAGCAGGCCTGAGGTGTGTTTATATAGTCAGACTTACTTCCCCTACTCCTGTGATATATGAACTACTTTGGAAGTTTCCCAGCTGTTGCAGTGGATAAATCATGGCAGCAGGCTCTCATATTTAACCTTCACTGTACTTGCTCAATACTTTGTAGTCTTTTTCTTTTATCTCTTTGACTATCTACAAGAGATTTCAAAAGAGCTTGTCCATGTGAGGACAGCATTCTTCTCTTCCTCTGCCCCTCCCATTTCTTTCATCCAGTCCAGAGAAACTCTGGATCTCTTCTTTTGATTTGCCTTATTGACAGTCGGCAGAAAATCAGCACTCTACTAGAAGTCAAGTGGGGTGTAGATTCATTTCCTGACAACAAAGCAAGTTTCTGTTGAGTACCTGCATTCAATGGAAGTCTTTGCTGTATGCTAGCTACTGCTAACTGTTTTGCATGATATTTTCTATTGTTTTAGGCTGCTAGGAAGCCACAGGAGAGTTGCATTATTTATAATAATTACACTGATTTTTTTAAATAAAAAATTGAGATTAATAATGATTGCTATGGCTATAGCATTTCAGAGGTATAGTTCCACACTACACTCATCACCAAAACATGAGGAATTGAGCCCTTCTCTCTTTTTATTTTTTTCTTTGCTTGATAGGATGAAGAATTTGAGGGGGCGGAATAATATGGAGAGGGAAAGAAGAGACAGAGAGAGACCTGCAGTACTTGCTTCACTGCTTACTCCCTGCAGATGGTCTTTGTACATGATAAATTGTTGCTTAACCAGGTGCGCCCCCACCAGACACCGCTAAAATTTATTTTTTAGCATGCTGTTATTAAGTGTAAAGGAAAAGAAGCAACAAAGCAGAAAATGTCCCTTGTTCTTCCTGGTAGATAAGATACTTGTTCTCAGATTCCAACAGAAAGAAATAAAATGAAGTATTGCCTACTTTGCAAATTGTTTAAGGAATGATGCTTAAAGAACACAAAAGAGAAATAGTTTGAGAAAGACAAGGTAACTAGATAGATATTGTATCATTGCTATAAAGTGTTTTACCTGAAGTTTAAAGTAAGAAAGGCTTCTTTTGTGTGACTAGAAGAATTTTAAAACTTGCTCTTTCCCTTGGCATTTCATTGTGAAAATGATCCAGTAGAACATACCTATTTCAAGATGTAGACATTACCATCACTCTAAAAAGTGTTTTCATGCTCCTTCCATGTAAACATTATTTTTGTTTCTTTCTACCACAGATTAGCTTTTATTCTTTTACAATAAACATTCTCTGTGGTGCACTCATCTACACAGGTTTTCATTGTCTTGGTAAGTAGAAGTATAATTAACGCATAAGGTAGATATACTGTTTGGCTTAATAGGGGATTTCTAGACTCTCTCTCAAGGTGCTTACAGCATTTCATATTCCTGAGAATTATAAATGAGGGTTTTAGTTGTAAAAAAGGGTTTTGTTGCCAAAATTTGATTTTTTAAAAATTTACACAATGTTGACAAATGGAGACACAAATAATGAGAGCTTTCTAGGTTACATATTGTTACCCAACTCATTCTTGACCCAAGTCACAGCAGAATCCTTTCCTGCTAGAACACAATGCTTATTGAATGTTAGGCTTTATAGGTGTCTTTTCATGTCTTTTCATTCCAAAATCATTTATGCTTATATAACAAAGAAGATGAGAAATAATACTAAGGCTAGATTAGTAACAAACACTTTCCATGTCTTTTAATTTAAACATTAACATAAATATATAAGATCTGTCACTTATTTAAGAGATAGCAATTAAAAAATATCTCAGGAAGGCTAACCTTTAAGAACTGTTGATTTTTACCAACATGAAACTTCAGAGGTATAAATGCATGACATAAACTCTTGGTATATAATAATTTCCAAGAATTATTTTCGAGTGTATTTTTTAATCATTAATATACTGATAGAGAAAAGGAGGCATTATTATTATAAGGGTATTAACTTGATAGTTTCTCACAAGTGGTTACTAATGTCTTAAGGCAAACAACTGAAATCCAGCCAGGGGGTATGGTAAAGATAATTATGTCTGTGTGCTGATCCTTCATAGAGAAGTAGTAGTAAGTGAAATATCCTCAAAACTGCCCCTTTCTCCTCAGTGAATATTAAATATAAAGATATATGAGTGAAGAAAACTTAGCAGGCATTTCAGGCGATCTTAATTGTACAGCAGATGAAAATTAAAGACATTTTGAGTTATGATTGTTATTTTATTTTCTATTTTAAGAAGTCTTCAATCTTTTCCAGCTAAAACTCTGGCATTACAATGTTCTGGATGCAACATATGTTTGAATAATTATGATACATTAAGCATTTTACTTTTCTTCAATGCATGCTTTCCTCTTAACTTTATTTACTCTCGGCTATGTTGGCATTTTCAGAGCCTCTTTTTCTACCTGTCATTTGAGTTTGTATTCATACATATGCAGAGTAGTTAATTGCTTTTGAAATCAAGTGTTTTACTCTCACCAGCCATTCTTCCAGTGAGGGCTAAGTTTATGTTGGTGTCTCAGAAGGTTGAAGTATCAATTAAGAAGAGTTCATCTGGATGTCAGAAGGTCTTATAGTAGGAAATAGTTGAGTAACTTGATTAAGAAAATCGATAGTTTCTTCAGTTCTCTGAAGAAAACCCCATAAGCTTAGACCCATAAATTTTCAGTTGCATTTCTATCGGTATGAATAGTGCCCCAACTATGTATGTAATAAACCAACCGTGTACAGTTAGAAACAACAGAATGAAAGAATGCTGCTTCAGTTTTCCAATCACATATATTTATAACACTTTTCTGAATGTGATAGAGATTTTTTTAAATGCTTTATTTTACTGTAAGAGCCTCATGTACTTGAAATGCCTCCCCTTACTATAAAGAATCATAAAAGTGAGTGGGAAAGATGGATGATTATGGGCCACCTGATTAAAAATCAGTATGCTTTGTTATTAATTTTGAACAGGAAGTGACCGCCTTCCTCTGCCTTTCTAAGTTCATAGCTATATTATAGCTCTTGACATCATGGGGATGAGTCTGAAGCTCCCAATACTTATGATTGACTTGACTGTAATTGGTTCCTGTCACTTATTTGAATTAGTCAAACTCAAAATATGTAAGAAGTATTTTTCCTGCTGAGGAAGGATAATAATAAAATCAAGAGTAATGGTGTCTCTAGAGATATGGATGATAAATGAAGATAGGAGTTATTAGCACAAAGGGAAACAATGAATTTGTGTGTATTGGGAGTTTGTCAAATTGAAGCCTACTCTAAAAGGGATTCAAAGTTAAGTCCATTCAATAGTAAAATTATGTTGTAAATGTTCAGTTTACCAGTATGAAAAAGTAAAGAAAGTATTTCCTGGCTGGAGAGACAGTGCAGTGATAATACATGGAATTTGCATGCACAGAGTCCCATTTTTAATCTCTAGCAGCTAAGTGGTGCTGAACTTTAAAATGAATAGCCATCCACTACAATTTTTAATGATAGGTTTGATTCCATGTTAAAATACTAAGTAGGGATGTGCATAGATAGCATTTTCATATGGTTTCAGCAACTGTTCGACCAGACCTGCCAAGAAGGGCAAACGCTAGAAGAAGAAGCAACTGTTGGGTTGAACAATAGTGCTTGTAAAAATTTTAGGTCCATCTGCTTGTTTAAACTGTTACCTTTGCCTCCTTCAAGCAGTATGATCTTTTCTTTAATTGTGTAGCCTTTCATTAATGCATCGGTGAGGGTGATAGAAAACAATTCATTGATGTAATTGCAACTAGCCTGTCATGCACAGCTTGGGAAAGCAGCATATCCCACAGCAAGGGGTCCACTTTTTGTGATTCAGCTGGCATTTAGATGAGCTCCTTTTATTGAAAATATATAAACTTTAATACACTTTAAGAACACAAGTAATATATGTGTGATTCTGTATTGCACAGCTGTAAAAATCTGTTTTCTACTACCAGTGATTCTAGTTAATGAGAAATTTGCAGTGTGTACTGTCACCACTTTAGATATTAATAAAAGTGTAAGGACCTAGAATAATGAACAACTTGAAAGATTAATGGTGTCATCAAATTACATAATATAAATTATCTGTGGTGATTGTTATCATACACAAAGACCCAGGTTCAAGTTCCCAGTCTTCACCTGAAGAGGGGAAGCTTCATAAGTGGTAGAGCAATGCTACATGTGTCTCTCTTCCCCTCCCTATTTCTCTGTGTCTCTATAATTAAAAGAAATTTAAGAGAGAAGGGGGGGGGGGAATGGCCACCAGGAGTGGTGAAACCGTGTGCAGGCACCAGTTTCCAGTGATAAACTTGGTGACAAAAGGAAAAAAGAAAAAATTAAGTCCAGTCCTCCTTTAGATGAAGAATCGAAGTACTTATTTTTTTTAAGACTTTTATTTATTAGAAAGCTAGGAGGAGAGAGAAAGAGCCAGACATCACCTGGTACATGTGCTGCCAGGGATTGAACTTGTGCGAACACAGAGCGAAGTGAAAGGACCCGCTCAAGGATCCCCCTGGCTCCCCATCTTGGGGGAGGGGTCACTTCACAAGCGTTGAAGGAAGTCTGCAGATGTCTTTCTCACCCTCTCTCTTCCCCTCCCCCTCTCAATTTCTTTCTGTCCTATTCAAAAAGAAAAAATAGCCACAGGAACAGTGGATTCAGACTTGAGGTACTGAGCCCCAGCGATAACCCTGGAGGCCAAAAAAGAAAAAAAAAAAACCTTAAAAAATTTTTTTCAGTGGCGGTTTGGCAGTAGGGCAGCGCATTAAGCGCACATGGCGCAAAGCGCAAGGACAGTTTAAGCATCCTGGTTGGAACCCCCAGCTCCCCACATGCAGGGGTCGCTTCACAAGCGGTGAAGCAGGCCTGCAGGTGTCTCCCCCCCCTCCCCCCGTCTTCCCCTCCTCCCTCAATTTCTCTCTGCCTTATCCAACAACAACAATAAACAAGGGCAACAAAAAAGAAAAAAATAGCCTCCAGGAGCAGTGGTATTTGTAGTGCAGGCACCAAGCCCCAGGAATAACCTCGGAGGCAAAAATAAAAAAGTAAAAAATAAATACATATATTTTTGCAGTGAACATACAGAAAAAAAGATTGATAGCAAAGCAGCATTTCCCAGGAGAGCTTTTAGGTGTATAGTTGTCTAATCCTTACTAAAATAAGCATGACTTGAATAAACTTAGCAATAAGGAACCTATAAAATTGGATTATTTTCTGGTGTACTAGGGGTATAAAATTTATAAGACAGTGATCTGTTTGCTTCAAGAATGAATGTGTTTTCTAGTGTCTGCTTGGATGAAGGGATTGGAAGGAGATATAATCCATTCAACCAAGGAATTAAATGAAAAACACATTTGAAATCAAAATACCTGGCTAGTGAAAAATTACAAAAAAGTATGTTTACTTTTACCAAAGAAGACAATGAAAAATAAACAAATGGTGTTTGTGCAATTAGATAAGCTGCATAACCAACACTGATTTTCCTTTGGTTTTATGCTGAAATCATATTCTGTAGTTTGAAATATTTGAATACTGAATACAATTATAGGCTTGGTTGGTTCTGTGTACTTTCTGCCACTCCCCTTTTCACCCCTCTAAACCCGGAGCTGACAGTTTTTTGATATCTGTGCTGACTGAGACAATTTAGAAAACTGGACTGAATTATTTTCCTATCTACCACTTCTATTTATACAGAAATTACACTTGACTGTGGTGACACTAATCATGGCAGAACTGATCAAATTCAGCTTCCCTGCTGCTGATGAACTCAGCCAGTAAGTTGTTGGTGACTGACAGGTGTTCCCGCTTCCTTTTCTTTTTTCCAATCCACTCTTAAACACATTGGAATTTATAAGCCACCTTCATTTATGCTTGCTCCACACGGCTGTGTGGAGGGCTTGTCTAAGTCAGAGATACAACTAACATTTAGCTCTCTCTAGCCTTTTCCTTCTGTGTAAATACAAGGTCCAACAAAACTAGGATATGGGGCTCCTTCTACACATTCAAGTGTTTAATAGACAGTTAGAGTAGTTTGTTAAAGCTGTGGACCCCGCTCAGAAATGTATCTTTCAAAACACCACGTGAAAAATATAGACTCACAAAGGGAATCAGTTATATTGAGGAGCTCCAGTGGCGCAATCAGCACATGCTACTATTACAGTTATATTGAAAGACAGGGAGTCGGGCTGTACTGCAGCGGGTTAAGGGCATGTGGCGCAAAGTACAAAGACCGGCCCAAGGATCCTGGTTCCAGCCCCTGGCTCCCCACCTGCAGGGGAGTCGCTTCACCGACTGTCATCCCCTCCTCTCTCCATTTCTCTCTGTCCTGTCTAACAACGACGACATCAACAACAATAATAACTACAACAACAATAAAAACAACAAGGGCAACAAAAAGGAAATAAATAAATATTTAAAAAAGCAAAAAAAATTTTTTTAAAAAGACAGTTAATATTATGTAAGATCAAAAAGAGTGCTCCATATCAGAGCAGAGAATACATGAGGTTCCAGGATTTGCAGAACCAAGGCATGTAAGTGCTAGAGATGAACCATGCTCTGGTCTCTTTCTCAGAAGTGTAGACAAATATTTTAAAGCATCATTATTCAATAGTTCGACTTTTTCTTATGTAACAATATATGTTCTCATTGTATGATTCACTAAGAGTCTTAGCAGTGAGTCAATAACTAACCACTTCAAAGTAATAAATTATGTCAATAATATTTTGAAATCTCTGAAATAACCGTAAAATAGTAGGAAAAAACTCTGAATTTCTATTGGTGACACATTCATAGATAATTTATAATTACTCTGATTTGTTGACTGCATTCAAAATTTAAAATTCAACACTGAATATCATCTAGAGTTCAGTGAAAATTAGGGAACATTTTTTCACCACCCCAGATTCATGAAGACCCCCAAACCCTGTATCCACAAGGTTAATAATTTCTCCTGTAGGATAATACTTCTCAATCTTTAATGTACATGAAAATTATCTGGAGAGCTTATACAAGGCTTTTGATCCCTTTTTAGGAAATACTGAATCTGAAGATTTGAGGTGGGGCCCAAGTCTATTAAATGTGTATCTGTAAAAAAAAAAAAAAAAAAGTGAGGAGTCGGGTGGTAGCTCAGCGGGTTAAGTGCAGGTGGCGCAAAGTGCAAGGAGCGTAAGAATCCGCGTTTATTAAGTTTCAGAATTATCCTTTGAGAAATGTAATCTTGGACTGGCTGTAGAACAATTGTAAAGGTACTGGAATGGGGTAGGATATGGCTCTGCCTGTTCATTTACCTTGTGTCAGCTGTGCAGTTTTTGTATCTTTACTGTAACAATTGTTACCGATATTACTTTTATAGAAAAATGTATACGTACATAAATTTATAGAATGTTTACTATCTGTATAGAGCATGTTACATATAAATTGTCATAGAAATAATAAGTATTGTTTGTTGTATTTTCTGTAAAATACATTTTTTAAGAGAGACAGACTTTAAGATATCTAACAGAATATCACTAAACCGTGGCCAGGGCTAATAATCATAAATGCAATGCAGTGTAGTCCTGTGACATTGAAATCATTTCAGTAATTTTACAGTACATTTGAATTGCGGCACCATTCATCCGCTGAGTTTCCATTAACTTTGCTTAAAATCTCTGTCCACAAAGAAGCACAAGTGTCAAGTTTCTCCTTCATGCTCAGAGACCTGGCTTGAATCACAATGCTGCAGAAGATAATTGTTATTAATTAAAACATTCATATCAGGCTGTGTATTGTTATAATGCATATTGAACATGTTTATAACCTCTACTGTCTCAATTATTGGAAAAGAAAAATAAGAGAGTGCTGTTCTTTGACTCTTTCTTACTCTCTGGGGGTTTCCCTAGTGTCATTGAAAGGCCTTTCTGATTGGCCGATACCTTAAAAAAAAAAAAAGAAGTGGGGGCACAATATTGTAACACATTGCAGAAGAGACTCATTATTGTCAAATTAAATTCACTGACCTTCACTGCCATTTACTAGGAAGAGACAGGCTGCATATCAAGGACGGTTTGCAATGAGTGAATGCACACTAAGTGTCACTCAACTGTAACTATCCCAGACATACCTTTGTGCTGTTTTGACATGCTGACTTTTTAACATGTAGCATATTAAATGCTAAGATACCTAGTCTGAGGTAAAGTATAAAGAAACACTGCAGTCATTTTATATTTGAACATGTTAATATGTTGAACTTGTTAATTTTGTTACTTTAACTTGTTAATATTGAACCTGTTAATATTTAATGCTGACAGTTAAAACCCACAAGTTCCGTAATTGACAGAAGAAATCACTGGCTTCCACAAGCATTTGTGTAAGGGACTCACATGGTCAGAGGTGAGAAAATAAGTAACTTGCTATCAGTAACAGTATATTTACATCTCTTTTCACAAGATTCGTGATACTCCAAGTCAGAAATGTTTTGTGTTCACTTTCCCTTAGAGTCTCTTAAAAACATATTTTATTTAGTTATTTATTTATTGTTGGATAGAGACAGAGAGAAATTGAGAGGGAAGGGAAAGATAGAGGGAGACAGAGGGAGAGAGACATCTGTAGAGAATGCTTCACCATTCATGAAGCTCTCCCTATGCAGGGAGGATGAGAGGCTTGAACCTGCTTTCTTGCACACTGTAATGTGTGTACTTAACCAGGTGCACCACAACCTGGGCCCTACTTTACCTTAGATTCTGTGGCAATCAATCAAAGAGTGGGGTTTACTTAAAATCAAGAAGAAACCACTGTAGGACATTTCTATATCTGGAGGTTCTGTTTGCCCAGATTGTGGTAGAACCTTCAATTTCATGTATTAGCAATGGAAGACTGATGCATGGTTTTGTTGTTGCTGTTCTTGTTTTGGGTTTTTTTTTGTTTGTTTGTTTTGTTTTGTTTTTTTGCCACCAGAGTTACCCGTACTATGTGTCCACAGCTTCTGGTAGCCATTATACTTTTTGTTATTATTGTTGGTTTACTGATAGTACAGAGAAGTAAAGAGATGAGGGGGAAGTAAAGTGGGAGAGAAAGAGAGACATCTGCAGTCCTGCTTCACAGCTTATACAGCTTCCCCCTGCAGGTGGGAACCAGGGGCTTGAACCAGATTTCTGGTACTTGATAATGTATGTTTGCAACTAGTTGCACCACCACCTGGCCTCTGATACTGGTTTAATATACAGGAAACCAAAAGGAAGGTGGGGGGAGGAATTTTATATATGTTTATTTTGTAAAAAAAATAAATAAATAAGTGAAACAAGGTTTTCTTTAGGCTACTTTGTCA
Organism: Erinaceus europaeus; assembly: GCF_950295315.1. NCBI lineage: Eukaryota > Metazoa > Chordata > Mammalia > Eulipotyphla > Erinaceidae > Erinaceus > Erinaceus europaeus. The sequence goes on from NC_080168.1 coordinate 22,654,185, forward strand.
ACTAACATCTTCCACAGTAAAGCTGGCTAGCAAATAATACCAATTTCTGAAGGCGTTACTTTATTTTGAATCTTCTGTCTTTATAATAGGTGATCTAGCCTAGACTTGCTTCCCAGTTACAGGTCTTCTCCAAGTGTCTTTTATCCTCACTAAAAACTTTTTATCTCAAGGGGTTGGGGAGGAAAAGCCAGGCATCCAGAAGCATGCAATGTCTCTTAATGCCGAATCTTAGAAATGGGCGCATGATGTCAGTATTGCACAATCCTTTTGGTCTGATCAAATCACAAGACCACACCCAGTGAACTATAATGAGAGACTGTGCAGAAGCACCTGGCTTGAATCCCCTTGAGGAAGGGAGCAGGAGGCAGTTGGAGAGGGGAAGGAGTAAGGAATTGGGAAAACAATCCCCCAGTTTACCAGGACTAGAGGAGTCATGAGTCTAGGAGTAGGAAGTATAGCATGTATTTGGCTGAGCTGTATTTTACTGACTACCCTAGAGCAAAAAGAGGGTGTGCTTGTAAAAAACCTATAGGATCAGGATAAGAAAGATTAGAATTACATTTGTGCTAGGATTTGGGAGTTCACAAAACCTAAAGGGAGCTGAGTTTCTAGCATGATTGTTAGGATGATAAATTAGGCGTAGGGAAACAGTATTTTGGTCATGCAAAAGACTTTCATGCTTGAGGCTCTGTAGTCCTATGTTCAATCCCCAGCATCCCCATAAACCAGAGCTTAATCATGTTCCAGTCTTTCTGTATATCATTAAAATTATATATATATATATATAATGTTAAATAATGGAATAACTTAAACTAGAGTGAATAATTGTTTTTCATTGTCCAATATCTTTTTTTAATTTCTTTATTGGGGGATTAATGTTTTACATTTGACAGTAAATACAAAAGTTTCTACATAACATTTCTCAGTTTTCCACATAATAATACAACCCCCACTAGGTCCCCTGTCATCCTTTTTGAGTGCAATATCTTTTATTTTAAAAATTTATAATTATGGGGAGTCGGATGGTAGCCCAGTGGGTTAAGCACACATGGTGCAAAGCGCAAGGACTGGTGTAAGGATCCTGGTTCCAGCCCCTGGCTCCCTACCTGCAGGGGAGTCACTTCACAGGTGGTGAAGCAGGTCTGCAGATGTCTTTCTTTCTCTCCCCCTCTCTGTCTTCCCCTTCTGTCTCCATTTCTCTCTGTCCTATCCAACAATGACATCAATAACAACAATAATAACTACAACAATAAAACAATAAGGGCAACAAAAGGGAATAAATATTAAAAAATTAAAAAAAATATAATTATCTTTATTTACTGGATAAAGACTATCAAAAATTGAGAGGAAAGGGGTAGGTAGAGAGGAAGAGAGACAGAGAGACACCTACAGCACTGCTTCACCACTTGCAAAGCTTTGTCCTTGCAGGTGGGGACCAGGGGCATGAGCCCAGGTCCTTGTGCATTGTAGCATGTACACTAACCAACTACACCACCACCCGGCCCCACTGTCCAAATTTTATATACATAAAGAAAGAGAAGAATAAGCTCTTCATATGTAGATGTATATATGTCAGAAATTCATTACATTTTCAAAAGGAGTGGTGAAATTGTATTAATGTTCATACTTTCTTCTTTAAATTTTTTTAATTTATTTATTTTTCCCTTTTGTTGCCCTTGTTGTTTATCATTGTTGTGGTTATTGATGCCGTTATTGTTGGATAGGACAGAGAGAAGTGGAGAGAAGTGGAGAGAGGAGGGGAAGACAGAGAGGGAGAGAGAAAGATAGACACCTGCAGACCTGCTTCACCACCTGTGAAGTGACTCCCCTGCAGGTGGGGAGCCGGGACTCAAACCGGCATCCTTCTACTGGTCCTTGACCTTTGTGCCATGTGCGCTTAACCCACTGCACCACTGCCAGACTCCTGTGTTCACACTTTCTAATCAATTATCAAATGAATTTAAGTTAAAAGTCATTTGTTTGGGTTCAGGTAGTAGCACACTTGGTTGGACACATACATTATTATGCACAAGGACCCAGGTTCAAGCCCTTGGTCCTTCCATGCAAGGTCGAAGCTTCACAGAAAGTCAGGGCTACAGCTCGCTCTCTCTCTCTCTCTCTCTCTCTCTCTCCATTTTCTCCTTCCTTCTTAATTTTTTGTCTCTATTCAAAATAAATATGTAAAATATTTTTAATTTAAAAAATAATTTGGTAGTGATCAATTTATTTGTTATAACTAGTAGAAAGTTGTTGTATATAGGACATGTCAGTATGATCCAGGGCTGAAGAGAAATATAATAGCTTGAGAGGAATAAGAAGAAGAAGCTGCTGACCTTGGGTAAAGATTTAGCCATTAGGGACAGCTCCCTAAAAGCAGTTTGCTTATTGTAGCCCTGGTTCTTCTCTAGAGTTCTTCTTGTAGTGCAGAATAAAAACAGTCAGCATCCACTTAACCATTAATTCATCTTCACAAAGCAGTCGAATGTGTTAGAACTTGTCATTTTGTATCTCCTTTTTCAAATCAATATGTGCTTTTTTCACACCTGGTACCTTCTTGTACAAACTCTAACTTGAAAGATAGCTCTGAATTTGATTACATTTATATTGATATTGTTAGATATATCTATGTACTCCGAGCTTGCTCTTCTCTTTCTTCATGTATATAGCATTTGGACAATGGAGAACAGTTAATCATTCAAGTTTAAAACATACCATTATTTTTTTAATTTAATTCAAATTATCACTAGATGATGGGACCAGTGATTTGAATCTTGGTCTTCATGCCATTATTTAACTTAAAATAATTTAAATATTTTAAATTAAAAAATATATTTATTTATACCCTTTTGTTGCCCTTGTCTTATTGTTGCAGTTGTTATTGATGTCGTTGTTGTTGGATAGGACAGAGAGAAATGGAGAGAGGAGGGGGAGACAGAGAGGGGGAGAGAAACATATGCAGACCTGCTTCACCACCTGTGAAGCGACTCCCCTGCCGGTGGGGAGCCGGGGCTCAAAGCGAGGTCCTTACGCTGGTCCTTGCGCTTTGCGCCACATGCGCTTAACCCACTGCGCTTTTGAATAGAGACAGAGAAAAATTGAGAGGGAAGGAGAAAATGAAGAGAGAGAGAGAGAAGAGAGAGAGCTGTAGCCCTTACTCTCTGTGAAGCTTCCACCCTGCATGGAAGGACCAAGGGCTTGAAGTGTCCACTTTGTCAAGTGTGCCATCATCCAGACCTATAATACACTATTGTTAAAGATTTGTTGATTGATGTAATGAGAAAAGAACTAGAGCACTGACCATATGCAGTGACCTCAACGAATGTACTCTACTGCTGAGTCATGTCCTTGACTGCTATACTCTTAAGATTATGCTGCAAAATATTTTGTAAAGTAGGATACCATGCATAGATACCTGAGTGAAATGACTAGACTGCCACGATAAGACTTAACTCAAAAATTGCAAAACTGGTAACATTATTATTACTATTGTTGTTGTTATTATTATTATTTTCTTTTATATTCCTTAGTTTATTCCTTAATTTATTCCTTAGTTCTCTTCTAGTCTAGAGTATTATCTCTCCTTTTTTTGCCTCCAGGGTTATTGCTGGGGCTCAGTGCCTGCACAACAATACATTGCTCCTGGAGGCCATTTTTCCCATTAAAAAATAATAACAATAAATAAATATATAGGATAGAACAGAGAAAAATCTAGAGAGATGGGGAAGATAGACACCTACAGACCTGCATCACAACTTGTGAAGCAGCCCCCCTGCAGGTGGAGAGCTGGGGCTGGAACTAGGATTCTTGTGTGGGTCCTTGTGCTTTGTACCATGGGCACTTAACCCAGTGTGCTATGACCTGGCCCATTAGAGTAGTATCTCTTTGCCTTTCTTTGCCACCAGAATTATCCCTAGGTCTTGGTGCCTGCCCAATTCCACCATTCTTGGTAGCCAGTTTTTTTGTTTTTTTGTTTTTCTTTTTTTTCCCGTTACTTTTCATTCTTTGTTTTTCTTTAGATAGATGAGGAGAGGCAGAAATAAGTAAGAGTGGGGAAAAAAGAGAAACTAAGACACTCTAGCACAGCTCTACCACTTGTGAAGCTTCCCAAACACACATAGGCAATCCCATGTGGTGGCCAGAACCTTGAACCCAGGCCTTTGTGCTTGGTAGTTTTTGTCTCCTACTGGATAAGCTACCTTCCAGTAGTCTGTAATACTATTTTCTTTAATTGCCACCAGGGCTATCACTAGGACTCAGAGCCTACAAGCTAGTCAGTTTTTTTCACTCTTTTTTTTTTTTGTGTGTGTGTGTCTTGAATTCTTTTTTTTTTTTTTCTTCCTCCTCCAGGGTTATTGCTGGGCTCAGTGCCTGCACCATGAATCCACTGCTCCTGGAGGCCATTTTTCCCCCCTTTTGTTGCCCTTGTTGTAGCTTCCTTGTGGTTATTATTATTGCCCTTGTTGACGCAATTCTTTGTTGGATAGGACAGAAAGAAATGGAGAGAGGAGGGGAATACAGAGAAGGGGAGAGAAAGATAGACACCTGCAGACCTGCTTCACCGCCTGTGAAGCGACTCCCCTGCAGGTGGGGATCCGGGGGCTCAAACCGGGATCCTTACGCCGGTCCCTGTGCTTTGCGCCACATGCGCTTAACCCACTGCTCCACCACCCGACCCCCTTTTTGTGTCTTAATACAAAGAGAAATTAGAAGGGGAGGGGTAGAGAGAGGGAGAGAATCTGAGAAAGAGAGAAAAACTTGCAGCACTACTTCACTGCTTGTGAATCATCCCCCCTACAGTTGGGCACTGGGGACTTGAACCCAGATCCTTGCACATGTAATGTATACACTTTATTGGGTTTGTCACTGTCAGTCCCTCAGTAATACTAATATTTAAAATGTGCTAAAATAGCTAATTTGATTTGGTATGATTATATATTATTCTTATTTTTATAATTCCTAAATTTCCAAGGGTTAGGCAATACCACACCTGGTTAAGCACACACATTACAATGTAATAGGACTCAGGTTCAGGCCCCTGATCCCCACCTGCAGGGAGAAAGTTTCACAATGGTGACACAGAGCTGAAGGTATCTCTCTGTCTCTTTCCATCTTTATTGTTCCCTCCCCTTTCAATTTCTTTCTCTCTGTCTCTATTGAAATATAAATAAATAAAAAATTTTAAAAATAATAATTTCTAATTTTCAAAAAATTAAGTTTCTTTTTAAATAGAAGGATAAATGCATTTTTAAATGCCCATCTAGTTAAACTCCTGTGGGAGAGTTAAGTGGTTTGATTTATGTGAAGAATATGCCAAGTTACTATGCATGAATATTTGCTAAATGGTGACTCTGATGATCTTATATCTTAGCTTTTGTCACATTTTATGATATAATAGTGAGCAAATAAACAGCTCTAAGAAATATATGGAGGAAACACTTGTATGTCATAATACTTAAAAATTATAATAGAAAGTTTAGCTATTTGTAAAATAACAATGCCATTTGTCTTATGTTCTAAACTAATGTCTCTTTCCAGTCAGGAGAACAGATGCAAATTAGAAAGCTTAAAGATATTGAATAAAATATTCCATTTTTATTCATACCTAATAGATGAAATATTGATTTTAGTTACTATAGACTTGATTACAGTAACCTTTCACAAGGTGGGTACAAAGTTAGAACCAGTATTTCTGTTGGAGAAGGTTATGGTTATGGCTAGCATTTTTTTTTAAATGTCATTTTTTTTAAGTGGTACAGAAAACCATTTTTCCTGAGCTACCCACTATGAAGGCTAAGCATGCATGAACAGAATTTAGTGCCTTAATCAAATAAAATTTACATCGAAGGTTACCTCACATGAATTTAATGATATGCATAATTGTTATTCTCCTGCATGATAATTAGCATGCATGTAAGCAACTCCTATAAATGATTGTAATTTGTATGACTTTAGCACTACCAAACCAAGAACAGGCCAAGTGAATTTAGCAAAATAACAGATAACCTCAGGAGGTGAGAAATATGAAGGGATTCTGAAATCTGTAGTAGAATCTGAAGGTGGTCTCATCTTAGAGGATGATGGGTACTCAAATGTAGAGGAGTTGAAAGTATAGATGATGAGAAAAGTAGTTATCAGTTAGTATGGGTTGAATTATGACCCTGGACAAAAACAAAACAAAACAAAATAACATTATACTAAAGTCCTAACTCTCACTAGCTCAGAATGTGACTTTTTTTGGAAATAGATCATGAACCATGTAATAAGTTATCTTAGGGCCATTACTGGGGTAAGCTGATTCCTAATCTCTATAAGAGGTGTCTTTGGGAGTCGGGCGGTAGCACAGCTGGCTAAGCGTGCATGGCACAAAGCATAAGGATCCTTGGAAGGATCCTGGTTCAAGCCCCTGGCTCCCCACCTGCAGGTGAAGCAGATCTACAGGTGTCTATCTTTTTCTCCCCCTCTCTGTCTTCCCCTCTTCTCTCCATTTCTCTCTGTCCTACCCAACAACAATAACTAAAACAATAAAACAACAAGGGCAACAAAAAGGAAAATAAATTAATAAGTATTAAAATTTAAAAAAAAAGAGGTGTCTTTATAAAAGGGTGGTCATTTGAAGACAACAATGGGAGGAGGGGCATCCTGTGACACCAGGGTTATCACAGCACGAAAGTAAAAGAGTTGTACTGCTTCAGACTAAGGAATATCCGGCAGTGCCAGAAGCTGAGAGAGGCAAAGAAGGACCCTCCTCCTTTAGTCTTTGAAGAGAATATGACCCTGCCAACACCCACCCTCAACCTGATTTCAAAAGTCTACTTTCTAGAATTGAGATGATAAATTTTTGTTTTTTAAAACCAATCTGTAGTAGTTTATTATGGCAGACCTTGGGAGATAATACACATATTTTGAAAGTGCTGTTTCAAACTCTGACTCCTGGCAAATTTGTGTATTTTATACATGAACAAAATTTTGTTGACTGCCTTCTGCTTGTGTTGTATTTCTTTATCTGCTGATGTTAAACACTGCTAAACAAAATGAACATTGTCCGTGCCCTGAAGGGAATTATCATCTGTGACTTTCATGTTCCTATTCCCATGGTCCTATTCCCATGGGTTGAATTGAAACAATTGTCAAGTAGTCTTGGAACAATTTGTTGCCATGCCTGTCAACACTATAAATTAGTGAAGTGGCAAGTGTAGGGGCATAGAATAAGTGCTAAAAATCAAATGCTTAGTAAATGAAAATAATGAATAGATTCAGCTTGGGAATGAAAGAAGGAAAATATTTTATTGATTAGTGTAGGCACATGTCTAATGAAGAAGGTGTGTGTATGTTTGTATATACGTGTGCTTTATTTTTAAACATACAGCATCATTACATTTCCCCCCTTTAAGAATAATGGCATGAGACATTTTCAACTGCATATGCTTCCATGCTGCTTTTAGCAAAGTATTTCCCTGTTGGGTATTATAAATTTTGTTACCTGCAAATAGTGTTGGATTTTATAACTTGCTTATTTCCCTGTTAAATTTACAACACCTTTTAACTTTTATGAGACATTGCATTTTATGAATCCATAAAAATAATAAACATCAAAAATAATTCGTCTAAAGTGCCTGCTAGTTTAAAAGTTCTGTATAAATGTATGTGAACTTTCGAAGATGTTACTTCAGGATAACTTATAAAAATGATAATAATAAAAGAGACAGATTTTAGAAATAAATAAAGCATAAAAAGACAAAAAATAATGATAAATTTATCTTGCCAAATTTTCTATGAGTTTAGCAAATTAAAACTATGGATAAAATAAAATAGCTTTACTACTAATCTATGGTGTATTTGATTTATAAATTATATAAGGAAACCAAGTACGCCTTCTTTATTTTTGTAGTCTCCCTTTTTATTCACTTTTTCACGTCTCCTTCATGTTTAATACTTTGCAGAGTACATAGCGTATTGTGTTTCTATTTTCTTCCTTTTGTATCAAGGGAATGGGGTTTTATTTGATATGGTCTTCTGTCACATTTAACTTCAGACTAAGAAAATTGAGAAAAAGATAATAATTTCATATTTTTTGTACCTCACAAAAACCATACATACTGTGGCCCAGGTAGTAGTATTCTCAAGCGCCAAGTCCCGGCTTAGATTCCCAGAATGTGTCAGAATGAGTTTCTCTCTCTCTCTCTCTCTCTCTCCCTTTCTCTCTCTCTCTTTCTCTCTCAGAAAAAAAAAATACAAGTTAAAGAATCACACACAGGAGCACATATTCACATACATGTACATACCAAACCTAATGATAATGCTCACTGTTTTCCCTTATGGTGGAAGGACGCATGAAAATGCTTATTCCACTTTGTAATCATAATTTCTTGAGTCTAGTTAGTCTTCTGTCAGTTCAGGAAAAAGTAGATTAATGCTGTGAGAGTCTAACACTGAGATAGCATTTGATACCAAATATGCCATTGTATCTTTTCTCTACCCTTGAATCAAAAGAAACTAGTTGGGAATTGTGCTGCCCCCTGCTGATGAGTGGAGTGATAGAATATCTTCTCAGTAAATTCAGTAATGGTATACGTCGTATTATTCCACACTAAATGTAAATTTAGTATGAATTCTATGTAAAACAAATTCAATAGCAGTATGAGTGCCCAAATTTAGCTTTTAGGTATTACAGTGATTATTTGGTGTTTCTTGTAAATTGAAAGAAGGGGGAAAAATACAAACTACAAAATCTATTATCTGAGAAAATTAAGGATCTTCTTGACTGCAAAGGTAATGATTTATTTAATTAGTTTTTGTGCCACCAGTGTTATCACTAGTCCTGAGCCAGCATAATTTCTTCAGTACCGGAACACTTTTTTCCTTTCCTTCCTTCCCCCCTCTTCCTTCTTTCCTCCCTCCCTCCTTTCCTTCCTTCCTTCCTTCCTTTCTTCCTTCCTTCCTTCCTTCCTTTCTTCCTTACATAGAGGTTGAGAAATAAAAGAGAGAGAGAAAAAGAGAACACTGCACACAGCTGTATCACTTGTGAATCTTTTCTCATAGAGGTGCTGTCATTTGATGGGATTTGAACCCAGACCTTCTTTATGTTATACAATTTAGGAAATCAATTTCTCCAGTTGAGGGTTGCTGACAAACTTCAGACAGAAGATGACAGCAGAACACACACACACACACACACACACACACACACACACACACAGCCTTTCAAACTAACAGGTTTTACTTTAGTGGGTTTGACTTTTTTTCAGAGAAGTCTTAACACACTGAAGGGAATTTTCAATATATACAAGTACTTACATCCTCAATTTGTTTACCTCTACTTGAGGAGAAACTTCTTTATTCTTTTCTTCCCCAGATGCTTATAAAGAGATATTTACAGTTGTGTCCTAGAACAACTTGAGAATAGTGTGGAGGAGATGTTTCCCTGCTTTTCTGAGTTGCATTCTGTGAGTTTGAGCCTAAGTGCTTTAGAAAATAAAAAAGCTTTAGTGAAGGTCTCTTTGTTGCAGAGGGCCACTTAAATGTTTAGACTAGCATATATAGAGAATTTCAGAGCCCACTTACTCTAATTCATGGTTGTTTAAGTTCATATGTTGTTGTATGGGGAGACCCAACTATTTCCTTATTATGCTATCATGCTTTGTTTTTAAAGTGTTCAAAAGAACAACAATAGTAAACATCTTTTTTGTATCAATTGTTTCTTCCTTTTTTTTTCAAATCTCCCTTCTTTCACCATGACCCTATACCACTCGAATATTATTTATTTATTTATTTGTTTATTTGAAAAAGGAGACATTCTAACCAATGATTTTGAATAGAGTTCCTCAGGTTTAGAGTGAGAATTGGGTGGGGAAAGAAAGTCTGGCACTATTCTGATGCAGCACTTCCAAACCCATTGAGAAAGCAAATCCGGAGTAGTGCACAGACTTCACTGCACACACAGAATTGGTGTTTGTGCGATGTTAATTAAAAAACATTAAATAGAGTGAATGCTTGCAGTAGTTAGGGACCTCTCTGCAAAAAGCCCCCTAGCTGTTCAGAGATAAATAATGTAGAAGTCGTAGGGAAGTTTAAATATTGCTGGCGTTGCTATGGAATTTCACTGCTTCAGAACCAACACTTGCTTTATGCAAGTTAAAGTCCCCAGGCAACACTTGGCCCTCAAGTGTGCTGACTTTTCAAAGGAGAAGGAATAGTACATATTTTCCACTGAAGAATCACTAATTAGCTAAGAACTGTTTTCCCCTACTAACTTAGTGCCATATGCTTTTAGGCATCTATTGTCAACAATTTTTGGCACTTGGATATTTGGCAATTTATTTGATGTTGAGATTGAATACAGTGCTAACAACAGAAGGCAGAGACTCTAATAAATACCAGCAAGACAGTTCTCAGTCCGTGACTATTCAGGATAACAGACATTGTGTGCATTAGTATTATTAAGGAGCACAGTCTAAAAATACAATTGGCACTAGCACAAATAATGCTTTACCTCAGCTAAACTTTAAGGCTGAAAGCTGGAAATATTGGCCAGAGTTAAGTCAAACAACATTACAGTGTCAGGATAAAGAGTAGCTAAATGAAACTACAGGTTTCCATTAGGTATCTTTTATAAAGGAGGCAGCAGTAACCCAGCCTCCTAGTAGAGATACTTTATGAAGCTTAAGTGGACTGTTGGGGGCCATGGGGTATATATAGATTGGGAGCAGGATCATTACATGTGAGCTACGGTAAGGTCATTTCAAACAGTTTTGCAGAGCAGTGCTGTGAAAGGGAGCCCGATCAATACAAGGGGAACAGTTTCAAAGGACTAGTGGGAGGGTGAGATCATCAGAACTCTTAACAGTTTTGAAATATGTTGACAAAATAAAAAAATAAGACTATGTGGATTAGAAAATATCAGAGCAAGAGCTGTTTTGATGTTCCCATATTCGATGCTAACTGCCTGGCTCAGGAGTGGATAAGCAGATCCAAATTTGTACTCCTGTTGAGTTTTAGGTGTCAGCTGCATTAAGTTGTAAGTATCAGATTAATTGGTTAACTCTAAAACTAACTGATCAGTAGCCATTTTTACTCTGTTTTCTTCTAGCATAAAATGCTGTGTAACAATGTGTTGATAACACTTTACAGTCCTTTACAAACCGTAGGTTTCCCCCCCCTTTAGTCTTTATAAAGCTGTAGTAATCCTAGGATGACAGGCATAAACACTTGGTACTGGAAGAGGTTAATTTTATACTACAGAACCCTGAAATGTACAATAATTCGTACCAAAGTGGTATTCATTGAGGAATATGATGTTGTGATTTTTGAGGTAAAAAGAGGCCCTAATAGCAGAAGAATGAATACTAGTTACGCAATGTCTGGGGAAATAAAAATACCATCCAAGTGAGTCAGAAGATTGTGATTGAGAAAACCTCCTTATAAGACTTTCTTTAAAATGTGTTATTTCGAATGTATTTCTTCTGTTATTGTCATAACTTTTCTTTAACTGAGTGTACAGGAAAAGTGGAGGCAGTATTGGTTATGTACTTGTGTATTCTTAGAAGCAATCAGGAAGTTTTGATCTAGCCACGAGGGACAGTGGCTCAAAGTGAAAAGGAAGGGCTTGCATCATGTGCACAACTCTTGGTTCAACCCCTGATGCCTTACATGCTGAAGCAATGTCCTGGCCTATTTCTCTATCTATATACATATGTATATCTATATATATTATATATATATTTGGGGAAAGGTTTATTATGTCCATACAAACACCAAGTATTCTTAAATCCCAGACTGCTGCATAAACAATCAGTTGGATTTTTTTTTTTTTTTTTTGTCTCCAGGGTTATTGTTGGGGTTTGTTGCCTGCACTACAAATCCACTGCTTCTGGAAGCTATTTTTTCCCTTTTATTGTCCTTGTTGTTTATCATTCTTGTTATTATTATTGTTATTGTATAGGACAGAGAGAAATCAAGAGAGGATAGGAAGATTGGGGGGGGAGGAAGAAAGATAGACACTTGCAAACCTGCTTCACCACTTGTGAAGCAATGCCCCCCTGGAGGTGGGGAGATGGGGGCTCAAACCGAGATACTTATGCTGGTCCTTGTGCTTTGCACCATGTGCACTTAATGAGCACCGCTACTGCCAGGTCCCTAGTTGGAGGGCTTTGTTTTGATTTCTTGTTTCCTTTTTTTTAATTCTTAGAAATGGCTTTCAATGTGAAATATCAAAAGTTAGAAAATTGAAGATAAATTCTAAAACTGGAAATTAAGAAAACATACTCTGAACCAAGTCATAGGGATTTCAGTGTCTTTGTATAATTTTGTTTCTTTCTTTCCTTTTTTTTTTTGGAGGGGGGCAGGATTTGGTATCTGCACAACACCTCCACAACTCCTGGTGACCATTTTTCTTTTCTTTTTTTTTTTTTTTTGGATTTTTTTCTCTTTTCTTTCTTTATTTCTTTTTGTTGCCCTTGTTATTTTATTGTTGTAGTTATTATTGATGTTTTTGTTGTTGTTGGATAGGACAGAGACAAATAGAGAGAGGAAGGGAAGACAGAGAGGCGAAGAGAAAGACAGACACCTGCAGATCTGCTTCACCGTTTGTGAAGAGACTCCCCTGCAGGTGGGGAGCTGGGGGCTTGAACCAAGATCCTTATGCCAGTCCTTGCACTTAGCGCCACCTGCGCTTAAGCCACTTGCTACTGCCCGACTTCCTACTTCTCTTGTTATTAATGAAGTGAGATGTGGAGGAAAAGTGACATCTTCAGCAGTTCCTCCCCATTATTAAGCTTTCACCCCTAGTGGTCGGGCTGGATGCTTGAACCAGGGTCTTTGGCATGGTAATGTGAATGCTCCACTGGTTATGCCATAGCCTGCCCTTAATTTTGTTATTATTCTCTTCCCTTATTTGGTCATGGTAAGCTAGTCTACATTTAAATCTAAAATCCTTGTAGGTGGTTTGTTGTTGTTGTTGTTGTTGTTGTTTTTGTTTTGTTTTTATTTTTTTACATGTGATGGATTATATTACCTGATTTTACAAATTAGAAGTCATAGAACACATGTACTGGTTTCTGTGAACTAGCTGATGGTCTGTGTCAGGTTAGTGTATACATATATGCTGGGAAACAAGAATAAAATAGCCATGCAGATTAAATGGATTAGCTACTGGCATAGATTTTAGAGAGATGTAAACTAAGCAAATAATTTAGATTTTTCTCAAGTGAACACTTTCTGGAAAATCTTTGAAGATAATAACAACAACTATGAATTTTGTCTAAGACCGTGGCATTATTCATGTTGAAGGCTAAGGATAGATTTTTAAAAGTAAAAGAAACAATTGTGGATGAGTCAGATGAAAATAAACCAGAGTTAAAACATTTATCAAATTTATTAATTTATTAATTTAATTTATAGTTTTTGTTGTTGTTTTTTTTTAAATCAGACTGTTTCTCAGATGTTCCTCTTTGCCAGGATACCTGAAGTTTGATCTTCTGCCATTTATTTCTAATAATTTGATTTGAATCATTCTCTTAAGTAATTTTGATTAAAAAGTTAATATGAATACTATTTTGTAAATGATAATTTGATGCTTTAATCTAATTAAACTGTTACAGGGTTGTTAGGTGAAACTACAGATGTGCATCTACGTAAACAATCATGATCTTTGAAATCAGAGTTTGCTAGTCAAATCAAGAGGTGATTGTCTCCAATGCCAAAAGATCATTTGTATATAAAAATGGTCTTCATAAAGGCTTTTAAGAGGTTTTAGTGGCATATTAAAAATATAATTTGAGGGAGGCCAGACAGTGTCACACTAAGTTGAGTGCACATATTACCCTGTACAAGGATCCTAATTCAAACCCCAGTCCCCACCTACAAGGAGAAAGCATCACAAATCAGTAAAGCAGGGCTGGAGGTATCTCTCTTTTTATCTCCCTTATTTTTTATTTTATTTATTTATTTATTTATTTGCCTCCACTCACTGTGGTTCGGTACCAGCACTATGAATCCACCGCTTCTGGTGGCTTTTTTTTCTAATATTTTTTATTATTATTTAATAGGACAGAGAGAAATTGAGAGAGGAAGGTGGAGAGAGGGAGAGAAAGAGAGACACCTGCAGACCTGCTTCACTGCTTGTGAGGTGACCCTCCTGCAGGTGGGGAGCCGGGGGCTCCCACCGGGATCCTTGTGCAGATCCTTTAGCTTCATTCTATGTACACTTAACCCGGTGTGCCACTGCCAACCCCCCCCCCATTTCTTCCCTTCCCATCTCAATTTTTTTGTCTTTATCCAATAAAATAAAATAAAATTTAAAAGAAAATATTTTAAATATATGTATAGCTTGAAATGCACAACCCAAGTTAAAAAAATGAAAATTACATTTATCGTATAGTACTACTGAGTTTTTGTATGCATATGTAACATGCTTTTGTTCAACAGACCTCTTAAATAACTTTCCTTTTAGCAGGCCCAAGAAATAGCTCACTCATAGTGCACTGTTTCAACATGTGTGACTCAGGCTCAAGCCTGGTCCCCACGACATTAGAGGAAGTTTCCTTTTAGCAAACTACATTTAAGCAAGACTTGGGGTGGGGGAGATGTTACTCAGGATCTCTTTTTCAATTATATAATTGACTAGTGCTGTTTAGCCAGATGTTATTTAGCACCCATGCCAAGTTTCATGATATAGTTTTCCTACTGGCAGCAAATTTTTTATGTTTGGGAATCCTTTCCATAAATCTAGATGGTTTTATAAAGCCTTCTGTGTAGTATGAGATAGTCTGCCAAATGAACATAACGCTGACTGAAGAGTTCGATTTCATTTCTGCCCCTAAATAGCTTAACCTTTGCTGAGCACTTCATTTTACATTAGTTCCTGTTTTCTTATATGAACTAGAACTAGAATATAAACAGAAGTAGAGAATTCCTAAACAGAACTAGAGGATCTCTGAACAGAACTAGAGAATCTCTAAGCAGAACTAGAGATTGTTGCAGCTTTTACATTCTGTGAATCCAACACAATAGGATTCCTGTGATCCATGACGTTTAGATGGAATACCATAATTTCAAGAACCAACCACCTATTCATGCATTTGTCCAGTCATCAATTATTGGGTACATACTTACAGATGAAGTACTTGTAAATCTTATCAATATAATAGTGAACAAAGATCCCCTGCCTTCATGGAGTCTATATTCTAAATAACAGCTTGATATGCCCGCTGGTGATAGGGATATTATACATGTTGTTTTAGAATAGTGATAGTCAGCTGATATATACAGAACAGTACTTGTCTGTTACTGTTCCACAGGAATAATTAATAGATATGTGGTAAGTATTTTGAAAGTTTTATAGCTATGTTCAAATACAAGCAAGATGTCTGTGTAGTCAAATCTCAGTGAGGAAGTCAAAATAAAGAGATGACTTCAAGAAAGTATCAGGGGTTCAGATGGTATCAGCATCTCGTGGGTCAAAATCAGAACTTTCATTCTGGGGGATGGGCAGTGGCTCAGTGGGTTAAGCGCACATGGCACGAAACACAAGGACAGATGTAGGGATCTCGGTTCTAGCCCCCGGCTTCCCACCTGCAGGAGGGTCACTTCACAGGCAGTGAAGCAGGTCTGCAGGTGTCTTATCTTTCTCTCCCCCCCCCCTTTCCCTCCGCTCTCGATTTCTCTCTGCCCTATCCAAAGGATGTAAGTAATGCGAATTAGGAGTTGATGGATTAAAAATACTTTATATTGGATATGCAGTAGATTATAAGAAGAAAAGAAAGTAGGAACATAAGATGAAGGTTTTCTGCAATATTCACAAAGAGACTAGTGACTTGAAGACCAGAAAGTCTTTCAGGTTGAGCAGATACTTTGCTCAGTGAGAGAAACACCTGTAGACCTGTTTCACCGCTTGCGGGTGGGGAGCTGCGGGTCCGAACCCGGATACTTATGCTGGTCCTTGTGCTTTGTGCCATGTACGCTTAACCTACAGCGTTACCATCCGGCCCCTTAAAAGCAGATTTTTTTTTTCCCTCCAGGGTTATTGCTGGGCTCGGTGCCTGCACCATGAATCCACCGCTCCTGGAGGCCATTTTCCCCCCTTTTTGTTGCCCTAGTTGTTGCAGCCTCGTTGCGGTTATTATTGCCATTGTTGATGTTGCTTTGTTGTTGGATAGGACAGAGAGAAATGGAGAGAGGAGGGGAAGACAGAGAGAGAGGGGGAGAGAAAGATAGACACCTGAAGTGACTCCACTGCAGGTGGGGAGCCGGGGGCTCGAACCGGGATCCTTAGGCCAGTCCCTGCGCTTTGCGCCACGTGGGCTTAACCCACTGCGCCACCGCCCGACCCCCTAAAAGCAGATTTTTAACTTATCATTTGCATTTGTTTTAATCACAGTTTCTAATCAGGTGGTAGCAATGTTTGAAAACTAAATCTTTGCTAAGAATACAAAGAATAATTGATTCTATTTTATTCCAGTAGGAAATGTTCATCGAAATCTGAATTTTGTATTGGGAAAACATTTATTGTACAATGTATGTTAAAATACATATTTATTATATTAGTAGTTAAAACTGAAATATTAAAAAAAAATCATTCTGAGGCCCCTGGTGTACCCAGTAGAGTGCACAAATTTGACCTGGGTTTAATTCCCTCCCTGGTTTCCACCTAAAGGGGGGGGGGAGCTTCATAAGCAGGAAACAGAGCTACAAGTATTTCTTCTTCTCTATGTCTCTTTCCCTATTTAAATCTCATGTAATCTATATAAAGGTATGGTAGGTGTTCTCCACTATATGACTTAAACTTCTAAATCATACAAAGTCTTTCTTAGAAGGTGATCTCAAGCTCGACTTTGCATTCAATTATTAAACGATGAAATATCTGCAGCTAAAAATACTTCCTCATTTACCCTGTCATCACACGCAAGTCTAACATTAGCATGCCTCTTGATTTGAAAGAATTGTTCTCTCTCTCTTTTTTTTTTAATAAAACTTTACTTTGAGTTTAAATGAATGGCTTGAGACAATGGTGTGAACCAGGACTTCTAAGTAAGTTTAAGACTGAAAAAAAAGTCAACTCTTTTTAAGGCACAGTAATATTAATTTTTTTAAGATTTTGAGATAGATAAAGAGAGAAAGACTGGGGGTCCAGTGGTAGCGCAGCAGGTTAAGCGCATGTGGCAAAAGTGCAAGGACCAGCATAAGGATCCCGGTTCGAGCCCCCAACTCCCCACCTGCAGGGAAGTCCCTTCACAGGCGGTGAAGCAGGTCTGCAGGTGTCTATCTTTCTCTCGCCCTTTCTGTTTTCCCCTCCTCTTTCCATTTCTCTCTGTCCTATCCAACAATGAACGACAACAATAATAACCACAAGGCTACAACAACAAGGGCAACAAAAGGGGGAAAATGGTCTCCAGGAGCAGTGCATTCATGGTGCAGGCACTGAGCCCCAGCAATAACCCTGGAGGCAAAAGAGAGAGAGAGGGAGAGGGAGAGGAGGAGGGAGATAATGGGAGAGGGAGAGGAAGAGAGAAAGAGAGAGAGAGGGAGATGAAGGGAGAGGGAGAAGGAGAGAAAGAAAGAGAGAGAGAGGGAGATGGAAAGACAGAGAAAGAAACCAGAACACTTCTCAGCTCTGTCATATGTTGGTGTTGGGTGTTGAACCAGAGCCTTCTGCCGTTTCAGAAGTCTCATGTGCTACGACTACACTAGACTCCTGGCCCCACATTCTAATTTTAGTGTAAATCTTAATCAATAGTTGAGAAACCAGCTTTGATATGTGAGCACAGCCACACGATAGTAATATCTATTCCCTTTCCTTTAAATACTTCTATAGGGGGAGCAAACTCCCATGAACTGACACTTCAGTTACAGTGAATGGCAAAGGTCTCACAGTGATAAGGCGCCACAAGCAGACTGTTTTTTATTACACACAGGGGATGGTTGAAGGCATGATAATCTAGAGAAGAAGAACGGTTGTTAATGTTTACATACTTAGCTCCCACTGGCATTTCACCAGCTTGAAGGTTTGCAGTGTCTTTCTTAATCTGAGAGAGTGCATCTAGATTCACAGCAAGACCTCAAGGAGAGCCAGATGATGGGGCAGATGGCAGATGACTAATTTGGCAAGCCTTGATGAGTGGAAATTGTTTGCTTTAATTGCTTGTCAAGTCCAGTACCTACACTAAAGTTAAGGACCCAGCACTCCCACAGAAAATGAAATACTGCAAAGTAAATAAGGTGTGCTTTTTTGTGCATGGGAGTGTCAAGTGATAAGAATGATTAAAAAAAAAGTATATAGATACTCGGCTTTCAACATACCAATTTTATGAGGTATAATTTAAAAAATATACAAAGAGCATTTAAATGCAAGGAAACAAAATAAACAAGAACCAAAACTATATATATGCAAAGTTTTGGTCCATTTTTGGTGATTTATGGCATGTATTTAAAATTATTTTAGGGGCCATATGGTGGCATATGTGATTGAGCATACAGGCCACCAAGCACAGGGACCTGTGTTCAAGGTTCTGGTCCCCACCTGCAGGGGGGTTACTTCACAGGCAGTGGAGCAGTGCTGTAGTTCTCACTATTTCTCTCTCTCTCCTCCCTTCTCCTCTCTCAATTTCTGGCTGTCCTATCAAATATAAGAAACATAAAATATAAAATAAAGCAAAAATAAAATCATTGTGTATTTTTTAAATTTTTTTAAATATTTATTTTATTTATTTATTCCCTTTTGTTGCCCTTGTTGTTTTATTGTTGTAGTTATTATTGTTGTTGTCGTTGTTGGATAGGACAGAGAGAAATGGAATCGACCAAGTGGACATGGGGGCTACGGAACCATACTGGGGCACAGTATTCTGCAGTGGAATAGCATAATGCCAGAGATGATGATCGTAGTGTGGAAGCGCTCGCGCCCCATGAGGAGCTGGCCAGTCTTGCAATGATGTTATTCCTCGCGCCCACCTTTGCTGCAGTTTTTATGAGATGATCATGAAATGACAGGGTGCGATCGAGAGTAATGCCAAGATAGACTGGCTGGGCTTCATGCCGGATTCTCGTATCGCCAAGCTGCACATTAAGCTCACGCGAGGCCAAGGCATGGTGTAGATGGAAAACAGATGATACCGTTTTTGCAGTGCTAGGGATTAGTTGCCATTTTTTACAGTAATCAGATATCAGAGACATGTCTTTCGTGAGTGTTTCCTCGAGGATGTCGAACTTGGATGCCTGAGTTGCACAACAGATGTCATCGGCGTAGATGAACTTCCTTGAAGAAGTTTCTGGGAGGTCATTGATGTAAATATTAAATAGCGTAGGAGCCAGAACAGAGCCCTGGGGGAGGCCACTTGAGACAAGTCTCTATCTGCTAGACTTGTCACCCAGATGTACCCGGAATCTTCTGTTTTGGAGAAGAAACGATATAGTGTTGGCCACTTAATTATGAGGATAATTTCTGGAACCATCCGTTCCACCCCGGTTCCATGGCTGCCAGTTCTTAGCAACATCGCCCCGCCAGATATTCGTCGGGATGCCGCATCATCTAAGTTCATTTCCCACGTCTAAGCTCGACTGGACCTGCCAATATACGCGGATATCTTCGCCCACCCTGTCCAACGCTTGACGTCTCGTCACCCAATCTGGTCCCCTACGCCTACACTGAACTTCTCTGTTCCAGTCTCTTGGAAACAGAGCTGGCAGTCAGCTGAGGTAAAGAACAAACACCTCATCACAGACCCCTGCAAGCGTCAACCCGGCTTTGACCTAACACGTTATGACTGGGCTCTCCTCAATCGCTATTGAACAGGCCATGGCCAGTTCCATCGCTGGGGAGCCAGAGATGACCCGAACTGCCCCTGCGGCTCCAGACAGACTATGACCCACATAGTCAATGACTGCCACCTCTCCAGATTCAAAGGAGGTCTCGAAACTTTACATCAGGCTCAACCTGACACTGTTGACTGGCTATGGAAGAAGGGTAAACGCTAGAAGAAGAAGAAGAAGAAGAGAGAAATGGATAGAGGAGGGGAAGACAGAGAGGAGGAGAGAAAGATAGACACCTGCAGACCTGCTTCACCGCCTGTGAAGTGACTCCCCTGCAGGTGGGGAGCCGGGGTTCGAACCGGGATCCTTATGCCGGTCCTTGTGCTTTGCGCCACCTGCGCTTAACCCGCTGCGCTACAGCCCGACTCCCCATTGTATATTTTTTTAACTTTGCTAAGTGAATCTGTTTAATATAGCATGCTGCAATATTGGATACACCACTAGGATTAACTGTTATGTTGGGAAGACTAGATTAATGTAGATTATCCAAAGCATATCATTCATGACAGTCAATAGTATAGTATAGTATTTTTATATCTCCTGTTGGATGTAACATAGTGATGAGGCTATTTCTTTTGCAGTATTATTGGGCATTTTGTGTATTTTTGAGGGTATATTGCAAAGTAAATATAGATGCAGAATACAGATCACTTAGTTTTTATAGAATCATCATTTCTTTTCATTATTCTGTGGTGCAGAACGCCAGTGTCTTCTATAGATACATCTCTATTACTGAAGGGTTTCAATGTCAAATGCCTTTTCATTTGGATCAAGAATCATTTAGAAAGTTTTTTAGGAGGTTGAGAGGTGGTATATCCGGTTAAGTGTATATAGTACAAGGACCCACGCAAGAATCCTGGTCCGAGCCCCAGCTCCCCACCTGAAAAGGGCCCGCTCTAAGAGCAGTGAAGCAGGATTACAGGTTTCTATCTTTCTTTCTCCCTCCTCTCTCAGTTTCTCTCTGTCCTATACAATAAAATGGGAAAAAATGGCTGCCAGGAGCAGTGGATTTGCAGTGCTAGCACCAAGCCCCAGCTATAAGCCAGGAGGCAAAAAAAGAAAGAGAAAGGGGAAGGGTAGGAAGAGAGGGAGGGAGGGGGTCATACGGGGAGGGAGGGAGAAAGGAGGGAAGGAAGGAAGGAAGGAAGGAAGGAAGGAAGGAAGGAAGGAAGGAAAAAAAGAAAGAAAGGGAGAGAAAAATATTTTAGGGGTCATACAGTAGCACTCCTGGTTGAGTGCTCATGTTACCATGCACAAGGACCTGGGTTCAAGGCCCTAGTCCCCACTTCACAGCATTGAAGCACAGCAGGGTTGTCACAGAGCATGATGGTAAAAGAGTTGTGCTGCCACACACAAAGGGATGTCTGACACTAACGGAAGTGATGCAAGTGTTGCTGTTTCTGGCTCCTCTTTATATCTCTCTATCTCTACCCAATAAAATAAAACAAAATGTAAAAATGAAAGAATTTTAGCTCATTTCAACAGGTCTTCCACTTTTGTCACTTTAGGAATAAAGAATATAATGGTATAAGGAGAAGATTTTGAGAATATACTGCTCACTAACATTTTTGAAATGATACAGATTTTTCCATTAGAAATATTAATTTCCTATTATATGTATTATAAATTTTAGAATACATTTCACATTTGGGTGTTTGCTTTTTTGTTTGTTTGTTTTTGCTTCCAGGGTTATTGCTGGGGCTTGGTGCCTACACAAGAAATCCACTGCTACTGGAGGCCATTTTTCCCATTTTATTGCCCTTGTTGTTATCCTTGTTGTTGTCGTTATTATTGCTGTCATTGCTGTTGTTGTTGTTGGATAGAACAGAGAGAAATCGAGAGAGGAGGGGCAACAGGGAGGGGAAGAGAAAAATAGGCACCTGCAGACCTACTTCACCGCCTGTGAAGCGCCCCCCCACCCCCGCAGGTAGGGAGCTGGGGGCTCGAACCCAGATTGTTAGGCCAATCCCTGAGCTTTGCACCATGTGTGCTTAACCCTCTGTGCTACCGCCTGACCCCCAGGTCTTGTTTTTTTAAAAATATTTATATACTTAATGATGATTGTAGTGGTTGTTATATCTCTTTTATCAATGAAGAAAGAGTCTAAGAAAATTGTTGAGTACATCACAGGACAGTGACTGAACTAGAATTTAATGCTAAACATCTGTTTAAAGGTCTTTCCCTAAAGTCCTAACTGGACTTATTTTATACGTGGACAGATTTGTATAGTGGAAAACTGAATCTCTGACTGGGAAAGTACCTTTCTCAGGTACATTCAGTTTTTAAAAGTAGAGAGACCAGAAGTTGATCCTGACTCGGCTGTGACTCTCAGTATGACACCGAAGTCGAGTTACTCAGCAGATATTGACTAGAATATGCTATGTGTCTGTTCTTGCAGGTATCGTGTACCGAAAGGGCTTGTTCCGGTGGCACTTGCACTCCAGTGTAGAGACATTTATTAAACAGTAAACAAATTCCTGATGCAATTTCAGTTTGAAATGATGTCAAAATTGCTGCTTCACCATGTGTGTGACCTGGGTTTCCCCACTGCATTGAAGGAAACTTTGGTGCAATGCTCTCTCTGCCTCTCTCTATATATATCTTAAGAAAGAGAGAGAAAGAAAGAGAGAAAGAGAGAGAGAGAGAGAGAGAGAGAGAGGAAGGAAGGAAGGAAGCAAGGAAGGAAGGAAGGAAGGAAGGAAGGAGTAAAGAAAGCAAAAAAGAGCATGATATATGGAACTTGATACCCATTTTAGAGAAGGTGAGCAGAGAAGGCTCCAGGAATGACATTGAGCGATAGTAATTCATACAGATTATGCTGAACCATTTTCATCTCCTATATTAAATACAGAAGAAGACAAGGAATATTTTCAACATAAGAGTGACATAAATAATTTGTTTATGAAAAATCATTCTGTTCTCTATGCAGACAGTCATTCTGCTTTCTGTGCAGAGAACCATTTAACATGGAGCAAGAAGGGAATGCAAGACATTAATTACGAGGCTACTGTCAAAGTCCAGGGGAGACACAACAATGACTTGGATGAAATGACTGTAGTTGTGGATTATTTGCCTCCAATTTGACTGAACATGGAGCTGCCAGAACTTGCTGTCTCTATGTAACTATAATAGTACTGAATAAGACTCACTGAAAATGTTAGCTACTTCTTGCATATCTTTTAGTTTATATTTAAAACCATCCCTCTGTACCCCGTCATTTTTCCTCTTTTTCCTAAGTAATGCTTTTGCTATTTTTGATTTTTTTTAAAGTTCCGCATAAATTCTTGAATAAGCTGTTCAATTTCCTCGAATTATGTCATTAGGAATTCAATAGGAATTCTACTGATTTTATAGATTGCAGCTTGCTGCTGAGAAGTCACAAGGATTATTTTACAGCAGATTTAGATTTTTAAAAACCCAACAATGCACATTTAACTAAAACAGATTTATTTGTGAAAATTTTAGAGAAACCAAAGTGTTTATTAGCATTAGATAGAAAAATTAGAGAATTTTATCTGATTGCCAAATATTTTATCTGATTGCCAAATATTTTTATATAGACAGTCCCTGACTTTTAAACACACATAATATATAAGTATATTTCTTACTACTTTCCTACCCTGTGCGCCTTTTATAAGCCTTTGCAAAAGACCTTG
Source organism: Erinaceus europaeus (assembly GCF_950295315.1). Lineage (NCBI taxonomy): Eukaryota > Metazoa > Chordata > Mammalia > Eulipotyphla > Erinaceidae > Erinaceus > Erinaceus europaeus. The sequence goes on from NC_080168.1 coordinate 22,677,638, forward strand.
GGCAATTTTTATCAGTATTTTCTCCATGTTACTGCTTCAACAGTGAATACTGAATAAATTATTCTTCATTTCTAAATTTATATCTCACATAGGCATATGAAAAAGAATTGCGGTGCCTTTTCTCTCCTTCTTGTCATTCTTGTGTAAGCAAATGGGATCTTGGTTTCTATAACTATACCCAGCCTGGAGGCATTCATTGATTTTTAGTATTAATATCAGTATTGTTAATGCTTTTTCATTTTGCTTCTAAAATATTTTCCCCATGAGTTAAATGAATCATTTTGTTAACCAATCTTTTTCTTTGCCACAAACTGCTAATTATGTACTTATTTATTTTTTAATGAATGATTATGTAGTTTATTCACTGTTGGATATCAATTTTAAATCAAGAAGAAAAAGTACACGCTTACTACATTTGTAGTGAATTCATTACCAAATAGAATAATTGGTGAATTTATTGAAATCTCACCTGTAGTTTAACTCCTGGTGTTACAGTTGAAATACAGGCTCTAGGGAGCACATGTAAATTCAGGATTTTTGAGGCTTGAATATTGAATATAAGAGCTTCATAATAATGTTGTCAAGGGGGGGGTTGAATTTTGTTAAATTTGTTTTGGCTTGTATGGAAGATTTTTCAATTCTGTTTGATAAATAGCTTTGTGAAATCAATGAAACTTGATGGGTTAAGCATTGTCTTGTATACATTGCCTGATGGTAAAATCAATTGACAAATGGAGGTTGTGAGGCATTCAGTAAAGTCTTCATGAAAAGAAATACAAATGATTTTTATTTATCTACCCAAACTAATTCTTCTGAAATCAAGTGTGTCTTTCTCAATAAAACATATAAGGAATATATTAGTGATTGTAGATAGTTGAATGCAACATAAATAGGGGGGGAAACAATACTGAGATTAAAAAGTATTTTCTTAATGAAATTGTATATAATAAAATCTTGAGATAATATTTAAAAATGATAATATTCTGAGTAATTAAATGTGGTGCTTGTAAATTTATTTTATTGAGCAAAAGAGTGAATCATTGTGGCACATACTGTATCAGAGCTCAGACATAGAATGTCATGTATGCAGGATTATTGCTCTATCACTGCACCATGTCTCCTGTCATCACATTTGACCTTTAACTGGAAGATTTTGTTGTTTTTGAGAAATACCCCTAATATTTATACTCTATCCCCTGATTTCACATGATATATACAAATATACAGCAAAAATGCAAACTTGTGTCAATCTAGAGTAATTTTCTGAATATCAGTTATGATTGTTTTCATAGTAACTAAGTGAATATTGTGATAACATTTGCAAAGCAATGTGCTATATAGCTCAGAAGATGCAAAGTAATGAATAACATATAACAACGGCCTTTGTTTGTTTTGAATTGCTAGGTCCTTATATATGCATAATTTTATCACTCTGGCAGACATTTTTTAGAAGGAGAGAGAGGAAGAGAGAGCTGGAAAAAGACATAGTGAGACACCACAGCACCAGCTCCCCAAGGACTATGTCACGCCCTATAGTATGACAGGGTTTGAACCTGGACCATGTTCATAGCAAGGCAAGTGTTCTACAGATGACTTCTCTATCTGGACCAGCGCCTACATTGAAGAGTTTACAGCCTTAGGCTGAGTGGTGGTACAGCTGGTTGAGCGCACATGTTACAATGCACAAGGACCCGGGTTCCAGCTCCTGGTCCCCACCTGTAGGGGGAAAGCTTTCTGAGTGGTGAAGCAAGACTGCAGGTGTCTCTCTCCCTCTCTATCTGCCCTTTCCCGTCTCCATTTCTGACTATCTCTATCCAAGAAATAAAGATTAAAAAAAAAAAAAATCCACCACTCCTCGTGGCCATTTAAAAAAAAAGTTTACAGTCTTTATGGTTTCTTTTTAAAATAAATAAGCTGCTGTAATAAATTTAATGACTAACTATAATAATTTTATGACTATTTCCATAGAGGCAAACAGATTGAGAAACACGAAAAGTGTACAGGTTACATGACAAGTATTTTCCCTTAGAGATTTTAAGCTTCTATGAAAAGGGTCAGAAAACAGTAAATATTGTAGAAATCTTTTCATTTAGATGTTGATATACAGACTTTCATATATTGATATTAAAGTATGAATTTTTAGTTCTTACTGAAAGAAATTTGTTAACTTAAGTTGTATATAAAATTGCATCCTGGGGTGGGTGGTGGCACATCTGGTTGAGTGCTCACCTTACAGTGTACAAGGACCCAGGTTCAAGCCCCTGGTCCCCATCTGTAGGGGGAAAACTTCATGAGTAGTGAAGCAGGGCTGCAGGGTCTCTCTGTCTCTCCACTCTCTATCTCCCCTACCCTCTTGATTTCTGGCTGCCTCTATCCAATAATAAATTAAGATAATTAAAAAATAAATATAAAATTGCATCATGACACTGTATGTATTTTAGAAATGATGCAGTATATTATTAAATGCTTAATCATGCTATCAATAGTCCTATAAAAATAGTTTTCTCTTTTCTGCTAGGGTTTGGGCTTGAACTTTATGCCTACGTGATTCTGCTGCTCCTGGAATACTTTGTTTTGTTTGACAGATTGAGAGACACATAGAGGGAGAGGGAAGGCAGAAAGGAGAGACATGAAGGGGGAGAGACACCACAACACTACTTCACTGTTAGCAAAGCTTCTTTTGTGCTTATGCTCCTATGTGGTGGGTGGGGAAAGTTATTTAAAAGAGTCAAAGGGACTGGTGGAGATTTACCAGGTAGAGCATTTATCATGTGTGAGGACCAGGGTTCCAGCTTCCAGCCTACAATTGTAAGGGGAAAACTTCACGAGAGGTAGAAAAAAGACTGCGGTTGTCTGTCTGTCTGTCTATCTAGCTATCTATCTCTCTGTCTCTCCCTTTCTCTCTCCCTCCCTCCTCTCTCTCCCTGAACCAAAAAAGGAAAAGAACTGAAGTGGTTGCTAGGTTTTCCTAAATTAAAATATGTAATCTGTATTTCATAAACCCGTAAACATCTACCCTCATAACTACACAAAAACTACATTTCTGTGGGAAGGAATGAATCCCTGTATGGTGTATGAGAACCTGGTGATGGGAATAGGGAGAGAACTCCTTAGTGATAAGAAGTTGCTAGAACTTAGGAGAGATGGGATTTTTTTTTTCCTAACATTTTAAATGTGAGGTTTTAGGCAAAAACTCTGAAGAGTTAATATTGATTAGACAGTCTATTGATTGACCTGTTGTTTCTGATATTTTAAAAAATGCACCATAAACTAAATGATATAAACATCAGTAATTATTTTTCAAATAATTTCATTGGCGAATAATGATTTAAAGAATAGTTAACACATGGGTCCAGTTTCTTATCTCCCTGTGACAGGTGTCTTTATACAACTCCTGCCACCAACCCAAGTCCTTTACTTACCTGAAAAAGTCGTGGTGTGTGTGTGTGTGTGTGTTTGTTTGTGTGAGTATATGTGTATTATTCGGCTGTAATAAATGATCAATTTTTCTTCTTTTCCATTTCTTTTTTTCCACTGTTGCTGTTATTTTTGGTGTTGTTGCTTCTATTATTGTTATTTGATAGGGCAAAGAGAAATTGAGAAAGAAGGGGAAGACAGGGGGGGAAGATAGACCTGCAGACCTGCTTTACCACTTGCGAAGCCACAACTTACAGGTGGGGAGTGGTGGACTCAAATCAAGATCCTTGTGCTTGTCCTTGGTCTATGCACCATGTGTGCTTAACCTGCTGTGCTCATGGTGCGGCCCCCTAATATATATATTTTTTTATAGTTCTGGAGACCAAAAGCCCAAAGTGTCTGTAAGGTTATGCTCTCTCTCTGAGAGCCAAAGTAGAATCTTTCTAACTTCTTTTTTTTAAGTATTTTATTTATTTATTTATTTCATTTTTGAGAGAGATGCAGAAAGAAAGACACGGAGAGAAACACCAGAGCCCTGCTCAGCTCTGGCTTATGGTGGCACAGGGATTGAACCTGGAACTTTGGAGCCTCAGGCATGAGAGTCTCTTTGCGTAAACATTATGCTATCTACCCCGCCCTCTTTTATTTATTTATTTATTTATTCCCTTTTGTTGCCCTTTTTATTGTTGTAGTCGTTGTTGGATAGGACAGAGAGAAATGGAGAGAGGAAGGGAAGACAGAGAGTGGGAGAGAAAGAGACATCTGCAGACCTGTTTCACCGCCTGTGAAGCAACTCCCCTGCAGGTGGGGATCCGGGGGGCTCAAACTGGGATCCTTACACCAGTCCTTGCGCTTTGCACCGCATGTGCTTAACCCACTGTGCTACCCCCCGAGTCCCCCCTGCCCTCTTTTTAACTTTTAATGGTGCCCATCAATCTTTAACATTCCTTACTGCAGTCTTTGCCTATGTGATTATATGATTTTCTTCTATATATCTTTTTTTTAATTTATTTATAAAATAGGAAATATCAACAAAACCATAGGATAAGAGTGGTAAAATTCCACACGTTTTCCATCATCAGGGTTCCATATCCCATCCCCTCCACTGGAAGCTTTCCTATTCTTTATCTTTCTGGGAGTATGGACCTAAAATCACTATAGGGTGCTGAAGGTGGGAGGTCTGGCTTCTATAATTGCTTCCCCGGTGAACATGGACGTTGGCAAAATCAATCCATACTTCCAGCCTGTCCCTCTCTTTCCCTAGTGGGGCAGGGCTCAGGAGAGATGAGGTTCCAGGGTATATTGGTAAGGTCATCTGACCGGGGAAGTCAGGTTGGTGTTATGGTACCATCTCTAAGTTGGTGTCTGAAAAAGCATATAAGATATAAAGAAGAGCAAATTATTTAATAATCAGGAAGGAACCTAAAAGCACAAATACATCAGGTGAGATTTGAGGTCTCCGTTTCGGAAAAAATTAGTAAGTCTATTTTAGGTGTATTCCAAGGGGTCTGTGACTTTACAAATTTTTGCCTGAGCACGATCCTCTACTACTTGAGGAAGATGGATCTGGCAATGGGTGCAACCTAGAAACTTCCTAGCTATGACCACTAAGTGAGAGTTCAGAGCCTTCTGGTCATCTTCCACTATAATTTCTCCCGCTCTGTGAGTGTGGGCCAGAATTCTTTATGGGGTGCTGAAGGTGGGAATTATGGCTTTATTAATTCTCAGCTGGGCATGGGTGTTGGCAGTTCAATCCATAACCCCAGCCTGTTTCTATCTTTCCTTAGTGGGGTAGGGCTCTCAAGAAGTGAGACTCTGGGACACATTGGTAAGGTTGTCTGACCAGGGGAGTCAGGATGGAATCACCTGTGACATGGTGGCTGAAAGGCGGTGAGAACAAAGCAAGACAAATGATTAATGAACAGGAGCCAAAAAGTAGGTCTTTTTCAAAGTTTATATTGGAAAGAGACATGCCAATGTTTTCCTCTAAGTATTTGATATTTCTACTCTGGTAGCCATATTTATTTTCTATCTGGAGCTTACTTTACATAAATTTATTACAAATTAAGTAACTGACTCAAAGAAGTTAAGTTGGAGGTGAGAGTATTTTGCAGACACCCATCACAGGGAAATGAGAGATTACACCCATGTGTCATACTGTAAACCATTAACCCCCCAGTAAAGTAATTTTAAAAAGAAAAGACATGTAGAATTGAATAGTGATTAACCAGACTGAGTGGTGGGAAAAAGTTGACAAAAAATGGTGATAGAGTATAAACTTACAGCATAAGGTCAATAAGTTCTAAGAATGTAATTTAGAACTTTATAGGCATCTGTATTATGTTATATATTTGAAAATTGCTCAAAGAATAAACCTCAGTGACTCATCACAGAAGAGAAACCACAATTATGTGACTTACTGGGTATGTTATTTAATATTAGCATGATAGTCATTTTATATAGCTCAATAAATTTGGGGGAAAAAGAGAAATATTTATTAGTATATGGGCTTGTGATTCTTTTATGGGGCATGGGGGACTTGTGATTCTTAATGTTACTCAAAATATTTTATTCAAAGCATTAGATTAATATGGAATTGAATGTTAAAGGAGATGTTGTCATTGGACTTGTCATAGAAATGTCATTTAACTTCCTGTGTATTCTTGTCTTGGCAGTGTGCGCAGGAACAGAGAACAAGCTGAGTTCTCTCTCAGACCTGGAACAACAGTATCGAGCCTTGCGCAAATACTATGAAAACTGTGAGGTAGTCATGGGCAACTTGGAGATAACCAGCATTGAGCACAACCGGGATCTCTCTTTTCTGAGGGTAAAGCTATTTCTTTTTCTTCTCTTATGAGTGTGTCACAGTGCAAATAGATAATCTAGGTTGCTTGTACTTGATGGCTGTGTGTTCTGCTTGGCAGGGGCCATGACTGTAAGTAAGAGCACCAGAAAAATACCCATCAAAAGAGCAAGAGTAGCAATGTTACCGTGACTGACACCCTGACTTGAGAGTTGTAACTGTTACCCTAAGATTGAGAAAAAATTCTGCCAGACATCTGGCATGACAAGTCTGTCTACTTCTGAATTAAAGGCAAGAGGAAAGCAGGCCGAGTCTAGGAGAGTCTCAGGACCACCAGATAAGAATTGATAACTTCAGATAATCTTATTCTATTCTCTCTGTCCCTTTAGAAAATTTAAATCATTCTATATTATCCTAATGATACAGTACTGTTATTTTAGAAGAAAAATGGCCTCTGTTTTTGAAAACTTACAAACTAAAGTAGACTCACAGGAAATTATAAGTGCTCCTAGAGGTTGCTATGTGCTACCCAGAAATAACAGGTTCTTTGACAAACATTTTGGGCCATCATTTATCCTAATTTTGCTAAACACACAATTAGTCTGCAATGCCTTCAATTTATTGTTTTAATTTTATTAGTGATTTAATATTTATTTACAAAATTATAATTGGGGAATAATTCTGCACCATTCCTACCACCAGACTTCTGTATCCCCATTCCCTTCATGGAAAACTACAGTAGTTCCCCCAAGGTTGCAGATATGGGTCGACTATTATTTCTGTAACTATCTGTCTATAGTTTTATGTATTTGTTCATTTTTTCCCCTATGGCCTTGCACTCTCTTCCCTCCCAAGTCACACCTACACCTATTACTACTTCTAAGTGTCCTTGCTCTTTACCTCTTCTCTCTCTGGGTCCGGATGGAATTCAAGTTCAGAGTCCTCTGGTCATCTTCCCCTATCATTTCTCCCCCTCTGGAAATATGGACCAAAATTCTCTAAGGGGTGCAGAAGGTGGGAATTCTGGCTTCTGTAACTGCTTCTCTGCTGGTCATGGGCATTGGCAGGTCAGTCATACCCCAAGCCTATTTCTGTCTTTCGCTAGGGCTCTCAAGAGGTGAGGCTCCAGGACATACTGGTGAGGTTGTCTGCCCAGGGAAGTCAGGATGGAATCATTATCACATCTCTAACTTGGTGGCTGAAAGACAGTAAGACATAAAGCAGAACAAAATGATTAATGAACAGGAACCAAAAAGTAGGAATAGAGCAGATGAGAATAGGGATCTTAGTGTGCAAAGAAGTGAGGAAGTCTATTTTAGGTATGTTCCTAGGGGCCCATCACTTTTGTACTTTTTACTTGAGTTTGATAGCTAACATGGAGTTGGACAAAACATGGTGTCATAGTTGAGAATAGTGCTAGAAAGTTGGATCAGGGCAGAGTGTAACTCCTAAACTTGAAGAAAATCTACAAATAAACATAAACTGTTTACTCCATTAACCTCACCCAGGGCCCATATCCAGTGTTGCTCCACATTATTTTCAGTTCAGTTGTAAATTGTATTGCTATTGCTTGGTTTTCCCCTTTTTTCTGACTTGTGTATAGAAATACCACAGATTTACTTATTTTGTATCCTGTCACTGTACTAAATTTATTATTAGTTATCTAGTAGCTAACAATTTTAATGACATTTTTATTTTTCTATTTATTTTATGTTATCTATGAATAGTCATAGCTTAATATCTTCTTATCCTAATGGTTTTGTACTTCTTTTTATTTCACTTGCCTTTTGTTCCTTTGACTTTGTTTAATGGTGACTTAGATTTATTTACTCAAGTAGTTTTATCCAAGAATACAGTAACAAGTGATCTATATTGTTCTTCCTTCAACTGTCTTAATGTTCTTTTAAGTGTATAATTCTTAAGTACTCTTTTTGTATACACATGTACATAGTACATACATACACTATTTATGTGTATACATAGATTTCCATATATGTTACTAATTATTGAGTTGTCAGAAAAGTCATGTTTTTCCTGACATTTTTCATTATATTTTTATGTATTTTTACGCAGAAGATGCATTCATGACTTTTCTGACAATCCAATGTATAGATACTAATAAGTAAGCCAGTATCTGAATAAAAATATTACATATTTTATGTTATTTACTTATTTATTATTGGATAGAGACAGAGAAATTGAGAGGTAAGGAAATAGAAAGGGAAAGACACAGAAAGATACCTGCAACTCTACTTCACCACTCATGAAGCTTTCCTCCTGCAGATGGGGACCAGGAACTTGAACCTGGGTGCCTGTGCAGTGTAGTGTGTGAACTTACCCAGGTACTCCACTACCTGGCTCCAAGAGAGTTACATTTTGTTAATAGTATGTTTGAGTTATGGACAAAAAAAAATTATAATTATGAAAAATTCAGCAAATATATTATCAAAGAGGTATTTTGATTGAATAGTGAGAATAAGTAAGATTCATAAGATGCAAGAGTGGAAGAGAAGGACTTCCTCCCACTGGGAATAATTTAAGACTGGGAGAATAGGTCCTAAGCGAGAGTTAATAAATTATACTCAGTGTACTACTTTAGATGCATAGCATCTTCCTGCAGATAAATCACATGGGATTCTTGCTCACAAGAAATGTATACTTGGGGCCAGGCAGTAGTATGTGGTTAAGTGCATATAATACTAATTGAAAGGATCTATGCAAAGATCCCGGTTCAAGTCCCTGGTTCCCCATCTGTGGGGGCGAGGGGTCGTTTCTCAAGTGGTGAAGCAGGTCTTCAGGTGTCCATCTTTCTCTCCTCTTGTCTATCTTCCCCTCCCCTTCTCAATTTCTCTCCGTCCTATCCTACCCACAAAAAAAAAAAAAAAAAGAAAAATGCTGTCAGGAGCAATGGATTCATAGTGCAGACACCCAGTCCCAATGATAACTCTGAAGGCAAAATTAAATTAAATTAAAAAAAGAAAGAAAGAAATCTATACTTTAGTGTAAATAAAATACTAAGTAGGATAGGTAGAAAGTCTTAACCCATAGATCAGTATTTATGAGAAATCAGCATCTGGGATAGGAATCATATACCATCTTAAGTCAGAACTGAATAGTGCTGTGGTAATAAAAAAAAACAATTAAAAAAACCTGGAAATTGTATAAAATAAAATAGCTAAGGGAGATTGAAAAATGGCCAAGAGGTGACTTCACCAATGTGTCCCAGAACCTCACCTCTCTAGCAGGGTTATGGATATCAACCTGCCAATGCCTATATCCAGCAGAGAAGCAATTACAGAAGCCAGAACTCCCACTTTTTGTACCCCATAAAGAATTCTGGTCTATATACCCAGAGGAGGAGAAATGATAGGGAAGGATGACCCAGAGAGAGAAAAAGAAAAAAGGCCATTGGATTCATAGTGTCAGCACCAAGCCCCAGTGGTAACCCTTGAGGCAAAAAGGAAAGAAGGAAGGAGAGAGTGTGGGAGGAGGGAGAGGGGAAGGAAGGAAGGAAGGAAGGAAGGAAGGGAGGGAGGAAGGAAGGAAAGAAGGAAGGAAAGAAGGAAGGAAGGAAAGAAGGAAGGAAGGAAGGAAGGAAGGAAGGAAGGAAGGAAGGAAGGGAGGGAGGGAGGGAGGGAGGGAGGAAGGAAGGAAAGAAGGAAGGAAGGAAGGAAGGAAGGAAGGAAGGAAGGAAGGAAGGAAGGAAAGGGAAGGAGGAAGGGAGGGAGGAAGGGAGAGAGATAAGGCAGAGAAAGAACCATAGGGGAAAAAAATGGGCAAAGCACAAGGACCATCACAAGGATCCCGGTTCAAGCCCCTGGGTCCCCACCTGCAAGGGAGTCACTTCACAGGCAGTGAAGCAGGTCTCCAGGTATCTGTCTTTCTCTCCCCCTCTCTGTTTTCCTCTCCTGTCTGGATTTCTCTCTGTCCTATCCAACAATGACATCAATAACAACAATAACAATAATGACAACAACAATGATAAACAACAAGGGCAACAAAAGGGGAAAAAAATAGCTTTCAGGAACAGTGTATTTGTAGTGCAGGCACCGAGCTGCAGTGATAACCCTGGAGGCAAAAAAAAAAAAAAAAAATCCAGTTTTATGCTCATATCAAACTAGGAGATTACTACTGTTTTGTTTGGAAATTGTTCCAATTTCTACTCTTCATGGGAACAGGTTACTCTGGTAGGCTGTTTCCCTCATTTATTATCTAAATATGTTCTAGAAAGGTGCCTAACATATAGCAAGTGAATCTGTACTCATAATAGTTATTATAATCACTACTTCACATTATTATATATTCTCCAAAGAACATGTATGTGCTCTTTTCAGCGTAATGCTTCCTGGCATGAATAAAAGGCAGACACGGGCTGGGTCAAACAGAATCTGTTCCCATGAGGACTTGGAATTGTAACTGACAGCCTGCAGTTTCTGTATCAGCTAGTTTCTTGACTATTTGGGTATCAGAACATGGCCTTTTTTCCTTACGATTGTAATGTCAAAGAGAAATCTGTAAACAACAGAATGGAGTCAACTCACTGAGACACACATAAGAAACAGAGAAAGAGATCGTTGATCCCAAATTACTGGTTCTGAGAACAGCTTTCCTTCCAACCATTGGGAAGATAGAGTATCATGAATCTTGATAGTGTCTTTGAAGTGATTTCCTGTCCCTTAGACTAAATCATGTTGTTTTCTTTCACTATTACTAAAATAGTCCATTTTGTGTATCTCCCAAGAGTTCAAAAGCAAACCAAATATGTGTGTGTGTGTGTGTGTGTGTGTGTGTGTGTGTGTGTGTATAATTTTTAAAAGCTATTATGTTTTAGAGATACTTCCTTAATCTTTGGGAGATACACTTTTTCTTTTCAAAAATTTTTTTATTATTATTTCACCCTCACTGCTTATCTCTGTAAACACCTTTAACCTAGCTTTGTTGTAATCTTCAATTTTTTTATTAAAAAAAATATATATATATACAGTTGACAATATTTAGCATTAGACCTCTGAAACATCACATAGTTGGCTACAAAATGGGCCTTAAAACTTATTTTCCATGTACTTTATATCACCATCACAAAGATTAAAAGATATAAAAAACAGAGAGGCAAAAACATCTATGATGTTGGACTACTCTCTTCCATTTTGTGAACTTCCAAACAAGGTGAAATAGAGCAAGTAATGGGATGAGCCTTCATTAGAACTCTTAAAATTTTATTATTCTCTTTGCTTCTGCTAGCATTCAGTAATTCAACACTTCCAAAGGGTGTCTGACTTAACACTTTGTATACCTTCAATTTATTGTCTGCTTTATACATTCATTCCAAGCAAGTATTAAGAGTCATCTACATTTAAAATATGTGATATGTAATGCAGAGTATATATAAGGAATGTTAATGCCTTTTAAAACTATTACAATAAAAATTACGATTTTAACCTGTATTTCATACTTAGTTATATACAAGTTGTTTTGGAAATAAAAGTATATAGGATTATGATGATACATAATTATATTGGCCTGGAGTATTAGTAATATCAGGAATCTGCATGCTTTATTCTCTGGCCTTAGATTGTAGTAGTCACACACATCTATTTGTTACTGAGAAATGAACTGTATTAATAAATTAAAATGTGTTTGCAAATTAATATTTTTTGTATTTTAATATCCAGACCATTTTTTCTCTTAATTAATTAATGAATTTATTTATTTAAGAAAGGAGACATTAACAAAACCATAGAATAGGAGGGGTACAACTCCACACAGTTCCCACCACCCATTCTCCATATCCCACCCCTCCCCTGATAGCTTTCCCATTCTCTATCTCTCTGGGAGTATGGACCCAGGGTCATTGTGGGTTGCAGAAGGTGGAAGGTCTGGCTTCTGTAATTGCTTCCCCGCTGAACATGGGCGTTGACTGGTTGATCCATACTCCCAGTCTGCCTCTCTCTTTCCCTAGTAGGGTGGGGCTTTGGGGAAGGGGAGCTCCAGGACACATTGGTGGGGTCCTCAGTCCAGGGAGTCTGGTCAGCATCATGCTGGCATCTGGAACCTGGTGGCTGAAAAGAGAGTTAACATACAAAGCCAAACAAACTGTTGAGCAATCATGGACCTAAAGGCTGGAATAGTGCAGATGAAGTGTTGCGGGGGGCGGGGGGGGGTGTAACTCTCTGCAGCAAATTAATATTCTTTTTTAATTTTCATAAGCTATTGCATGCCCCAAATTGTTTTATAAAATATCATTTCCCACAATCAATTTAAAAACAAATGTGTTCTATGAGAAAAAAAAAGTCACAAATTCTGAAAATAAAAGCAGCTACTTTTACTGTATATTTAGCTAGGCTGCAGCAAGAATTGAAAATAGAAGAAATGTTACCTTTTAAAACTAGTTTAAAACAATAGCTTAGTATTCTTTCCTTACGGAAATCTTATAAAATAGTTTCTTTCTGCTGCACCAAAGAAAATTGTCTGCTCTTAAATTCAAAGATCATCTCTGCCTTTAGTTAGTAATCACTATTTTAGAATGCAGTGGAGGTATTATTGTCTTTTATTAGGATGTATATAGAATTTTTTATGCATGAGGATGTTGGCTTTCAAACACTCCCTGAAGGATATTACATTTGCATTGTTTTTCTTTTATTTTTTATGTGTTCTTTTTTTTTTATTGCAGAGACATTGCACATAAGTGATTTCACAGTTCTGGGTCAACTTTTTCAAAGGCAGATAGTCACCACAGCATTGAAGGTCCTGTGGCACAGTTGTATTTCTGTGTAGTGTGCTACGGGCTTAAGCCTGGTGGCATGGCTGCAGGCTTGGGGCCCTACCAGTGAGCTCTCTCCCTCTTCTACCTTGCATTTGCTTTCCTACATTGATGATGGCTTTACAGTTTCATTTTCTCACATACATATAGTTCCTCTCTGTTAAAGACATTTGTTTGCAGGAAGGTAAATAAAGTTGTAATTTAGAGATAGCCAGATTCATCTTTAGCATAGTTTTGTTTTCATAAAATCAGAAAGGATGCTCAGTAATAACACAAGATCCAACAAATAACCCTCCTTTTGCCTGTTCTTTAACTGTTTTAAGTAACATCAAACTTTGGTAGCTTCTAAAAACGGTTTCAAAATGGTCAGATGCAATATAGGCATATGACATATGAACATTTCAGTCCACTTATTTTTTTGTGTTGTATTCTGTTCAAAGTAGATGACTCAATTTAATGCAACAGTCCAGTGGATTTTTTTTTTTTTTTTTTTTTTACCAGAGCACTGATCAGCTCTGGTTTACCATGGTGCAGGGGATTGAACCTGGGACTTCGAAGCCTCAGGCATGACAGTCTGTTTGTATAACCATTATGCTATCTACCCCTACCCCAGTGGATGGTTTTATGTTTGTGATTTTTCTCCCCTTCTCCCCCCCCCCCCACTTACATTGAATTTTGTGCCTTGGAGAAGTGTCTTCATGGTATGATTTAGTAAATCCCTACCTTGAACAACTTCTGTTTAAACATGCACAATACTTCATTCCTTGCCACTAGAAAATGATTCATTAACCATTTTGTCTAAATACTAACTGCCTCTACTTATTTGCCTTTATTATAACTTAGTAAGTACCAGAGAGTGACCTCTGTGAGAATGACTGTTTTGGAGATTGATTAAAATCAGAATGAAAAGAGTAGTCATGTTTTAGTATCATTAAAATTAAAGACATAAATAATACTTCAGTGAAATTTTTGTTGTATAATTAGTAGAATCCACATATTCTAAAATTGACTTAAAAGATTAAGTGTATACACATTCTAGTTGGGACATATAGTAAGAGAGAGCAAGCCTGAGTTCACATTCATGAAGAACTTAGTAAGTTAAACAAGTGGCACACATGGAACTATATAGACAGTAGCAAGGATCCCGGTTTGAGACCCCAGCTCTCTACCTGCAGGGTGTCACTCACAAGCAGTGAAGCAGGTCTGCAGGTATTTATCTTTCTCTCCTCCTCTCTGCCTTCCCCTCCTCTCTCAATTTCTCTCTGTCCTGTCCAAGAAAAAATAACAGCAACAACAGTAATGGGAAAAAAAGATGGCCTTCAGGAGCAGTGATTCATAGTGCAAGCACTGAGCGCCAGCAATAACTTACCTGGAGGCAAAAAAAAAGGGGGGAAGGGGAAGGGGAAGGAGAAGGGGAGGAGGAGGAGGAAGAGAAAGAAGAAAAAGAAGAAGAAGAAGAAGAGGAGGAGAAGAAGAAGAAGGAGAAGGAGGAGAAGAAGAAAAATGGAGAAATATGGACAGTAAATAGCTTTCTAAATCAAATTTTATTTATTTTTTGCCACCAGGTTTATCATCGGAGGCCTGTGCCCCTCAACTCCACAGCTTCTGGCAGTCATGTTGTTTTCCTTATTCTTCCTTTTTTAAAATAGAAGTGATAGAGAAGGCAGACATCTGCAGCACTGCTTCACTGTTGGTGAAGCTTCCCCCTTTAAATGGTAACTTGGGGTTTGAATCTAGATGGTCACATATGCTGGCATCTGTATTCTACCTACTGCACCACCACCTGATCAACCTTACATCAGTTTATATAAACTCTTTGTATTCTTTCCCTATTAACTCATTGATCGTAAGTGTTTTCTTCTGGGTTACTAATCAGGGCAGATGAAACTAAAGGACTACAACATTTGACATCTTATATACTTTGAACTAGTATTTGGTTGAGAGAAGTTGTACCTTGAATGAACCAACAACTGGGAAAATAAATAAATAAATAAATAAATAAATAAATGTACCTTGTAGAAATACAATGAAAGGCCTGGGATATTGCACAGTGAAAGATCTCAGGATTTGTAACCCAAGGTCCTAATTTGAATCCTGACAACACATGTGCCAGGGTGACACTCTGGTTCTCTCTCCCTTTGTCATAAATACATCAAATAAAGCATTTACTGAAAATATTTCATTTATTTGTTTGTTTATTGAGGCTAGATCACCACTTTAGCACATGCATTGTCAGGAATAGTGTCCAGAGCCTTATACATGTAGATACTAAACTTTCACCCCTGAGTCTACTCTCTCATCACCTTCTTAATCATTTAAATAAGTAAAGTGGTGAAAGACAATATGTAGAATCGAGAGAACTGGAATACCAGACCCTGCAAAAAGAACCAGACAATGGTGATTACATATGGAGGGTAAGGGCACAGAATTTGGGTGGTAAATGTAGTGTGCAGTTATACTCTGTAAACCTACATTGTAACCTGTTATAAATTACAAAAATAAATAGTTTTAAAATAAATATAATGTTAAATAGCATATATCTTTGCATGAAAGAACATTGGTCAAGTGAGCAAAGCATTAGTATAAGATGTGCATGATTTTTTTTAATATTTATTTATTTCCTTTTGTTGCCCTTGTTGTTTTATTGTTGTAGTTATTAGTGTTGTTGTTATTGATGTCATTGTTGGATAGGACAGAGAGAAATGGAGAGAGGAGGGAAGACAGAGGGGAAGAGAAAGAGAGACACCTACGGACCTGCTTCACCGCTTGTAAAGTGACTCCCCTGCAGGTGGGGAGCTGGGGGATCGAACCGGGATCCTTAACGCTGGTTCTTGTGCTTTACGCCACCTGTGTTTAACCCACTATGCTACTGCCCAACTCCTGATGTGCATGCTTTTTATTCAAGACATCTAGATTTTTATTAAGACTACATTAGTGGGTAAAATGAACCATATTTGCTGTATTTGGATGATGAAATCTTAGTTTGGTGAAATTGAGAATAATAACGAAGCAGAAAGAGGAATACTTAAATGTGTGTATTAGACCAAAGCAGGCATACTAGATTAAATGGAATTCTCATAGTTTTGGTGGGTTCTAAAAACCAGTTTAAAGACTGTAAGCATAGTACATATTCAGTTGTTGTATGCTTTACATTGGGTTCTAGTTCTCCCCTGCCAAGAGAATTAGATCAGTCCTGTTAATTTCGCGGCCCACTTGGCCCTGCCCCAAGGAAACCCGCCAGAGTTCCAGAGTGACAGAGTTCCTGAGTTCCTGAGTTCAAGAGTTGGAGAGTTACAGAGTAGGAGAGAGTGCCAGAGTTCGAGAGTTGGAGAGAGTTCCTGAGTTCCAGAGTAAGAGAGAGTGCTTGTGCCGCGGCAAAGAGACAGCAGAGTTCTGTTTGGTGATTAGTTTGTCTTAGTTTATGAATCGTTGTTCCTGAATAAAGAAATACAGCTTCCCTGCCCAGCCGTGTGTCTGGTCGTCTCTGTTACCCGCCCGTGAAACTATCCTGCCCGGCAAGAGCCTCCAAATTATAACAACAAATGGCGCCCACGTGGACCTGACCTGCGCATCTCTCAGATAAGTAAAGACAATTTGGCTACCTATGTACGATGGCCTTCTCTTCTGCTTGTGAAGAGATCTCCAAAGGCCTCTGCTCTTTCTTCATGAGACTGTTTTGCTGTTTCTGGAACATTTATCTCTGGACCACTCTGTGGTTCCCACTCGCTTGGGCGAACTCAGAACAGCCAGCGGGAATAGCCAGCGGGCGGGAGGCAAGGCACGGAGCTGCTGTTTCCACCTGGTTAAACAGCCAGCCAGCAGGCTGCGCCCAGACAACCCCGCACACCGCGCCCGCAGCCCCGCAGCCCCGCAGCCCACAAGAGGCCGACGCCAGCACACAAGAGCCCCAAGAGCCCGACGGCACGCAAGAGGCTGACGCCAGCACGCTAGAGCCCGATGCCAACACGCTGGAGCCCGATTCCACCACGCAAGAGCCCGATGCCAGCACGCAGGCCAGCCCACAGGAGCCGGCTCTCCACTGCATGGCGCAGGGCACTGGACGTGTGATCCCTCCACCCTGCTCGGCCACTGCGAGCAGGGCAGCAGACATGGCAGGGCCATGGGGCAGGGCCGCGGCGGCCTATCATGGCCGCCACCCCTGGGCACCTAGGCCAACGCCTTCTACAAAACTGGCCTGCCTGCCCTCTTGCTATGAATTCTGGAACGATCCCGGGCCTCCCGGACCCCCAGACTCCCTGCCGAAACTGGGCACACGAGATCTCCAGCTGCCGGTCCGGTCTGAAGGCAGACAAGCTGGAGTACGCAGAGATTTGTGCAGAGATCGCAACCTGCAATTCCTAGAAGTGAAGCTGTGCGGGAAGCCACCTCCGGATGGTAAACCCCCCACCCCAACAACTAAGACAGTACAGATTTAAATTCGTGTTTAAAAAGACATGTCTTCGTAACAAAGGTTTCTCTCCTTGTGTATTAATGACCATGTTTATGTGTATGTTTAAAGTTTGGTAAACAGTAACTTTAAGGCTAAATTCTTACTAGTCAAAGTTAAATGAAAAAGGTTTTCAACGTAATTCTCATAAAGATAAAATTAACTTACATTTAAAGTCTGAGGTAAAAATTAGTTAACAAGCAATATATTTTAACTAAGTTGGTCTAAACAAAAGGTTAAATAGACTTGTTGATATGTAAAACTCTCCATTACCTTCTCTATTAGAAATGGTAGATCGCACAATGGCTATGCTAATTATTCTCATGCCTGAGGTTTCCTCTCCTGCCCACAACTAGGGTGTGTCTCCATCTTGAATGGGTGTAACAAAAGGTTAAAAGACATTGTTGATATGTAAAAGTCTCAAATTCCTTCTCTATTAGAAATATGCTAATAACAAGTTTTGTTTCATAGTAAGTAAATTGCAGCCAGCTGCCTTTGGGATTCTAGGCTGTTCCCCGCCCCCATGCAAATGTCCGTCCAGAAAGTACGCCCCCCAGAGGCAAGAAATGTTTTTTTTTAGCTGATAAAGTTTTGCACACTGGTTCTTGTTACTTGCTTACATGTTTCTCCATGTTTGTGCCAGTTTCTTTTTAAAAAATGCCTGTATGATATATGTTTCTGTTCACCCCACACCCTTGATACTATAGCCATTTAGTTAAAAGAAAAGGGGGAATTGTTGTATGCTTTACATTGGGTTCTAGTTCTCCCCCGCCAAGAGAATTAGATCAGTCCTGTTAATTTCGCGGCCCGCTTGGCCCCGCACAGAGGAAACCCGCCAGAGTTCCAGAGTGACAGAGTTCCTGAGTTCCTGAGTTCAAGAGTGGGAGAGTTACAGAGTAGGAGAGAGTGCCAGAGTTCGAGAGTTGGAGAGAGTTCCTGAGTTCCAGAGTAAGAGAGAGTGCTTGTGCTGCCGCAAAGAGACAGCAGAGTTCTGTTTGGTGATTAGTTTGTCTTAGTTTATGAATCGTTGTTCCTGAATAAAGAAATACAGCTTCCCTGCCCAGCTGTGTGTCTGGTCGTCTCTGTTACCCGCCCATGAAGCTAGCCAGGCCAGCTAGAGCTTACGAAAATTTTAACAACATTCAGTTGTGTTTATTTACTTAGAGCTGGTTTTTAAATTTAAACCTAGTTTTATACTAAATATCACCGTAGAACTGAAAATACATTTATGCTTGGCCTAGGAAACTGCTTTTCTGCCTCAGAGGTTAAATATTATACAGTCTGAAAATACACATCTACTGAAACACTTGATGTTCCTTACCAATGCTGCATGATGTATCAAGGGCTTTAAAAAGTGTGTATATAGGACAGGGGTAGATAGCATAATGGTTATGCAAACTGACTCCAGTTTGCCTGTGGCTCCAAAGTCCCAAGTTCAATCCCCTGCACCACCATAAGCCAGAGCTGAGCAGTGCTCTGGTAATTAAAAAACAAAAAACAAAAAACTAAGTGTGTATATAATTGCTTTGCACTAATAAGCATGTTTTTGGCATTCTCATCTTAATCATTTCTTGAAAATATTTACGTATTTATTTACTTATCGATTTACTATTGAGAGATGCCAGATCATCACTTCAGCACACGAATGGTCCAGGATTGAGCCCAGAGCCTTATGCATGTAGGTACTGTGCTCTGTTACTCAGCCAACTTCCTGATCACTTGTTAACCATATAAATTGAAAATACATTTTCTAATTTGCTATGTATATTATGATAAAAACAAAATAAATTCAGTACTGTCTATCAAACAGTATTTGAAAAGGAGTTTAGTATAAGAAATAAACCAGTATTATTTATAATTCTAATATATAAATATGGGTATACAGGTTAAAATTATTATAAGTAGTGACTACTTACATACAGGTAAAATTTACTAATGACCATATTCTGAGTCTGAGTCAAACTGATAGAAAACATTACCCAATATGTTTCAAGAATAGTATTAAAAATGTACCTGCTTTATAGAAGCATCTTAGTTTCTAGCTTGAGATACATTTTCTAAAAATAAAAAAGCCATGTTGTAATTATATTTGAATTAAAAATGAATTTATTAAAATGCTGAGGAGGTGGGTGCAAAGTATACCGTCATACCTCTGAGGTCTGTGGTGCGTAAATGGTGAATGTAATGAATTTATAGACATGTCTTAACTTTAATTAGGGAGAAAGCAAGCAACAATCCCATTTCACTCTGTGATTCTTAGGTATGCTTTTCTCAGGAGAATTGGGTATAAAAGGTCATTTTTTTCCCACCTCTTTTATTTGTAAATAGCAAAAATCTTGATTCAAAGAGAGGATAAAAAGGTATTTATCTGAGTTTTTAAAACTAACTAGCAGCATTTTGGCAATAGTCTATGATATGATTCTCAAATTCAAACATTAGAATATCACTAAATAAAATCTTTAAAACATTATAACTATATACATCTCATTAACTTTATTTTTCTCTGACACTTAAAATGCAACAGTGTTTTCCTTTAAAAGGGGCCAGATTTAAATTTGATGGATAATTTTGTTTGAGAGCAAATCAATTTTAAAGGTCTCACTTCATTCACATAAAGTGCAATTTAAAGTTCAAAAGTGTAAAAAAAAATGTGAAAAGGATCACATTTAGAAACAGTATAATTATTTCTCCTGATCCCTAATTTGAACCCATTTAACTACAAAATACTACATTAAAATATATATTGAAAGCAATAAAAAAATTAAACTGTTTTAGTACACGTAAGACTTTTTGAAGTATTTTTATTAAATATCCAAATAGTTTCAGACTGCATAATTGAATGTTGATTTTTTAAAATAGATTGATGCCATTTTGACTTTAAAATCTAAGTGTTTATTAGGCTACCAGCAACTTATTAGTCCCTTAGTAAGATCTTTCCCTTTTTGGGAGCCAGGCAGTGGCGCAGTGGGGTAAGCAAAGTGAAGGGACCGGCTTAAGGATCCTGGTTCGAGCCCCGGCTCCTCACCTGCAGGGGTGTTGCTTCACAGGTGGTAAAGCAAGTCTACAGGTGTCTTTCTCTCCCCCTCTGTTTTCCTCTCCCCTTCTCCATTTCTCTCTGTCCTGTCCAACAACAGTGACATCAATAATAACTACAACAATAAAACAACAAGGGCAGCTAAAAGGAACAATAAATATTTTTAAAAAGAAAAAAATATTTTTAAAAAAAGATCTTTCCCTTTCTAAGCAACAATTATGGACTCGTTCTCTGAACCTTAATAATTAAATTTTACAAATCTTTAGAATTTTTAGCTTTTGAGTAATAATATATTTGTGTTTTTGGAGAAGGGCAATTGTACGTTAAAAAATTTGGGGGGGAGGGGTTGGTGGTTTATAGGTGAGCAGTAAACATATGGGTGCAATTTCTCATCGCTCATGAGAAGTCTCTGCAAAGCATTATCACAACCAACTTAAGCCCTTTATCTATACCATGCACCAGGACCCTAATGTCTTGTCCATCTCCTCTCTTTGATTTCCTCCCCCACCCCAAAGATCTTTGCTTTGGTGCAGTGGAGTATATGTAATCCAGGTTTCACTTTGTGTTCTCTTTGTTTCTTCAGTTTCAGCTATAGTGAGATCATCTGGAATTTGCCTTTCTCCCTTTGACTTAACTCATTTAACATGGTTCCTTTAAGATCCATTTCAGTAGATGACTTCACCATATTTATTAGCTCTGAGTTTTAGTCCATTGTGTATAAGAACCACAACTTCCTTGTGCTCATCTGTAGTTAGGTATTTGGGTTGATTCCAGATTTGGACTATTACGAACAGTGCTGCTATGAACATAGGTGTACATAGTTCTTTTCTGATTATTTGATTGTTTTAGAAAGGCAACCAGTGAGTAAAGGGCTCTACATAATGAGAGTTGTAGTAGTCTACAAGATACCGTAAGTCAGCTAGTAAGGAGCAGTAGTATGAACCTGACTACCAGGCTCTGTTCTCAGTACTACATATTGCCAAATTAGTGTTATAGTCTCTCTCTGATTTCTTTTTTTGTTGTTGTTGTTTTTGTCTCTCTCTTATTTCTATAAATAGATATATTGAATAAAAGCTAAATATTTAAATAAAATAGAGGCATTTTGTGGAAGTCTTAGAAACGTCATGAAAGAAATCAATGACTCTTGTGAAGAGTTTATCACAGAACAATTCAAATATGGACTATATGTTGGATTGTATTACTTAAGCTTTTATCCTATGAATGCAATATCCAAAAATTTTAAACTCCTCTTTTATTTGACCTCTACCTGCCTATATAACCTTTGTTTTCCACTGTCGCAGACTCCATTACAGTTAGTGAAAACGAATTACATCAATGAAACCTTATATTAGTGAAACTACTTTGTGCATTCAGTTCTAACTCTACTATCCTTTAATTCTTAGATCTTCTCTTCAGCAAAAGTTCATAGGCTCTTATTCCTGTCCAGCATAGTTTTATTCAGTTTTCAGATTCTCTACTTAAAAATAATTTCTGGGCCAGCAAAATAGACCACTTGTGTTGCTTTGCCGTGACATGAACCAGCATCAAGCCTGATACCCATTGTACTGGAATGAAGCTTTGGTTACTTTCTATCTTAATTTCTCTATATCTCTAAAAAAATAAATTTAAAAATAATCCCTTCAGAAGACTTTACTAATTTCTGTGACTTAATGAATTCCTCTCATTACTGCATTATAAGTGTCCATGCCTCTTTGTAGCACATAAGTTATATTAATAAGTTAGTGCATAAGTAGTAAATAATAAGTCCCCTAAGAATAAGGAGCATCCCTAGTTTACCACAGAATTTGAATACCTAAAAAATGCCTATTATAGAATCTTTTTAAAAAAATATTTTATTTATTAATGAGACTGATAGGAGGAGAGAGAGAAAGAACCAGACATCACACTGGTACATGTGTTGCTGGGGGTTGAACTCGGGCCCTCATGCTTGAGAATTCAGTGCTTTATACATTACGCCACCTCCTGGATCACCTACTATAGTATCTGTTTTGTAAATATTTGTGGAATGAATAAATATATAAAACAAATAACAGTGAGAATGACATAATTTATTCTACACATATATGTACTACATATATATTTTCCATCATGGAAAGATATGATTGCATAGGTACTTTTATATAGTACATACTTTATAGTATCTGGTATACAGAGTCCATATTTTATATAGAATATATACTTCCATATAGATGGATTCCTTCTGTCTGGTGTCTTAGAGGATATACACGTGGCATTTATTTATTTTGCCACCAGGTCCTTGCTGAATTTCATGCCTGTGTGGACTCCTGGTAGACTTTTATTACTAGTTTTCCCAAGTATAACATCGGGTGTGGGGAGAGACAGGGACTATACCATCACTTTACTACCTTTGAAGTTTCTTTTTCGCATGATGTCCTAGGTCCTACCTAGCACATGACAAAGGGTGTACTCTTGTCAAGTGAGCTACCTCCGGATCGATAGTATCTTTTATAGCTGACTATCATGAAAAACTGTAAACCATACACTAAAAAGTGAAATCACTGTTTAATGAGATACAAACATCACAAACAGACAAAACTGGATCATTAGAATTATTAGACTGAAGATTAAAGCAACTATGAATAATATTCTAAGAGTATTAATGAATAAATTAGACAGCATCTAAGACTAGCTGAGCAATATAAACAGAGAGGTAGAAATCTTAAGACCTCAGTGGAATTCAATTTATTATGGATAACAGAAAAAATTACTAAAAGTTATAAAAATAACTGAAAACTAAATAGTTAATTTTAAAAAAACATGGTTTGAAGAAGAAACTCAAGAAGAATTTAAAAATTAGTTTGAACTATGTGAAAATTAAAGCACGGCGAATCAGAATTTTTAAACCCTGTCATCAGTGTTTAAAGGGAGATTGACAGCATGTTTTAGAAAAGAGGAAAGATCTAAAATACTCAAATTTTAATTTAGTAAGTTAGAAAAGAAGAGTAGAGTAAAGACAAAGTAAGCAGAAGAAAATAAATAATAAGAATTAGAGCAAGAAAGCAATAGAGAAAACCGTGGAAATGTCAAAGTTTCTTCAAAAAAAAAAAAAAAAAAGAAAGAAAAGAATCAGAATCAATGAAACTCTATCCAAGTGAACTGAGAAAACCAGAGATGTGTCACACATTACAGAAAAAAGAAATGAAAGAGGTAGCATCACTAAAGATCCCATAGAAATAAAAAAATAGGGAAGTCCTGTGGTGGCGCAGCTGGTTAAGCGCGTGTGGCACAAAGTGCCAGGACCTTTTAACGATCCAGTTCCAGCTCCCGGGATCCCCACCTGCAGGGGGAGTCGCTTCACAAGTGGTGAAGCAGGTCTGCAGGTGTCTATCTTTCTCTCCCCCTTGCTGTCTCCCCCCCTTATTTCTCTCTGACCTATCTAACAACAACGACATCAATAACAACAACAAAAGCCACAACAATGTTAAACAACAAGGGCAACAAAAGGAAAAATAAATAAATATAAAAAATTTTGTTTAAAATTAAAAAAAACTGTTATTGTTAAATAACAGTCTTTAAAAAAAAAGAAATAAAAAAATAACAGGGTTAAGCGCAGGTAGTGCAAAGCACAAGGACCAGCATGAGGATCCCGGTTTGAGCCTGGGGCTCCCCACCTGCAAGTGAGGCTTCACAAGCGGTGAAGCAGGTCTGCAGGTATCTTATCTTTCTCACCCCTTCTCTGTCTTTTCCTCCTTTCTCCATTTCTCTCTGTCCTATCCAACAACAACATCAATAACAACAACAATAATACTGCATCAACAAAAGGGAATAAATATTTAAAAAGTAAAAAATAACAATAAATTAATTCTGTAAAGAACAGTTCTGTTGTATGGTCTGGGAGGTGATGCAATGGATAAAGCATTGAACTCGCAAGCATTGAGGTCCTGAGTTCAGTCCCTGGCAGCACAAGTACCAGAGTGATGTCTGGTTCTTTCTCTCTCTATTTCTCTCTTATCTTTCTCAGTAATAAATAAATAAAATCTTTAAACAAACAAAAAGTTCTATTGTCACAAAGCTGTCAACCTAGGTGAATTTGATTGATTCTTTAAAAGATACATTTTACCAAAATGCACATGAGAATAATCAGAGTCTAAGAAAATTGTGTATGTGTGTGTATGCAAGTGAATCACTAGTTAAAATTTTACCCAAATAGAACTAAACCCAGAAGTATCACTGGTAAATTCCACAAAACACTTAGTGAAGAAATGATATCAGTTCTTTACAACCTCTGAAACAGTGTATAGTCAGAGGGCATAATATGTTTTACTCATTCTGTGATACAGGACATATATGTTTTACTCATTCTATGAAACTAGAATTAAACCAAAAATAATAAACAATATTAATTAATTAATTTAATAATAATTAATATCAATTAATTAATAAACAATATTAATTAATTTAATTAATAATAACTAAACCAAAATAATAAACAATATTTTAATAATTATTATAGTAATAATAATTATCTTAAGACAAATACTAGCCAAAACATTACAAGTAAAAGTGTAGCTTGATTTTGCTCATGAACGTTGATATAAAAATTCTCAATGAAATATTGGCAGTCAAATAAAAATGTATTTTAAAATGTTACATATTGTGATGAAGTTGGGTTTATCTCAGGTGTCCATGACTGGTTTAACACTTGAAAATCAATTAATGTTAACTGTTAAAAGGCTAAAAGAAAAAAAAATCACACACTTTCAATAAGTGCCAAAAAATTATCCAAATTCAACAACCATTCATGGTCATAAACTGATCAAAATAAAAGTAAAAACTCATAAGTTATGAAATAGAAGAAAAAACTTTCTAAATTTGATATGGACTATATACAGAAAACAAATATCAGGTGCAAAACATGCCACTTTGAAAGTTTCACTATTTCTAGCAAGACCAAATAATATTATATGATTTATTGTATACCATATATTGTACATATTACTATATAATTTAGTGATATGCATCTTTTTTAATTTTTAATTTAATTTAATTTTCCCTTTTGTTGCCTTTTTTATTGTTGTAGTTGTTGTTATGATGTTGTCGTTGTTGGATAGGACAGAGAGAAATGGAGAGAGGAGGGGAAGACAGAGGGGGGAGAGAAAGACAGACACCTGCAGACCTGCTTCACCACCTGTGAAGAGACTCCCCTCCAGGTGGGGATCCTCACGCTGGTCCTTGTGCTTTGCGCCATGTGCGCTTAACCTGCTATCGCCTGACTCCCGGTATGTATCTTCTTATCAAAAAGGATTCATATTATGTCCATACAAAACCTGTATACAAATGCTATAACAGATATATTTTTAATTGTCAAAGCTTAGAAGCAAACAGAGTGTTCTTCAGTTGGTAAACAGATAAATTGTGGTAATTCCAGACAACTGAATATGATATCACATTTAAAAAATCATCTGTCTGTACATGGGTACAACACACATTCCTGTGTGTGTGAAGTCCCTGACCCCCACTAGTAGGGGAGAAGTGTCATAAGCAGTGGAGCAGTGCTGCAGGTTTCCCTCATCTTCTATCAAAAGAAAAAGGGGAAAATGGCTGCATATTACAGTGGAGTCATCATGCATTATGTATGGCAGAGTGGTATTTTTTATTCTCTCTCTCTCTTTCTCCTTCTGTCTCATAAAAGCACCAAAGTAAAGGACTATAGGGAGTGAGGGGGGTCGCTTTCAAGTCATGATGCATAACGGTGGAGGAGGACCTAGGCTGGAAGTAAGAGTGTTTCGCAGAAAACTGAGAAATTTTACACACATAACAACTAAATACTGTAAACCATTAATCTCCCTCCCTCCCCCAAAAAAGAAAGAAAGAAAATTTAAAAATAAAAGACATGCGGGAGTTGGGCTGTAGTGCAGCAGGTTAAGCGCAGGTGGCGCAAAGCACAAGGACTGGCATAAGGATCCCGGTTGGAGCCCCCACTCCCCACCTGCAGGGGAGTCACTTCACAAGCGGTGAAGCAGGTCTGCAGGTGTCTATCTTTCTCTCCCTCTCTCTGTCTTCCCCCTCCTCTCTCCATTTCTCTCTGTCCTATCCAACAACAACGACAACAATAATAACTACAACAGTAAAACAACAAGGGCAATGAAAGGGAATAAATAAATAAAATAAATATATAAAAAAATTTTAAAAATAAAAGACATGCAAGGAACATAATATATATTACTAAGTGAAAGAAATGAATGTGAAAAAGTACGTAATGGATGATTCCATCTGCATGACATTCTCAGAAGAGGAAGACTGGAGACAATGCAGTGAACAGCTGGGGAGTGTGGTTGATGAAAGATAGAGAGATGTATAGGCAGATCACAGAGAATTTGGGGAGCAGTGGAAATGTTCTCTATAATACAGAATGATAAAATATGTAACACAAAGAGTAAGCCCTAAGGTAAACTGTGAATTTGGGGAGCTTATGATGTGTCAGTGTAGATAAACCCTTGCAAATATAATAGTAATATTAAGTAGATACAGAAATACAACATATACATATACATATACATATACATATACATATACATCATTCTGGTGAGTGATGTTGACAATGCTGAAGGCTACACAGAAGTGCAGATGCCAAGGGTATGTGAGAAATCCCGACCTCTCAATGGTGTAAGAAACCTAAGCTGGCCCCCAAAATTATCTTCAAAATATTCATAGATAATAATACCTATGCTTTTGTGAAAGCAAAAAGAATAAGGTTGTAAAATAAAATGGAAAGTGAAGGGAAATTCCAGGTATATTTTCACTTGGGAAATATTTCTATTTGTCAATTTACTACCCAACGTTGGAAGAATAAAAACAAAAGAGTAACATTCTAATTTGTGGCACTGGAGGGAGAATTGAGATGCAACAAATAAAGGGACTAGTAGGACATTAAAGTGGAAAAAAAAATCAAAGTCCAATTGTGATAAGCCTTTAAGACATGAGAGGCTATAAATATGAAAATAAATATTAATTGGGATTTTTTTATGGGGGTGGAAAGAGGAGAACTTCATTACATTTGTGGGCCAGAGTCAGAGAAAGTACTCCGCATCAATTGGGAAACAGAGTTGGCAGTCAGCTGAGGTAAAGAACAAACACCTCATCACAGACCCCTGCAAGCGTCAACCCGGCTTTGACCTAGCATGTTATGATTGGGCCCTCCTCAATCGCTATGGAACAGGCCATGGCTGGTGCGCCGCTATGTTCCATCGCTGGGGAGCCAGAGACTACCCGAACTGCCCCTGCGGCTACAGACAGACTATGGCCCACATAGTCAAGGACTGCCACCTCTCCAGATTCAGAGGAGATCTCGAAACTTTGCATCAGGCTCAACCTGACGCTGTTGACTGGCTATGGAAGAAGGGCAAACACTAGAAGAAGAAGAATCAATTGGGAAATTTAAACTTGGGCTGGGCAGTAGCACAGCTGGTTAAGCGCACATGGATCGGCGTAAGGGAAATTCTTGTGACAGCATCACACTATTTCAGTATCCCAGACCTTGAGATGATGAGAGTCAAGAACCAGTTGGTTGCAGTGACAGTACAAAGCACTATAAAAATTCGATAATCCCTCTAAAGAAAGGTTTAAAAGAACTTAATAACCAAAAGACTCTTAAGATATCATATCTGGTCGTCTGCTGACTAAAACAAGGCGAAAGATGGTCAGTGGCAACTTTCTTATGTTTCTGTAAGGGTTTTGAGAGTGTTATAGGAAGCCGTGCTGCTGAGGCCCTATGGGAGAGGAGTGGGGCTTGGGGGATAATAATACACTTGTCTTTCTTAGAGATAGACTCCCCTGAAGGGAATGGCTTAAATTTTGTTAGCAGAATGCTAACATGAACTGATTTGAATGTGTAACTGAGCAAGTGAAGATAGAAAATTATTGTTGTGCAAAGCACAAGGACTGGCGTAAGGATCCTGGTTTGAGCCCCCAACTCCCCACCTGCAGGGGTTGGCTTCATGAGAGGTGAAGCAAGTCTGCAGGTGTCTCTGGTTCTCTCCCCCATCTCTCTCCATTTCTCTTTGTCCTGTTCAACATTGACAACAACAATAATACCTACAACAATAAAAAAGGGCAACAAAATGGAATAAATAAATAAATATTTTTAAAAAGATAATTATTGTTAAGAAATTCTTGTTTGGGTGGGTGATAGACAGCATAATGATTATGCAAAGAGATTCTCAGAATGCCTGAGGCTCCAGAACCCAAATTCAATCCTCTGTACCATCTTAAACTTGAGGTGTGAGTTGAGCAGTGCTCTGATTTAAAGGGGGGGGGGGGCTTGAAGAATTCAAGTTAGTATCTACTATTGTTAAGATAGAAACTTTGACTTACATCTGTTATTGGCTATTTGTATTACAAAGGAGAAAGAAACTCTAGTTTACATAGTATTATTGTTGAGAAGTGAACTGTTGTTTAAATATATCTTAGGGCTGAGAAGAGAAGGAAATTGTAGTTTAACTATTCTATCAGGAAGAGAATGACAACCATTAAAACACTTGGTTTTGGGAGTCGGGCAGTAGTGCAGTAGGTTAAGCTCATATTATTTACATATAATTTTCTAACTCTGTTTCAAAAGCCTACTTAATGACAAAATTCAGAAAAAATCTGCTCTGGGAAAGTTATATTTTGTTTTCCGTTTTTTGATGAGTAACTCAGCTGGGTGTTTTTGTTTGTTTAATTGGTTGGTTGTTTTTGTTGTTGTTTGTTTGTTTTTCCCAATGTTCTCTCTGTTTTTTTTTAAGTGAAGTTATAGTAAAATATTACCAAAATCGACATCTATAGCTTGCTTATCTAATATTCATTAAAAATCTACAATCCCATTGGTGTTAAGGGAGAAAGCTCTGTTAAAAAGTGAAAATAGGTATTGTACAATGCAGAAGAGAAGATGCCTTATCCCAGATTGCCTTCACCCCACCAGTCCTTGTAGTTTTTTAAGTCTCCCAGGTTTCAGGTTTCAGGTTTCAGCCATCTGTTGTCAGAAGTTCTTCTCATGTAAATCAGCTGCCATTGTTTTCCCAGTGTGTAGGCTATGCTGGAAGTAACTGATTCAGGCCTCTAGGCAGTGAGGGTGGGAAACAGGAGTCCACTTCTACCCTTTCCTCTTGCTACAGTAACAAGTGTCTGCCTTATTATTTCCTATAAAGGAGATGGTTGGAAAGTGTCAGCACTCAGTCAGCACAAGACACATCCTAAGGGGCAGACCAAGTTAAAATGCTTACAAGTGGAGCAGGCAATAAATAAATGTTTGGGGATAAAATGGGTTCTGTTGAGCTGAAAGGAAGCCAAGAGTGCAGGAATATGCTAATAAATAAAGCATGTATTAAAGCGACTGTAAGGTGCTCTCCAACTTGCTTAGATTTTTAATCTTCTGAGTGGGACACTTCACCATAAACACCTTTTACTACTCTATTCAAGATTTATAAGGCACCTTTTGCCTCAGGGTCTTCCGGCTTATGCACAATTTGTCTTTGTAATTGAGTGGTTCTCATTTCCTTTGTGAAATAGTAGAACAACTTCGTTTTACTGATGAGGTTGGTAAGAGACAGGAAGGTTAACTGACTTGCCTAGGTTCATGCATTAGAGGCTGGCAGAACTAAACTCAACAGTCTGAAGAGTCACTTAGGAACTCATGATATAGTTTAACTTTACAGATAGTTAAGCCCTATTAATGTCCATACTACTATGATTAATTGAAAGAAAAATCTCACAATAAGTTGTTACAATGTGATGCAAAACAAAATAGATCAGGCCAGGCCATGCTGCACCTGGTTGAGTACACGCATTACCATACACAAAGACCCTGTTTCAAAGCCCATATCCCCACCTGCAGGGGCTAAACTTCGCTGGCAGTGAAGCAGTGCTGCACATGTTTCTCTCTCCCTCTCCCCTCTCAAATAAGTAAATAAATCTTTAAAATAAATTTTAAATGACTTCCTATAAAACAGTTTAAAAATAGATCTGTCCTGGAGCCAGGTGGTGGTGCACCTGGTTGAACACACATGTTACAATGCACAAGGACCTGGGTTCAAGCCCCTGGTCCTCACCTGCAGGGGCAAGGCTTTGCGAGTGGTGAAGCAAGGTTGCAGGTGTCTCTTTGGCTCTCTTCCCTCTTGATTTCTGGTTGTCTCTATCAAATAAATAAAGATTTTTTTAAAGAAGTGGGTCTGTTCTTTAATACTTGTTAATAATGTCTAACCTGACAAGCCCCCCCCCCAATATGCATTTGCAAAAATTACCCCGTCAACATGATTGCTACGAAAAAGATAGTCTGACTTATTTTTCAGTAAGCCTCTCAGCAGATTCAGGCTTTTCTCAGATTACATTTGGACTATTATGTTGACATAAAAACCCTCCATTTAAAGATAAAATTGACAACTTTGAGTGAGTCCGTAATAAGCAACTGGGGCAATATGTTTCCAGGAAACTTTCTCAAAAACATTTGAATGAATTGGAAGTGCTGACCTGGGTGAGGAGAGCTAGAGGAAAAACTGGTGATTGTTTTCAAATCCTTAAAGGGCTCAGAGACAAGGGTGTGGCATAACTATAAATTGGTCTAAGAGACAGATTTAGGCAAAAGTTAAAAGTAGGCAGATTTTGGCTTAAAATAAAGATTTTTCTAACAATTAGAGCATTCTAACCATACAGTGGGGTGCCTTGTTACATGCAAAAAATGGACAGGAACTCTCAATCGAGCATCTTGTTCCTCATCGGCACCATAAAACATCAACAAAAAAAGATGAGTTTCAGTATTTTGGGACATGATAGTTGCTAGAACTTAAAGCCAGGTCTCTCTGTCCTCAGCATCATATTGGTTCTGCTGTACACTGGTATCTTCACCATGAAATGGAGAGACCAGGAAAAGAGGGACAGGATATAAACACAGTTAGTAGAAAGTGGATTAGCAAACTTCTAAAGTACTCTTATTGATTTTGATTTTTTTTTTTTGAGACTACTACTTCCTAGCTGATAGACTTTGATGTACAATCACACTTTGATTTCTCGAAAAGTAGTAGTACTAGTTTTAATGTTACAATAATGAATATAGTGAAGTGTTTAATTATTGCTGATCGGACTGCTGAAATCATATATTTATCTAAAATTTCCCCCTGATTTTTCTCCATGTCTCACCTTTCTTACTTAAAGATGACCAGCAGAGATTTGGACAGATGAAAGGCAGGCATAGAAAATACTGACATGGGGTAAGCACAGGCGACATAAAGTGCAAAGATCGGCATAAGGATCCTGGTATGAGCCCCGGCTCCCCACCTGCAGGGGAGTCGCTTCACAAGAGGTGAAGCAGGTCCACAGGTGTCTGTCTTTCTGTCCCCCTCTCTGTCTTCCCCTTCTTTCTCCATTTCTCTCTGTCCTGTCCAACAACAACGACATCAATAATAACTACAACAATAAAACAACAAGAACAACAACAGGGAATAAATGTAAAACAGTTTTTAAAGAAAATATTAAATATTAACATGATCTATAAATACAGTGCTTATTACATTCTTCTTATTATTATATTCTTTAAAACTTTATTATTTTTCACCTGGGATGCTTTTCAATTCTCAGAGTATTTATTTATTTGAGGGGCAAGAGGTAGAGAAAGAATTAGAGCATCATTCTGACACGAGTGATGCCAGGGGTCGAACTTTGAAACTTCATGCTTTCAAGTCCAGTGTATTATCCACTCTGCCACCACCTATGTCACGCAGAGATTTTTTATTAAAATGTCAACATGCTTTGGTGGTTCCTCTTAGATTGCTAAAACTTTTATGTAACATATGTTTTATTTAATCTTTATTTATTTTTGGAGAGAAACAGCCAGAAATTGAGAGGGAAGGGATGATAAGAGAGAGAGAGAGACAGAGAGACACCTGCAACACTTCTTTACTTTCCCCTTGCAGGTGGGGAGTGCAGGCTTGAACCTGGGTCCTTGTGCATTATAACATGTATGCTCAACCAGATGGGCCACCACCTGACCTGGAGTGCTAAAACTTTTTAAGTACTTTTTCATCTGTTGGATATCATCTTGACTGAAAGTTAATTTCTCTGATCTTTCTTTTCTAAAGATTTACTTACTGGGCCTGGGGTTTGGCTCAGCTTGTTAAATGCACATATTATTATGCACAAGGACCTGGGTTCAAACCCACCAGCATGATGAAAAGCTTCACAAGTCCAGAGGTGTGTCTCTGTCTCTCTAACCCTCCCTATACCCCTTCCCTGTCAACTTCTCTCTGTTCTATCAAATTAAATAAATAAAAAGAGATCCAGTTCAAATTATTTAATTCTCTAGATTTATTGTTTTTTCGTTTGTAAATAAAAATATGGATTGGGACACTGATATATTTACAGTTGCATGAAACTTTATTTTCTCATGACTTTTTATTAAATTCTTTTTCAACATAAATATACTTTAAAAAAATTAAAATATTTATTTATTCCCTTTGGTTGCCCTTGTTGTTGTAGTCTTGTTGTGGTTATTATTCTTGTTGATGTCATTCGTTGTTGGATAGGACAGAGAGAAATGGAGGGAGGAGAGGGTGAGAGAAAGATAGACACTTGCAGACCTGCTTCACCACCTTCAGTTGCCTGTGAAGCGACTCCCCAGCAGGTGGGGAGCTGGGGCTCGAACCAGGATCCTTATGCAGGTCCTTGTGCTTTGTGCCACGTGCGCTTAACCGGCTGAACTACAGCCCAACCCCCTGCAATAAAATTTTGAATGCTTCACTTTAAGTGCGCTTGCTGCCTTTGAGAATAGCATCGAATCATAATGAAATACATAAAATGTTACTTGTAGAGATGGCAAGATCTCTGATAGTGTGCAGCCATGCCATGTGTGCAGCTCAGGTACAAGCCTGGCTCCCACAGCATTGGTGGAAGCTTTGGTGCTGTGTTCTCCTTTGCCTTTTTAAAAAAATTTTTATTATCTCTATTTATTTATTGGATAGAGAGAGCCAGAAATCAAGAGGGTGATAGGGAGAGAGACAGAGAAACACCTGCAGCACTACTTCACTACTCACTTCACTACTGTAGCTTTCCTCCTACAGGTGGGGACCGGGGGCTCGAACCCGGGTCCTTGCACATTGTAATACGTGCACTCAACCAGGTGTGCCACCACCCGGCCCCTCCTTTACTCTTTTTCTCTCTGTCCCTTTGTCTATCTATCTCTCTGTATCTGAAAAAAAAAAAAAGCAAGTAAAAATTTACCTTTAACTTAAACAATTTTAATAAGCTTTTATAATTTTCACAGAGAGGGGATGATTTATTCATTATATTACTGTCAACTTCTGGAGTGGGGAATATAAATTAAGGTTTATGCCAAGAAACACCCCCCCCATACACACACATGAAAAGCAAAATCAAGATAGTTCACTTTTTTTTTACTATTATTAAAAAAGCAATTTTAATTTCATTTATAACTGTTACAGATCATCATTAAATCATAGTGTCAAACAGTTATTCTTTTTCATATTTATTTAATGTTTTTTGCTATCTTTATTCATTTATTGGATGAGACAGCCAGAAATCAAGAAGGGAAGGGGTAATAGAGAAGGAGAGAGACAGAAAGATACCTACAACACTGCTTCATAACTTGCAAAGCTTTCCCCCTGCAGGTGGGGACCAGGGGCTTGAACCTGGGTCCTTATGCATGGTAACATGTGTGTTCAACCAGGTATGCCACCACCAGACCCTAAACATTTATTCTGTACACATGCTTCTAGCTATATGTATAATATTTTATAACAGTTATGGTGAATTCTGTCCATTTGAATTTTGAAGAAAAATTTACTGTTATCCTTTGAGTATATGTAAAACAATACTGATAAATCTTATGGTTTACTTTCAAATCCAGTGAAAATAAAAAATATATAAATAGGAACTCCCATGGATAAAAAAAAATAGCAAAACAAAACAAAAAAATTCTACAGTTTGCTCTGTTACAAGTGACTCCTTCACCATAACAGGGCTGCCTAAGAGGCAAGGCAAATGAATGGACTGGCTTAGTGGAGCTAAAATTAAAGACAGCTTTTGAAAAGTCCACTTTCCCAATCCGCCTCTGTCGTGGTTATAAGCCGCTGGAAGAAGCATGAGGCGTTACCCTTATGTCTCTAAAATAACTTTTTGGGATAAAGGATTCAAAACCTTCAGTTATTATTATTCAACTCTGACTGAATTAACTTTGTAAGGTCAAGTGATTATTTTATGTTATGAATAATACTTCTCTTTTATCACTAAGAATGTTAGAAACAGACCTCTTTTATGACAACAAATTTTATAAACTAATTATATTTTTGAAAGGACAACAATGTATGAAACTTCCTGTGCATGAAACTTATTTATGACTTTAGACCACTTTTCAGAAAGGGTCAGTCAGTCTGAGAAATTTGTTGACTGTTGCCTGGTCTTAGGTTAAAGTTTGACTCTAAATAATCTCTTTTATAATTTTCTATTTTAAGTTTCCATCTTATTCCACGGTGGCAATTACTTTAGCCAACACTCTAAATTAGGTTAAGTTTTAATAATATATCCTAATGGGAGTCGAGCGGTAGGTGGCGCAGCGGGTTAATTGCAAGGACTGGCGTAAGGATCCCGGTTCGAGCCCCCGGCTCCCCACATGCATGGGAGTTGCTTTACAAGCAGTGAGCTAGGTCTGCAGGTGTCTTATCTTTCTATCCACTTCTGTCTTCCCCTCCTCTCTCCATTTCTCTCTATCCTATCCAACAACAGCGACATCAATAACAACAATAATAACTACAACAATAATACAACAAGGGCAACAAAAGGGAATAAATAAATAAATAAATAAATAAATATCAAAAAATAAATCCTAGTAGTGCTCTGCATATAGTAGGTGCCAAGGATACAAATATGAACAGCATCAGTTCTTAAAACTTGAGTTCACAATGTAAGGGGAGAAACAGAAGTCTGTCAAATGGTTATAATTTGATATGATGCTTATCATATGAAGACATGAACAAATGCCTAGGAACTAAAAATAGGGCTAGGAAAGATTCTTAAATCTTAATAGGGTTATATGTGATGTGTAGTATATTTCTAGTTCAAAGGAAATTACTCTAGTTTTAACTAGTCTTTATGGACTAGTTCCTTCCCAATTCTTCAAAAGTACTTGGTACTGGAAAATGAATCATGACTTGCCTTTAATTATCCTGTGCTCCTTCGTGTAGCACAGAGAAAGCAACATGTACTTAACTGTTGTACTCTTTTAAAATATGATTTTTTTTCCTCAAGTGACACTGAATTTGCATACTTCAGAGGTGTTTAAATTTTAGAAAGATTCCCTTTAAATCGTATATATATATATATATATTTTTTTTTTTTTCTTTTTTCAAAATAGAAATGACTTGTTAACTAAAAAATACAAGAGATGCATTGTTGAAAAAGAATCTCACCGAGTTGTGGAAAATCAGTCTCTCTTCTATCTTACTGAGAAAAATTTACATGAAAATATATTTTGGGGGTTGGATAGTGCACCTGGCAGAGAGCACATGACCATGAGGGAGAGGACCCAGCTTCAATACCCTGTTCCCCACATGCAGCGGAAGAGTTGATAAGTGATGAAGCAGTGTTGTAGGCTTTTTCTCTTTCTCTCGTCCTCCCTCACAACTCTTACTCCCTCTCAATTTCTCTTGTCTAACATATAGATTTAAAAAAAAAAAAAAAAAAAGCACCAGGTGTGGTGGATACACTGCAGGCACTCCAGGGATATGCCTGGTACTGAAAAAAAAAAAAAAAAAACTTTTTAAAGACAGATTTCATTTTATCTTCAATGTTTCCCCCAGTTCTCTTGTACATAACCTTTTGTCTGGCCATTGGAGTTAATATAAAGGTAGCATTCCAGTAAGTTTAATGTTGAATTCCTAGATCTATCATCACTACAATGTGCCAGAACAGAGCAGTACTCTAGTATCTCTCCACTCTCTGTCTCTTTCTCTCTCTCTCTCTCTTTCTCTCTCCACTATAACACATATGAAATAAAAATATGGTTTTTAAATTTATTATCTTATAAAAGAAATTAACCTTTTGTTAACAGTTTGGGGTGGCATATCTTACCTCCCCTACCCAGAAGTAATATAAGTACTAAAGAAAAGTTTGCCCATTTCGACGTTAAAAGTACTTTAAGTATAAAATGTATTTACCATGACTCATATGCATAGCATTTTTAGAGTAATCAGATGTAATTTTATTCATTCAGTAGTTGCACTTTGAGGATCTACTAGATATCACACACTGAAATGCTTTTTTTATTTAAAAAAATTGCTTACTTTTTACTTTATCTGTTTATTAGTGTCTCATTAAGGCACACTCATAAGTTAACTCTCCATATAGAAATTTCATCTTTGGAAAAATGCTGATTTCTTAATAGATTTACCAATCAAGGACTGGTTGGTCCCTTAACTGTATCTACCCAAATCAAGATAAACAAATAGTCATTAAAAATTGACTAACTGGCACACCTCAAGTACAATGCTAAAATGTCAGCAGATTTTGAAATAAGATTAGCAATGCAAATTTGTCTACTTACCTGTGGCTTATCGCAAATAGAATAAACAAAAATTCTAATTCTCCAGAGAAGGCAACCCTCCAGAACTTTGTTTTAATGACTCCACAGCACTAAGACCTAGTTATCTAAATGCTTAAGGGGGTCTTTGCATTTGAACAGGGCTTAACTTTTCTGTTATGTTCCTCATACACATTCTAACAGAATGGTAAATTTTGTTGCCAGTTCTCTCAGTATCCAGTTCTCACATTCCATTTATCACACCTGATTGTAATAACTTACTACTGACCATTCCTTTGGATTCAATTGGGGGGGGGGGGGGGCTATGATGTTTGCTTTGTATGCTGAGCTTTAACATCATTCCGCTTCATGACCATTTGTACTTTGTAGGCATCTGTGCTTTGTGAAACCGAAATACATTGAGGAGCTCTCCTAAATGTATATAAATGCATCACTTGAGATATGTTAACTATCACGGAGAATGACAGAATTAAATCAGCAAACTACCTTATTAATTTTCAAAAGCAATGAAAAATAGTATTCATTTCCTTATCTGGGGCAATGACAAAGGATAGTAATTTGACTTTAAAAATTATTGCAGCGTTTCGACTCAGTACTAGGTAAGGCAATCTGCTGAGCTCTCTGTCTTGGTACCACGCCCACTCGGTAGCACCTTATACTCTACTTTCAAATGCAGCCTTCTTTTGTAGTAAGTGCTGATGTCTATAATTGAGGCCAGGATAAGGTCCATTGATGTAACAAACCATTAGCTGAAAACAGCCATCCTGTCAATTAGATCTATTGCAGACTGTCAATTTATCCTGGGGTGCCAAAACAAAACAAAACAAAACAAAAACCAGCAGTAGCCTAATGCTCAGTAATGGCTGTAAAATCATTGAAGTACAATCCTTTGCCAGCAGTTCACTTTAATATGGAAATAATTACCCCAATCTCAATGGAACAGCTGTTTTAAAGCTATAGCTTATCTGTCATTCATCTTCTCACCCACTTGCTTAGATTTGATAGAGGTAGTTATCTGGTGATCAGTGTTATCTTTCAAATAGAATTAGTAGGTTCTACATGCCACATTTAAGTAGATAGCCCTTCCAGTCCTTACTAACTCTTACCCAGATAACTTTATGGCAGGAAAATTTAAAGCATGTTATTAGATTAAGTCTTCCGGATTTTTTTTTAATTTGTGATTTAATAGTGGTTCACCAGATCACAGAATTAAATGATTATAGCTCCACACTGTACCAACCACCAAGGCTTTGTTAAAAAAAAAAAAAAAAAAAAGTCTGTCAAAGAACGGTATGTTCTTTTTCCACAGCATATCAATAAACTCTAGGAAAATTTAGTTTTCCATTCATGTTTCTCAAAGAAACTAGAGGCCATAAGGCAGGATTTTTCTCCAACTTTGGTAACTCTGAAATCACACAGATGTATCTGTCTGCCAAACACTGACAATAGGTCCATTACCATCATTTATGCAGAGGTAAAAGAAGGTCTATTTTCATGTTTTGTAAAACATTGGAACAGAGGCCTTTTGTTCTTCAAATCTTTTCAACCCCCACTGCCTTGTGGTTGGTTTTTAAATGCTAAGGGCTGAGAACATTTAAAAAGAACAGGTGCTTATCTTCAAGAGACCTACCTCCTCACGACTGCTTTGTGATCCTCTTCCCCAAAAGGAGTATGTAGAGTACTGAGCGATGGTATCTTAGCAATATCCAACTTTCTACTTTGAGTGTTTAACTCCTTCAGTTTCTGTTAGACCTCTTTCCCCACCTAGCGATCCATAAGCAAAATATTTCTTTCAGAAATGAAAGAGAAATTTCCCCTTTGGATCTGAAGATCCAAAAGATCTTACAGAGGGGGATGACACTTGGCCTTCTTAAACCAACAAACTTTTCCTTCCTCTGTATTCACGTTTAACAATTATCCAGTTCTGGATTGCTGAATCTCTTCTTTGTCTTTACACCACAATCCCAAGTTCTAAATTGTGACTACTTTACAGGATTTAGTTTGTTTTTTTCATTATTCCATAAACCCACAGTGCTTAGAACATTTCCTGTTTATTGGTAGACATTTAATACACATTGGCTAAATTACTGCATCTGAATGTAACGCAGTTGCTCAAATTTCAAACATACTAACTTCCTTATTATATTTTTATATAATATTTATATTTTATAATATATTTTATATAATATTTGTAGTTTATAGTTTTTAAAGATTTATTTTTGTTGTTTGCTTTATGAAAAATAGACAATAAGTGGGTTACAGTGCCTATCTCTGCATGAGGTGTATGGATAAGAACCCAGAATCCTTATCAAGGGTTCCACTCACTTTGCTGAGTCACCTTCAAACTGTTGGTTTACAGGATTTCCCCCCTTTAGTTGGTTGCTTTTTATTTACTCATTGTTTATTTCTGATATTCTCAGTAATGAACCCAGGGCCCTGTACCTGCAAGACACTTCTCAGCCACTTCTTGGCCTAATGTTTTCAATGTATACATTAACATAGAAATAAGGAAAAAGGGTGTGAGAAGAGGAGAGAGGAGCAAGAACAGAATGATACCAATGCATTGTTTCATTCATTGTCTATGGATTTCTGTTGGTATATTCATAGCATCATCATGTAGTAGTAGGAAGCAAACTCGGGCGCTACGTCTGAGCCATATCCCTGGCCTAGTAGGTTATTCTGGATAACTAAGTAGTCAAGATAAGTGCTGAATAGAACATGTCCATATGTTTAAGAGAACAGGAAACAGAGACACACCATAACACTACTCCAGTGAGCATGAACCTCCCGCACGTAGGTTTTCCCATGTAGTGGTGTGGGACTCAAACAGAGGTCCTTGTGCATGGTGAAGTATGTGTTCTACTTCCTAAGACAGCTCCTGGTCTCACTTATTAATGTTATTATTTATTATTACTTTATCTCTTTATATATTTTTTTTCTTTTTTGCCTCTAGGGTTATTGCCTGGGCTCAGTGCCTGCACCACAAATCCACTGCTCCTGGAGGCCATTTTTTCCCCTTTTGTTATCCTGGTTGTTTTTGTCATTGTTGTGGTTATTATTATCGTTGTCATTGATGTCCTTGTTGCTGGATAGGACAGAGAGAAACGGAGAGAGGAGGGGAAGACAGAGAGGGGAGATAAAGATAGACACCTGCAGACCTGCTTCACTGCTTGTGAAGCGACCCCCCTGAAGGTGGGGAGCTGGGGGCTCGACCCAGGGTCCTTATGCTGGTCCTTGCGTTTTGCGCCATGTGCGCTTAACCCGCTGCACTACCGCCCGACCCTTATGTAATATTTTTGTGAGGGACAGCTATTAAACTTTTAGCTTTCCAAAACAGGTGTCTGTATACAAGTCCCATCACCTACTCAGACCCTTCTCCATCATAATGCTATAGGTCGCCATTCAACACCTTCCCTTCCCTCCTCCCCCACAGCTCTTGGCCTTGCTGTAACAGATCACACCCAGTTCAGGTTTCACCCTGTGTTTTGTCTTTCTTTACTCATTTTGAAGTTATACCTATAACTGATATCATCTTGTATTTAAAATTTTTTTTATAAAATGGAAATATTGACAAGACTATAGGATAAGAGGAGTATATTTCCATACAGTGCCCACCCCCAAAGCTCCATATCCAGTCCCCTCCCTTGATAGTTTCCCTATTCTTTATCCCTCTGGGAGCATGTACCCAGGATCATTGTGGGGTGGAGAAGGTGGAAGGTCTGGCTTCTGTAATTGCTTCTCCACTGAACATGGGCATTGACACATTGATCCATACTCCTGGCCTGTCTCTCTCTTTCCCTAGTGGGGCAGGGAGTATTTATCCTTCTCTTTCTGATTGATCTCACTTAACACACTACCACTGAGTTTAGTTCAAGATGAGGTAGAGGAAGGGGCCTGGTGGTGGCACACTTGGTTAAGTGCACATGCTACAGTGCTTACGGACC
Organism: Erinaceus europaeus; assembly: GCF_950295315.1. Taxonomy (NCBI): domain Eukaryota; kingdom Metazoa; phylum Chordata; class Mammalia; order Eulipotyphla; family Erinaceidae; genus Erinaceus; species Erinaceus europaeus. Next base: position 22,718,604 of record NC_080168.1, read on the forward strand.
CTGGTTTGAACCCCTGGTCCCCACCTGCAGAGGGAAAGCTTTGCAAGTGGTGAAGCAGTGTTGCAGGTATCTCTTTGTCTCTCTCCCTCTCTTTCACTCCCTTCCTTCTCTATTTCTGGCTGTCTTTACCCAATGAGTAAAGATTTAAAAAAATATGTTACATGGTGAGGCAGAGGAGATGATTTCATCATTTTGATAGCTGAGTTATATATATATCTCATTGTGTATATGTACCACAACTTTCCTAACTACTCATTTGTCCTTAGCCATTTGGGTTACCTCCATGTTTAGGCTATTGCAAATAGTGCTGCTATAATACAGGTATCATACAAAGATCTCTTTGGCTAGGTGTTTTGTCTTCTTTGGATTGATTCTCAGGGGAGAGTAATAGCTAGATCATAAGGCAGGTCCTTTTCCAGTGTTCAGAAGAGGCTCAAAACTATTTTCCACAGGGGTTAGACTAATCTATATCCCCACCAGCAGTGTAGAAGTGTTCCTTCCCCTGTCACTCCCTATATTCTAGCCAACATTTGTTTCTGTCTTTTCTGATGTATGATATTCTTACAAGATTTAAAGTGGTATCCCCTTGTCTTTATTTGCACCTCTCTGATAATCAATGACTGGACATTTTTTCATGCTTGTTGATTACCTGGATATCCTCTTTGGTGGACATTGTGTCTATGTTCTTTGTCCATATTTCAATTATTTTAATGATTTTGTTTTCAATATTTTAGTATTTTATTTGTTTTTCTTTAATTTTGATAGGTCAGGGAGAAATTGGGAGATATAAAATAAGGTAGAGAGAGAAAGAAAGGGGTTGGGCGGTAGTGTAGCAGGTTAAGCGCACATGGCCATGGTGCAAAGCGCAAGGACCAGCATAAGGATCCTGGTCTGAGCCTCCACCTCCCCACCTTCAGAGGGTTGCTTCTCAGGCAGTGAAGCAGGTCTGCAGGTGTCTATCTATCTCTCCTCCTGTCTTCCCCATCTCTCTTGATTTTTCTCTGTCCTATCCAACAACAACAGCTATGACAACAATAACAGCTACGACTAGGGCAACAAAAATGGGGGGGAAATGGTCTCCAGGAGCAGTGGATTCCTGGTGCAGGCACCAAGCCCCAGCGATAACCCTGGAGGCAAAGAGAGAGAGAGAGAGAGAGAGAGAGAGAGAGAGGGAGAGAGAGAAATAAAAAGGGGGCACAGTAGGAACCAGGTTAAGTGCACATAGTGTGAAGCTCAAGGACCTGTGCAAGGATTCGGGTTTGAGCCCTCAGTTCCCCAACTGTGGGAGTCGGGGTTGGGGGGTTGCTTCACAAACGGTGAATCAGGTCTGCAGCTGTCTTATCTTTCCTCCTCTGCTCTCATTTTCTCTCTGTCCTATCCAAAAACAACATTTTAACAGCAGCAGCTACAACAATAGATAAAAAGATGCTCTCCAGGAGCAGTGGATTCGTAGTGCAGGCACCTAGCCCCAGAGATAACCCTGCAGTCCTACTTTACTGCTCATGAAGCTTCCTTTCCGCACATAGGAACCAGCGGCTTGAACTCAGGCCTTTGTGCATATGAATGTGTGTACTCAATAAGGCAAGCCCTGAGGGTTTTTTTTTAAATTCTTGTTTGTTTATTATTTATTGGATAGAAACAGAAATCAGAAAGGAAAAAGGGAGACAGAGATGGAGAGAGAGAGAGAGAGAGAGGGAGAGGGAGGGAGAGGGAGAGGGAGAGGGAGAGGGAGAGAGAGAGAGAGAGAGAGAGAGAGAGAGAGAGAGATACCTGCAGCACTGCTTTTCTCCTCATAAACTTCCCCTCTGCAAGTGTTAATGAGTCTTGAAACCTGGTGCTTGAACATTATAACAATTACACTCAGCTGGGTGAGCCACCACCCAGGCAGCCCTGTGTTACTTGTTTTAATGTTGATAACATTTATTTGTGAGCTCTTTATATATTTTGGTTATTAGCCCTTTGTCTGATTCTTCTTCTAGCGTTTGCCCTTCTTCCGTAGCCAGTCAACATTTTCAGGTTGAGCCTGATGTAAAGTTTCGAGACCTCCTTTGAATCTGGAGAGGTGGCAGTCGTTGACTATGTGGGTCATAGTCTGTCTGGAGCCGCAGGGGCAGTTCGGGTCATCTCTGGCTCCCCAGCGATGGAACATAGTGGCGCATCTTTTATTCAATAGGATGCTTTTGTTGTTGTTGTTGTTAGTGGTTCTTTTTGTTGTGCAGAATTTATTCAGCTTGATATAGTCCCATTGAATTAGTTTAGCTTTTGTTTCCCTTCAGTGCTGGGATGCAAACCTATGTTCTACCAACTGAACCATCATCTCCCTTGTCTAGTAATTTTTGAATAGTAAATAGGATTCTAACTGAATAGAATCTAGTCCATTTTCTGACTCTTCAATTTATCTAAACATATTCATCCAACATTTTTATTGTTATGCTCTGGCCTGTTACCTTATTTTCTAAGGATTCAGATGATAAATTCATGTCAGATATTTTGTATAATGTTAAAATGATCAACATGTGGCTAACAGCACTAAAATGTTTAATGTGTAAAGGTCAGTATATTTAAGAGTAAATGAAATGTGTACTATGTGAATTTTAATGACTTATTAAAATTGAAGTAAATTTCAGGAAATCTGAGATCTCCTATAATCCAGTGCTTTTCTTACTTTGCTTTAAATAAAGAACAAAATAGTCCTGTATGTTGTCATCACCAGGATGAAAACAGATGCTTTGAAATGAATAACCTATCTAGTATGTTATTTAACATTTGGTTAAGTTCTTTTTTTCTTTCTTTTGCCTCTGGGGCTTCACTACTCCAACTCAACTTTTTCAGACAGAAAAAGTGACAAAGACAAAGAGACGGAGAAGAAAGGGAAATACCACAACACCAAAGTTTCCCTCAGTGCCTTTGGTGCAGGTCTCAAGCCTGGGCCTCCTGCATGACAAAGCAAGTGTGCTACCAGCTGAGCTGCCTTACTCACCCAAGTTCTTGTTCCCTGTTTGAACTTAGATTTGCAGCTTGGCTTGCATATAGGCTACCTGAATATCCATCTGCCACAGTTTTTAAATCTGAGATTTCTTTATCACTGATGTTTCCATTTTTGTCTCCTCTATACTAATCCACTTACTGAAACCCTTTCTCTTTCAATTCATGTACAAACTTGAACTTTTCTCTCTGGAGTCTAATTTCCATTTTCCATTTCTAGACTTAAAAAGTTTAAACTGCGATATCATTTGCAGTTGGAATCATCTCTTTTTCTTTCTCCTTACATAGTCTAAGCTTGTCAAAATGTTAAGACATGAAGAAAATAACTCTGGTTTCTCATTGTGAAATTATGTCCATTGTATATCAAACTTACTTCCTTTTGAGAAAATTAGCCATGCATTCTCTGTATTCTGACATATTGAGTCAGATTAAAATTGCATTAATAACTGAGTCACAAGCCTTTCCTCTTCTTTGATTGGTATCACAAAACAATTAATATTCTGCTGCTTTCTGTATCTCCCAAGAACTTAATTCCAAACATTTATACAACTTGGACATTTTTCTCTAGGGAATTAAGCAAACTGGGGATTTTATTAGAATTTGAGAACTTCCTGATATGTACCATAAGACGTTATCACCTCCATTATGAATTCCCTGGAAATGAATCCCAGGAGAAAGTTTGGCATATAGCAAACCAGCCAGGAACAAATTTAATAAAATCAATTTAATAAGTGGGATAATAACAGACAAGAGTTGTTTTTGATAACTGTGTGCCTCTGGTGCATAGAATATCACAATGCCAAATGCCAATTGCTTTCAGTGCCTTAAAATGTTTCAAATTAGAACTATAGAAATACCTCACGACAGTTTTGTTTTTCCTTACATTACTACTTATAATGCAGCAGTCAGTGCAACATATGCACTGAGGTGTTGGGAATACTTGGGGCAAAGGCAGTTTCTTTCCTCCTATTTTTGCTTTTTGATGTTATGTAGAGAATGAACAAAATACTCTTTCATAAATTTAGTAATTGTGCTTTAGAATTTCATAAGTAGCTTGAAGCCCTATTTACTGATGTGCTTTAATGAAAGTTATATATGCTCAATGCATTTGTTCCCAAAGCATTTCAATTTAATGGTTTGTCTTTGTGATGTATATACACACATATGTTTATATTTATACTTATAATCTCATTAACACAGAGCATTTTATTTATGGATCAAGATGTTTGAAGTGCTAATTTATAACTGGACCAAATTATCTCACTAGTAGTATATAACAGTGCAAATACATATATATTTTCGCTACTATATCAAATAGTCCAAGCATTGCTTTCTGTAATGATCTCTAACAGCATTCACTTCTTTAAAAAAGTGGCCAAGTGACACGATACTAAGAGCAAATCCTTACATATTTGTGCCTCACTGGCTGGTACATGCATGGTGCTGTGCTAAGCACTCTCCATATATTAACAGTGCCTCTAAAAGGCTGAGAACTATTAGTTTTGCTGTGTGGCATAGGAGAAACCTGAAAAAGGTTTTATAACTTAAATGAGATTTCACAGATTACTTGCAGAAGAAATATTTGAACCTAGGCAAAAAAGTTTTCTTTGTCTTTACACTTAATTCACTGCCGTTACTCCTTTTAATGTAGTGTGGAGTGGGGGTGGTGGTATATTTTCTTATACTACTGAATTTTAGATGATGACACTCTATATCGTAGGACTTTCATGATGTTTCAATAGCTTTAGTATATTTACAATCACTAGCCCAATACTTTTAAGTAAAGTCCAAAGTATCATTTTACCAATAGAAAAGAATTTAGTTGACGATTAGGGAGGTAGTTCAGTCTGTTAGAGCACAGGACTTGAATATCGAGTCTAAGTGACCACACGTTCACCCACCTCCCCAGGACCACCATATGCCAAAGTTGGGTAGTGTTATGGTTTCTCTGTTTCTGTTTCTCATGTTCTCTCTCATTATAAGCAAATGAACACGTGAATCTTTTAAAATAAAAACATCTGGATATAGAATTCTATTGAGTTGTACTCTCATCTTAGTATCTGGTGCTAAATTATTGTGTCTGCTTTCTGGAGTAATTATTAGTGTGTTTAGTAATATTCTAGACTGTCTTGATAGCTTTCTTTCTCTCTCTCTCTCTCTTTCTTTCTTTCTTTCTTTCTCTCTCTTTCTCCTTCCTTCCTTCCTTCCTTCTTTCCTTTCTTTCTTTCCTTTTCTTTACTTCATCCTTCATTACTTTCTTTACTTTTCAAATCATTTTATTGGGGACCTAGTACAATTCATCTATTTGTGATAGGTGTCTGCAAAACACTCACATCTTCAATTCAGCTCCTTTTTCATCATCATGTAGCAGATAATATTTTTTTCACTGTTCCTCTCTAATTCTTAATTATACTGTATACCGATACCGTAAAATAATCTCTGGCAGTTAGAATTTATATAATATATCCTATTATTTAGTCATAAAGAGATAAGATAAAAGGGCCAGATTTGCATTAGCTAAATTTCTATTCATTTAGATATATTATAAAATTACCTTTTAGTTTAACCTAGGTGCTTGCATTTTTGCCTCTTGCTCTGTTAAGAGGAGCATATTCCAGGGAAGTTAATTCTTACTCTTCAGGTCTCTACTCCACCTGCTTTTTGAACATAAATTCAATTGTAACACAAAGAAATACACATTGGCATAACTATGATCTCTAGGGAGCAGAAAGTAATTCTTTTTTAAGTTCCCAAATATTAATGTCTGAGTACTTAGCAAAAAAGCAGCATTGAATCTGCGCAATAGCTAATGTATAAAGATGGCTTTAATTTTATGTGAAAAGTCTCTTTATCGTTGTTCTACAACTTTAATAGCTATGTGAAATTCTCTAAAGCGTTTAAATTGAGCCATTTAGTATGGATTTCAGAAAATATTTTAAAATTGAACACACACACACACACAAAGAAAATTGTGTATACATAATCAGCAAATTGGACAGTTTTAGGAAAGGAAATGACCACTAATAACTCTCTATGACCTAGATATCATCTTTCTTTCTTTCTTTCTTTCTTTCTTTCTTTCTTTCTTTCTTTCTTTCTTTCTTCCTTCCTTCCTTCCTTCCTTCCTTCCTTCCTTCCTTCCTTCCTTCCTTCCTTCCTCCCCTTTTTGTTGTCCTTGTTGTTTTACTGTTGCAGTTATTATTGTTGTCGTTGTTGTTGGATAGGACAGTGAGAAATGGAGAGAGGAAGGGAAGACAGAGAGGGGAGAGAAAGATAGACACCTGCAGACCTGCTTCACTGCTTGTGAAGCGACTCCCCTGCAGATGGGGAGCTGGGGCTCGAACCGGGATCCTTACGCTGGTCCTTGCGCTTTGCGCCACCTGCACTTAACCCGCTGCGCGACAGCCCGACTCCCAGATATCATTTTTCTTCCGAGATCAGATGAGATCAGGCGTGTTCAGGGTGGTATGGCCGTAGACCAGATATTATATTTTTCTATGGTCACAGTTTCCTTAAGAGGAGCACTGAATGTACTAAAGAGGCCTGCCACTGTCCTGAACGCTTCACTAATCATTTGATGACTTACTTCAATTCATTTATTTTAATATTTGTTTTAAAATTGTTTTATTTATTTTTTCCTCCAGGGTTATCACTGGGGTTCAGGGCCTGTATTATGAATCCACTACTCCTGTGGCCATTTTTCAATTTTTTGGATAGGACAGAGCGAAATTGAAAGGGGAGAGGGAGAGAGAAAGATAGATAGCTGCAAACCTGCTTTACTGCTTGTGAAGTGACCCCCCTGTAGATGGGGAGCCAGGGGCTCAAACTAGGATCCTTGTGTGGGTCCTTGCACTTTGCACTATGTGCGCTTAACCTGGTACACCTGACCCCCCCCCCCTTTTTTTTTTTACTACATCAAATGAAGCTAATTTGGAAAACATAGGAAAACGAAACTCCCCCCTGCCCCCCGAATTACATGTCTCCCAATCTAAAAATAGTCCGACATATTGTTGGGTATCTTTTTCATTTATTTTCTTTTTTTCACTTATACACATAAAAAACAATAGGAAAGTGTAGAGGAGATAGCATAATGGTTATGCAAAATGTCTTTCATTCCCCGGGAAAATCAGTGGCCTCAGGTTCAATCCCCAGCAACACCATAAACCCAAACTAAGCAGTGATCTGGTACAAACGATATTTGTTGTACTATTATATTTTTGGAATGTTACCCACTTTAATTTACTCTTTTCTATCCTTTCAGCAGTCTAATTGTTGTCAACCAGGGGTAGTACTTTCTCCTATTGGCAAAAAAGTAAATGACTGCATAGTTGTGATGGGAGGACAATTGCAGATTCAGTCCTGATAGCAATTCATGATAGTTCCTTCAAGTTCCATGGAAATTTGATAATTTTATATAGAAAAGTCAATGAAGGAGAGACATTAGTAATTGTCAAATTATGTGAGAGTTCTGCTATCCTTGTGATATTAGACTTGTGAAATGAGATAATTGAACTTGTTTGGGGCTGGAGCATTTGAGCTAAAACATAAATGAAATCTTACTGTGTTGGAAAGGGATTTATTCCTGCTACATCAATTCTCATTTCTTTCTTTTCTTCTCTCACTCTGTTTCTCTTTTCCTTCCTTCCTTCCTTCCTTCCTTCCTTCCTTCCTTCCTTCCTTTTCCTTCCTTCATTTCTCCTCCTCCTCCTCCTCCTCCTTCTTCTCTCTCTCTCTTTCTTTCTTCCTTTCCTTCTTCATCACCTGGGCTTCACAGTTCCTGAATGACTTTTTTTTTTTTTCAACATAGACACAAAGGGATAGAGGGAGGGAAGGAGGGAGGGTTAGAGAGAGAGAGAGACTACCTCCAATGAAGTTTGGTGTGTGTTGGGGAGAGCAGGGTGGTGACTGTGAGGCATACTCAAACCTGGGTCACACACATGGCAAAGCATCACACTGTGTGAACTATTTAAAAAAAATTATCTTTATTTACTTATTGCCTAAAGACAGTCAGAAATCGAGAGGAGAGGGGGTGTTAGAGAGGGAGGAAGACAGAGAGACACCTGTAGCCTGCTTTACCACTTGTAAAGCTTTCTCCCCTGCAGGTGGGGACCTGGGGGCCGGGGGCTCGAACCCGGGTCCTTGTGCATTGTAACATGTGTGCTTAACCAGGTGAGCCACTGCCTGGCCCCCAAGTGAACTATTTTTTTAAGTATTTATTTTTTATTTATTTATTCCCTTTTGTTGCCCTTGTTGTTTTATTGTTGTAGTTATTATTGTTGTTGTCGTTGTTGGATAGGACAGAGAGAAATGGAGAGAGGAGGGGAAGACAGAGAGGAGGAGAGAAAGATAGACACCTGCAGACCTGCTTCACCGCCTGTGAAGCGACTCCCCTGCAGGTGGGGAGCAGGGGTTCGAACCGGGATCCTTATGCCGGTCCTTGTGCTTTGTGCCACCTGCGCTTAACCCGCGGCGCTACAGCCCGACTCCCCCAAGTGAACTATTTTAATGGCCTTAATCTTTATCTTTTTACACTTCCTTTATATTTTTTCCTGCTTTTAGACTTCTTCCTCCCTCTCTCTTACCTAAATACATATGCAATTATTTTTCATATTCTGCTTTTCCTTATTTTAGATATGCCATTTTGGAAATGTGTATCTATGTCCATTTGGGAAAAAATCTTAGATTTGATCTTGTATTAGGGACTGAGAAACTGCTTTCAAAATAAGGCTAAATAATCATATCAAAAAGCTGAAGGCGACCAGAGTTGATAAGAAAATTAGTTTGAAGGTGGAAGTAGTGGGAGCAGTTGTCGAAGAAATTCAACAATTAGTTCTAACAGCTGGATGAGATCATCAAAGATTGTAGAGAGAAGGAATGGATGATACAGGCAAAATTCTAATCAGCATAACCTTAGAGCAAACCATTGTTTTAATTATCAATCCCTTGAGATGATGATTAAGGGATTGCACCTTCTTGAGATTTTTTTTTTTTAACAAAACATTTGGGATGGAAAAACACCAGAAGAATTAGATCTAGATCTCTAGGGTTTGGCCTGCTCATCAATATTTTATTATACATTCTGGATCTGATTATAAATATGCATTAAAGATTCAGAACTATGGAAAAACACATCTGTGTGGGAAACAAGTTATTCTTTCAAGGACACTCCAAGTTTGTTAATTTTCAATTTTTGGCCATCCAGAACCTTAGGACAAACTTCCAATAAAAAAATGATTTTATAGGCCGGAGAAGCGTGAACTCACTGAAACTGAAATTTCAGGATTCAGCATAATCTGCTTCATTCTGGAAAATGAAGAAGAAATTGAATAATGGACATTCATCTTTTTTTTTTTGTAAAGTGAGATTATTAAGATTGTTGCAAATCAAAGAGATGTGTGTGTGTGTGCACGCGCGTGTGTGCGTGCTAACAGAGTTATCAGTTAAGCTAGGCGCCTGTATGGTAAATGCTTTGCTCTTGGTACTCACCCACATACTGCAGAGGAAATGGGGGTAGGGGGGTTTGAAACAGTGTCCTTGTGAGCTTTGCCATGTGCTCTACCTCTTGGATCCCACAAATCAAAGAAGTCTATAGAAGCACTGAAAAACTGATCTAATAGCGATAGTAAGTCATTTAGGGTTTAATATTTCAGTACTATTACTTTTAAATTGCAACTATCTTTTTAATGTTTCTTGAAGGCTATTATTATCTTTACTGCTTTTTAGAGAAGATTTCATGAATTTTATTTTTAAAGGAAATAATTAAGATCCACAGTTCTAAGTTTGAGTGTTTGTTAGTGAAAAGCTATGGGCCAAAGAAGAGCTTGAATTGCTACTGGAAAAATCGATAAGTACAAAATTCATCTGGGCATGTACTTTATAATAAAAATAAAAGTAAGTTTCAGGATGCTATAGCAGGAAAGGGTTAGAACCCAATTTATGATTTTAAAAGATAATTGATCTTTTTAAAAAGGGGTTGAAGTAGAACAAGGAGGCTATTGGTATAGCAGAGGAGAAAGATGGTGCTCAGACACATAAAGTTATAATTACAAGGGGGTCCAACAGTGGTGTACAGGTTAAGTGCATATAGTATGAAGCACAAGGACCTGCTCAAGAATCCTGGTTCCAGCCCCAGGCCCCCCCCCACTTAGGGGCCAGGGATGGAGGAGGTGGGGGGCAGGTCGCTTCACAAGTGGTGAAGCAGATCTGCAGGTGTCTATCTTTCTCCCTCTCCATCTTTCCCTCCTCTCTTAAATTCTCTCTGTTCTATTGAATAAAATGGAAAAAAAAATGGTATCCAGGAACACAGGACTTGTAGTGCAGGTACGGAGCCCCAGCAATAACCCTGGAGGAAAATATATATAATTATAATTATAAAAGATGTATTGTAGGGGTGACGAAAATAACTGACTTGGATAGTCTGTACATCCTTTGAAATGCATGCAACCCAGGTTCAAGAGTAGCTTCCACTACACTAGGGGATACTTCCAAGTTTTGCTATATTTCTACTCTCTCATTCTCTGTCTTTCTTCATCTGCATAAAAGAAATGAAGTAGTGTAAATGACAAATAAATAAACAAAATAATAATAGTAGTAATAACAATAATAATGGGTTTCATGGTTTCTGATGTGAACTTTGGATCAAGAAAATTACCTCAAATACCACTGGCAGTGAGAGAGAAGTCTAGAGGTGGCCAACACCAGTATCTGTGCTGTGATGAGATTTCACAGTGTTATGCTCTAGGACCTTTCTCTCCGTCTTTTTATTGAGTATATACCCATAAATCAAAAAGAGCTGTGTCAATTATAAACATCTTAGTAGAATACACATTTGAATAATGTCTCCCCTAGTATGCAAATCACTCTATAAGATTTGTTGCCTCCAATTATAAAGATTCTATCAAATTTTATGTTTACTCTGCAACTCCCGACCTTTCATTAAGGATACAGGCATAGTTCAGGAGTATTAGATAAGGCTCTGTGCCTGTGAGACCCTTTAACCCTTTATCTGTGTTTACCTTGATGTTGGCCAGTCACTCCTGGAGGCAGAAAACAGTAATTGCAAGAGAAAACAAAGAATTTCTGACATAAGTAGTCAGACATTCCATAGTTCTAATACATAGCTCTTAATAGAGAAATGGGTCAGCAGAAAAACAGTATTGTAAACACATATACGTAAGTGATAGGCATTATGAATCACAGGGTTCCCAACAGAAGACTGTAAAGCACATTTGTAGAATATACTGTGAAACATTGCTACTTGTTGACTTAAACATTTCTCTCTTGTATATCTATAACTGCAGGTAAAATGAATAACTTCATAATGCATATATAGAAACAAATAAAAATCCAAGGAATATATGGTGATATTTTCAATATTAGTCATATTCCTTATATAAAATATGGATCTTGCATTATTAGATGCCCTCCAAGGTTATTTCTTGTTTTATATATTAGACAAGTGCAATAAAAGGTGTAAAGTAATATTGTAAGAATGAAAATGCATGGAGTTATGTAGAATTCCAAAAAGGTCTCTGAAAAGAGAGATACTTAATATGAACTTTGAAATACTTGTAACATCCAGAAAAGTTATTGATTCTAAAAATATGTCCTCCACTGCCCCTTTTCTCCTTTCTCCCCACCTAAGTCTATCAAGAAAAAAAAAATCTAATGACTCTCTGATCTGATACATTAACTGGCTATCCACAAAAATTACTTGATCTCAGTCATAGACAGAAGTTGAGAAATCAAAACAGAAAGGGAAACACAAAGCAGAACTTGGATTGGGTTTGGTGTATTGCACCAAAGTAAAAGACTCTGGGGGGATGGAGGTGCCTTACAGGTACTGGTGCACCATTGTGGAGGATGACCTAGGTGAGGGGTTAGACTGTTTTACAGAAAAACTGAGAAATTTTACACATGAATCAACAACTATATTTACTGTTGACTATAAACCATTAATCCTCTCAATAAAAAGAATTTTAAAAAAGGTCTAAAATAGTGGTATGGGAGGTGGTGCAGTGGCTAAGGCACTGGACTCTCAAGCATGAGGTCTTGAGTTCAGTCCCCGGCAGCACATGTACCAGATTGTTGTTTTCGCCAGGCTGGCTTCACGGGCGGGTAACGGACAACCAGGGACTCATGGTTGAGTTGTACGCAGTATCTCTTTATTCATGCAGGACGCAGCACAATCTATACCAAGCTAAGCTAAACTAACTACTACAAACAATCTTGTCCTTATAAATATACTAGCCCAGTAGGGTGGGAACAGGATGCGACACAGAGAGGGTGGAGAGAAAAGTGACTGGTGAAAATCAGGGTATGACAAGGAGAGGGGGCGGAGCAGGCAAGAATTCTACCACTGAACCACCAATGCCCTGGAAGGAGGGTGGTGCTTGTTAACAGAGGTTATGTAAATAGAATACAGTGTTACGTAAATAGAATGCAGGGGGGATTAAACCAAATGAAACAGAAGGGGTTTTTAAAAGCAGAATTAGAAGCATACCAACACCAGATAACTCTGTTATCTGAGAGAGAGAAGAGAAGAGAAGAGAAGAGAAGAGAAGAGAAGAGAAGAGAAGAGAGGGAGAGAGAGAGAGGTTTTTAAACAAATCTGCTTCTTTAAATGAAAAGACTGTGATGAATTATCTTGTACAGTATACTGGTAACTTAAGTCTTTCAAGCTATTTTGGCTAGGTGTTTATATAACCTCTATACACTAGTTCCCATTTCAAACATTTAATGCCAAAATATCTTGGTCACAACTGTCATGTCTGTTTCTTTTTGTTTGAAGTGATGTTTTTTGAGATAGATCTTACCTACCAGAGAAGCAGGTAGTTGGGCCCAGAGATATATTATCATTACTCAGTGAACTATCCAGCAGAGATTAGATCTCATTTCTGCCATTCCGTAATGTTATGATTTTGAAAATTCACAACACACTCAAATTTCAGTTCTCTCATGTGGTATTTTTGTGTAATTATTAAATTCTTCTGACTGTTAGCATCAAGGATGAGGTGTAGATGAATGTACTCTTTATACAACCCAACCTCCATCCTTACTGCTTTCATTACTACTATTTAATCATTAAAATACATGCCACCTTTGATAAGCATATTCATTTAAGGCCTTCTTTAATGTGATTTAAAAGTTTATTAATGTCCAACTATAAGATGATACTTGTAGTTGAAGGCTTCTACTTATTAAAATGTTCAAAGACCACACAGTTCAATCACCTTGTGATGTTACATACTTTGACCTTTAGATATTAAAAATTCAGGACTTAGTTTCCTCAATGACCTTTTCCCTACCACATTCTAATTAGATAAAGAAATCACTGTTTGTTCCTGACTCATAGAGCAGACAGATATAAAAAAGAGTAAATGGAGACTGGGAAGGACAATAATACCACCTCCTTGTTGAGCTCTTAAAGTAAGACACTACACCTACCGCTTTAAACACTAAGTTCAATTGCCTTTGTAATAGTTCAAAGTGAAGATTATTATTTTTATTTACTAGAAGAATAAACTGATATTTAGAGAGGTGAAATAAATCACCTAAAGTCAGAACTTGATCAATTCAATATTCTAATGCTTTTTGATTTAAAAATCTACACGTGATATCTTTTTTGTTCTTAAATTACAGAAAGTTATTAAAAAATCTGTTCAAGATATCTATTTTAAACAAACATATTGCATTTTTAAAATTTATTTTATTTGATGTAACATTGGCTTATGACATGTTTTATGGATGAGGAACTTCAATGCTAGTGTCTAGACAGATCTAAGACTTAAGAATCTTGTCTCTTGACCTCCTGTTTAGAACTCTTTTCACTAGAGTGCAAATTTTCACCTCTCAAGCTGTTTGGACTGTGTAGAGTGCTGAGCTGCTGGAAGTGTCACAGAAAAACTCAGCAGGGTGAGGATTGTTAATAGATTTTATTAATTCACTAAGCATTTGTTAAGCATTTACTACGTGCCAGGAGCCATGATGATGTGGTATGGAAACAAAAACTGATGACAGAATTAGAGCAATAGAATGTAATTTAGCAGTTGCTGACATTAGTAATTTTATTATAACTTATATTCATTGATTTCCATAAATTTGTACATATAATCTTATGGCAGTAAAATTATTTATATTTCTGTGTTTATTTGCTTTGTCTCTGGTAATGTCTCTTAGTCTACACAACAGAAGAAAAAAAATGTCATACACTAGTAAAGTGAATTTCAGTTATGACCTTTAGTGGCATAAGAAATTAATATTGTACTAAAAGATCCATCCCCTGTATAGAAGACTGTGGTTGTAGCAGTCAATAGGTGAACTTTTTTTTTTTCCTCCAGGGTTATTGCTGGGCTCAGTGCCTGCACCATGAATACACTGTTCCTGGAGGCTATCCTTTCCCTCTTTTGTTGCCCTTGCTGTTGTAGTTTCCTTGTGGTTATCATCAGTCACCATTGTTGATATCGTTCGTTGTTGGATAGGACAGAGAGAAATGGAGAGAGGAGGGGAAGACAGAGAGAGAGGGGAGAGAAAGATAGACACCTGCAGACCTGCTTCACCGCCTGTGAAATGACTCCTCTGCAGGTGGGGAGCCAGGTGCTCGAACCGGGATCCTTACTCTGGTCCCTGCACTTTGCGCCACGTGCGCCTAACCCACTGCGCCACTGCCCTACCCCCAATAGGTGAACTTTTAAAGATGCTATTTCACTGGTGCACATTTATGGGTTTTTGAAGAAGACAAGCTGATGTGAGTAGGTGAGACACGTTAGACTAGGGTCTGAGACTACTGGAAACATTCTAGTAGTCTTATCTCTAGTATGTGAACATTTTGCTTGGTTTTGCAGTTTTGTCTTTCAAAAATATATTCTCCTATCCATACAGCCTGCATTATGAATAAGGAATCTCCTCATATGTTGTTTAGACTACAGTTTCTCTTTTCAGAATTTCAAGAGTTGAGGTATTAGGTTTTTACCGGTAACCTCTTATCTTCTTGGCCTGATACAGAGGACAGTAAACATTCTAGAAACCCTCTTAAAATTTGATTATATATTTAAATTAGTCTTTGTTTGGT
Organism: Erinaceus europaeus; assembly: GCF_950295315.1. NCBI lineage: Eukaryota > Metazoa > Chordata > Mammalia > Eulipotyphla > Erinaceidae > Erinaceus > Erinaceus europaeus. The sequence continues at coordinate 22,733,659 of NC_080168.1, forward strand.
TTCCATATGCATTGTAGAGAGCTGCTAGAAGGTTTCTGGCTTAGGAAAGCAGCTTAGCTACTCTCTGCCTTCATTACCTTACCCATATAGTGAAGTGGTTAGATTTAATCCTTCTTAAACAAACAAACAAAAATATAAAACAAAGAAAAATCATGATAATGCTACTAATCTTTTTTTTAAATTCTAGCATTAAATTTTTTAAATCTTTTATTTGTTTAAGATTTTATTTAATCTTTTATCTCTGCTCAGGTAGATTTCAATTAAAATACTCAAGTGAGTTGTAAAGTTTTCACTCTGATTTTTGGAGAAGAGTTGATTACTTCCTGGATATATAGAAAGATATATGACAACAACTTCCAACATAATCATGTCAATGCATTAAGATAGGGTATGCAGAAGAGTGGAAAAATTCTCAGAAGGAGAGGTCTATACGGAGACAGTATGTCTACACAACAGAGTCTTTCAAGAAAAATGTGTTCTATCCTTTAATGTCTAGAGCCAGGTAATCCTGATATGTAGGTCCGAGGATAATATAGTAATTCAAATAATAGCTGTATTTACTGGAAGCACATCTTTGATTCTTCTGAATACTTTATATGTACAATTCATTTGTTGTAATAAGTTTATAAGCAAGGCCCAGATGTTATTATTCACATAAAATTAGATGTTGATATTTTAGAATATTAATGATACTTAATACTACACATTGCCATGCATATCTCCTTAGGTATGCACATACACTATAAGGTATATATTAATGCACATATATAATTATTGTCTATTTTTTATAGAGAGAGAAAGGAGAAAAGTGGTAATAAAAATAGTACAAAATATTAAAAGTGAGTGTACCTTTTTCCCTCTTCCTATGTTTTCTCTCTCTTTGCCAGTTTGTGTAATGAACATGCATAGTTTTTATTTTTAGGAAACTGAACATATGAGTACATAGTAAAATCAACAGCATTATCTGTTTGATTTCTTGTCATTTTTACAACCATCAAAGCAATAGGAGGATTAAAAGGTCTTTAAGAGTCTTACAAACTAAAAAAAATTAATTTTTCTTAAAAGATTCTTACAAACTTATTATTCTTTAAGTAGGAAAAATGTAGAATTAAAGGGACCGGCCACACCTAGCAGAGCACACACATTACCATCCACAAGAACCCAGGTTCGAGCCCCGCTCCCCACCTGCAAGGGAGAAGCTTTATGGGTGGTAAAGCGGGCCTGCAAGTGTCCTTTTTCTCTCCCTCTCTGTCTTCCCCTCTCAATTTCTCTGTGTCCTATCAAATAAAAATAGAAAGAAACAATGGAAAAAAATGGCTGCCAGAAGCAGTGGGTTTGTAGAGCCGGCACCAAGCTTCAGCAATAACCCTGCTGGCAATAAAAAACTAGAAATGAGAATGCTTTGTGTTCCCATTGAATTAAATGGCTATACTCTTTTTCTGTCACAGGCCCATATGAATTTCCTCTGTACACTTACCATAGTGTGTTCTAAACTCCCCCAGCATTATTCTTTCTTATGTATTTTTTTGTCTCTCACTAGCTTTTGAGGGGCACTAACCAAGTTTTGTATATCCTTATATTCCATCTATATGGTACTGTATCAGGAACATAGTGGCTGCTCAGTCAGTGTTTTCAATTCATAAATGTTCAAGAAATACCAAGGAGGCCCTTCTTTCCGCTTTTCAAGGTATTGAATTCTTCATTGTATAAAGCATACTTTGGTGGCCTGGGAAGTGGTACAGTGGATGAAGTGTTAGACTCTCAAATACAGAAGACTTGAGTTCAGTCTCTGGCAGCACATGTACCTGAATGATATTCTAGTTCTCTTTATCTCCTCCTATCTCTCCCATTAGTAAATGAAATCTTTAATAATCCTTAGGAATTCATCTACTCTGTCCTCAGATAGATTGCCTTCTTCAGTATTTATTCAGCTATTTCAACAATATATTTTAAATGCTCTTGAAAGTGAAAAAACCACTGTTCTAAGACCAACACATCTCACCTAGATGCATATACTGTTTATAGTGTAAAGGTTAGCTTTGTAGATATTGAATTTTCTTGTTTGTTTGTTTAAGAAATACTTTCACTCAGGACCATTGAACAGCAGAGGATGAATTATGTTTGGGGGTGTGGGAATGTTGCATCTTCTTATTGAGAATGGGGAACTTGCTAAAGAAATGGTCAGGGCATGGTATTGTTTTTCAACGATGTTCATAGTATAATTTTTAAAAATATTTTTAAATTATTTATGTTAATGGATAGAGACAGAAATTGAGAGGGGAGAGAGAGACAGACAAGGAAAGAGACAGACATCTGCAGCCCTGCCTCACCACTTATGAAGCTTTCCATAGTATAAATTTTCTGAGAAAAAGTAATTACAGCTTTTAATGCCTGCAGCTTTATGTTTAATATTGCTGTATAGTTTGTTTTATTTTTATTTTATTTGCTGTGAAGATGATCTACAAGTGTAAAAAAATGTTAATGTCAGCTTTCTACTTTCTTATACTTGATTCAGATCTCAGACTTCTGATATTAGAACGTCAAGAGTGAGAAAAAGGGGTTGTGTACAGACATGATTACTGTCTGTTATCAGGAAACTTCTGTTTATCACCAATTTATATTCAGTGCTGTAAAGAATAAGCTATATAGACATGGTCTTCTTTCTCTGAGAACATACAAAGCAAAGGCAGCACACATCTAAAATATATAAGCATTCAATTATGCAGCTCTTTGACCATAAGCCTTTTTTTTTTTTAAGTAATTTCTATTATATTATCTTACAAAATGATTTTAAACTCTTAGAAGATGGAATGGTCAAGACTAGCAGTATGTACACCCTATTCACAATTTAGTTTGAATAAAAAGTTAAAATTTCAATTCCGGGAGTCTGGCGGTGGCGCAGTGGGTTAAGCGCACGTGGCGCAAAGCGCAGGGATCGGCGTAAGGATCCCGGTTCGAGCCCCCGACTCCCCACCTGCAGGGGAGTTGCTTCACGGGCGGTGAAGCAGGTATGCAGGTGTCTATCTTTCTCTCCCCTCTCTCTCTGTCTTCCCCTCCTCTCTCCATTTCTCTCTGTCCTATCCAACAACAAAGCAACGTCAACAATGGCAATAATAACCGCAACGAGGCTGCAACAACTAGGGCAACAAAAAGGGGGAGAAATGGCCTCCAGGAGCGGTGGATTCATGGTGCAGGCACCGAGCCCAGCAATAACCCTGAAGGGAAAAAAGAAAAAATTTAAATTCCTCATGATGTCACTTATACACCAAGAATTATCTACATTAAAGGAGAAAGAATATGTAGCAAACGTCAATAATTTAACAATAAAAATGGGGGTAAGGAAAGATAAATACTATTCTGTATCCACTTATGTCTCTGTGTGTTATATAATCTACTGACTTAAAGCAGCACAGTAGTGCATCTGCACTTTTTCCAATGAGAAATAAAAGACATACTTTAAACTACAAGAGTCATATACTTTCTAATTTTTATTTTATTTCTTCTGTCTTCACTGGGGCTTCACTATTGGTCAAATTTTTCATAATAGAAGGACAGAGACGGAGATAGAGAGAAGGAAACCACAGCGTTGAAGCAGACCTCAGTGCCATGGTAGATGGATTTGAGCTTAGCTAGTGCCTAGGGCAAAGCAAGCACACTAGCTAAGTGAGCTGTTTTGCTGGCTTTATAATTTATAAATTTGCAAGTGGGGGAAACAACAGTCACATGAAAGAATTCATGACTTCAAGCATCATAATTTTTTATTTTTCCTATGAATTATGGACTGTAGTTTTAAAAACACAGGAAATATAAATATATTTATGAACATAGATTTCTTATTTTTTAGGTGAAGACATTTGATCATGTTTATATATGTCGTGTAAGTGATAAAGCCAAGCTTCAATGTAGGTCTACATAAATCCACACGTCCTAGTCTTTGCCTATGGGTAATGGAAGTTAGTCTTCAGTCCTTCAGAAATAATTTCTGCACTAAAAATCTACATCAGATTTGTTGACAATAAATTAGTTAATAGTGTTTTCTCTAAATTGTAATTTTCTTTATCTGAGAATCTAAGTAAGAGGGAAATTGCCCATGTAAAATAATTTTTCAGATTTTCAGCCCATAACCAGTCATTTCCTATTATAGCTTGCTCATGACTCAGATGCATGCTATGGGTTAGTTAATTTAATTCATTCTCATAAGTGGATAACTGTACTGCCTTTATTGTTTTTGTTTCAGTGCTCTCAAGTCCCTCTAATTTGTTGAGTAGTCCGATTCATGGGGATAATGTGAAGTAAAGTAATAATATTCTCCTGGAAGTCATTTGTCTTCCTATTTATCTTTCCTTATATGTGTGTACAATCGACTCTCAGTTATTTGCACGGGTGAAGAGGGAGCACTGTGCCATGGATAATCCAAAAGTCATTTACAGAAGATTTACCTCCATGATTGTCTTTTGTGTAGGTGAGATCCCCTACACACACTTCAGTTGTACTCATAAGGGAAGAAAGGACCTTTAAGTGTGCTCTGCATCAGTGACTAGCCAGGTTATAGGAGGCATATAGAATTTTCCTTTTAACCACAAATATACAGAAAAACAAAGTCCTGGATGTATAAAATAACTCTTATGCATTGTCCTATTTGAAGTATCATTGAAAATCAGAATCTGGGCTAACCGCTCATCCTTGGAAATTTTCCCATTTACAGATAACACCAATATTGAGGCATGAGAAACATGTTATGCGTACGTATTAATTTAAAGAGTCTCCACAATTGGTTACTGATGGGTTTGTGTGAACCTATCTTGCTAGATTTGCTTGACACTGCTTGCTTACAATAACTGTAAACTCTCACTTGCCTTGATGATATGGGTCATTTGGGGGTGGGGTGGGGGGGCGAGGGAGGGCATGGTTCCTTTTTAAGTTTCCGCTTACATCTTCTTGACTATTTTACGGTTTTTAAGTTTATGATGTTCTCCACTTTAGTGTCATTTTCAAATTTCATTTGTGCCTTGTTTATTCTGTTTTGTGAGTTAGTAATGGAAATACTAAAATCCAAGACCCAAATCAACCTTCGTGGCAGTTTACTCCTCCCCTTAACTCTGGCTGTTGCCATTTGTCAATACCCCTTGTTTACAGCTTTTTAAATGGTTTTCAAACCATTTGAGAATAATCATCGCTGAGTCAATTTGAATTAATTTTTCAAGTCGCAGCTTATGAAACATTGAATTAAATACTTCATGAAAATCCAAATATATTACTTGTACTGCAGTTCCTTTATCCATTAATTTTGCAGTTCTATCAGGAAAAGTCACCACATTTGTCTGTCATGATTTGTTCCCTGTGCGGTCCCACTCCTCATTTATTACTCAAGTTTTTTTTTTCATTTTTCCACATACTTAATGACTTCTGTTAGTAAAAACAAATGATACTAGGTTACTTCCCATATGATCAATCATAGAACTGTTAGACTGATGCATTTGTGCATCAGTAAATGTTGAAGACCTATTGTATGTTTTTCTAATATAAACCTTCATGTGACAAATAAGCACATTGAAAGCCAACTAGGTAATCAAGGCTAGAGAAAGGAATTTCTGGCATGCCATCTCCTCTACTCTAATATGTGATACTTATTCCTATATACATTATAACTCTATGTATATAAATATATATTACTTTTTTTAGATGTTTGTTAACATTTTCACATGTTTGTGCATATTTCTGTAGCATGTTAGAATAGAATTCAGGTGTTCTTCTTAAAATCACTGACAAGAAAATTGTTCTTCAGGTTTTAAAGAATGAATGTCAGATGAGTCCACTTTGTGGAAATAGCTGCTCTTAGAGAAAGTCAGAAATGCTTTGAAGAACTGCAGCTGTTTTTTTTTCTCATAATAATAGTCTTTAATAAAAAAATACTCTATTCTATATCCACATTTGACATTTTACTATGCCAAAATATGCAAATGAATTCATAAAGTATTATTTTATAGCCACCTTTATTTCTCAGTTTCTTTGCCCAGAATCTGCATTTATTACTTTAATTTCAACATCATTTGAACAATATTGCCACATTTAACAAGCAAATAAAAATCTCCTTGAATGTTCTTCTTTCTTAAAAGTTTAGAGTACCAGACATTTTAATAGAAATATTTTATAGGAATGTGAGTATATAAATATGTAAAATTTATAAAGTGAATTAATTAGTACATATATAATCAAATTCTATAGTTAAAAGTTATAAACATCTGTTTTTTTACATGAAAGTCATTATAATCTCCATATATAATAAAATTCTTTTTCTCAAGATATCATTAGACTTACAATGTTTCATGCAGCAGAATGTCACTGACAAATTATTCCATAAATATGAAAACTTACCTTGGCTTTTACCTTCTGGGTATTCGTCATTTAATATTGCAATTGTTCTTTCTTTGGAAAATATGCAAGGACATTTTATTGCCCATTCTTGGCTATATTTTAAATCTCATAAGTAAATGACCAAATGTCTTTTATAGTCTAATGAGAGTTGAAGTTTGGCAGGTGAAATACTTTGTAATTGATAGTTGCTGTTTGTAAGAATTAACATTGTATATAAAAAACCCAGAAGCAGTAGTCCTCTGAAAATATACCTGTATTCTTAGTTTTTAATTGCAAATGCAGTGCTGTATTCTGTTTTAAGTACACACGGTAGGCAAATGTTCACAGAATCAGCAGCAGTTAACGACCATTTGAAAAGAATTATCTAAAATATTAACACCTAGTTGAATTAGCAGCAGAAGAATGAGAGATGTAATTTTGGGAAGTGCCTCTCTGCAGGGATTTATATCACTTTCATCAGTAAATTTGTTCAGACCCAAATGTAGGAGGGTCTCTCACTGATTTGCTTAGCATTAACATTAGTAATAACTGTGAGTGATCTACCAAGAGATAACAGAACATCTCAAAATAACACTCAGTGCAAAAGGATGCTTCAGAATACCTCAGTATTTCCATCTGATATATTTCGCCATATTTTATTGTTGTTAAACAATACAACGATGGAGAGGTTATGCAGAAATTGACATGTGAGGGTTCCTAGTGTATCTTCAAATATGTGGAGTTTGAGACTGTGGTGCTTTTCTTAGGCAAAATATGTAAATGAACATAATACTTATCATCTTCACTAGAAACACATTCATAATGCATGACAAAACTAAGATTGAATAACCATTACTTGAAACAAATTGTGCTTTAAACATTAAAAGATGTATTAAGCCACAGCCTCAGACCTATTTTCCTTAAGTCTAAGGATATCAGATATATATTAGACTTCCATTAAGTAAGAAGGAGCTGGTACTGTTTGTGATTAATGAGCTGAATGGAAAGTGATAATAGCTATACAAATACAAATAATTACAACAATAGTTCATAAAAAGTACACTATGTGGTGCTCATTCATATTAGTTGGGCTGCAACTAATTTCTATAACCTATTATTCACATGCAACACATTATGTACATTTGTATATTATCTATGTAACATGTAAAGTACAATTATCTAGTACTATCAAAACAAGACTCAGAAAATATAAATCCAGCTGTAAAAAGGAGGCAGAATTTATGTTCATACGTATATATCTCGTTTTAATTCCTTTGTAAAGTGGTATTTAGCAAGTTCAAAGACACACTGACTAGCCTGAAGTTCCTGTGCTGAAGCTTATCTGCATTATATGTTTGCTCATGATTTGCTTTCCGTAGTGGAGGTTATTAAAGATCATGGAAATTGTTAGAGCTCAATAAAATTAGTCTTTATATTATTTGTTTATTTACTGGTGTTTTAAATGGATTTGTGCTGCTGACAGATGATAAGTGTCTTTAAGGGTTGAAATTTAGTGAATTGTATATCCCATGTATTGCATTTTGATATGAGTCATATATGTATAAAGGAGGCCAGGTGGTGGCACACTTGGTGAAGTGCACATGTTATAGGGTGCAAGGACACAGACTCAAGTCCCTGCCACTACCACCACAGAAGGAAAACATTAAGAGTGGTGAAGCAGTGCTGCAGGTGTCTCTCTTTCTGTCTCCCTCTATAGCTCCCCTTCCCATCTCATTTTCTCTCTGTTTCTATCCAACTAAAGATAGAAAAGTAAAATGCCATCTAATTACGTATACGAATATGTATATGTATGTAATTTCAATATGCTTTCTGACCTTTTTTTTTAAAACCTTTATTTGTTTATTAGATAGAGACAGCCAGAAATCGAGAGGGAAGGGGGTGATAGAAAAGAGAGAGACAGAAAGACACCTGCAACACTGCTTCACTGCTCGTAAACTTTCCCTTTGCAGTTGGGGACCAGGGCCTCGAACCTGGATCCTTGCGCATTGCAACATGTGCGCCCAACCAGGTGAGCCACCACCCAGCCCCCCCGCCCCCAATTACTTCTGTATATAAATACAGATTTTTTTTTTCTTGCTACCAGGGCAAGAAATCAGGCACTATGAATCTACTACTTCTGGTGATCATTTTTTCCTTTTTTTTTTATTCGAATAGAACTGAGAGAAATTGAAAGGGGAGAGAGAGTTAGAGAGTTAGGGATAGAAAGACACCTGCTTGTGAAGCTTCCTCCATGCAGGCAGGGAGCAGATCTTTGCATATAGTCATGTGTGTGCTCAGTTGGGTGTGCCACTGCTTGGTCCCCACAAAGATCATTTTAATTAGAATTTTCCTCTCACTAATACAATTAGTTTAGTGTAAGACACACATTTAAATGATTGTTCCAGTGATAGGGAATAATTTTCACTATTTCCTTTAATATATTTATATGTGTGTTTATTTTAGTGCGTAATACCCAACATCACTTGAGCGTAGGGGTAGAGGTATGCTGTATGGCACTAGAAATCAGAGAAGTAAAATAATTTTGTGCCATTAGAAATTTAGTGAATCCAGCGGGTTAAGTGCAGGTGGCGCAAAGCACAAGGACCCGCATAAGGATCCCGGTTCGAACCCCGGCTCCCCACCTGCAGGGGAGTCGCTTCACAAGTGGTGAAGCAGGTCTGCAGGTGTCTATCTTTCTCTCCTCCTCTCTGTCTTCCCCTCCTCTCTCCATTTCTCTCTGTCCTATCCAACAACGACAACAACAATAATAACTACAACAATAAAACAACAAGGGCAACAAAAGGGAATAAATAAATAAAATAAATAAATAAATAAGAAATTTAGTGAATCATAATTTCCATAATGTAAAACTAGTCAGTAGTCACAGGACATGTAAGCTTGATTTCTTCTTTTGTTTTGCCACCAGGGTCATGATTGGGACTCAGTGACTGCATGACTCCTCTATTCCCTGTGGTCATTTAGAAGAGGTTGATAGAGAGATGGAGATGGAGAAAGAGATAAGGGAAATATCTACTGTATTGTTCCACCATTTCTGAAACTTCAACTTTCAAGGTGGGATCCGGGGACTTAAACCTGAATCTTTTCACTTAATAACATATGAATATTTTTGAGTAAGTCATCACCCAGTCCCAGTCATTTTTTAAAATTATAACTTCAAGCTGATGTTTCATCAGAGCAGATATACACTCTTACTTTTGTCTGTTTAGTAGATGACCTCTTTTCTCTTTGTTGAAAGCATCAGGCAAACTACTACTTTCTAGCAAATTTATTAGTGGAACAAGTTTTCTCATCTTACTCTTACCAATATTAATGTATGCAGTTTTTACTTTGTGTCTTGTATTGCCCTATCTAAAATTGTCAAAACCCTAATACATTTTAATTAACTTTTACCAATGGATTCATTGATAACTCATAATTGACTTCCTTTTCACTACAGGGGTGGTTTTCTCACGTAGTTATTGCAAAAAAATAATAATAATGTAAATCTCATCAAATCTCAGTTTTCTGCCACCAACACAAATGCTTCTCTAGAGGCCTCATGGTGGTTTACCTGAGAGTACACTTTACCGTCATGAGCGCACAGACTTGAGCCCTTGGTTTACACACAGACATAGAGACTTTCTGAATAGTGCTATGATGCCTTTCCTTCTTTGCTTCTCTCTCCCTTTCCGTCTCCTCTTTCGTGTTTCTATCTAAAATTAAAGGGAGGGGGGCATCCACTGGCAGCAGTGGAATCCCACAAGTTCTTGTGCCAAAATAATAAATAAATCAATAAATAGCTTCTGTCTTAAGACTATGTGAGCTGTGGAGGTTATCTGCAGTGCAGGGGGTGGGTGAGGGCAGAACTTTGGTGGTGGGTATGGTGTGGAAATATATCCTTGTAATCTTATAATCTTGTATACCATTATCCAATGACTAATAAATATAGTTCAAAAAAATTAGGACTGGGGAGACAGCATAATGGTAATGCAAAAGACTCTCATGCCAGAGGCTCTGAGATCCCAGGTTCAATCCCCAGCAGCTCCGTTTGCTAGAGCTGAGCAGTGCTTTGGCCTCTGTGTATGTCTCTTATTAAAGTAAATACAATTTTAAAGAGGCATAAGACCTCAAAAAAGTTAAATAAAACAAACAAACAAAATTGAACCAGGGCTACCAAGATAGCCTAGCTAGTGTGTTACCATGTATAAGGACCTGGGTTCAACCTCCCTCCTTCCCACCTGCTAGGGGGGAATCATCATGTGTGTTGCAGCAGTGATGCTGGTGTGTCTCATTCTCTTTCCCTTTTTATCCCTAATCCTTCTCAATTTCCCTCTGCCTCTCTTAAGAGAAAAAAAAGTGAGGGGGAGCGGGCACAGTGGGTTAAGTACACACGGTGCAAAGCACAAGGACTGGCGTAAGGATCCCAGTTCGAGCCCCTGGCTCCCCACTTGCAGGGGGGGTCACTTCACAAGTGGTGAAGTGGGTCTGCAGGTGTTTGTCTTTCTCTCCCTTCTCTGTCTTCCTGTCCTCTCTCGATTTCTTTCTGCCATATCCAACAATAATGACAGCAGCAAAAACAATAATAGTAACAACAACAATGATAAACAACAAGGGCAACAACAGGGAAATAATAGTTTCTAGGAGCAGTGGATTCATAGTGCAGGCACTGAGCCCCAGCAATAACCCTAGAGGCAAAATGAAAAAAAAAAATAAAGAAATTGAAGTAAATAAGAATATCCAAATTAACTTCCAGTTTATCTTGAAATGGAGATTTAAATCTTAAATATATATATTTTAAATGGATTTGTATGAATTTTCATGATTTGGCCCCAACTAGCTTATCTTACCACCAGGATCTTATATTGGTGCTCAGTCTCCATAGGGGAAAACAAAAACAAAAAAACACTTCTGTTTATTCGATCTCTATTCAGTGGTAACCTCAGTTCAGGTGTTATTTTTTTGTGTGGTAAAAGAATCTTATACATTGTAATTCCAAGGCTCCCAAGATGTTTTTTTTTTCCTTCTTTATTTCAAAATCTGTATGTGTGTGCATATCTATGGAAAATAAAGGAGAAATATCACTTCTCTACTATCCAAGGAGTTTTCTCGGATGGTGTAGTGCCCCTTGTTGGCACTAGAGTTTGAACCCAGAGCCTCACATATGATTCTTTACTGTACAAGTTATCTCCTGGTCCCTGACACTGTTTTATGAAGGAAACCTTCCTTAAATTACAGTCAAGTTTTTGCTTTTATATACATGCTTTTAGAGAACAGTATTGCTTTGCTTCTTTATAGTTATTCAACTTCTAAGTGGACCTAATTTGTAATAGGATGACTAAACCCTGTTTTCTCTAATAACTTCAAGCTCTGTGAAGATGGGAACTTCCTTCTTCCTTCCATTTGTGTCCTGGGACTGAAACTTTATAGACAACTTATATTACTTATATTAATTCCTCAATTGAATGACCAAATAAAGGAGTCAGGCAAAGTTACAGTAGCTAACAATGACAACTGTAACTAAGTAGCAATAAAAAATGAAAGAAAGAGAAAGAGAAACAGATTAGAAAAAAAAATCTGTAATTTTGCAATAACCAAATGAATCCTATGTCAGGAACTCTTGCTGATAGACAATCACAACATCTTTCTCTTTGTAGGACTACTCCCTCTGTCCAGTCTTTACTGGGAGTTCTGCTTATTTTTTTTTTAAATCTGATTAATTAATTAATTTTTTGCCTTCAGGGTTACTGATTGGGGCTCAGTGCCTATACTATGAATCCACTGCTCCTGGAAGCCATCTTTTTTCCATTGTTGCTGTTATTGTTGGATAAGACAGAGAAATTGAGAGAGGAGGGAGAAGATAGGGAGAAAGAAAGACACCTGCAGACCTACTTCACCACTTGCAAAGCAACCCCCCTGCAAGTGGGGAACTAGGGGCTGGAACAGAGATCCTTGCACTGCTCTGTGCTGCACACTATTTGTCAGTTCTACAGAAGAATTGATCCTACAGTAATAATGTTTAAAGATTTATCTAGAACAGCCTGGGAAGTGGTGTCGTGGATAATGTGTTGGACTCTCAAACAAGAGGTCCTGAGTTCCTTTTCAGGCATTACATGCCTCAAAGTGATGCTCTGATTTTCTCACTGCAACCCCCATAAATAAATAAATACATATTTAAAAAACAAAACAAAACAGAAACAGTAATTCTGGGGCCAGGCAGTGGCACACCTGGTTAAGCACACACATTATAGTGTTCACGTACCCGGGTTCAAGCCCCTTGTCCCTTTTCTTCAGAGGGGAAGCTTCACAAGTGGTAAGGCAGAGCTGAAGGTGTCTCTCTGTCTCTTCTTCTGTTCCCTCAGTTTCTTTCTGTCTCAATCTAATAAATATAATTAGAACAAGATAGAAATAACAATTCCTTCTTTACCTCACAATTGAGGATGATGCTATCCATCAAGTTTAGACTGGAGATGTAGTGTCTATCTATACTCATTCACTCATTGCCCTATGTCTGAAATTTAACCATGTTCAAGTTATCATTTAGAAAAAAAAAAACAAGGATCAAAATTTGTAGCCAAATCTAATCTGAATCTAATCCTTGTTATTCTGCTAGGTATGTGATAGATACAGGGTAGTTAATTTCCTGGCATCTCAATATCTCTTTCTGTATAATTGAAATCCATAATAGTTCAGCCATTACTCCAATTTCATCATATTGTTGATAATATTACCTTTAACACATGACAGAGCTACTCTCATCACTGGCACATAGTAATCTTTCAAAAGTTATCTATTATCTTCATTAGCATACTTCAGCCAAGTGAAATAACTTAGCCAGCCTAGAATTGTAGATGTGTTTTTTTTTTTGCCTCCAGGGTTATTGCTGGGGCTCAGTGGCTGCACCATGAATCCACTGCTCCTGGAGGCCATCACCCCCCCTTTTGTTGCCCTTGTTGTAGCCTTCTTGTGGTTATTATTGTTGTTGTTGATGTCATTCATTGTTGGATAGGACAGAAATGAACGAGAAATGGAGAGAGGAGGGGAAGACAGAGGGGGGAGAGAAAGTCAGACAACTGCAGACCTGCTTCACCCCCTGTGAAGCAACTCCCTGTGAAGCAGGGGGGGAGTCGGGGGCTGGAACCAGGATTCTTATGCTGGACCTTGTGCTTTGCGCCACGTGCGCTTAACCAGCTGCGCTACTGCCCAACCGCCGATGTGTATGTTTTTAAATGTAACTAATTAGGGAGAAGAACATTTAACCAATGTCACCAATTACTTCAAATATCATATGTTTCATTGCAATAACCTTAAAAACAACAGTGAACTGCTTTCATGACAGTAACCAAAAAGACAAATGGCATGCTTTGTGAGTCTGTTGCTGAAGTATTCTTTCTCATGAATAAATACTTTGCTACAACATCATTCTAAAACTATACACTTTAGTATGGTAGTTTATAGCTTTAATGATTTAAACAATGATGGAAGATTATTGCCTTTTGTACTCAAAAACTGCATTCATGAAACTTCTACCATCTGATTATGCAAATGTTCCTGAAGAACTTGAGACTGCATTACCTTGTAAATGTATTATTTCTTTGATTGGTGTCTATGGCCACTTCTTTTGGGATGTGATGCTCTTCACTGTTCTGTAAATATAGTGCCCCAGAAATCAATGCATATTGATTAAAACTATGTTTCAGGGTCCCCTCCTAAGTTCTGTCTGATGTAATTGAGACTGTTTCACATCCATATAGAGGTCAGCAGCAGCTTAGGAACAGAAGAAGATTTGTACAGATAGTCCATTGATCTATGTCTAGTATATCATCAGTGGCACACTCTATTACCAGAGCTTTTTGAGAACTTCTGAAATGTAAAAAATAGAAGCCTTCCAAATGTCCATTTTAACATATATTTTGCTTATTTGGAGTCACTTGGATTTATTTAGTATTTATCTATTTATTTTTGCTATCAGTGTTTTTGCTGAGATTTGACACCTGCTCGACTTCACCATTTTCAGTGGACTCTTTGTGTGTGTGTTTAGATAGACGATAAGAAACAGAGAGAGATATAAACAGGGAAATCAAACAACTTACCCACAATGCCTCCTGCTGATACAACAACATAACCCACACTAAATGAGGAAACTGAGAAATACACAGACAGCAATGACAGAAACCTCAAATGACCAGACATACTCAGATCTAGAAAAGATGGCACACACAGAGTTCAGAAAATTCATTATGAAATTAATTTAACATTACCAGTAAAGCAACAATTCTCTAATTGACTCACAGATTTCACACACCATATCTATATCCAGGTGCCTTCTTATAGAAAGTATGTATCAAAATTCATTTTTAAAAGGGGAGAAAGGAGATGGTTTACCCAGCAAAGCACACACTAAGTAAGTCATGTGTGAGGACCTGGGTTTGAACCTCTGGCCGCGGGAGCTGCATGCATAGGGGAAGTGGAAAAGCGTTGCTGTGGTGTCTCCCCTTTTCTCTCTCTTGATGTCACTATATGGCCTTCATGCTCCTGTTTCAGTTGCTGTGGAGCAACAACAGTGGAGCCTCAGTAAGTCATAGTTGTAAATTGGCAAATTATTAGGCGATTTTTTTTGTGTGTGTGTGTCTCTTTCACAGTCTTTTTGTTGCTAAAACTTGGACCCAGAAGCAGTGTATCTCAGTGCAGATCTAACTTGGTGTCTGTGGTCTCTGTACACTGGCTTTTAATCCCGGGAATCTCTTCCTCACACCCTTTCTTTCCATGAGCCGCATGCGTTTTGTACCCACCTGTGGCTTGGTGAGTTTTTGAAGAGATCCTAGTTGTATTTTATTGAGTTTTCAGGTGATTTTTGGTGTGGAAATCTTGAACTTCCTTTAAAACCTTAACCTTAAATAGTTACTATTTTTTTCCTTTTTTTTGTCTCCAGAGTTATCACTGGGGTTCAGTGCCTACACTATGAATCCACTGCTCCTGGAGGCTGCTTTTCCCCTTTTGTTTCCCTTGTTGTTTATCATTGTTTGCGGGGCAAGCTCTGGAAGGCCTGCCCTGTTCACCTTTTGTCCACCACTCCTTTGGCCACCAGAGAGGTGTCATAGAGGAGATGGGGAACAGGCGTGAGTGTGCAGAGTGACCACTCTGGACACTATGATGGGATAGTGTGTTTATTGAAGAAAAAGGCAGGGTTTATATGGGGTAAAAAGAAGCCAGGTGCTGGGGCAGGGTGCTGGGGCAACAAGCCAAATAGAGGCAAAAGTTTGACAGCAAGAACCAATCAGACATTTTAGACTCTAGCTTCCTTCTAATGACTCCAGCTCTTGACTTCCCCTTACCCAGGGCATGGGACTTAAGAATGAGGAAGGGGCTCTTCGGGTTTATCCACATTCCATTGAGCAAATCAAGTTTATCCAGACTGGGTGGAGGGGGAACAGTTGCAGCCTCTGGGTATAACAAGAGGGAGGGGTGGGGAGACTTACAGATGAACACCTTCCGTCCTCACGTAAAGGTATCCAGGGTTCCAACCAGGCTCAACCCATCGTGTCCTCACAATTGTTGTTGTTATATTATTGTTGTTACTGCTCTCATTGTTGGATAGAACATAGAGAAATCGAGAGAGGAGGGGAAGACAGAGAGGGGGAGAGAGATAGACTGCTTCACTGCTTGTGAAGTGACCCCCCTGCAGGTGGGGAGCCAGAGGCTCTAACCAGGATCCTGCACTGGTCCTTGTGATTTGTACCATGTGTGCTTAACCTGCTGCACTACCACCCATACCCCAAGTATTATTTTTGATAGGACTTTAACAGAATAATTTTTTAAATTTCCATTTTAGTTTTTTTTAATTGATTATAAAGGGATATAATTTATTTGTCATATTATCTTGTATCTTGCAATCTGGCTGAGTTGTTTATGTGTATGTGTATTACTTAGAATCTTTATCGGCATGGCCGCGTAGTGGTGCACCTAGCTGAGCGCACATGTTACAGCGCACGAGGACCCTGGCTTGAGCCCCCAGTCTTCACCTGCAGCGGGAAAGTTTTGCGAGTGGTGAAGCAGGTCTGCAGGTATCTCTCTGTCTCTCTACCTCACTATCTCCCCATCCTCCTCTTAATTTCTGGCTGTCTCTGTCCAATAAATAAAGATAATAAAAAACTTTTAAAAGTAATCTTTATATGCAAACTTTTGTCTTGTATAAATAAAATAGTTTGCTTCTTCATTTCCATTCTATCTCTTATTTATTTCTTTGGCTATCTTATCTTTTGTAAGCCTAACTACTCTCACTAGACCTCTTTTATAATATTTCATAGAACTATCAAGAATTGACACATATGGACCAGAGAGCTAACTTACCAGATTGGGCACATGCCATGCTGTTGGTGTAGTCTAGGTACAAGTGCCAAGACAACAGGAGAAGTATTATTCCAAAAGGGCAAATACTATAGCTGTGGTGCTCACCACACCAATCTCTCTGTATGAATGAATTAGCTCCATGTCTTTAGAAAAACTTCCAAATGTACTACATGATTGCCTGTGCCTGCATTTTGATGATTTTGACAACTTATTGTCTTTCTGGGGGATAGGGTCACAGAAATCTTGACTCTTCTTGTTCTTGAGGTCTCATTCCTCTAGAGTACTACAGAATAAATGTTAGCATTTTTAAAAATATAAAGACCTGGTTTGTTTGTCAATGACTGCAACATTAAATGAGCATCTTTCATTTTAGCGGCAAACTACAACACAGTTCATTAATTTTAGTGAATTATAAAGCTATCAAGCTTAATGATACCTCATGTTAGAAAGATGTTAAGTATTGCATAAGAGGCTGGAGTATCTCAGAAATTTGTTCTATTAGTGATATTTAAGTATTAATTGGAATAATCTTTCTTGCATAACTCAAAGCGCTTCCTAGCAGATGTATCAAAAGTACCAGACTGTACATCCAGGGTTTCTGACTGTGTCGAGTTTATGATATTTTTACTGGAAATCTGAGAGCTATATTTGTGGTATTCAAAATCCATGTACTCACTCTTAATCTTCAAGAGAATAATAATGAGTACTCTTTCCACCGTACTTACCAATTGTTCTGTTCTGTCATGCTAAAAGCGTTCTTGTGTTTCCTATTTAGGTTGCAGTTTGTTGAGTGGCTACAGAAACTCACCAAGTCATTCAATTTCCCTGAAACCCACTTGACCCACATATTCTTTTGGAAAAGCTTACAAATCAGCTCAACCAAGCAGACAGCTTCAAATGTATTCCTGTTGCTCTATACCCAGAGTAAGAATCTTTTAAGACCTAATCAAATGAGTAATACAGGAGGCTACTTTCAAATATTCTTTTCTGGCTTTTTTTTTTTAAGTAGAGAATTCTTTTCAGCAGTCAATTTGTGACTAGTCATTAATGTTCTTTTTCTGGCATGATGTTTAACTCAAATTGAGGGAAAATTGCCTAACATTCCTTGGAGACCAATTGCTTCCAACCAGACTGCTTATTAAATAATTCTAGTTCAGACCTACGATTGTTACAGGCACCTTCATCCTCAATTCACTGAGAACAAGCACATTTTTATTTCATCTAAGCATTAAATTCAGTAAATTAATCCTGGTTCTATGGGTTTGGGTAATAGTTCTTAGAAAATGACTACACTCTGCTCCCTGACTTTCACTGATGAACAGTGAGTACTTTCACTTGTTTTGACCTTGACATCTCAAAGGGGTCTTAATGATACATAATATGTTCAGGTTATTATAGGTACTTCACACAGTTTCCATTTGCTCTCTTTCTCATATTTTGCCAGGTATTTATAGTTGCCTTTATTTATTTATTTATTTATTTTAAAAAGGAGACATTAGCAAAACCGTAGGATAGGAGGGGTACAACTCCACACAATTCCCACCACCAAAACTCTGTATCCCATCCCCTTCCCTGATAACTTTCCTATTCTTTATCCCTCTGGGAGTATGGACCCAAGGTCATTGTGGGATGCAGAAGGTGGAAGGTCTGGCTTCTGTAATTGCTTCCCCGCTGAACATGGGTGTTGACTGGTTGATCCATACTCCCAGTCTGCCTCTCTCTTTCCCTAGTAGGGTGGGTCTCTGGGGGAAGCGGAGCTCCAGGACACACTTGGTAGGGTTGTCTGTCCAGGGAAGTCTGCCAGCATCCTGCTGGCATCTGGATTCTGGTGGTTGAAAAGAGAGTTAACATACAAAGCCAAACAAATTGTTGAACAATTATGGACCTAAAGGCTGGAATAGTGCAGATGAAGTGTTGGGGGGTACTCACTGCAGACTATTGTGTACTTTTGCTTTCAGGTATATATATTTCCCTGGTTTATGCATACATGTGAACATATGCTCTATCTCAGGGGACCAGGTCTATATCTAGGTTTTGGGACTTTGTTAGGAAGTGAACCACCTGGAATGGAATTAGAGAATATATGAAAAGAATGGTCTCACCCGAGTAATGAAGCTGAAGGGTTGTCATTCCACACCTGAAGTCTCTGGACAGAGTCTGAAGTGAAGCATGCTGAGGTGGCACTCGTTGCATTGATTAGGTTGTAATCAGCGGATGCAATATTATTTGATATGAATTGAGAGAAGCATGCAGGAAAGTGGGCCCCACCCTAAGGTTCCAGGACTGGGGGAAATATAGACTCTACAGTGGAAATGTGAAGTTCCTGCTGTCTTACAGGCACTGATGGTCAAAAGGACTGTGTTTCCTCCAGACCCTGCCTTCACTAGTCCTTGGTTCCCACAATTCCTCTAGTAGCATTTATGTCCTATGCGATACATCTGTTGTATGCTTTGTGATGCCAGGAGAATCAAGGCAAAGCCTTCATTTTGTTTACTGTCAAAACACAAAGTATTCCCAACATTTGGATTCATAATAGACTCTCTAAAAATTGGGGCCAGGCAATAGTGACCAGATTAATTGCATATCTTACTATGTGGAAGGAACTGGGTTTACACCCCCCAGTTCTCTACTGTAGGGAGGGGAAGTAATTAAAAAAAAAAAATCATCATCCTCTTTACCTGTTGAAGCCTGACTTCCTTTTTCCCTCCCTTCCTCCCTCCCTTCCCCAAACCAGGATCCTTACAGGTCCTTGCGTTTTGCACCATGTGCGCTTAACCTGCTACACTACCACCCAACTCCCTATCCTTATATATTATAATATATATGATTTATTTATATCTGTGGTGTATTATGACACATGCATGCTTAGACATCATTACATTGTAATCACATGTTTACATGATGCAGTATACATACAAGAAGTTCACAGGCATTTGATGTAAGCATTCTACTTGTTTGAAACCGACAGAGTAAATAGCCTCATGTATTGTTTGAGTGAATGTTTTCATGCTATGTGAAGAACTGTTTTACTAGGAAAGGTTGAAATGAAGCATATCTCTTCTGGGTACTATTTTAGTTAAGGAACTATAAACTCATATATGTCTAGTAAGTACATAAAAGTAGAACTTACATGAACAAAGAAGAAAATGGGAAGAAAAATACATTCTTCTAAGAGAAAACCCAAAAGACCTAATGAAACATGTTAGATGGACTATGAAAGAAAAGTGAGCTTTTTAAAAACCTGTAACTTCTTTTTTTGAACATCTTTCAAGCAGTCATAGTAACCACAGAGGAAAAATTATAGAATAGAAAAAAACAATAAGTAAAAATCCACAGAAAACAAATCCTAATAAAACCAACCAACTAAATATAAAGGCATATGTAACTTAATGGTAGAAAGCAAAAGGATGTTTTATATAAATGACTGCTGTAAATTCTAAGATCAGAGGATATTAAGAGTCATTAAGACATTAAGAGAATAATGTCAACTATGGTTCAATTATGATTTGGTAGATGATTTTAACTATTAAGTACCACTACTTTGAGTACTCTTGAATGCCTTTTTTAGGAATAGAGGCTATTAAAGAACATTAAAACTGGAGGTGACTTTAGAGATTATTCTGGTTTACTCTCTGTATTTTATAAGAGGATAATGAAGACTTGTTGAAGTTAAATCAACTAGTTGTAATAGGGAGATCTTTAAGGTGCAGTTCTTCTTCTAGCGTTTGCCCTTCTTCCATAGCCAGTCAACAGCGTCAGGTTGAGCCTGATGTAAAGTTTCAAGACCTCCTTTGAATCTGGAGAGGTGGCAGTCGTTGACTATGTGGGTCATAGTAGCCTCAGTGGCAGTTCGGGTCGTCTCTGGCTCCCCAGCGATGGAACATAGCGGCGCACCGGCCATGGCCTGTTCGATAAGGTGCAGTAAGAACAGAGAAACCTTCCCTGCCTGCATCACAAGGAGGTCAAAGGAATTTTTGGTGACAACAGAATTTAGAAGGATAACTGGGAGCCAGGCAGTGGCATACCTGGTTGAGTGCATATGTTATAGTGAACAAGGACTCAGGTTCAAGCCCCCTGGTCCTCATCTGCAGGGGGAAGCTTTCCAAGTGCCAAAATAGGACTGCGGGTGTCACTCTGTCTTTCTTCCTCTCTGTGTCCCCTCTCCCTCTTGATTTCTGTCTCTAATAAATAGGAACAGATAATAAAAAAAAACTCAAAAGAAGAAACTTTAAAGAAAGGCTAACTAATAATGTATTTCATACTTAACAAACAAAAATAAATAGACCCTTTTCGTCATACACTTAAAAAAAATTTTTTTAATATTTATTTTATTTATTTATTCCCTTTTGTTGCCCTTGTTGTTTTATTGTTGTAGTTATTATTGTTGTTGTCGTTGTTGGATAGGACAGAGAGAAATGGAGAGAGGAGGGGAAGACAGAGAGGAGGAGAGAAAGATAGACACCTGCAGACCTGCTTCACCGCCTGTGAAGCGACTCCCCTGCAGGTGGGGAGCCGGGGTTCGAACCGGGATCCTTATGTGGGTCCTTGTGCTTTGCGCCACCTGCGCTTAGCCTGCTGCGCTACAGCCCGACTCCTGACCCTTTTCATAATAAGAGAGTTGGCTTTTAAATTTAGTTGGTTGATTTTATTAGGTTTTGTTTTCCGTGGGTTTTTATTTATTGTAGTCTCTATTATATAATTCCCCCCCTGTGTTTTATTGTATTATTTTTATATTTTTAAGTAGCGACAAACCTCAGGACTATAAATAAATACATTCACATTTTTCTAATATTTATACGTCTTCTTTAGCAGCTGCTTCTTCTCTTATTATTATTTTAATGAGTAATACTTTTGAATAAATTAAGTAATTGTATTCTTAAATTTATAGCTTTTGACTTAATAAGCAGGATGTTTCGTCATATCTTTGAAAAGCTTTCATTTAAAAATTTTTGTATTAGCAATATTTGTTATTCTACTGGAGGAAATTAATGAAACTGTTGTTGCCACATGGGTATAGTTTTTTTATCTCCCAGTGACAGGCATTTGATCACCATTATTACTACCAAGTCAAGTCCCTTTTAACCACTGTGCACTGAATACCCTATACCCACCCCAGTCCACCTCCCCCTAGTCCAGAGTCCTTTGCTTTGCTGTAATACACCCTACCCAGTTCAATCTTCACTCACTGTTTCCTTTTTCTTGCCTTGCATCTTAATTAGCACGTAGAAGTGAGATCACTGAGCATTTGTTCTACTTCCCTGTCTTATTTCATTTAATATGATTCCTTCAAATTTCATCTAAGGTTTTGAAAAGGACGATATTCTATATTATATTATATTACATTATATTATATTATATTAGCCACTCTTCTGTTACTGGATATCTAGCTTGCTTCCATGTTTGGGCTATTACAGATTTTTCTGCTTTGAACATTGGTGTACATAAAACACAACATTGGTGTACATAAATCACTTTGGATAGATGTTTTTGTTTACTTTGGATAAATTCCTAGGGGAAATTTCTGGGTCATAGGGTAGATTCCTTTCTAGTGTTCTGAGAAATTTCTAGACTGTTTTCAAGGCATTGAAACATTTTTCATTCCCACCAAAAATATAGAAATGTCCCTCTTTCCCAACATCTTCTCTAGCACTTGTTGTTTCTGTCCCTTCTAATGTATGAGGCTCTTACAGTTGTAAAGTGGCATCTCATTGTTGTCTTTATTTGCATTGCTCTGATAATCAGTGACTTTGAGATGTTTTATGTCTACTGACCACCTGATGTCTTCTGTAGTAAAAACTATATCCTCTCACCATCTTTAGTGGTTTTTTTTTTTTTTGTTACTGAGATTTGTGAGCTTTGAATATATATTTGGTTATTCATCTTCTGTCTGATACATGGCATGCAAAGGTCTTCTCCCATTCTGTAGGGTGTCTTTCTGTTTCAGTGATAGTTCCGTTGGCTGTACAAAAGCTTTTCAGATTGATATAGATTTACTTTCGTTTTTGTTTCCTTTATTTTATATTTATTTATTTATTCATTCATTCATTCATTCATTTATTGGATAGAGACAGCCAGAAGTGGAGAGGAAAAGGGGAGGTAGAGAAAGAGAGAAACAGAGAGACACTTACAGCCCAGCTTCACCAGCACAAAAGCTTTCCCCCTTCAGGTAGGGAACAGGGCATCTAACCTTGGACCTTACACACTGTAATGTGTGCGCTTAACCAGTTGTTAAGCGGCCCCTTGTCTTCCTTGCTTTTGGACTTGACTCTTCAAGGTTGTTTTCAAAGCACTTTGGAGTGTCCTTCCAATGTTTTCTTCTATGTATTTTGTGATTTCTGTCCATGCCTTTGATCCATTGGAGTTGACTTTTGCGCATGGTGATATGTGGTAGCCTAATTGCATTCTTCTGTACATTTCCATTAGATTTTTCCATTACCATATGTTGAAAAGACTTGCATTCTTCATTTGAGGTTTTGATTCCTCTTGTCAAAAATTAACTGTCTGAAGTTGTGGGAGCTTATTTCTGGGCTTTCATTCTATTTTTCTGGCCCTTATGTGTCTATTTTTGTTCAGATATACCAGGCAGTTTAGATTATGAACACCTGTATTATACTTTGTGGTTAGGAAGCAAGGGCGGTTTGGTGATTCTGGGCATTTTGTCATTCCAGATAAATTTTTGTAGCATTTTCTCTGTTTCCTTAAAGATACTTCTTAGAACCTTGATAGACAGGGAATAAATTATCTGTATAAGGGATTTAATTACATCTTTATAAGTAGTCATTTAAATAATGTTCTAGTCCATGAGTTCAGTATACTTTTTCATTTATTTGTATCTTTTTCTGTTTTCATAAGTAGTGATACATAATTTTCATTGTATCATTCTTTTACCTTCTTTGTTATGTTTATCCCAAGATACCTGACTGCTTTTGCTGATACCATAAATACGATTGATTTTTAGATCTCTTCTTCCTCTGGTTTAGTGTTTACTTAGCAGAATGCTACTGATTTTTGTATGCTAACTTAGTATTCGGACACTGTACTATATATTGTTTAACAATTTCTAGACACTTTCTGATAGCTTCTTTTGAATTTTGTTTTATTTTATATTATAATTTTTCAGATAGAGACTAGGAGGCAGCAAGCATGAGAGACCACAGCTTGTGTGACTCAGGTTCAGGGGGGGAATAAAAGAAAAATAAATAAATAAAATAAAACAGAAGGGGGGAACCCAAGTGTAAATATACAGAGAAGAAAAGAAATAAACAAGCAGAAAGTACACACACACAGGAAACACAGATAAATAACAGAATTAGATACTCAGAAATAACAACAACAAAAAGACAAAAAATAGGGTCAGAAGAAACCAAAAACTTGAAAAAATATCAAAACAGATCACACACAAGTACACAAACACACACACAACTTAGCTGGGTAGGATGAAGTTTTGTTTTTTTTTAATTTTTTTATTTATAAAGAGGAAACATTTACTAACCATAGGATAAGAGGGGTGCAGTTCTACACATTTCCCACCACCAGAACTCTGTATCCCATCCCCTCCCCTGATAGTTTTCCTATTCTTTTACCTTCTGGGAGTATGGACCCAAGGTCATTGTGGGATGCAGAAGGTGGAAGGTCTGGCTTTCTGATGAACATGGGTGTTGACAGGTCGCTTCAGACTCCCAGCCTGCCTCTCTCTTTCCCTAGTGGGGAAGGGCTCTGGGGAAACGGAGCTCCAAGACACATTGGTGGGGTTTGTCTGTCCAGGGAAGTCTGGTCGGCATCATGCTAGTATTGGGAACTGGTGGTTGAAAAGAGAGTTAACATACAAAGCCAAACAAATTGTTGACCAATCATGAATCTAAAGGCTGGAGTAGTGCAGATGAAGAGTTGGTGGGTGCTTCATTTTGTAGATAGCTAGTAGGCATATTTTAATTATATTCCAAAGGGACTGTGGCTATACTAGTGTTTTTATTTTGTTGTTGTTGTTGTTGTTTTCTTTTTTTTTTTCCCCGAGCCTGAAATCTGATATGCAGGTAGACCCAAGTTATTGTCTGGGGAGATATCATGGCTGGAAAAAGGACCAGAAAGCTGCATCAGAGAAAAGAGTAGCTCCCTAACATGGGAAAGGTATATAAATATTGTTGACTGAAAACCCCATCTATTTGATGTGATCTGGGGCCCATATTCAGCCTAGGAGGCTATGTGACCTCTGCATCCCTGTAGATCTGAGATCACATTCTGTGATCATGAGTAGGAACATTCCAAGCTGCCCCAATATTGGCCCATCTTCCTCAGGAAGGAATTTTTAAAGAGTGGCTTGGGCTTCCAAGTCCTTTGCGGCTGCACGCTGGTATGAGTGAAGTTTCAATGGAAATGATGGTGATGGTTCGAACTTGTTCTTTTTTTTTTTTTTAATTATCTTTATTTATTTCTTTGGATTGAGACAGCCAAAAATCGAGAGGGAGGGGGGTAATAGAGAAAGAGAGAGAGAGACAGAGAGACACCTGTAGCCCTGCTTCACCACTTGTGAAACTTTCCCCCTGCAGGTGGGGGCCGGAGGGTTGGAACCCAGGTCCTTGCGTACTGTAACATGTCCCCTCAACCAGGTGCACCACCACCCGGCCCCGGTTCTTGTTCTTTAGTTAAGTCACAAACCACACTCCTAGATTGGTAGAACTGTCCTGTTGGGGGTGCAGTGGGGGGCTGTGTAGAAAGTAGCAGGCGACTGTTCTAACCCTTCTCTCAACTTGGAGGATCTGGATGCAAAGTCCCGAGAAGTTACCTTGGCACTCAGGCAGATAGCTAAGATCACTTTTGCTGTATTTTTAAAAGAAAATAGATGTACACCATATTATCATTAATAACTTGAATACTGATAATGTGTTGAAATGATATCTTGAACTTATTAGCTTGAATAGATGTTATTATTCTGTTTCTTTTCCATTTTTTATTGGGGGGTTAATGGTTTACAATAAATAAAATTTTTGATAAAAAAAAAAGATCACTTTCTGCTTCCTAGCCTCTTTTACACAGAGAGCTCCAGTGGAGTTGTGCTCAAAGTCCTGAGCTGCTTATTTGACTCAGCCACTTATCTGTTTGAATCAGCACTTTGTCTTGGAGATATGCAGATATGCAGATCAGACTGGTTCAGTTTCGCAGCCTCCAGGGCAAGGCAGAGTCCCAACTGAGCACTGCCACAATGATGCACAGAAACTCAGACAGTTCATTCTACCCTCTTTGCAAGACTGGGAAAATGTTGTAAAGTTGTCCTGAATGTGGGGCAGAAAGACTTGCCTCTGGTTTGAGACTACCTAACTAGGGCACTATAGAGGGGGCCCCAGGCCAACACTTTATCACCCAGTGCTGGAGAACACACCCTGTAATCCCTTCACTAGTAGAGCCAGAGGCAGAGAGGCAGAGAAGCCTTCCAGCTTTCAGGACTCTAGGCTAAGGACTAAAGATAAAACTGATCAATCTACAATTAAGCAAAGGAATTAGTCCACAGGAGTTCAAGATGGGTGGTCACACATTCACAAAGAAGGAGAGACAGAGGAATTGAGAGGGTGAGAGGAGAGTCAAAGAGGGAGATAGAGGGCACCTGCAGCCCTGCTTCACCACTGTGAAGCTTTCCCCATGCTTGTACACTCTAATGTAGGAGCTTAGCCAGGTGTGCCACTGCCTGGCCACTTGCCCTTATTTCTTGCTAGCTGGAGTGTGAGATCTTGACTGCTCTGGGTCTGGAGCTTGGAGTGGGTGCCCTTCCTCTTTTTTTTCAGCCTCTCCCTCAGCACTTCCCATTTCTACAGCAAGGACTCATTGATGCAGTACTCTATGCTTGGTTGTCAGCCTTTCTCCTTTATGGATGTATTCTTTAGCCTCTGTCTGTGCAGATCATTCTCCCCAGAATGTAGGCTCTTCTCCTCCTTCTCCTTCTCCTTCTCCTTCTCCTTCTCCTTCTCCTTCTCCTTCTCCTTCTCCTTCTCCTTCTCCTTCTCCTTCTCCTTCTCCTTCTTCTCCTTCTCCTTCTCCTTCTCCTTCTCCTTCTCCTTCTCCTTCTCCTTCTCCTTCTCCTTCTCCTTCTCCTTCTCCTTCTTCTTTTCCTTCTCCTCTTTCTCCTTCTTCTTCTCTCAGTTCTCTCCTGCCTATTGTGTAATTCCATTGTGGTTTCCCTAGCAGCTAAGAACAACAAGCCTGTTTTCTAGCAGCTATATTGGATGCCCCTCAGGAGATATAATTTAAAGTGGTGAGAAGGCAAGCAGAAGAGTGGGAAAGCTAGGGAGAGTGAGGCTCTAGTTAGCAGAACTGATTTTGTTTAAACTACTTTATTTAGTCTCACTTTGAAATTTTTAGACATGTAAATATAGACCTGTAGAAAAGCAGTCATTTCTTCATCCTATTCATTAACATGCATATAGACTGTTGAGAAATGCCAGGTTATGTTTTTTATAATACTCATAAGAAATTTCAAAATGTATAATGTTAACACACTTAGAATGGAATCTGATTGCTTCTTATAATGAGCATATGGAAAACAAAGAAGACTAAATCATAACTTTGACAGATGTGTTTTTATTTTATTTTATTTTTTGAACAGTAAAAGGAGATTTAATCTAGTGTTCAGGGATGGTTTTACAAGTATACTTTACAGTTTCCTCCCATACCCCATAGCCCACTCACTTCCTTCCCTCACAAAATTGCACTGAGAATATTACTGACTGCTGAGAAGTTGTGTTGAAGTACAATGTATATTGAAAAGCATAAACCATGCATAATGAAAACACAATCATTTTCCATTGCCTGATTAACATTTATGAGGTGGGATTATCTCCTGGTCCTAGATGGGAATTTAAGAAGGGTACTCATGACTCTTCACTTTACTCTTATGTACTAAGCATGTCTACAGTCATCATTAAGTGACTGTCTCTGTTAAGGATATCTGTTCCAAGATACACATTGGTTCTTTAATGTTCATTCTCAGGTAAAACTTTCTCTGAGTCAATGAAGGATGATCTCCACTGCTTAGCAAGCAGGACCTTTTCAGAAAGGCCTTCCACAGATTGTTTGCTGTAGCTTTTGTTCCTCTAGGACTGGCATGTAACAGAGAGGAAAGGAAAATGGATTCCCCAAAATTACTTCCTTGAAGATGGCCAACTATCTGCTGATAGAGGCAGTGTTCTCCTGAATTCTTCAATTTTCCCATTCCTAAGTGCCCCTCTAGTGAAGAATCACTTGATAGCAAGAATGCTCCCCACCTCTTCAGTGTAACATTCTTCCAGCATTTATTATGATAGTGGCCTGCCTCACCAGTGGTCTGCTCATGAAAATCCCTTTCTTTCCCTACTTCTCTGAAATAAGACCTTTAGTGTCTCCAGATATAATCCTTATATATCTTATGACCTGTCTTTGATCTGGGGAAAACAGACAAAGAAGCAGAGAGTAGAATGGCTGTTTTTAAGGGGCAGTGGGGAGAAGTTGGTAATGGAGCACAAAGTTTCAGTTATTCAGAGTAAGTATTTTTCTGGAGATTTGTTGACAACAACAATTAAATTATAATCCACAGTATTTATATATTTAAATTTTGTGAAAAGATAGATTTTTACATTTGTTAAACATACATACACTAAAAAGATAACTTTGAGAGGTGATTGGCAAAGTTAATTCAGTTGATTAGAGTCATAATGTGTAACCTGCCAGTCTTTATAACTAAAATATTTAATTTCTAGTTGTTATAGTTCAATAAAAATTATATTTTGCTACAACTATATTTATTATCTCAAAATATGAAGTGAAAAAATTGTTGAATGGATGAAAGAAGTTTTGATTTCGGGGCATGTGATGGCGCACCTGGTTGAGTGCACACGTTACAGTGCTCAAGGATCCAGGTTCAAGCCTCTGGTCCCCATCTGCAGGGGGGAGCTTTTTAAATTTTTTAAAATATTTATTTATTCCCTTTTGTTGCCCTTGTTTTATTGTTGTAGTTATTGTTGTTGTTGTTGATTTCATTGTTGTTGGATAGGACAGAAAGAAATGGAGAGAGGAGGGGAAGACAGAGAGGGAAAGATAGACACCTGCAGTAGACCTGCTTCACCACTTGTGAAGTGACTCCCCTGCAGGTGGGAGCCAGGGGCTTGAACCGGGATCCTTACGACAGTCCTTGCGCTCTGTGCCACTGTGCTTAACTTGCTGTGCTACCTCCTGACTCCCAGGGGGAAAGTTTTTAAGTGTTGAAGAAATGCTGCCGGTGTCTTTCTCCCTCTCCATTCTTCTTTTTCTGGCGTTTGCCCTTCTTCCGTAGCCAGTCAACAGCGTCAGGTTGAGCCTGATGTAAAGTTTCGAGACCTCCTTTGAATCTGGAGAGGTGGCAGTCATTGACTATGTGGGTCATAGTCTGTCTGTAGCCGCAGGGGCAGTTCGGGTCATCTCTGGCTCCCCAGCGATGGAACATAGCGACGCACCGGCCATGGCCTGTTCAATAGCGATTGAGGAGGGCCCAATCATAATGTGCTAGGTCAAAGCCGGGTTGACGCTTGCTTGTTGCTGCTTGTTGCTGGCTTTGAAAGTGACTGGGATCCATGTGGATTCAGTCGGCTAGGAAGGATCCTCAGTTTCCCCAATGAATGGGTACTCACGGGATGCACCACGGGAAGGTCGATCCAATCCCTCTCCATTACCCCCTCCCTCTTGATTTCTGGCTGTCTTTCTCTAATAAGTAAATAAAAGATAATAAAAATTTTTAAGAAAAAAGAAGTCTTGATTTCTTTACTTAGACATAGAGAAGAGGTTTGCTTTATTTTTCTATTTCTTTCTTTCTCATTAGAAAAGAAGAAACCTTAGCCTATTCTTTACTCTCTAAATGTTTGGATGGTAGGTATACCAACTTTCCTTCTTCCCTACAATTACATGTAGCAAACTCTGCCTAGCAGAATGTAAACCTCACTCATTTGATAAGAAGGAAAAATGGGGAGGGAAGCTTTCTCTTTAGAGATTGTGTATCAAATTCCCTTTTATTATGGGCTCTCTATTATCTCCAGTTTCTCTGTTGTCCACCTCTATATTCTGTTGGGTCAGAATTAACATTAAAAGTAATTTCAGTATTGCTTATTGAAAACACAGGCCATGTTAGGTTTAAACTTAGCATCACAAATGTTTGTTGAGGATGTGATGCTTGGAAATCTGAATGAATAAAGTTAAACAGGTAAAGGAGAAGTTCTTTAATTTTTTTAAGAGTTTTTTTTAATATTTATTTATTCCCTTTTGTTGCCCTTGTTTTATTGTTGTTCTTATTGATGTCGTTGCTGTTGGATAGGACAGAGAGAAATGGAGAGAGGAGGGAAGACAGAGAGGGGGAGAGAAAGATGGACACCTGCAGACCTGCCTCACCGCTCGTGAAGCGACTCCCCTGCAGGTGGGGAGGCAGGGCTCAAAACAGGATCCTCAACAGGTCCTTGTGCTTTGTGCCACCTGTGCTTAACCCGCTGTGCTACTGCCCAGTTCCCTAGCTCTTTCATTTTGAAGCCAGGGAAAAGTACCTGAGAAAAGTACCTTGCTAAGTCTGGGGAACTAAGCAGGGTCAGTTATAGGAGTTTATGACTGACCCTAGTCAAAGGAAAATCTTTGAGTGGTTTGAAGCTGGAAAGCTTCAACATCATATAGGTGTTTATATTTTATTAGATTCCAGAGTGGAAGTTGACTATGAAAGGGATATGGTTCAAATTGTAACAGAGCCAGAAAACTAGAGGTCTATAAGTAAACTTTATTTTCCTTTCCAAATACATAACTGTACAAAAATGTGTGTGTGTGTGTGTGTGTGTGTGTGTGTGTGTGTGTGTTTTGCATGATGCAGGCCTATCTTAGAGAACATAACCTTATATAATGGGAGTTTTAAAAGGAACAGCGGGAATGTGAGATATGCCAGAAACATAAGGAAGAATACCAGATGATCTCACTTGGAAGTTCATTTTAAGAAACAAGCAAGAAAATGCAAGACACAGGGTGAAATTTGGACTAGGCACAGCCAAGGACTCAGGATGGACGGGGTAAAGGGAAAGGGCTAAGTAGGCACTGGGGACTGAGTGCAAGATGGTAGAGGAATAAATAAGTTGATGGTGGGAATGGCATACAGACATCAGTCATGGAAAGATAAGAAGCTATACTAATGTGGCAACGATTGACTTGAAAGTCACCATTTAAAGAAACACAACAACAAAAACCTTTAAAAAGGATTAGGAAAGTGTGCAGGAGACTTTGAGAGATGAAGCCTCTATGCTTCCTCATTGCATCATAATTAGTATAATTTAATTAACCACTCTTACCTAGTGCAATGTTACAAACTTTTATTGACAGTAGACAGATGAACCAAAATTGGCTATTTTAAACTCTATTTCAGAGTCATGAAGAAAACTTATGAGAATGAAGAACAGTTTCTGTGAAATAGTTGTGGACTGGGACTAGGAAGGGACATTGGGGAGAGGATAGATTGAAACTTTTAAGATATAATAATAGTAGTAATATAAAAAATATAACCAAGAATATCATGACCAAATCTGTACTAGTGGGGTTTTAAATTATGTCAAATTGGCATTGAGTTTTTAATTCTTAATTAGAAATTATATAAATGATGTTGCTCCTTGATAGAGAAAAAGCAAATTTGGAGAAGAAATTGGTATGCATAATTTTAGAAAAACTTAAGTTTGAATGCATTTCAGATACCACAGTGCCATTAGGTAGAATTTTTTTTTTCATGTAAGAAAATTGAGACCACATGTTTTATAATTTTCACTTTTCAGAAGCTGGAACTCTCTGGTTCACATCATTATTTTTTTGCATACTATTTTAAATAATCCAGTAAGATAATCTTTAAATATGGACCATCTAAAACAGAATCATAATTATAATAGCTACAATAGGGAATATACTTAAGATATTAACAAAATTTAGACTAAGATAAACAATTAGCCTTGCAAATAAGAAGAAAGTAGTGAGTAAAAGAAAATGCAAGTCTAAAAAGCTGAATAAGGGCAAGAGACTGGCATACTTTAACGATGACTCTTTAGTCACTATCAGGCCACCCCATCCACTGGGGTCCTATTTGGGGAGTCCTGAGATTCCCAAACAGACAAGATGGGCCTAGACCTCAAATTAATCCCTCTCTCCATTGTTACTGGTCATTCCAATTCGGAACAAGACAATAGACCCCTTTGAGGGCCCCCATAGGACCTTGCCCTCAACTTGGATCAACAATGGTAGAGAATGTTCCATCCTCTGAAGGGAGGCTGGACAATATACTCTATGCTACACCTGAGGAAGATGGGTCCTGATATTGAGGCAGCTTGGAACATTCCTACTTATGGCCACAGAATATGATCTCAGATCTACAGGGATGCAGAGGTCACATAGGCTCCTAAGCCGAATATGGGCCCCAGACCAAATCAAATTGATGGGGTTTACAGTTAACAATATTTATATACCTTTCCCATATTTGAGAGCTACTCTCTTCCCTGATCCAGCTTTCTGGTCCTTCTGCCAGCCATGACATCATCTCCCCATACAATAATTAGGATTCACCTGCATATCAGATTTCAGCCTCAGAGGAAAAAAAAAACTAGTATAGCCACAAGCCCTTTGGAATATAACTAAAATATGCCTACTAGCTATCTACAAAATGAAGCACCCACCAACTCTTCATCTGCACTATTCCAGCCTTTAGATCCATGATTGGTCAACAATTTGTTTAGCTTTATATATTAACTTTCTTTTCAACCACCAGGTTCCAGATGCTAGCATGATGCCCACCAGACTTCCCTGGACAGACAACCCCACCAATGTGTCCTGGAGCTCCACTTCCCCATAGCCCTTCCCCACTAGGGAAAGAGAGGGGCAGACTGGGAGTATGAAGTGACCTGTCAACACCCATGTTCAGCAGGGAAGCAGTTACAGAAGCCAGACCTTCCACCTTCTGCATTCCACAATGACCTTGGGTCTATACTCCCAGAGGGTTAAAGAATAGGAAAACTATCAGGAGAGGGGATGGGATACAGAGTTCTGGTGGTGGGAATTGTGTGGAGTTGTATCCCTCTTATCCTGTGGTTTAGTCAATGTTTCCTTTTTATAAATTAAAAATAAATTAAAAAAAAGAAAATGCACATCTATAGGTGAGAGTTGATTTGAGATTATGACTTCTTTATAGGTTAAGATAAAATTGTTTGGTGCTGACGTTCCTTAAATTTGGTGTGATATCTTAGGAAATCTCTGTGTTTCCTTGACATCTAAACACAAGTTGTTATTACTACTGCAACTACAACAACAACTACTACTACTAATTGAGGAATGTGATAAATTTCTTATTTGAGCTACTAGTACAATTGATTTCATGGGACCAGGTGGTTAAGTGTTTGTGTTACCATGGACCCAGATTCAAGGCCCAGTCCCCACCTACAGGGGACAGCTTTACTAGTGATGAAGTTGTGCTATAAATGTTTCTCAGTCTTTCTCTTTTCCTCTCCATTCCATTTCCCTTTAATTTCTCTCTGTCCTATCAAATAAGTACATAAATAAAGGATTTTTTGTTTTGTCTCCAGGATTATTACTGGGGCTCAGTGCCTGCACTATGAATCTACTGTTCCTGGAGGTCATTTTCCCCATTTTGTTGCTCTTGTTATTATTATTATTATCATCATTGTCATTGCTGTTGTTGTTGCATAGGACAGAGAGAAAAGGGGAGATAGGGCGGGGGGGAGGGGAGAAAGATAGACACCTGCAGACCTGCTTCACCGCCCATGAAGCGACCTCCACCCACCCCGCAGGTGGGAAGCCAGGGGCTTGAATCGGCATCCTTGTGCTTCACACCATGTGTGCTTTAACTACTGCACTACTGCCCAACCCCCTAAATAAAGTTTTTAAAAACAAAAAAACAAATAAAGCTGATAAGTAGTATCAGTTTACCTATGGGGTTGTTAGGGAAGTCATGACATACTTTTTGTATGTGAAGATTCTTGAGATACATTTTGTAAATATGTATTTGGGAGACCTAGAAAATAAAAGCTATAGTGAATGCTATATTGTTTCTTGCTACTTAAAGCCTCTCACTAAATAATTTGTCCTCATATCTCATTTTGATCTTTACATCAAAAGTTGTTTTATACATTTATTACTTAGAGCACTTAGAAAATTTACTGAAAGAACAATGTAAAGAGATTGCTTTAAAATACTTTGAAGAATTCAAATGATTTGTATGTCAATATGAAATTAGAAGGAGAACAAAGAAATAAAATAGTAGGCTCTGATACTACCCAAATATTACCTTTCAAAGCTTTGGAGATCTCCCTTTTAATTTCTGAATAGAAGGTGTAGGCTTTCTTTCTAAACATGCCTGTAGATTTAGGGGAATCTTGGCAAAGAGCAAACACTTGGATTCCTTATGGCAGAACCTTTGTTCTCTGCGAGGAAGATTGCTATTCCAGTTACAGTACTGCTTTGCTACAAACAGGCTGTTCTTTTGTTATTTCCTAGTTGTCTATTATGGAAGCTTACAGATGTACCTTCTCTTGTTAGCAAGGCAAAGATACCTATTATTTGGAGGTGGGCTGATAGAGTAGTGGTTATTCTTCCTTGCATTATTGAAGGATCTCATGTTTAAAGCTACAGAAAACAAATCTTGGCTTGTGAATATCAGAAAGCTTTTCAAATGGCCATATGCCAATAAAAAATATAGTTTTTTGTTTGTTTGTTTGTTTGTTTTTACCAGAGCACTGCTCAGCTCTGGCTTATGGTGGTACAGGGGATTGAACCTGGGACTTTGGGGCCTCAGGCATGAGAGTCTATTTGTATAACCATTATGCTATCTACCCCTGAAAAAACATAGTAATATTTCTAATCACCCTCATAATTTACTTTCAATTACAAGTGACAATAATTATGACAGTGATTCTTAGTTTTATAGTGAAACCAGTAGGATTAATATCAGTTCAATTGTTTAATATAGAAATAACCTCAACAGAACAACACTAATACCCTTTTAAATGATTCACCTATATTTATTATTATTTAAATTATTCTGCCCTTTACTGACCCAAAAAGATTACTTGAATTTCCACTACAAGAATAAATAAATATAATTGACAGATGTCAGCCATGAAAGTGTCCACTGACAAATGAATAAACAAAATATAGTGTGTGTTTACTATGCAATGTTATTCAGCCATAAAATCAAGAAATGTTTTTAACTAGTGCTACAACATGGGTAAATCTTGAGACCTGCCAGGATAGCCTGAGGGTGCTTCTTCCCGAGCTAGTGCTCTCTGGGTTGGAGAGAACTCAACTGGAGCTGATCTAGGCTGCTGCGTGGGAGAGGGATCAGGAACTCGTGCCGCACTAACTTTGCAGGAGATACACTTTGGAACTTTCGGAGCCGGAAAGCAATTTCCAAGTGTCTTGAATCAGAAGAGCAGCTGTTTTTATACTCTCCAAGTAGGGTGGAAACAGGATGTGATATAGATAGGGTGGAGTGAAAAGTGACTGGTGGAAGATCAGGGTGTGACAAGGAGAGGATCAGGGTGTGACAAGGAGAGGGGGTGGAGCAGGTGAGAATTCTACCACTAAACCACCAATGCCCTGGAGGGAGTGTGGTGCTTTATGTAAATGTAAAAGTGATTTATGTGAATAGACCAAAGCTTTGAATGGGATTAAATCTATCCCTATATAGGCATATGGTTAAGCAGAAGCCAGGGGGAGCTGGCATACTATCCAACAGAGACCATCATACTATGTGTAATAAACCAGCTACAAAAAGACAAATATTGCTAGAAAAGCCAGACTCACAGAGTCAGAAAGTATAGTTTTGGTTGGTAGGGAAGCTATCATTTAATTGATACTGAGTTTTCATTTTGTTAGATGTAAAGAGTCTTGGAGATAGGCTGCTCAACAATGTGAATGCACTGATTACTTAAAAAGGATTAAAATGCAAACTTCGTTTTATGTATTTTACTACAGTGAAGAGTAAATTTAAGTATTTCTTCTTTGCCTTTCTTCCCTCGATTATCTGTCAAAAAATAAAGGTATAAAAAGAAGTAAAGGAAGGAAAGGATATTGTGGGTTGTACTTTTCAAGGGAGTCTGTACGGATACTGTAGCTCATGATATCAAAATAAATTGTGTTAGTAAACATGGGGAGGAGGGGAGGGTCTGGACGGTGGTACATGTGGTTAGGTGCATGTGATACCATGTACAATGACCGAGGTTCAAGCCCCCGGTCCCCACCTGCAGGGGGAAGGCTTCAGAATTGTTGAAGCAGTGCTGCGGGTCTCTCTGTCTTGCTCTCCCTCTCTAGCTCCCCCTCTCAATTTCTTTCCATTCTATCAAATAAAATAAATAAAGTTAAAAAAAATAAAAGGGGGGCCCGGTGATGGCACACTTGGTTGAGTGCACATAGTACAGTACACAAGGACTTGGGTTCAAGCTGCCAGTCCCCACCTGCATGGGTAAGGTTACACAAGTGTGGCAAGTTTGCTGCAGGTGTCTCTCTGTCTCTTTCCATATCTGTCTCCCCCTTCCTCTCAATTTCTGTTTTTGTCTATCAAATAAATAAGCAAAGAAAAACAAACAAATACATAAAATAAACATGAGGAAAAGGCAGGTAAGAGTCAAACATGCCTAGAAATGCAGTTGTGTGGGGAGTTAAGTCCTGGCTAGGGGAGTAAATGACAGGAAGTAGATGCTTTCAATGATTATTAAGGTAAGCATGTACAAGGTTTTTAAATGCTACATTAAATAAAATGGATTTTAATGTATAATTTGTGAGGAAATATTGAAAACAGCCTTGCATACCCTACAATACGGTTGTCATAGAGTCACTTTCTCATGCCATAGTTTATATACATCCCTGGATAAATGGAATGTGACTGCAGAATGTGTGGTTTCTTTTCCCTATAAAATATTTACATATCACCTACAGAATGCAAAATAGTTATTTTTACATAAGGAAATTACTGCATTAAAAAATCAGTCGCTGATGTTATAACATCTTTATCACTAAAGGTAATGAAACTAATATGTCTTAATTTAATCTTTGACTATATCTCTAAGTGTTGCCTCAGTTCCTTGTACCCAGTGATTATCAAATGAATCAAATAAAAGTATTATGCTCCTTAATATAAATGTTTTCCCTTGAAAATTATGTCTCTAGGACTTTACTTCTTAATCCAGATAGACAGCCAAAGGTGGTGCTAAATCATTGCTAGATAATTTAATCTCACAATTCTTTCTAAATAATTCCCCTTAAGGCTGCTACTCAGCATAGATACTTTTAATAGAATTGACACTTAGAATAAAACTGAATGTTTTAGAAGTATGCATTATTTTTGAAAGAAATAGTAGTATAAGCAAAATTCCAAAGGCATTAAGGGAACTTCTCCTAGTAATTGAGGATATAACTGAGGCCCCAGTGGTCACATGCTTATTCCTTGGAACTACCTTACTCCAAAGCGGGCAGTGTTTGTGTGTGTGTGTGTGTGTGTGTCTAACTACTCTTTTCCTCTACTCATTCTCTTTCTCACAATAAATAAATAAGCAATCAAAATAAAATGAAAATAAATAAATAAGCAAATCTTAAAAATCAAAACAGCTCCATTTCTTTGTACCGCTTCACTAATCTGTTGAAAATTAAAGTTTTGAGTGTGTTTAATAGGAGGCAATCCTTGACTTTCTACTGAGAATAACAAAATTTCCTTGCTATTATATTCTTTGGCAATATTTTACTTCCTTAGCATTATATTCTCTGGTAATATTTTATGACAGGCTAACTTCTTCTTTTTCTCCTTCTTCTCCTTCTCTTCCTCCTCCTCCTCTTTTTTATTGCTACCTGGGTTATCACTGGGGGTTCAGTGCCCACACTATGAATCTCAGTTTTCTGAGGCCATTTTTTCCTTTCTATTTCGTTTGATAGGACAGAGAGAAATTGAAAGAAGATAGGGAGATAAAGAGGGAGACAGAAAAACACCTGTGAACCTGCTTCACTGCTTGTTCTTCAAGCATCCTGAAACTCTCCAGCTGTATAATATCATAATTTTGCTTATATCACTAATAATGTTATTTTTAATTAAACATGTGCTTCTTTGTTGCAAAACCACATTTGGAACAGCTTGTTCCTTATCTATTTAACCTCCACTATGAAAATTTTCCTTCACTTTTTACTAAGATTTGAGCTTTTTAAAGGATGTGTTGCTATTCTTTTGAAAACCTACTAAAATATTCACTAATGTTACCCATTCCTAGAAAAGGAAATTGAAGATCAAGAAAGTATAATGTGGCACCGCTTAAAAACAAAACAAAACAAAACAAAACAAAAAACTAGAGGCAAAACGGGAAAGGAAAAGACCCATATCAATATCGACACGGCAACTCCAGCAAGCCCACCACCATTGGCCATCTCATCTACAAATGTGGTGAGATCAACAAGAGGAGCAATCGAGAAGTTGGAGAAGGAGGCTGCTGAGATGGGCAAGGGCTCCTTCAAGTACA
Organism: Erinaceus europaeus; assembly: GCF_950295315.1. Taxonomy (NCBI): domain Eukaryota; kingdom Metazoa; phylum Chordata; class Mammalia; order Eulipotyphla; family Erinaceidae; genus Erinaceus; species Erinaceus europaeus. The sequence goes on from NC_080168.1 coordinate 22,771,872, forward strand.
CCTGGGTCTTGGGCAAGCTGAAGGCTGAATGTGAACTTGGTATCATCATTCCTATCTCCCTGTGGAAATTGAGACCAGCAAGTACAACGGTGACCATCATAGATGCCCCAGGACACAGAAACTTCACCAAGAACGTGATCATAGGTAGATCTCAGGCCGACTGCGCTGTCCTGATTGTGGCTGCTGGTTGGTATTGGTGAGTTTGAAGTCAGTATCTCCAAGAACGGGCAGACCCGTGAGCACGCCCTTCTGGCTTCCACGCTGGGTGTGAAAAACTCATTGCTGGTGTCAACAAAATGGATTCCACCCACCTCTCCAGATCCTTGCTCCACTAGGGAAAGAGAGAGACAGGCTGGGAGTATAGATCAACTGCCAAAGCCTATGTTCAGTGGAGAAGCAATTACAGAAGCCAGACCTTCCACCTTCTGTACCTCATAATGATCCTGGATCCATGTTCCCAGAGGGATACAGAATAGGAAAGCTTTCAAGAGAGGAGATGGCGTATGGAGTTCTGGTGGTGGGAATTGTGTGGAATTGTACCTCTCTTATCCTATGGTCTTGTCAATATTTCCATTTTATAAATAAATTTTTAAAAGCCCTCTGGTGGTAAAAAACAAAACAAAAACAAAAAAAAAAAAAAGAAAAGAAAAGTATAGTGCAGTTTATTTAAAATATTTAAAAATTTATAAAGCAATTTATTTTAAAATCAAAGTTAGAAAATAAAAGAGGTGGGGATGGGCAGTAGCACAGGGGGTTAAGCGCACATGTTGCAAGGCACAAGGACCAGCGTAAGGATACTGGTTCAAGTCCCCATCTACCCATCTGCAGGGGTGTCGCTTCACAGGTGGTGAAGCAGATCTGCAGGTCTATCTCTCTGACTTCCCCCTCTCGATTTCTCTATGTCTTATCCAAAAACAATGACATCAATAATAATAATAACCACAGCAACAATAAAACAACAAGGGTAACAAAAGGGGAAAAATAAAAGCCTCCAGGAGCGGTGGATTGGTGCAGGCATGGAGCCCCAGCAATAACCCTGGAGGCAAACAAAAAAAAAAAAGAAAAGAAAAGAAAAGAGGCAAGGTCTGGTCTAACTCTAACACTCTAACAAGCACATCCTTTTTTCTTTTTAAATTATTTAATAGGGCAATAATGACTTACAAAGCAATTTTGGTCACATAGGTGCAATCTCTCAACATCCCTCGGTGGGAATTCATACATCACTTTTTTTTAAATTTATTTTTTATTTAAGAAAGGATAAATTAACAAAACCATAGGGTAGGAGGGGTACAACTCCACACAATTCCCACCACCCAATCTCCATATCCCATCCCCTCCCCTGATAGCTTTCCCATTCTCTATCCCTCTGGGAGTATGGACCCAAGGTCGTTGTGGGATGCAGAAGGTGGAAGGACTGGCTTCTGTAATTGCTTCCCCGCTGAACATGGACGTTGACTGGTCGGTCCATACTCCCAGTCTGCCTCTCTCTTTCCCTATTAGGGTGTGTCTCTGGGGAAGCGGAGCTCCAGGACACCTTGGTGGGGTCTTCAGTCCAGGGAAGCCTGGCTGGCATCCTGATGGCATCTGGAACCTGGTGGCTGAAAAGAGAGTTAACAAATTGTTAACAAATTGTAGCCAAACAAATTGTTGAGCTATCATGGACCCAAAGCTTGGAATAGTGGAGTGGAAGTGTTGGGGGGGTACTCACTACAAACTCTAGTGTACTTCTGCTTTCAGGTATATATTTTGCAGTAGTTTATGGATACGTGTGTACATATGCTCTATCTCCTGGAACCCGGTCTATATCTAGGTTTTGGGACTTTGTTAGGAAGTGAACCACATGGAATGGAATTAGAGAATACTATGAAAGGAAAGGTCTCACCCGAGTAATGAAGCTGAAGGGTTGTCATTCCTCATGTGAAGTCTCTGGACACAGTCTGAGCTGAAGCATGTTGAGGTGGCCATCGTTGTGTTCGTACATCACTTCTACCACCAACCACGAACCTTAGCTTTCCTCCATCTTTGTGCTGTAGGTCTTAATCATTAATCTGTCATTGGGCATCTGAGTTGTTTCCCTGTGTGCCCTATTACAAATATTGCTTCTATGAACATAGGTGTACTGGTTTGGAAGTTTTTAAAATATATTTTATATTGTATTTAGCACTTCGTAAACTGAAAATTAAAAAAAAAACCCTCAAAACACACTAAAGTATACTTTGAAAAATCATCTGTACTTTTACTACACAGAAAAAGCCTCATTGGTTTAATTCTGTTTTGAATATACACACAAGATTGAGTCATAATATATAAGCAGAGATTCCACATCTTGGAATCCGAATCTATGCCCAAAATTTGGCGTCGTGCGAAGATAATAGCAGTTTTGAAACCAAAGAAAGACCCAATACTGGCCGCCAGCTATAGACCAATTTCTCTCCTCTCCGTGTGTTACAAACTCCTTGAGAGGCTGCTTCTGTCACGAATTTCTCCTCTTACAGAGAAATTCCTATCACCCGCCCAAGCTGGTTTCCGCCCAGGAAGATCTACCTGTGAACAAGCCCTGGCCCTCTCAACTTACATTGAAAATGGATTCCAGAAGAATTTAAAGACGGGTGCTGTCTTTGTTGATCTCACAGCAGCCTATGACACGGTCTGGCACCGTGGTCTCCTAGTCAAGATCTCAAGATGCCTGCCTCCATGGGTGGCCAACACTATATCGTTTCTTCTCCAAAACAGAAGATTCCGGGTGCATCTGGGTGACAAGTCTAGCAGATGGAGACCTGTCTCAAGTGGCCTCCCCCAGGGTTCTGTTCTGGCTCCTACGCTATTTAATATTTACATCAATGACCTCCCAGAAACTTCTTCAAGGAAGTTCATCTACGCTGATGACATCTGCTGTGCAATTCAGGCATCCAAGTTCGATATCCTCGAGGAAACACTCACGAAAGACATGTCTCTGATATCTGATTACTGTAAAAAATGGCAACTAATCCCTAGCACTGCAAAAACAGTATCATCTGTTTTCCATCTACACCATGCCTCGGCCTCGCGTGAGCTTAATGTGCAGCTTGACAATACGAGAATCCGGCATGAAGCCCAGCCAGTCTATCTTGGCGTTACTCTCGATCGCACTCTGTCATTTCATGAACATCTCATAAAAACTGCAGCAAAGGTGGGCGCGAGGAATAACATCATTGCAAGACTGGCCAGCTCCTCATGGGGCGCGAGCGCTTCCACACTACGATCAACATCTCTGGCATTATGCTATTCCACTGCAGAATACTGTGCCCCAGTATGGTTCCGTAGCCCCCATGTCCACTTGGTCGATTCCAAATTATATTCCTCCATGAGGATAATTTCTGGAACCATCCGTTCCACCCTGGTTCCATGGCTGCCAGTTCTTAGCAACATCACCCCGCCAGATATTCGTCAGGATGCGGCATCATCTAAGTTCATTTCCCACGCTCGACCGGACCTGCCAATATATGCAGATATCTTCGCCCACCCTGTTGAAGGCTTGACGTCTCGTCATCCAGTCTGGTCTCCTACGCCTACACTGAACTTCTCTGTTCCAGACTCTTGGAAACAGAGTTGGCAGTCAGCTGAGGTAAAGAACAAACACCTCATCACAGACTCCTGCAAGCGTCAACCCGGCTTTGACCTAGCACGTTATAATTGGGCCCTCCTCAATCGCTATCGAACAGGCCATGGCCGCTGCGCTGCTATGTTCCATCGCTGGGGAGCCAGAGACGACCCGAACTGCCCCTGCGGCTACAGACAGACTATGACCCACATAGTCAATGACTGCCACCTCTCCAGATTCAAAGGAGGTCTCGAAACTTTACATCAGGCTCAACCTGATGCTGTTGACTGGCTACGGAAGAAGGGCAAACGCTAGAAGAAGAAGCAGAGAAATGCACTGATTTTCTAAGTTCAGTTTTATGTAATAGCATCCTCTTATGTTATTAAAATGCCTTTAAACAGAACATCTACATTGAATATAGTTTTATGGTCTATAGATGTAGTTAAGTTTAATATTTTGTATTTATTAAATCAAGAATATTTAAGATTGCCCAGTTACAAATCATGCTGTATAATGTCCTTTATAATATATACATGTATATATTCTAGAATATATAAATATCCAATTATGAATATTTTCCTGCATAGATTAGAGAGCATGTAATGTGCCCTCCCCCTGTATATTTTAGATATGTGTACTGATGTCTTTGACCCAAGTAATTAATTTAATGCAAGGTTAATACTCATGTATGCACACTTAGACACTCATACTTTAAAGTCTCTAATTGCATGTCATATTCACATATGTATAAGTAATCTGTTCAGATATACATGGGTTAGGAATATATTGGTTTTTTTTCTATTTTTATATTTAAATTGAGTTAAAAATATTTCCAAGTAATATGCTGAATACATGGTCTCAATCTCCTTTACTAAACCCTTTTTCCTCTGCCCAGTTTCTATATGTTGATGTCTTTCAGAAGTATTTTATTTTCTATCAATACACTCATCTAAGATATTTTCATACAGTTCCATGGTTATAAGTGCTATATATACACCATGATTCACAGTTACACTCCTTCAGCTCTGTCAATGGCCTGCAACTGCAGATATAAATGTGTAACTGTTCCAACAATGACAACAACAATAATAACTACAACAATAAAACAACAAGGACAACAAAAGGGAATAAATAAATGATAAAAAAATATGTAACTGCTTATGTAAAGTTTCCACTTTGATAAAATTTACAGTCAAAACTAAGACTTAACTCTCTTATCCTCAACATGAATTAATCATTACCCAGTCTTTTCCATTTCAAAAATAGCACTACTAGTCATTCAGTGATAGAAATTAAATATGTAGAGATTCCTTTCAATTTCTTTCTTTTCACCACCAGTACACCCATACAAACTATCGGTAGCACCATTAATTTTAAGTCTACTAAATAAAACAAATGCATGTGTTTGTTTCTGGCTTCCCTACTGGCTCCAGCCTCCAAACCATAGGAGAAACGACCATAATTTTACCCTGATACTTGTACACTTAAACTTTACACAACTAATAATATGATTTAAACAGTTGAAGTAAATCAGTGTCTTTGCTCACAACAAAAGTAGTCCAGTGTTCCCATTGTACGTAAATTAAACCCTAAGTCCTATCACCCTTTTGTAAGACAACAAACTCCTATAGAATTTTGTTGTGTCCATCTTTGAGACACCATCTTGCCTTCATAAAGCATGACTCTGTTTCATTGCCTCTCTCTCTCTGTTCAGCCCTAAAGATTTTATAATAGCAGTTGTATCTGACTGAAAACTCTCTTTTCTGATTTTTCTTGATATTCTTTAAGAGCACTTTATTGGGAAAAGTCTGATTTACAAGACTGTTTTTGACACAGGTACAGTGTCATAGGTCCCCATACAAGGTGTTAGCATTCCACACCCTAAACAAACTTAATCCTCTTCCTGCACCAGAGGACATTGGTCCTCAACTCCCTTTCCATACCCTCCTGCCTCACCCTCTTACCCCCTTAAGACTCTTGCTGCAAAAGACTATAAATAATTTAAAATTTCAACAGAGTGATCTGAGACTCAGAGGGCCTAGACTCAAGCCCTCCCACCAATGTATTCTCTTTTTTTAAAATTTATTTTTTATTTTATTTGCCTCCAGAGTTATCACTGGTCGGTGCCTGTACCATGAGTCCACTGCTTCTGGAGGCCATTTTTTTCTATTTTTGTTGCCCTTGTTGTCATATATATATATATATATAGTGTTAATTTACCTTGAACTGTTTTGGGTGGGCACTCTATCACAATGAAAACAAGCAAATAGAAAGTGTTACTTGATTTTCTTGGAATAAAAATATTTCTCCTGGAAGATAATATATATATTTTCAATTAGATATGACAGAATTGTATATGGTTTTAAAATCTCTGCTTGTGGAACTTATTCTCACTGGCAACAACAGAAAGGATATTTGATTAAAAAATACAATGAGCACTGGTTTGTAATACAAAATCTTTCCTCATATTAGAATTTTATATTAATTGATGAAGATAGATAGTAAATAAATTAGCAGTATTGCCAGGTAGTACTAAATGAATAAAAGGTGTTTATGGAGGAATGGTTAACTGTTATATCTATTATAGATAACCTTATACCATTAAAAAATTTAAGCTCCACATAATTAAGTTATTAACAGCAAAATACTCCCTTACCGGTTTTGTTCCTGCAGAGACTTGGAAATAGAAAACTGAATTCCCATGTCTTACCGTTTCCTATTGTGGGAGACTCTTTTAATGGCTTTCACCTCACTTGGCCTCAGTTCCTTCATCTGTAAAGAGAAAGGGTTTAGTTGTTCTCTTAGGTCTCTTACAGTACTGACCTGCCCATTATTCTGCTTTCTTCTGCATCATTTTTCATCTCAATTTTTAGACTACCTATATTTCTACTCCAAGCTACCTTTCTCAAGTTACTCTCTGTACTTGGAAAATTTTTATGATATGGTTGTTACATCGTTATTCATTTACCTACATTTTCTTCCTCACAGGTGAGCTGTGAAAATTAATAGTATGGACCAAGAGTCCTTGAATTCTACAATTATTCAAGCCATAAAGTACAGAGATGATGAAATATAGAAAAGCTTGATATGTCGGTCCTGTGGTGACTATATAGCTGTAGATACTTCTGCCAGATACCTGCTACTGATTATCTGTAACTGAATTATCATGGAATGTGAACTTCCCTTTTCAAGTTTAGAACTCATGTCACTCCTAGTTATGTCAGCATTCTAACTACTTTGATTGTAAAAGTTATTGTTGGACACAGTTGTGGCTTAACTTTCTGAGTGAGGTAAAGACATCTTTTCATGTTCATCCATCATCTTTAACTCTTACTGACTTGTTGGTGTTGTTCATTCTTTGCCCTGAATATTATCCACTCTTGCTTAAACTTGCCTGAAGACAACTTCAACGGTAGCTTGAATGCTGTGATGATACATGAGGAAATGTATTTTGAAAACCAAAGGAAAGCCATATTATCCTATAATACCATGTAGTGCCAAAATAAAATGTTTCTCTTCTTTCCATATAGAATGTTTGTTTGTGAAGCAGGAGTCTAAGTTCCTGAGATATGCTGAGAAAGCATAATCAACTGTCAATAATTTTATGTGAGAGCCACATAACAACTAAAATAAGTTGAGAGTAAATAACTTTAATCTTTCCATACCTATTGTTAATTACTATTATCATAATTATTACTACATGGTTAGTAGCAAAGCAAGGTACATATTAGACCTCTGACCCCTTGCTGACAGATAATGAATTTTTATTTTTGAGACTATTATATAATATAAACTAAAATAGAGTAAAATTAAATGTTGATTTTATATCTTGAATAATGATGGGAGTCCAGATATGTTACAGGTGATTATAAAATTCAAATTTTGTTTTCAGGTTGGATTTGTGATTACAATTGATATGTCACATATTATATAAACAGTGTAATTTGATTATGTATATCATAGAGTTATTAAATAGAATGGCATACTGAAAAGTCAAAGTTAGGACACTGCTGTACAGTACTACTTAAATACTTATTAAATTCACATCCCTGGAAAATATACATAGAGCACCTGGATTAAAAGTATTAAGGTATTTTCTGATCAGTTCTTATGAAAAATTATAGCACCCAATGATTATAAGCATTGTATGAGATGTTTTCCCCCAAATAGAAGAAAATACAGCCTTTAAACTAATAGTGATTAATGATGCTATTTAATATTTATTGAGTGATCATATTATGCTAGGTATTGTGTTAAGTGTTTCACATTAACTTTCTCATTTTTACTTGCAGTAACCTTACAAGATAAAATAGAATAATGATGTTATTTTATAACTGTGAAATAGGCTTAGAAAGATTAAATAACTTGTTCAAGGTCACACAGTAAGTACTGGAGCAGCGCCTGATTCAAAATTTTGACTCTTTAGTCTGTATGTCCTTTTGCTCTTAACATTATATTAGGATTCATGTTTACTAATGCTGAAAATAGTAGTCATTTTAACAGTATATAAATTATTAAAATCAATATATGATTTTTACCTTTGATGCATTAATAATTTGGCATAAGAGTTTCAAGTTACTAAAGCCAACATTCCTATCTATAATCCTGACATGTGTTAATCTTAATTGCATTTTATATGTTCCGAACTTTAATATCTGTTAGTAGGCCAGAGTTATATTTGTTGTAAAATAGAGCCTGCTTCCCTAATGATTCTCTTTCATTAAATGTTCAAGTTTTTTTTTTCTTCACATATTGTAATTTAAAAAAAGAGTACAAGCATAGTTTGTCAGGGGCTGAGAGATTATCTTTGTTTTTTCAAATATTTTAAAATATTTTGAGAATCGAGTGGTAGCACAGTGGGTGAAGCACAGGAGGCACGAAGTACACGGACCTTCATAAGGATTCCCGTTCGAGCCCTTGGTTCCCCATCTGCAGGGGAGTCGCTTCACAAGCAGTGTCTATCTCTCCCCCTGTCTTCCCCTCCTCTCTTCATTTCTCTCTGTCCTATCCAACAAAGATGACAACAATAATTACATAAATATTAAAAATATATTTTATTTTATTTACTTATTTATTTTAGACAGAGACAGAGAAAAGGAGAGAAACCTACAGCACTGTTCCATCACTCTTGAGTCTCCCATCTCTGCACAGGTGGGGAGTTGAGGTTTGAACAAGGGTCCTTGTTTATGGAGACATGTGCACTCAACTGAATGAGGGACCTTTTATATCTTTGATCACAGGAAAAACAATCTATCCCTGCTAGAGAATGAATCTTTGTCAGCTTAGAAGTATAAAATTATTGTGGGTCAGGCGGTAGTGCAGCGGGTTAAGCGCACATGGCGCAAAGCCCAAGGACCGGTCTGAGACTCCCCACCTGCAGAGGGTTCACTTCACAGGAGGTGAAGCAGGTCTGCAGGTGTCTTATCTTTCTTTCCCCTTCTGTCTCCCTTCCTCTCTCGATATCTCTCTGTCCTATCCAACAACAACAGCAATGATAACAACAATAATAATGACAGCAACAAGGGTAACAACAAGGGCAACAAAGTGAAAACAATGGCCTCCTGGAGCAGTGGATTCGTAGTGCAGGCATCAAGCCCAAGCAGTAACCCTGGAGACAAAAAAAAATAATAAAAGTATCAAATTATTGTTAACTACTTTGAAACTTATAGGCTTATAGCTGAAAGAACTGTCTTCTGAAAAAGGACTAAATTCTCTTTAAAAAATCTTTTTATTTATTATTGGATAGAGACATAGAGAAATTGAGAGAGGAGGAGGGGGAGATAGAGGGAAAGAGACAGAGATACACCTGCAACCCTGCTTCATCACTCATGAAGATTTCCCTTGCAGGTGAGGGCCAGGGGATTGAACCCAGGTTCTTGTACATTGTAATGTGTGCACTTAACCAGGTGCCTTGCCCCTAAGGACTAAATTATTCTTTCATTTTTTTCCCCTCCAGGATCATAACTGGGGTTCAGTGCCTGCACTACGAATCCACTGCTCCTGGAGGCCATTTTTTCCCACCTTTTTTTGTTGTTGTTTTTGCTCTTGTCATTGTTACTGTTGTTTGATAGGACAGAGAGAAATCGAGAGAGATGGGGAAGACAGAGAGTGGATGAGAAAGACTCCTACAGACCTGCTTTACCACTTGTGAAGAGACCCCCCCCCTGCAGGTGGGGAGCTGAGGGCTGGAACCAGAATCTTTATGCAGGTCCTTGCACTTTGCCCCATGTGAACTTAACCCACTGCACTACTGCCTGGTCTCTAGGATGAAATTATTCCATCTCAAGTTACAGTTAACCTGTATTATTAAAAAAAAAATGATAACAGAAAACAATTTAGGTGGTATAAAGAAAATTTACTTAACATTTCCTGTAGAGGTACTCTACTTTCAGACAGTTGTCAGATGAGACAGAAAACTCCTTAGGACAAAGAAGTAAGAACAAGGAAGTTGAAAATATTGTATATTATATACATACTCAGTTTTCTTTGGAGAACTGTAAAAAAGCCTATAGCTGAGTTGTTGTTTGGCAAGTGGAGCATTTGACTCTTTGGTCTAGTTGAATGTTTACCGCTACATATAAGTTAGTAAAGTTTCAATTTATTGATGTGGGGCACTCTAAGCAGGAGAGATTATTCTGTCTTGTGCTTAGAAATCTTTTTCAACACTTGTCTGTCATTGCTTTTCAAGTATATTAGTATTAATAATCCTTTTTTGTTTGTTTGATTTGGTAGTTGACAAGCACATCTGACTTTTCTAGATTTAATGATGAATGTTCTGCATGTCAGAATGCTGTAACTCAATAGATTTTCATTGGCCTCTTAACTAGAGAAACCAAGCTGAGACAACAAAAGTCATTTTATTGAAATAGGCCTTGCTTGTAAATTGAATTCCACTATTCTTTCATAGCTCATAATGTTACTCCAAAGTAATTATCTAAGAGAGATTTAGTTCTCTTATAAAATATGGACTATACAGCTGAGCTAATTTGTAATATAGATGTAGCAAGTGATAGCAGTGATAAACCATGTAGATGCCAAGTACTTGGAGTCATTAAAACTGTATTCCAATTAGTTTAAAAATTTATTTGGGTTAAGATCTTAATCCAACGGGGGCAGATTCTTTTTCTTACAGGAAGTTTCCTAAAGCCAGACACTAAAACCACACACACACACACACACACACACACACACACACACACACACACACACACACACACACACACACAATCAAGGGTACCTAAAGAAATGTTTATTTCTTGCCAACTAGACATTGTCAGAAGGATAGGTTCTTTGGTTTGTAACATAAAGTACGAAAAGGGAAACAAATTAAATGAAGCACTTGGTTCTTTTCTTTTCCTTTTTTAATGTTTACTTATTGAGAGGGTTAATGCTTTGCAGTGGGTTCATTACATATGCATACAGTTTCCAAGCCCCCAAAGTTTTCTCCTTTTCCTCCCACCTGCTCCCTCCTAGAGTCATTTTCTTTGGTGCAGTACACCACTTTCCAGTCCATGTTTCACTTTGTGTTCTTCCTCCCCATCTCTACTTAATTAAGTCTCTCTAGTAGCCTCATATAGGGGGTATGGTAGTATGGGGTGCAAATCTAGGTTGACAATTCAAGCTGGCCCAAAATATCACTGGGTTGGCCTCTGCCAGGGGTCAGTAAACCACTAGCTGGTCTGGCGTCCCCTCCGTAAATCAGGGTTTGGTTTGGGCAGGGGTTGCTATCAAGGGGTAGAGATTCCTGCCACTAGGAAGTTTGTGTGGAGAAATGGATGTGCTGGAGGCTGGAAGTTGGGTAATTCAGATAGAATGAGAACACCAGGGTAGGTGGGCTGACATGCTGGGGTTCCAGGAATGGAAGAAGCTGATCCAGAAGACTTAAGAGGTCTTGGTTGCACTTACGATTCCTGTTGTAACTTTGGCTGTTTTGGTTTTGGTTAGGGTCCTCAGGACTGCTTTTGTCCTAAGACCTTGCTATGAAGACACTGAGTTCTGTGAGGGATGGATGAGTACATTTAGGCATCCTTTTCTTCTCTCCTGTGCTCCTTGCTTTTTCCCTCTACCTTTGCGCTTTCTGTGTTTCAAGGAATTATTTCTATAATTGAGAATTATTTCTTTTAAAATTTTTTAATATTTATTTATTTTCCCTTTTGTTGCCCTTGTTGTTTTTATTGTTGTTGTAGTTATTATTGTTGTTGTTATTGATGTTGCTGTTGTTAGATAGGACAGTGAGAAATGGAGAGAGGAGGGGATGAGAAAGATGGATACCTGCAGACCTGCTTCACCGCCTATGAAGCGACTCCAGTTGGGAATTGCTTCTATAATTGTACGTTCCTATAGCTTTTTACTTGCTGCCATAGTTGTCTCTGTCTCCTGGAGAGTTGTCCTGGAGCTGTTAGACGCCATCTTGAATCTTTTCCCTGATCATTATCATTGGGAAGCATACTCTCATAATTACACAGTTAGTGTGCGAGTTTATGTTCATAACCTTCAAAACATCAATTTCCATGAAAACTTAAAGAATTTATAAAACAATTAATGACTATACTTCAGAATATAATATAATAGATTCTAAACAATTTTCTGTAACTCATAGAACATTTTGATTTTAAAGCAGACAAACTCAGAATCTATATAATCCCGCATCATTTTATGTCCCATAAATTTTCAGTTCCTTTTTATCATGGAAAAAAAGAAAATAATTTAGACATTTTTGATAATGCCAGTTTATTTCTTCAGCCAACACCAGCATGAGCACTTATCCATTTTGAATTTAAAATAAAAATGCTTCAAATACAGGTTATGGGGTCTCTCTCTCTCTCTCTCTCTCTCTATCTCTTTTTGAGAAAAAAAAACTAAAGCAAATGGAAGAGAAAGAGAAGATAATAGAGCTTGGAAGCAACCTCTTGGCAAAGAGGAACAAGAGCAGTGGAATAATTTAATTGCTCATCAGCTAATTATACGGTATTATAATGTTAATGTGTCTTCATCATGACAATGTAATAGGTATAGATTGAAGCATATGAAAAAGAAAGTGTTGATGCAGTAATTATAAGTAAGAGTGGAGCTGTTAGAGTAATTATAACGCTTCATCGGGTAATTAACGTATTGTTCAACTTGAGATGGGGAACAAAGAGTGAAAAAGTTAAATATTGAAGGACATGCCTTTGACACTCCAGTGATGTCTTTGAGCTTTTACAGAGAATAGGATCTGCTGTGTTGATAGAGTTATTTCCTGGTTCCCATTTTCATAATTTATTAGTTTTCAATCATGTGCAGTGTGAAATAATACAGTAATTTGAGTGTGACATAGTACTGGTGGATATATTTTCTATGCGATACGATCTACATGTTATTATTTTTTATATTTGCCTCATTTCTTATTTCCCAATAGACTGACTAAACTTTTTTCTTAAATAAGCTTGCTCAAAATCAAATAGCATATGAGAATAACTCTATAAGCAGAAGATGCTGACACTTATCCTCGATGATAACCTGAACAGTTCATTCTGAGAGATGTTTGAAATGTTCCTTTTTAATCTTAATACCAATGGGTAATTAGATTTTTCCCCCAAAACTCAGTATCTCATAATATTCGCTAATCTAAGATGTCTAAATGAATATTACAAAGAATCAGCAACAAGTCAGCACTGGTGTCAACTGGCAGGCAACTGTAGTTCTCTAACCTAATTCACAATGTCTTTTTCTAGATTTTATTTCATTTTATTTTATTTTATTTAGTGATTAAAGGAGAAAAATAAAAGTACCGCTCTGGCATATGTGATCCAAGGTCTGAACTCAGGCTCTACTGTGTCAAGTCCTGAACTTTACCACTGAGCCACTTTCTAGGCTGCCCAATAACATATATATATATATATATATATATATATATATATATATATATAACATATATATATATGTTATATATATATATATATATATATATAATTTTATTTTTTTTAAATATTTGTGAACTTGTTGAGAAGAGATAGAGAACCGAAGCATTGCTCTGGTATAGGCAAAACTGGGATTGAACTTGGACTCCATGCTTGTAATTCAGGCGCTCTACCTACTGTAACACTTCCTAGGCTGCCCAATATGTATTTTAATAACTCAGTGACAATCTACCTGACATTGTTCTGCATATTTTGCATATATTAAGATACTGAATTTCTCCTTACTTCTTTCCTTCCTTCCTTCCTCCCTCCCTCCCTCCCTCCCTCCCTTCCTTCCTTCCTTCCTTCCTTCCTTCCGTTTTTTTTCCTCTAAGGTTATTACTGGGGCTGGGTACCTACCTGCACTAAAAATCCTCTGCTCCTGGTGGCCCATCTTTTTTCCCCATTGTTGCTGCTGCTGCTGCTGTTGGATAGGACAAGAGAGAAATTGAGAAGAGGGGGGAAGACAGAGGGAGACAGAAAGACAGTTGCAGACCTGCTTTATCACTTGTGAAGCGGCCCCCATGAAGGGGGAGGAGCCGGGGGCTTGACCCAGGATCCTTAAGCGGTCCTTTTTGTGAATTAGGTTACAGAACTGCGGTTGCTCACCAGTTGACACTAGTGCTGACTTGCTGATTCTTTGTAATTTCTGCTTAGACATCTTCGATTAGGGAATATTTCTGAGATAATGAGATTAAAACAAAAAACCAAAAATCTGATCCAGTTCTTGTGCTTCGCACTCCATGCACTTAACCTGGTGCCTGTCCTCCCCTCTTCTTTATTTCTGTTGCTACCTATACACTTTTGTAAGGGATACCCACTGAAATGGAAGTTAAATAACTTGACCAAATCATAAAGCCTCTACTAGTAGAACTGGAATTTAAACCCAAGTGGTCCAATATCAAGATTTGACAATGTTATACTACACCCAATTGTTCATTCAGAAGCTTGTCAGAAAGATTAACAATTAAATATTAAAGTTAACAATTAAAGTTAACAATTAAATATTAAAGAGGAAAAAAAAACACCTAAACTTTGAATCCTCTTCTTATGAGTGTTCACGTTAGATTTTATTGCAGGTTAGTCACATAACTGGGAAAAAAATGCATTATAGGTAGATCACATAACTGAAAATAATGTATTAGCAATTTGTGTATTAAAGCAAGTAGGGGGACAGTAAAACACTGTTGTACTGTTTTAATTTACAAAGTAATAGTGTATCAGTTTCTATCAGCAAAATAAAAAAAAGAAAAAACTTCAATATAAACTATTAAGATAGTAATATATATTTTACAGTACATAGAATTAAAGTAATCAGAATCATGAATTGTTCTAGCAACAACAAAAAGACATATGAAAGTGATTTAAACTGGAATCTCAAATAAAAAGTATATATCAGACATTTATTTTTATTTTTCATTATCTCCTTAAAATTAAAAAAACATTCTATAAAGATTTTAACTAATCAGTCAGCCTCGGTGACCTTTACACTCCAGAGATTTTTACTGCATATATCTATGGGAGCTAGAAGGTGATCGGGCATGTTTTACTGTTGTAGAACAACTGAAAATATTATCAAAAGGCTTTAGCCATACAGACCACCAGGTTTCTCTGGTTGCTGCCTTCAGGCCGCCATCTTGACTCCACCCCATGATTTCTTTATTTTATGGCATTTATGGGATAGCGACTCTATAGAAGAAACACAAGCTTTGGATTCCAGAAAGTGATTCAGTTAACTTTTCTGAACCTTATTTTCCTTATTCTGAGAGAAATAATAATAATTTCTATTTTACAGGGCTGTTGGAAAATTAAAACGCATGTAAAACTGTTACCAAAGAAGCTGGCACATGATAATTTTTCAGTTAAAACTGGCTGTGATTATTGCTATTGAGTATAAGAGAGTTAGTGAACAATGCTTAACACTATTTAATAAAAAGTTCTTAAAAGTTTAAAACAAATTCATGAAATTATGTTGTGACTTCCCTTTATAATATTAAGTATAGTTGTTCTCAATCTGTAATGTAAAAGCCATTAAGTATTAAAGAAGCAAAGTGTAGTTATGTAAAGTAGCCTCTCTTCAAACCCTTCATATAAGATAGGAAATTAAAATTGTCAGTGGTTAATTCAACTAAGTAACAAGGAAACGAATGTATTTCTAATTCTCATGAAAAGATCTGTTTGTAATAGTTTCAAGATAATGAGTGTCAGATTTGTAATCAGTATTCATCAGAGCATGTGAATGTTCTATGTAAACTCCATGTGTTTACACATGGAATATTCCATCTGTTACAGTTCATATTAAATTACTTATACAATATCTTCCATTATAATTGACCATTTTATCCCCCAAACATATACTATACATGCAGTCATGTCCTGTGCCTTATGTTTCCTCTGTAAGACTGTATTACAAAAGCAGAATTAATTCTTTCATTATTTCTTTCATTTTCATGCCCTGTAACTTAGCACTTGAAACTTAGTAATTGATCATGGCAGATCATGAAGGACTCTGCCTATTTTTTAAAAAAATTTATTTGATGATTTTTGGTCTACTGTTCATTTGTTTGCTCTGCTTGGAGTTGACTTTTGTTTATGGAAATACGTGGTGAACCAGTTTAATTCATCTGCATGTTAAAAACCAATTTTCCCACACCATTTGTTGAATAGACTCCCATTTCTCCAGTTAATGTTTTTTTTTTTTTTTTGAGTTTACTTTCATAGTTTCTTTTCTGTTTTCTTTAGTGGTTTAATATTGATTTACAAAATTATGAGATAACAGGTATAATTCCACGCTGTCCCCACCAGCAGAGTTCTGTGTCCCCATTCCTTCCATTGGAAACAACAGTAGTTTTCCCAAGGTCACAGATTTGGGTTGACTATTATTTCTTTTTTTTTTTTTCTCCTCCTCCAGGGTTATTGCTGGGCTCGGTGCCTGCACCATGAATCCACCGCTCCTGGAGGCCATTTTTCCCCCCCTTTTGTTGCCCTTTGTTGTAGCTTCGTTGTGGCTATTATTATTGCCCTTGTTGACGCAATTCGTTGTTGGATAGGACAGAGAGAAATGGAGAGAGGAGGGGAAGACAGAGAAGGGGAGAGAAAGATAGACACCTGCAGACCTGCTTCACCACCTGTGAAGCGACTCCCCTGCAGGTGGCGATTCGGGGGCTCGAACCGGGATCCTTACTCCGGTCCCTGCGCTTTGCGCCACATGCGCTTAACCCACTGCGCCACCGCCCGACCCCCGGGTTGACTATTATTTCTATAACTATCTACAATAATATATATTTCCTCCCCCCCCCCCATGGCTCTGATTTTTCTTCTTTTCTAAGTCAGACCTATACCTAGTACTACTTCTGAATGTCCTTCCTTTTTTCTTCTCTCTCTGGGTCCTGATGGAATAGGATTTCAGAGCTCTCTGGCCATCTTCCCCTAATATTTCACCCCTTCTGGGATTATGGAACAAAATTCTTTTTTTTATTTTTATATAACATAATTACATGTCGATAGGGGTATGAATCCACACCATTCCTACCACCAGAGTTCTGAATCTTCTCTCTCCCCACTGCAATCTACCACAGTTCTCCTAAAGTTGTAGACATGGGCCAACCATCTTTTCTACAACTATCTGTCCACATTTATACATACTTGCCCCTTCTTTTTCTGATTCAATCCTCTCTTCCCCTCTAAGCTACTTATAACATGTATCTACCTCTATACCTCCAGAGCTCTGGAGATGTGAGGGTCCAGGACACATTGGTGAGGTTGTCTGCCCAGAGAAGTTGGGGTGGAGTCATGGTAGCATCTTGGAACAAAATTCTTTATGGGATACAGAAGACGAGAGTTCTGGCTTTTGTAATTCTACACTTGGCAGGTTAATCCATACATCCATTAACTCTTAATCTACATACTTGTATTATAATGTTTAAAATATGTGTCTACACATATTTAATTTTATTCACTTAGTAACAATCTTCTGATGAATTATATAAGGTACACTAAATTGACCCAAAAGTAATAGTCATAATCATTAATTCTTTGTTTTCCCTTTTAGGATAAAAAAATAGAGAAAAAATTACTTCTACCATAACATTGTTTGATGAATACACACCTTCCTACTAGATATTTATGTTCTTAATATTTTGTCAGTAAGAATATAGACTGATAGTCAAAAATGAAAATACAAATGAAAAAGTCATTTTCCTACAGAACTATCATAAAATGTAAAACAGAATAAAAGAAAACATAGATAAAGGTTGTGAAAATACATAATTGATATTTCCTACAGAGAATTCTCTCTAGAGGAGCATAAAACTAAGAAGAAAGTGAGATTAGTAGTCTGACATAAGTAGATTCTTTAATAGATGGGTAATTATCTTTATTATGTATACAACCAGTGGGAAGCATTCTATCTTCAAATGAATGGTTGTTTGCTCATAGCCACTACTAATTGTAACAGAAAGGAAGATGTTTTTCCTGTGTTTCACTTAATCTTCAATTGATAAAGGATTTTGTTTTATTTTGTTCTTAAATGACAGTACACATACACAATGATTCATGATTGATTATGAGTTATTGATATTTCTTTTTTTAAAAAATATTTTATTTAATTTATTTATTCCCTTTTGTTGCCCTTGTTGTTTTATTGTTGTAGTTATTATTGTTGTCATCCTTGTTAGATAGGACAGAGAGAAATGGAGAGAGGAGGGGAAGACAGAGAGGGGGAGAGAAAGATAGACACCTGCAGACCTGCTTCACCGCCTGTGAAGCAACTCCCCTGCAGGTGGGGAGCCGGGGTTCGAACCGGGATCCTTATGCCGGTCCTTGTGCTTTGCGCCACCTGCGCTTAACCCGCTGCGCTACAGCCCGACTCCCTTGATATTTCTTTTGTACAATTTTTGCATCATTGAGTAATTTCCTTGTGCTATTTTCTTATAAAATCATCACTAACTCATTTGGTATTAATATTCCCATTTTATACATGAGTAAACTAAAGCTCAGTGATGTTTAATAATTTACAAAAGTCAAATAGCTAATAAGTGTGAGGGAAATTAAAGGAAAGTTTCTGTGACCTTGGAATCTGCCTTTTTAAACATTGCCTAATATAGCTTCCATGTAACTGGTTCAAGTTGTTATTGTTGTTATGTCTATTTGTAATTATTACCCTTTTGTATGTATGAGTGTTACTTTTCCCTGAACCAAAATTATATATTTTTATTTATTTATAATTAAAAATTATTAGTGATGGCACAGAAGTAAAAGACTCTGGAGTGGGTGGGTATAGGGTTCAGGTCCTGGAACATAATGGCAGAGGATCTAGTGGGGTTTGAATTGTTATGTGGAAAACTGGGAAGTGTTATGCAAGCACAAACTATTGTATTAACTGTCAACTGTAAAACATTAATCCCCCTATAAAGAAATTCACAAAGAAGAAAAAATTCTTAGTGATTTAGTAATTATTTACAGGGTTGTTAGATAATAAGGGTATAATTCCATACAGTTCCCACCACCATTGTTCGATGTCCCATGTCCTCCATTGGAGGCTTTCCTATTCTTTACCACTCTAGTACGGACCAAAATTCTTTTTGGGGTGCAGAAGGTGGAAGGTCTAGCTTCTTTTTTTAAAAAATTTTTTATTTAAGAAAGGATTAATGAACAAAAACATAAGGTAGGAGGGGTACAACTCCACACAATTCCCACCACCCAATCTCCATAACCCACCCCCTCCCATGATAGCTTTCCCATTCTCTAGCCCTCTGGGAGCATGGACCCAGGGTCATTGAGGGTTGCAGAAGGTAGAAGGTCTGGCTTCTGTAATTGCTTCCCCGCTGAACATGGGCATTGACTGGTCGGTCCATACTCCCAGTCTGCCTCTCTCTTTCCCTAGTAAGGTGTGTCTCTGGGGAAGCTGAGCTCCAGAACACATGGTTGGGGTCTTCAATCCAGGGAAGCCTGGCCAGCATCCTGGTGGCATCTGGAACCTGGTGATTGAAAAGAGAGTTAACATACAAAGCCAAACAATTTGTTAAGCAATCATGGATCCCAAGCTTGGAATAGTGGAGAGGAAGTGTTAGGGAGGTACTCACTGCAAACTCTAGTGTACTTCTGCTTTCAGGTATATATTTTACCACTCTAGTACGAACCAAAATTCTTTTTGGGGTGCAGAAGGTGGAAGGTCTAGCTTCTTTGATTGCTTCTCCAGTGACATGGACATTGGCAGCCCCAGCCCCTTTTTATCTTTTTCTAGGGCTCTGGAGAGGTGAGACTTCAGGACACATTGGTGAGGTTGTCTGCCTTGGGAAATCAGGTTGGAATCATAGTAGCAATCTGCAGCTTGGTGGCTGAAAGGCATTAAGATATAAAGCAGGACAAAAGTTTTAATAAACAAGAACCAAAAAAGTACTAATACAGCAGATGTGAATCAGGATTTTAGGGTGGGAAGAAGCTTGGAGGAGCCATGACTTTAGTAATCTTTGCTGTAGCTTGATAGCTAACATGGTGGTGGAGTGAAAATACTGCCTGATGGGCAGGGGAGATAGCATAATGATTATACAAACAGACTCTCATGCCTAAGGCTCCAAAAGGTCCAGGTTCAATTCCTCGTATCACCACAAGTCATAGTGGAGCAGTGCTCTGGTCAGTCTCTCTCTCTCTCTCTCCCTCTCCCTCTCCCTCTCGCTGTCTCTTTCTGTCTCTCTCTCTCAGAAATAAATAAAATATTTTAAAAAATATTGCCTGGAGAGATAGTGTCAAGAATTGAGAATAGGGCTAGAAAGCTGAATTAGGGAAGAGAGTACTTCCCAAATTTGAAGAACCTATATAAATATGATTAACTGTTTAACTCCATCAATTTGACCTAAGGCCCATATACATTGCTATTTAGCACAAGAGCCTGTAACCTTTGAGTCCCTGTCAGTTTGAGTTTGCAGTCCATGGTCACAGCTAGGAACATTCAAAGCTGCACTCATTTCAGGACCTGTCTTCCTTGAGTGGCAGAGTAGGCTGACCCAGCCTCCCTTTAGAGAGTGGGGCAGTCCTTACCATTGCTACTGTATTGTGAGGGCAAGGACCTGGAGAGGCACATAAGCTGGCTTATGATGATGTTCCTGTTGGCAGTGATGGGTGATGGTGGAGGGAGGGATCTCCTAGAGTTCTAGGCCCATCATATAGGAATCCAAGGATTCCCTGATGGTGGAGTGGGCTGGAATTGATTAAAAAGGCTATCAATAAGTGAGCTAGTCTTTTGACCTTATTTAGCTTCTGTAGTCCTTTCTTACGTGAGGGGTTTAGACTTTTTTCTCCCCACTGTTAAAACATTGTGTGTTATTTGTTGTATCAAACAGGTTTATCGGGACTGATCTCAAGTTAGGGAGGCAATCAACCTAGGGTTTAAGTGGGATCTAAGTTAACCTTAAGTTTTACTGCATTTAAAATTTTTTAAAATTATTTATTTCCCCTTTTTGTTGCCCTTGTTTGATTGTTGTTGTTGATGATGTCATTGTCATCATTGTTTGATAGGACAGAGAGAAATGGAGAGCGAAGGGGAAGACAGAGGGGGGGAGAGAAAGACAGACACCTGCAGACCTGCTTCACTTGCTTGTGAAGGGACCCTTGCAGGTGGGGAGCCAGGGCTCGAACTGTGATCTTTCAAAATGCCGGTCCTTGCGCTTAGCGCCACATGTGCTTAACCTGCTGTGCTACCTCAGGACCCCTCTTTTACTGCATTTTATATGTTTGATGATTCTAATAGAGGTTGTCATAGGGACAATAATTTGTCCTTTGGTTGATAAATACATGTTTGCCAGTAGATCTCTTGGCTAATTGTATACAGTGCATCAAGGGGGGTGACATTAATGCTGCTGCTACTGTCAGAAGTGATTATGAGATATATCTCACTCACTTTTTTTTTTGTATGTAGTTAATTGAGTAGATAGAGTGATTGAGGTAAGTGAAGTAGGGGATAGGAGAGGAGGGTATATATGCCTAGGTAGTGAATATTTGATAAGACACTTTATGGTGTCTTCTTTAGGCCTTCTATTTGCTTGCTGATCTTACTAAGTCTAATCACAGAGGACTATTAAGCATTTTTATTTTGAAATGTATAGTTGCCCCTAATTTATATATGCATATGGCCTTGGCTTATACTTAGGGTCTGTAACTTTGTTGGGAGTGTGTCATTTGAATTGGAACTAGGTAATCCCATGTGTTAGGAAAGGTCTCACCAGATTATTGGAGTTGGAGGGTTGACATTTCAGAATTGCTATCTCTGGATACAGTCCAAAGTGAAACATGGCATGGTGGCACTGGTGGCATTGATACAATTTTTAAGAACCATATTATAACAAAGCACATAATTATCTGGTATATTTAAATCTAGGTTAGACAAGGGTTGTGCCTTTTTTTTTTTAAAAAAAATTAATTACCTTTATTTATTAGAGCCAGAAATTGAGAGGGAAGCGGAAAGGCAGAGAGGCAGAGAGACACCTGCAACACTGCTTCACCACTCATAAAGCTTTTCCCCTGCAGGTGGGAACCAGGGGCTTGAATGCAGGTCATTGCACATTGTATCATGCACTTAACCAGGTGCACCACCAGCTGGCCCCAAGGATTGTGCTTTTAATGGATTTTTTTTCTTTCCAGGTTTTAATATTTTAACATGTATACTCTGAAAAATGAATAAGAAGTTTTGCTCTTAATTGTTTGTCATCAATTTTAATACTCCTGGAATAATATTGTTTTGGTTGTGTAAAACTGCATTACTAAATTTAATAAAGTATTATTTAATAATATAAGTGATTAGTTTTATAGCTAGCTTCTCTGAGATCTCAAGGGTCCTTCCTCTACTACCTTCATTAAAGAAGTAATTTTGATATCAGTAATTTATTTTTTTAATTACCAATCTAAATATGTACAAAGAATAAATAAAAGCTGTGGGAATATTAACCAGTCTCCTATGGCTATTGTACATTTCCTCTTAGATTGAATTGAAACATTTGTATTGATATGAGCATTGGTTCTCCCTACCATTTATTTAGTTTTTAAGCTGATGTTGATTAGACCAGGAAATGAACAGATTCAGTGTTCCTCACCTTTCAATAACTTTTCCCAGTTTCCTATAAGTTTGAAAATGGTTATGAGTTTGTTAACTCCTGCTCTGAGATTTTCTTTTTACTTTGTTTCTGTTTTATCTGTAATATTTTTTTCTTTCTCTGAGAAAAGTAAACCAAACTGAGCTGCTTTGCTCTTTTGCTGTGCTTTTATCCCCAAATACATATTTCTTCTCAGAATTTCGCATCCCAGGAACCATTTTCCAGTCTGCTACTTCTGCATCTCTAAATTCATCAAGAATTGGCTCCACATAGAAAACTGGGAAAAGGACATTCACAAGAAACTTTTGCTTCCAGTGAGATGTTATTAAATATCGTATATAAGATTGATGGTGTAGGCTCTGGTGGTGGCACCCCTGGTTGCATGTACATATCACAATGTGTAAGGGCCCCACAAGGGTTCAAACCCCCGGTCCACACCTACAGAGGGAAAGCTTTACAACTGATGAAGCAGGGCTGCAGGTATTTCTGTGTCTCTCTCAATTTTTTTTTTTTTTTGCCTCCAAGGTTATTGCTGGAACTTGGTGCTGCATTACGAATCCACTGCTCGTAATTTTTTCCATTGTTGTTGTTGTTACTGCTGCTATTGTTGTTGGATAGAACAGAGAGGCTGAGAGAAGGGGACAAAAAGACAACTTTAGATGTGCTTCAAGGCTTGCGAATTGACCTCTCTGCAATTGGGGAACCAGGGGTTCAAAACCAGATCCCTTTACTGGTCCTTCCCCTTCGTGCTTTCTGCGCTTAGCCCGGTGTATTACCACCCAGCCTCATCTCTCTTCCTCATTATCCCCCCTTCCCTCTTGATTTCTGGCTATCTCTATCCAATAAATAAAGATAATAGAAAAATATTTAGAATGATGATGTTGAAACCTGGGCTCTTATTTGTTTATAGTTATTTGAAAATAAAGTTATGAAGCAGCATACATTTTGGATACACCCAGTTTGTGTTAAACATATGTTACTTCATTGTCAATCCATATTTTAATAATGTGCTTAAGTATTATTCTGTAGTTTTGATATTGCCCATACTTACTTTATTTCCAATTTTTACAATAATTTATTAAAGTTAACAATCTAGTATTGAAGTTAGAAAAAAAATAATCATTGCCTTGCAATATCTAATTTCCTCCTCTCTTCAAACTCTCATGGGTGGAATGGGAGAATTTTTGGACATTAACAAATTATTTAAAAAACTTAAGAATTTTAAAATCATAATCAGTAGAACCCTTTCATGGCATTTCCACATTGCTTTCTAACATCTTGCATTTATTAGTGGGAAGTTTAATTGGTGTTAATCAGCCTTAGGCAAAAAAGACTGTGAAAATTAACTTGACAGATATACTTGATGCTTTTTAGGATTTCTCAGTTTTGCACTATAACCACAATGTGGCAACCCAGAGTAAATGCACAGATCTATAGCGTCACTTCTAATTACCACATTATTGTGAATAGCTGGAACTCACTGCAAAACAAGTCATTACTCATTATCTTCTTGGTTTTATCTGCAAAAGCATGACTCAACACTGCATATGAAATGGTGTGTTTGGACATTACAAACTTTCATTAATGATCTGAATATTAATTTATAGTTTATTTACTAAATGACATTTAGTAGCAGTGCTAATATGCTTAGCAATGCTATTCTTTGTTCAAGCTCAAATAAGGCAACAAAGTAAATTTTTCCTATAGATTCTCCCTGTATTTCTACTGTCAATTTATTAGAGATTATTATAGCAGGAAACAGTTTAGAAAACAGGGAAATTGCTATATTAAACTTCATCATAGTTCCTTATTGGGTTTTCTCTGATACAGTGTCAAGGTTTAAATTTTTGTGATATATGCATTCAGCTATAATTTTTTTCTAAAATGTGATTTCAAAAATATAGTATTATTAGGTGACTTTTTCCCCCAAAAAATGAAAGTTGCATCATAAGAGTAGGTATAAATTGTGTAACTTCACAAAGCTGGGTGTTTGAACCCTAGTTATTGAATCGTAACCTCTAAGTTTATAGCATGGACATTGTGTGTGTGTGTGTGTGTGTGTGTGTGTGTGTGTGTGTGTGTGTGTGTGTGTGTGTGTGTTGCAAGTGTAGTAATCAAATACTGATGGACACATGTATAATTTCCATGCATCAGCACTCTTGAAGCATCTACTATATGCTACATCTTAAATCCTCACAAATGTTACCATAGAATGATATTTTAGTGGTTCAAATATAAAAGGAGACACTCCACAGAATTTAACAGTTTGGAAATGTGTGTATGATTGGTCAAAAGATTTATGTTTTACCTAGATTTTGATCTCTTGAAAATGAATTAAAAACTTGAAAGGCTTTAGTCAAAAGTATTTTTTAAAATCAGACTTTAGTAGATAAAGAATGAGGCTACCCAGAAGAGAATGGGGTAATCAAGAAATTATGAAACTATCTCTCATGTCTGAGATTAGTAGGAAGCTTCATGTAGTAGCAGCTATGTGCTGATAAGAGCATGAAAAATGGTTGATTAGTTTCGATTGATAGCCTAGTGTTAAATGTGAAAAGACTGACAGATGCTAGAGGAAGTGCCTTTCCTGCTTAACTCAGATCTTTTCAGTACTTATAACTTTGTGGCTGCTTGTCCCATTTGAAACTCCTTATTCCTACAATTCTTGCCTAATGGCATTGTCCCCTGAAACGTGTGATCACAAGTTGGGTCACCAGAAATGCTGGAGAAGTAGCATCTGTTAACCAATTATCAAAGTTAGCAAATTAATATCCAAGTTTCCTCACAAAATTTCTGAAAATTCTGAGTTAACATATTTTACACAGGCATCTAGACAGTCCCAGAGGAGTCACCAAAAGCCACTTCACTGCTTAAAACAACAACAAAACAAGCCCTTGCTTACTGTGTTTTCACATTTTGTGATTTTCTTATCCCTCCATTCTTTTTTCCTAAAGCCACTTTCCCAGAATATTGTGCTTGAGTGCTTTAATTCAAAGTTAGCTTCTGGAAGAACTCGAACCACATTACCTTATCTCCTGTGAAAATAATCTAGATATTACCTAGTTGTTTACTAGTGATGATACATTTTTAAAGGAAATGTTATTTTGAGGCTAAGAGTTGGCTCACATAGTGAAGTTCACACTTTACCATGTGGATGGCACCGCATGGGAGAGCCACAGACTATATAGCACTCAGGGAGCTCCACAGCAGGCAGAGCCGTCCTATGCTGTCTCTCTTCTCTTTCTTGTCTTTCCATCTTTCTTTTCTTATAGGGTCATGGCAGGCAACTTATTGGTATTGCAAAATTTCTAGGCAAAAATACTGATACAAAAACCCGATACTAAAATCAACCAAGTAACTAACCAAACAAAAGAGGAGATTAACTTTATGTTGCAGTGAGAAGGACTGATAGCAATAAGAAGACTAGATAGAGGACAAAATGCTGATAGAAGATAGCTGCTAGATTATGTTAGAATCCAGGGAGACTTCCAATGGAGGGGAGAGAGATTGTATGGAATTGTACCCCTCTGATCCCATAAGTCTTGTCTATAATTATTAAATCATTCATTAAAAAAATGGAAATGGGGAAAAAAAAAGAACCAGAGATCTAGTTAAAAGTTGTATAAGCAACAGTACCTGTGTTGTTTAAAGACTGCAATTAATAATTGTTCTAAATAATTGTCCTCAATAATGAAATGTTAAAGCGCAATAAAAATTAGAACTAGTTTGAATTAAAAAAAGAATTATTCGAAGGGACCTGGACAAAGGTAGTAAAATAAGATAGAAATAGAAGTATTTTTCAGTATTTGGTAAGGTTACAAGGTTGACTAGATATGAAAAATGATTTGTATGAAGTTACATGATTTATTATATAAGAAAAATGATTTGTATTAAATAAAGAAATCAAAGTTTTGAATATATATATATATATATATATATATATATATATATATATATATGTTCCAGGTATTGTGTTTATGGTTTGAGAAGATTATTCTCTCTTTTTTCAAAATTTATGTTTCTTGTACAGAGACAGAAGGAAGCTAAGATGAAAGGGGGGGTATAGAGAAGGAGAAAGAAACACCTGTAGCACTGCTTCACCACTTGTGACATTTCCCACCTGCAAGTGGGTTTAGGGGGACAGGATTTAACCTGAGTCTTTTAACATGGTAACATTTGTGCTCAACTGGGTGTCTCACAACCCGACCCCAAGAAGATTATTCTCTGTACAAACGCATGTGTTAGTTACATGAAATATTCACAGTCAAGTATACATATATGACTCCCTTGAGTGCACACCTACAAAATCATGTTTGACACCAAATTACAGATTAAGACAAGGAATCTAATAAACAATTAAAAAGGTTTGCTGGGGCATCAAATACTTTGAATTATAATTTTGATACATCATTTAGATATGGCTCAGAAAAAAATACTATATTATCCAGAGCACTGAATTCATAGGTAAAATTCAGAAAGTGTTTAGATACATTGATGAAATGTCAGATGTAGGAATCCTAATAACACTAAACATTAGAACTAATCCTCGAAAGAATCTAGGAGAGATGAATACATCGAAATCAAAGCAGCATTCTGTATCTTAGAATCTATAACCCAGTTTTGCAAATTGTAGAAAGCCTGATATCATGAATATTCAGAACTCCTTTCTTTGTACATATTGATTGCCTTAGGAAATTAAGTCCCAAATACAATCTTGAAACTTTTTTTTTTTTTTTGAAGTATGACTCTTAGAAAATCTTTTGCAGATATCAAGCCTTTTGTAATTTGAACAGTAGAAGTTGGTGGTGTTTTGGGTGTTATTCAATTTAGTTCTAAACATAGGTTTAGAAGTCTGCCAGTATGACCCTAGTCTAGAATAACTGTCTCTTACTCATTGACATTTTTAGCAGTGAAATTTTACATTTAGGGTTAATTATTTTGGGTTATGGCTGCTTAATCCCATGTGAAAGAAAATGTGCTCATTTCCACAAAGACATGATTGAAAAGAAAATCAATAGAATATTGTTGTGTTATGATTTTAACATGTAGATACAGTGAAAAAAAAAAAGCACACCTTGGGAGACCAAGGGATCTAAAGGGAAACTTTCACCAGTTTGCTGATTCCATCTCTGCATGTAGCCTTTTAGCTTTAATATGCAGTAGCTCTATTAAAGTAGTGGTGGTCAACCCTTTAATCCAGCTGAGTTCCATGCCTACAGTGGAAAACAAAAATAGTTCTAGTAATTTGTTAAATCCAACTGAGAAGGCTTTTTGTCCATTTCCACTACATCAGTTTTGAGGACTTTTGTCTTTTTGAAATTTCAAAAACAGGCTCTTTGCACAAAATATAAAAGGGTGAATATTTTAATTGTCTTTATGCCACTAACCACTGCCAAGCAGACATATTTACAAGAAGATGAATTTGAGTTTGAAAATTTAACTTCCTTTAGTTAATTGAAATGGTTAAATTTTAGAAAAATCTGGGAAGAGTTTGGTGTAGTCTCAGATCAAGGAATTTGACGGATTCAGAGAGATCAAGCTTGTCAGATTCCTGGTGGTTGCATGATTATTCTGTTCTTATAGACAGAGCAGATTAGCACAGAATACAATGAACTTGAAGTTGAAAAAGATTTCAGGGTATTGCTAATTAACTGTAACTAGTATTGGTATTTACTGATGAAAATTGTAGTTGCTGTCTGCTACTTGCTAGACAACATGTAGCAAGTTCTTTCATTCCTATTAATGAACTTTCCTGAACTTTAGACGTCCACTTATTTTAAAGTTCTTCACAGTTTTCCTAAATTTTTGAGATCTAGGGCTAATGCACTGATCTCCCGTGCTTGCTCTTAGAATACAATGTTTAGGTTGCTCCACAGTTAAGGGTGTTTTGTTTGATCAATATAACTCAGATGTAAGAATAAATGTAAAGAGAGAGAGTTTGCTAACTGAAAAGTAAACTACCTTCACTAAGAAGCAGAGACACAGAAAAATTGTTTTCCCTCTACTTGTTAGGACAGAGTAAAATTGAGAGGGCTAAGGGAGAAAGAGAAACACTTGTATCATTGCTTCACCTCTTCTGAATCTCTGAAGCTTTCCCACTGCAGGTAGGGACTGTGGACTTGAACCCTGATTCTGCACCATGAATACTTTTTAAAAAAAATTTTATTTATTTATTTA
Organism: Erinaceus europaeus; assembly: GCF_950295315.1. NCBI lineage: Eukaryota > Metazoa > Chordata > Mammalia > Eulipotyphla > Erinaceidae > Erinaceus > Erinaceus europaeus. The sequence goes on from NC_080168.1 coordinate 22,800,653, forward strand.
TTCCCTTTTGTTGCCTTGTTGTTTTATTGTTGTAGTTATTATTGTTGTTATTGATGTCATTGTTGGATAGGACAGAGAGAAATGGAGAGAGGAGGGGAAGACAGAGAGAGGGAGAGAGAAAGATAGACACCTGCAGACCTGCTTCACAGCCTGTGATGGGACCCCCCTGCAGGTGGGGAGCCAGGGGCTCGAACCGGGATCCTTACACAGGTCCTTGTGCTTAGCACCACGTGCGCTTAACCCACTGTGCTACCACCCAGCTCCCACCATGAATACTTTTATTTATTTATTTATTTTCCTTGAGGGTTATTGCTGGGGCTCGGTGCCTGCACCACAAATCCACTGCTCTTGGAGGCTATTTTCTTCTCTTTTGTTGCCCTTGTTGTTTTATCATTGTAGTTATTATAATTGTTGTTGTTATTGATGTCATTGATGTTGGATAGGACAGAGAGAAACGGAGAGAGGAGGGGAAGACGGAGAAGGGTAGAGAAAGACACCTGCAGACCAGCTTCACCACTTGAGAGCCCCTGCAGGAGGGGAACCAGGGGCTCGAACCAGGATCCTTACTCCAGTCCATGCGCTTTGCACCTTGTGAGCTTAACCCTCTGCGCTACTGCTTGGTCCCAAACCCTGGTCCCAAACCCTGGTCGTTACACATGTTAACATCTGCACTCAACTGATTGTGCCACATTCTGAACTCTGTAACCTTGTTTCTTATTTTATACCTATACATGCATGCTATTATCTGATTTTTTGCTTCTCTTTTGGGCTTTTATCAGTTAGCATGATACCTCTCAGTTCCATCAAAGATGAGTCAAAGATGTCAAAAGCTACAAAAGTTATACTAGGACCAAAAAATACCTGGAATTGCCAAACTAGCCACAAGAAAATAGAACAGAACTGAAGGTGTCATGCTATCAGAATGCAAACTATTATTATTATAGGACCATTGTAATCAAAACTACCTGGTACTGGAATAAAAATAGAAACACTGACCAGTGGAATAGACTTGAGAGCCCAGAAATAAGCCACCACACCTCTAGACACCTAATTTTTTACAAGGGGCCCAGATTATTAAATGAAGAAAGGAGAGTCTCTTCAACCAATGGTGTTGGGAAAATTGGGTGGAAACATTCAGAGGAATGAAACTGAATCACTAAATTGCACCACACACAAAAGAAAACACCAAGTGGTTCAAGAACTTGGATGTTATGCTCCTGGAGGCTGTTTTTCCCATTTTGTTGCTATTGTTGTTGTTGTCATTATTGTTGTTGTTTAGCTCTTGTTGGATAGGACAGAGAAATTGAGAGAGGAGGGGAAGACAGAGAGGAGGAAAGATTGACACCTGCAGACCTGCTTCACTGCCTGTGAAGTGACCCCTGTAGGTAGGGGGTGGAGTGGGGGCTTGAACTGGAATCCTTGGGCTTGTCCTTGTGCTTTGCACCATGTGTGCTTAACCCACTGTGCTACTGCCCAGCCCCCATTTTTCATCTAAATTTTATAGCCATCTTCAGTGACAAGTCCAATTGCAAAAGAGACTAAAATAAAAATAAACTACTGGGACTATATCAAATTAAAGAGCTTCTACACAGGAAAGGAAACCATCACCCAAGCAAAGAAACTCCTTACATAATGGAAGAGGATCTTTACATGCCATATATCGAGCTCACCAAACTCAACAATAACAAAAACAAACAAACAAAAATGACCCTTATTCTAAAATGAGGAGAGGATATGAACAGAAAGAATATTCACCAAAGAAGAGATCCAAAATGCCAAAAGACAATAAATAAATAAATAAATATCCTCAAAGTCATTGTAAATAAAGACTACAGTGAGATACCACTTCATTCTAGTGAGAATGTAATATATCAAAAAGTATAGCAACAAAAAATGTTGTAGACATACTGTGGGGATAAAGGAACCCTCCTGTACTGCTGTGGAAATGTAAATTGGGCCAGCCCCTGTAGAGAGCAATCTGGAGAACTAGAAGACTAGAAGTGGATCTTCTGTACTACCCTCCAATTCCTCTCCTGGGAATATATCTTAAGGAACTGAACACACTTACCCCCCTCCCAAATCTGTGTATGTTCATGCAGTACAATTTGTAACAGCCAAAACCTGGAAGCAGACTAATAGGTGTTTAACAACAGATGAGTGGATGAGAAAGTTTTGGTATATCTGCACAAAGTGGGACTTGGACTGAGTTTGCAAAGGACTTGGGGCAGGAGGGCTTTCAGATACTGGTGCATGTTGGTGGGGGAGGACTAGGTTGGTGTTGAGAAGGTTTTGCAGAAAACTGAGAATATTTACACACGTATCAACAACAGTATTTACTGTAAACCATTACGCCCCTTAAAAAATAGAGACCCAAAAAAGAAAGAAAAAAAAAAAAAAGAATCCTCTAAGAAACTACCTGAGACTGTAAGAACACACCAAACTTCAGCATATGATGATTCTGGGAAGAGTTAATACAAATATATTCATCAGGCTGGAACACTGAGAAATCATATTTGAAAAATCTGAAAGGAACATAATATTGAAATACCATGCCCATTACTTAGGGTGATATATACAACATGCCACTAATTTTGTATATTTGTCAGCTAGAAAATGCTTAATACATTTTGAAAGCTGTGTTTATAATAATTTAATTTTAATGAGGCTGCTGATATATGAGTAGATTTAAAATTATTCTTTCTGCACTAGAATTTGAGTATAAGCATTGGCTTATCAGTTCATTTAATATTATCTCCATAGTTTTAGAAAATCTTGGGAGTTGAATTATTATGTGGAAAACTGGGAAATATTATGCATATACAAACTATTGTATTTTTAATATCGACTGTAAACCATTAATCTCCCAATAAAGAAAATTTTTAAAAAAGAAAATCTTATCTATATGCTTAAACTATTGACTGTGGGGATTCCATAAATATTCTTTTTATTAATTTGATAAAAATATCAAGACATTTTCTATAGTTATACTATACTAATAGGACCCACTAAGGAGGCCTGACCTAATCTGTCAAAGCAGGGCTTTGCTATGTGTGTGTGTATGTGTCAGTGAGTGAGTGAATGAAGGAGAGTGAGAGAGAGAGAGAGAGAGAGAGAGAGAGAGTGTGTGTGTGTGTGTGTGTGTGTTGTGCTAGGGCCTAGTACATTTGTGCCTTCACTTTCTGGATTCACTTTTGTAGCTATATAGAGAGACAGATGTAGATATATAGCTTTCTGGACAGGGAGAGACACCAAAGATCCAAGCTTCCTTTCTTCAGAGCTGAAGCACTACAGGTACTCTCATGTAGTGCCAGGTGTGAACCTGAGCCACACGCATGGCAAGGTGGGCACCATTCCACGTGAGACATCTCTCTAGTCATGCAGTATAGTTTTTAAAGCATTTATACATCCTCTGTTTATTTTGGGCACCATTAAGACTTTTTCTAAATTCTGGCTTGTTGCATATCCAAAGAATCCATCAATTCTGGCAGTCTTCCCCCCACCCCCTTTTATTTGATAGAACAGAGGAAAAAAAAAAGAAAGAAAGAAAATGAGAAGGGAGAGAGAAAGAGAGTGCACTGCTTTGCACTGCTTCACCACTTGTGAAGCTTCTCCCCTGCAAATAGGGAGTAAGGGCCACCATGTACCTCCCCCACCTCATGCACCCCACCCTCCATCCCTCATACGGAAACTTTTGGGTGGGGCAGAATAGTCTTCCCCTACTCTTACAGAAAAATGGATTATGTTTCAGAGATATTCAAGAAATTCATCCCAAGTCATACAGAAAGTAGCAAGTTCTACATACTTTATTTTGTAAGGTGGCATTTGAAATAGTTAACTCCATTTATATTTGACTAAAAGAAGCATGTCTATGAATTTTAGCTCATGGACTTAGGAAGTTTTCTGTTGACAATATACATAATTTATCATAGAAAACAGAGAGGGCTATTAGTATATTTATTACCAGCTTGTATATTTTCCTCCTTAAAACCTTTGTCTAAATTGAGAAGTTCTTTAAAAGGCAACACACCAAACACATTATAAGGTTATACAACAAGGGTGCCGGGTGGTAGTGTCCTGGGTTAAGCACACATGTTGATGCATAAGGATCCCGGTTCGAGCTCCAGGCTCCCTACATGCAACAGTGACGCAGATCTGGAGGTGTCTTTTTCTCCCCCTCTCTGTCTTCCCCTCCTCTCAATTTCTCTCTAACCTATCCAACAACAATGACAGAAATAATAACAATAGCAACAATAAGGGCAACAAAAATGGGAAGAAACATGGCCTCCAGGAACAGTGGATTTGTAGGACCGGCACCTAGTCCCAGTGATAACCCTGGAGATAAATAAATAAATAAAATAAAAAGACTATACAGCCAACCTAAGGATATACTTAGTTTATGTTGATGAGAAGTGAAAATAATTGTTGGGGTTCAAAAGAGCTCCTGTTAAAAATGGGCAAGGACAGCTACCTTCATTTATCAGGGTACTTTGAGGATAATCGTTAAAAAAAAACTCTTTTGTCAAGTCTTCCTACTTATGTTTATACATGCCTGGGAAATACAAATTCACATAAAACAAAATGACCTATATAGTTGTCCAATTTTATTTCCTGAATTTTAAAGAAAACCCAACAATTTTGTGTATGTTTTGCTGATATTCAGCTAGTAGGGGCTGAAAATCATGATACGGAGGTGGATGGGGTGGGTGGAAGAAAACCACCTTGTATCACTCTGGGTTTTTCAAGTCTTGAAAGATAATCAAATAAGCCACTGAAGTAAATTAGTAAGAGAAAAATTTGAACAGAATTTAACAAAATCCCTGCACACATTGGACAAGCCCAGATTCAGAGTAAATTCTGTGTGGTTTTCGGTACCAACTTCAATGTTTTCTATCCCAGAGTCTCAATGAGAAGATAACACTTGATCTGATACAAGCTCCACCTTTTCCAGGAATAAGGGAAGGGGTACTTGATAAGGGACATTAGCTAAGAAGGGCCTGTGTAGAGGTAAAAAAAAAAAAAAAGTTCTGCCTTTCCACAGAGAAGATCATTGCTAGAATTTTTTTTTTTTTTTTTTTTTACCAGAGCACTGCTCAGCTCTGGTTTATGGTGGTGCCTGGGATTAAACCTAGGACTTTGGAGCCTCAGACAAGAGAGTCTGTTTGCGTAATCATTATGATATCTACCCCCACTCTGCTAGAAATCTTTATCTTAAAGATCACCTACATTCTACCTCCAGGGACAATCCTGTGAAATTAATTCTTTGGCCAAAGAAATTGGTATGTGACAGATTTTTATTCTACCATAGTGAAGATAAGAGGCTCTTAAATACCTTGCATGGCTGGCTTGGGATTATAGATGAATGAATGTTAATTTTCTGAGTGTACCAATTGATAGCTTCTACTTATTCTTTAATGATTTACTATGGATCAGTATATGAAAATATCTATCATGACAATAGCTTCCTCTACACAGTTAGCTTCCATTTAGTAGCAGTCAAGACCAAAAGAAGGTATCAATAACCCTTTATTGTGGAGATAGCACAGGGAATCCTAATAATTTATTATCACATAGCATGAGGAATGTCATGGAATTTGAACCTAACATTTCAGTATTCATACAACAGTGGACCCTAGACTGTTCTTGAGAAAACAGATCTTATGACTGGTTGGAGGCCAGCTGCTCACTAAGTCCAGTCTGTCTGGAGGTTTGACTTTTTTCTTTTTTATGTGGTTGAAATGTCACTTGATTTATTCACAGATATGGAGGCTAGGTTATCTAGACAGTTAGAGGTATGTAGGAAAGTGATTGGTGTTAGACTGTCAGTAAAAAGAGAAGAAAAAAAATGAATTTGGAAATAGAAACAGAATTGTTTGATCTAGTTCCTTTTGAATGTCAAAATGAGTTACAAGAAATTTGGCAAGGGATTTTAAGTAAGGAGATCTAAGAACAAGTTGTGCCTGTTCCTACCTTAGAACTTGTGTGTGAACATAAGTCATAGTTAAATGGAGGATTTTCTTTAGTGAGTAAAGTAGATACTATCTGGCAATAACAGTAAACATAAAACTAATGAAGCACTTTTGCGTTTAGTTGCTTTTCAGGAAAGTCATTTTGAAGAACTTCAATCTATTTTGTAGGTTAAATAAAAGGTAGAAACAGAAAAAGGAAAAAAATGTAGAACACAACTGCAGATATAATATGTGGATTTTTTCTTTAGAATCTATTTCCTGTTCTTTGTGACTCTTTCTATTTGATTAACTGATTTAAATTAAAAAATCCAAGTGATCTGAAACCTAAAATATCTTAGATTGTTTACTTTATGTATACACATTTTAATTAATAGAGAATAAAATAAAAGAGGCCAGGGGTGACACAACCAGTTAAGCACACATATTACCAGTGAAAGGACCCGGGCTTGAGCCTCTGTAGCCAGGACACTTTATGAGTGGTGAAACAGCACTGCAAGTGTGTACCTATCTCTTCCTCTCTCTATCTCTCCATCCTCTCTCAATTTCTTCCTGTCTTATCTAATAATAATAAAAAAAGAATAAAGAAATTATTGACTAATTTTGTATTAGAAGTTTTCATAGACTTGTTTAATAATTTTAACTAACTTAAAATTACACGAAGCTTATTGTAAACATTTTTTGCTATATTTGAGCAATCTTGATATTTTTCTTTTTTTAAATAAAATTTAATTACTAAATGATGATAGTGAAAGAGGAGAGTGGGGGGTGGGAGGTGAAGAGGAAGTGGACCAGAACATCACCCTAACACATGTGATGCCAGAATTTGTTTTTTGTTTTTTTTTCACCTTTTTTTTTAATTTAAGAAAGGATTAATTAAAAAAAACCATAGGGTAGGAGGGGTACAACTCCACACAATTCCCACCACCCAATCTCCATATCCCACCCCCTCCCCTGATAGCTTTCCCACTCTCTATCCCTCTGGGAGCATGGACCCAGGGTCATTGTGGGTTGTAGAAGGTAGAAGGTCTGGCTTCTGTAATTGCTTCCCCGCTGAACATGGGCGTTGACTGGTCGGTCCATACTCCCAGTCTGCCTCTCTCTTTCCCTAGTAGGGTGGGTCTCCGGGGAAGCTGAGCTCCAGGACACATGGGTGGGGTCTTCAATCCAGGGAAGCCTGGCCAGCATCCTGATGTGATGCCAGAATTTGAACTAAGGACCTCATGCTTCAGAGTTCATTGTTCTGTCCCCAGCACCACCTCCTCAGCCATGAAACTCTGATGTTTTTTCTTTGAAGGTTTTAGATGAATACATTTTAAAGAGGCAAATGTGTATAGTTGTTTTTTTCTTTTTTCCTTTTAGTGTGATTGGGAGACAGAGAGGAGTACCCAATCCAAGATGAAGATGAAGCACAGGATTATAGGACTGGAAGGACATTAGCAAAACATTTCAGAATGAGTTTAAAAAAAATAAACCAATAATTTAAAACATTAGAGTTTAAGCTGAACTGTGACTAGAACTCACCAAATGAGCATAAAAATTTGAGAAGTATAATGGTCTATATCCAGACCATAACTTTCCAGATTAAATACCCTTTTCATGATTATACACATTTTTCTGTCATAGGCAGATTTTCTAATTAAGAATTTTTTTCTTTCTTGTGAAATTTCTTAAGTTGAAGCAAAAAATAATAGAAAAAATTAAAAGCCTCAAACTTTTGTTTTTGCATAGTTTCTTGACTCATTAAGATGTCTGACATTATCTAGTTTAGCAATTATTGAGAACTGTCTTATAGTTAAACAAATTGATGAGAATATATTAACACAGACAAGACAATCTTTCTTTCAGTGGCATGTAAAGTTAATCTGGAGAAATACATTCTTTTTTAGATAATTATTTCACTCAACACACTTTTAAGACAAAAATATATATACCTGATCTACAATCAAATAATACAGTTTAAAGTGTCATATATTGAAGGTCATTTGGATTATCATTTAGACCTAACAAGATATCATAGAAATAGTTACACATTTACAAGGCAATAGCACTAGATATATAACTCTTAAAAATGCATTAGTTAAGAAGCTTCAAATAACAGTTGAGGATTGCCCAAGTATTGAAAACAGTCCTTTAAAGATCAGTTTAATAAAAGTGTTTGTAAGAGTTCATTCAAAATTTAGCAATTAGACAAGATAGCAAAAAGTTCCATAATGAGAAGATATTCATTGCAATATCTCTTTTATTCTTTGTTAATTAAATAAGTGCAGACATAAACAGACATCAAAATTTACTTAAATGGATAGGTATCAGTGTAAGGTGTCTATTAAATCAAAACTCAAAACAAATACAAGATAGTTCTGATAAGAAGACTTAATTAAGTAACTAACCATTAGGACTAGTAAAATTCAGTAGGAACACCAAAAAGCTAGTGATATTTCTCATATTTTTAAGGTTCAAACAAAAAAGGATGAGGGATTGAAAGAAGGTTGGTAAATAGTAAATAGAAGAAAAGAACAATTGGATAATAGTGACACTACGTAGATAGTTGTGTCAGAAGAAAGTTGGACACATTAAAATGCTGTTAGTTTTGGTTTTGTGTGAATATGTGAATTCCTTGAGGAACTTTAGGCTATAGGTGATAATATTTTGGTAGAGTCTTCTGGGTTTGATTTGCATAAATGTAAATAAAGGGAAAGTATAGGTGTATGCAGGAGAAAAATGTTGACTGTCATTAAGAAAATATTAGAAAAGTGTAAAAAAAAGTTATGTTTATCATCAAATAACCTAGGGTTCACTGAGTGTGGGAATATCAATTTGAACAAGTGAGAATGTTGATAAGTTCCAGGAGTCACTCAATTATATCACAAACAGATATTTGTGAATTTCTAGGTGTAGCAGGTTCTAGGGTTGTCTAGATATATAGAAATCACTCTTTCATTTAAAGGAAAAAACAAAAAAAAAATGTTAGGTTATAGACTAGTTCACCATTCTGTTGAAGTTTAAGAATCCTTCCCAGCATAATGAGACCTCCATTTCTTCAGCAGAAATTCTCTTTTACTGAACCCCCGAGCTACAAATGTGTGTCTTATGCTCTGTAGATGTAGTTCTGCAGTGATGGTATTATGGACAGCAGTATTCCTTCGTTAGATAATAGAATGTTTCCATGAGGAACACCCATTTTTCTTTTTCCTTTTTTGCCTCCAGGGTTATCTTTGCCTGCACTACAAATCCACTGCTCCTGGAGGCCAATTTTTCAATTTTTTGGACAAGACAGAAACTGAGAGGGGAAAGAAAGATAGAGAGGGAGAGAGAAAGAAGACACCTGCAGACCTGCTTCACCACTTGTGAAGCCTGAAGGTGGGAAGCCGGGGACTCAAACAAAGATCCTTTTTCACATCCCTGAGGTCAGCACTATGTGCCCTTAACCCGGTGTGCTATTGCCTGCCCTGCCCCCATGCCACAACCTGACCCCCCATGCCACCACCTGGCTCCCCCAAACATCTTTCTTTTGTCTAACCCCTATAATTAATTAATTATAGCAAGTAAGTGATTATAGTTTTCTAAATTTACCTTATGAATTATATATGTGATTAAGTTACCTTCTTTGCATTAATTTCTAGAATACTTAGCATTAAGTGCAGACCTCATCTCAAGTTATTTTAAATTTTAGAAAACAAGATATTTTACTGATCTCATATTTTTTCTGGTCATCTCTGAGGTTCTTTTTTTTTATTTTTCTATTTATCATCTTCTGTTAACTTGCTGTATTTTATGTAAGTATCCTTATGAGTAGTTTTAAATGCCTTCTAGATAAAGGCAGGTTATGAATAAAGAAGCAAATATGGGAAAAACAAAACAACATAGGTTGGTATACAACGATATTGTGGTTTCTGTTTCTGAAACAAAGAAACAAACTCAGAAGCAGTGTGACTATATATGTGGGAGCCCCCAGCACTGAAAAAAAAGCTTGTGAAACAGTGATATTGTTATACATTGATCAAAGGAATAGAATTTCTCTCTCTTTTCTTCTTTCTTTTTTGCCTCCAGGGTTATCCCAGGGGCTTGGTGTCTACATTCGAATCCACTGCTCCTGGAGGCCTTTCCCCCCATTTTTGTTGCCCTTGATGTTATTGTTTTGTTGTTGGACAGGATGGAGAGAGATGGAGAGAGGAAGGGAAGACAGAGACGGGGAGAGAAAAGAGACACCTGCAGACCTGCTTCACCGCCTGTGAAGTGAAACCCCTGCAGGTGGGGAGCCAGAGGCTCCAATAGGAATCCTTGTCCCGGTCCTTGCACTTTATGCCTCATGCGTTTAACCCATTGCGCTACTGCCCGACCCCCAGGATTTTTTAAAACATGCTCTTAAAAGGTATTATGTGTGTTTTTTGAGGGATTGTTTGTATTTGTCAATCTGCATGGAAGCTCCAGAACCATTCTTCATCATTCTTACTAATCTATGGAGTTTATCAACTTGGCTTCATCTCTTCTGGGTTTTGTTTGATATATACCAATGAAGGCAACAGTAGGAGAAAGGATGGCAGTTATCAAATTGAGATGTGATCCCATATGGTTTCTCATGACTACTGATTTCCCTCCACCCTTCATGAAATATTTTTCAAAACTATAGCCCATTGGTTTCTGTTCAGTCTTTTGTTACTACTAAAGCCTACACGCACTTTGAAGCATACTTTTCTTGAATTATTCTTAGATTATGCAGCTTTGTATGCCATCTATTTAAGTTCCTTAAAAACCTATTTCCTGAGGGCCAGGCGGTAGCTCAGCAGGTTAAGCAAACATGATGCAAAGTTGCAAGGACCGAAGTAGGGATCCTGGTTTGAGCCAACTGGCTCCCCACCTGCAGGGGCGTCTCTTCACAAGTGCTGAAACAGGTCTGCAGGTATCTTTCTCTCCCCTCTCTGTCTTCCCCTCCTCTCTCGATTTCTCTCTGTCCTATCCACCATAACAACGATGGGCAACAGATGGGAAAAAATAGTCTCCAGGAACAGTGGATTTATAGTGCAGACACTGAGCCCCAGCAACAACCCTGGAGACAAAAACAACAACAACAAAAACTGTTTCCTAAGCATGCTGTAAAATAATGGAAAATCAGGGAAAATATGGACATATGTGAATATTGATTTGTTGAGAGAGGTTTTGAATGGACTAATGAATATGGAAGCAGAGCACATGGTACTTGGGTCTTTAGTGATGCTCAAGGAGCTCCATGAACCCTCTGAAACTGCATGCAAATCTCACGAAGTATACACATCTTTCCATGGTTAGGATACAACTTTTACATCACTTTCAGCAGCTTTTCAAAGGGATCTATGAATCAAAGAAAAATTGAAGAAATACTATGGGAGCCTGGCGGTAGCACAGTGGGTTAAGCACACATAGCAGAAAACGCAGGGACAGCATTAGGATCTCAGTTTGAGCCCCTGCCTCCCCACCTGCAGGGGGTTCACTTCACAGGTGTTGAGGCAGGTCTGCAGGTATCTCTCTTTCTCTTGCCCTCTCTATCTTCCCCTCCTCTCTGAATTTCTCTCTGTCCTATCCAACAACAATGACAGCAATAAGAACAGCGACGATAAGGGCAACAAAAAGGAAAAAAAAATACTAAAACATAAAATTTAAACTATTAATTATATATACTAGGCAACTGTTAAATATATTAAGATAAAATATTTTCTCCTTAACAGATGTTTTCTCAGGATGGGGTAGATAGCATAATCGTTATGCAAATAAACTGCCATACCAGAGGTTCCAAAGTCCCAGGTTCACTCTCCCACACCACCATAAACCAGAGCTGAGCAGTGCTTTGGTAAAAAAGAAAAGAAAAGTTTTCTTTTTATAGAAAAGTATCTTTTTATTTGGCATATAAGCCAGTGTTTTTGAGATTTTTGTCTAAAAAAATAATGGAAAATGAAGTACTCCAGTAGATTCACAAGAATAATACAGTAGCTACTTACTTACATGATTTATCCCAACGAAAGGTAAAAAGAATCATGCAACATGTAAACTCTCAAACTTGGGGTCCTGAATTTTCTTATTTTTTTTTGTATACATGCAATAAAATTCAGCCATGACCTCTTTGACTTTGAAACAAATAAGTATTTGACCCACCTGCAGGGGGTGAAGTAGGTCTTTAGGTGTCTATCTTTCTCTCCCTCCTATATCTCCCCGTCTTCTGTCTTCTCTGAATTTCTTTCTGTACTATCTAATAAAAATTAGAAAGGAAAAAGTGGCCTCTAGGTGCAGTGGATTTGTAGTGCTGACACCGATCCCCAGCTATAATCCTGGTGGCAATAACAAATAGAAACAAAACCCAAAACAAAGAAACCAAAAAAAAAAAAAATTCAAATGACACATTTCATTAGGGGGAAAAAAAAAACTGCCCCACCACTCAATGGTTGCTTCATACTCGTGGCAGGAAATGTGGGAGCAGGGGTACTATGGGGCAACAGTGGGGCTCTTGGTGAGCAAGGGTAGGAGCAGCAGCGGGACTCTAGTGGGTGTGGAGGCTGTGGGGTCACAGTACAACTGGCACTCCTGTGCCATGGCCATGTTGGGCTTGCTGGAATATTGGAGTCACTTCTGCAGGCAGTGCCTGCTCAAGATCTTCTTTCACAGTGGACTCATGTATGAGAAGTGTGGTAGCAGTTGGCTGGCATCCCCCAGTGGACAATAACTCCTTTCCCAGCTCTAATGCTAGCCAAATGCATAGCAATTGGCCAGTGTTCACCATACCTTCTGGTACTAATTAATGATGAACACCCACTGAAGTACCACTATATTTCAGAGTATCTGATGTTCTTCCTAAGTCCTAAGTGGTTGGTAAATTGTTGCCAGCAACTTGTCATTGAATTGTAAGTTATATTTTCCATCAAAAGCTCTGTACATAAGTGAAATGTTGTTTTTATAATACATAAATATGACATTCATCTCCCACATTATTAATTCTTTTAAATAAACTGTGCATACAAATGACAATGGTCTTATTTTCCCCCAGTGAAAGATTTTTCCCAGAGCTAGGCAGTGGCTATCTGGTTAAGCACACACATTACAAGTGCACAAGGATCTAGGTTCAAACCCCTGGTCCCCTACCTGCAGGGGGAAGCTTCACAAATGCTGCAGGTGTCTCTTTGTCTCTCCCCCTCCTCCCTCTTTCCTCATGCCTCTCAGTTTCTCAGTGTCTGTATTCAATAATAAGTAAACAAAAATATTTATTAAAAAAAATCTTTCCCTGGGGGTTGGGCAGTGGGGCAGTGGGTTAAGCGCATGTGGCACAAAGCGCAGGGACCGGCACAAGGATCCCGGTTCGAACACCCCCCCCAGCTCCCCACCTGCTGGGGAGTCGCTTCACAGGCGGTGAAGCAGGTCTGCAGGTGTCTATCTTTCTCTCCCCCTCTCTGTCTTCCCCTCCTCTCTCCATTTCTCTCTGTCCTACCCAACAACAAACAACATCAACAATGGCAATAATAATAACCACAATGAGGCTACAACAAAAGGGGAAAAAAACGGCCTCCAGGAGCGGTGGATTCATGGTGCAGGCACCAAGCCCAGCAATAACTCTGGAGGAGAAAAAAAAAAAAGAAAAGAAATCTTTCCCGTCAGTTTATATGATAAATAAAAATGGGAATTTTTTGATGGGCTGTGCTCATTTTCTAAAACTGCATTCCAACTCCAGAGGGGAAACATTCAAATGGGAACATTACTTGGAATTAGATTCACTGTCAGCTAGAGTGGGGACACCATCAGACAACTTGCTATTTCAGAATTGCTTTTTGATATGTTATCATTGTTTCTACATGCTAAGAGTCTTGACTGACATGCAATATTTTGTGAATGTTTTCTTGAAAATGCCCCAGACACAGCAGATACAGTGTAAATGTAAATTTATATATGTGACAGCATTGTTTACTGGAGAGAATGTGACCTTTACATTTAGAACTCAGCTAAAATTTATTTTACCTTTCATAACATAAGTCGTTTCTTAGTTGTAAAATAACACCTATCTTGGAGAATTTTTTTAATGGATTATAAGAAGACAGATATGAAAAACTGCTTCATAGTTATTATTATTATTATTATTATTATTATGCTCCAGATGCATGGATAATATTAGAGGACTGATCATACCCCTTAATATATAAAACTGAAATGTCACTAAACTCTAAAATAACTAAATACCAAAGTACAAGAAATTTGATTTACCTTTTGTAAAAAGAGTACATGTGATTTATAACAACCTTACAGTATTATAAAAAGATGCAATGTATGGGTTTGCCAATAATATGCAAGTAAGAAAAATATCTGATAGGAATATCCATTAATCTTAAATATTTTCTTGGAAAAATGTGAATTTTTATTTTTAAAGTAAGTTTATAAAGAGATAAAACATATATCAGTATTCTTTATAAAGCATGTGGTTATGCCTTTTTTTAAGTCATACCTTAACATATTATCCCAAAATGCTAAGTTTCCATCTGTTATTCACTAAAGAAACCACAGTGCAAAAGATAGGAATAAAGAACAATAAGATGATTTTTTCATGAAAAATTTATTGAATCCATATTTCTTTGAAAAAAATATATGATGGAGTACATCTGGGAACACAAACAGCAGCAATTGAGAAGCAAATACATAAGACCAATGTTGGTAAGCCAAGGCCAAATGTCAAAGATCAGAAGCTCCCAAATCCCAATCTAGCTTCACCTTGTTTGGAACTTGAAAGAAAAGTATTGGGTGGGATCAATCAGGAAGAGAGGGGTGAATACTGGATGACCTCACATGTGTGTGGGTCTAAAGAGATAGAATCAGAAAGGGAAAGCACAGGATGAAACTTGAACTAGGGATGATGCATTGCAAGGGATTCTGGGGAAAGGAGTGGAAGAGGGAGAATGGGGGGCTGGGAGGAGTTAGATTGAATGTGGGAGTATTTGGTAGAGATTCATTCATTATGAGAAGCTGGAAAATGGTGCCCATTTATAGATAGCTGTGCTGTAATTCATTAACCCCTCAACAAAATGTTAAAACGGTGGCTCCACTGTTGTATACAATTTGCTGTTAACTGGAAATACAAATAATAAGTTAAATTCTCTAGGGGGTCGGGTGTACAGTAGCACAGTGGGTTAAGCGCACATGGTGCAAGCACAAGGACCAGAGTAAGGATCCTGGTTGGAGCCCCTGGCTCTCCACCTGCTGGCGGAGGGGATGGGGCGGTTAGAAGGGGTCTCTTCATGGCGGTAAAGCAGGTCTGCAGGTCATCTGTCTTTCTCTCCCCATCTCTGTCTCCTCTCCTGTCTCGATTTCTGTCCTATCCAACAATAACAAAAACAATAACAACAAGGGCAACAAAAATAGGGGAAAAGGCCTCCAGGAGCAGTGGATTTGTAGCTCAGGCACTGAGCCCCAGCAATAACCCTGGAGGCAAAAAAAAAAAATCTCTAGGACATTTCACTTGAAGTATGTATTAAATAGAGAGTGCCATTATACGCCAAATCTTGAAATCAGGCAAATACACAGTACACTTAAAAGTATCACATCTGATTTAGAGAACAAAAATTAAACTATGTTAACTACTATTCGCTAGTTTTTGTTAAGCTAGTGGAATATTCTATTTGATTTTTTCTTTATAATTTTAACTGAAACAGAAAGCATGGCATATGAATATGTTCCAGAATAATTAAATCGAAGACAGTTTTTTTTAACAAAGACAGTTTTTAATATAAACTTACTTCTCTGTAATTAACAGTGATTATCTCTAATTGTTTCCTGCTTCTTCCCTCTTTACTCTTAAGTTTTTAGTAGTTGATTTATTTTGATTTGAGTCAGCCTTTCATTGGTTTTTATGGATGTAGGTTTATTTCCCACTGGTTATTGAACTTTGTCTATGCTGAACCTGTTTCTATCTGATTACCTAAGGGTTCCCTGGTGGGAACTTGATGAAAACTAAGTAGGGGGCATACAAATTGAAAAAAAAAAAGTAAAAAAAATAACCCTGAAGTCATTGTTGAAAGGAAGGAGCTGTTCAACAACTATGGACATTTACATATTTTCTCTAATACCTTTTTTCTAGGAGTCAATGATTTTGGCTATTACTGTGTGTGTGTATTTTAACTGGAAGATTAAATATTACTTCACAAGTTCTAGCATTTAAAAAGTATATATGTAGATATTCTTCTTCATTTGAACAGCATTCTATTTTGATATAGAACACATGGAGGTCTGTAACTTTTTTTTTGTTTGTTTTGTTTTGTTTTTATTAGAAACTGAAAGGGGAAGGGGAAAAGAGAGGGAGGAAGAAAGACACTTGCAGACCTGCTTTACCGCTCGTGAAGCGTCTTCCCTCCAGGTGGGAGCAGGGTCTCAAACCAGGATCCTTACACATGGTGACATGTGCACTTAATGAGGTGTGCCACTGTCTGGCCCCAGGTTCTCAACTGTTTAAGAATGAGATGCATAGGATTCCAAAGAGTTATCTCACAGTCCTGTGACCTTGCATTCAGGAACTTTTCAAAACTATGGAAGACAACATGAAGACACCTCCAGAAATAACACTTAGAATGTTAATGTAAAGGGGGAGGATTTCTTCTCTTGGTCTACGTGTTAGATACTGGAGTGGAGATTGGGAAATGCTGGGACAAGTTTAAAATAGATGGTTATGGCTAGTTTCCTCATTTGAATTGGGGGTCAAAAAGAAATAGAAGTAGACACATTTAAAGGGGTAGTTTGCAAGCAACAATGTTGCCAGTGGAAGATTTATGTGGAAGTTGACTGCTATTTATTTATTTATTTATTTATTTATTTATTTATTTATTTATTTTTGCCACCAGAGTTATCACTGGGGCTCAGTGCCAGCACTGTGAATCCACTGCTCCTAGTGGCCATTTTTTTTCTCTCTCTTTCTTTCTTTTTCTTTCTTTCTCTCTCTTTTTTTCTTCTTTTTATTAGATAGGACAGAGAGAAATTGAGAGAGGAAGGGGAGGTAAAGAGGGGGAGAGAAAGATACCTGTAGACCTGCTTCACAGCTCGTAAAGCATCCTCCTTACAGGTAGGGATCAGGGACTGGAACCCTGGTCCTTGAGCTTGGGTAATATGTGCATTTACCTGGGTATGCCACTGCCTCCCCCCAACCACTCAGTTATGTACAAGTTGCATAACAATAAGGAATACAGAAGAAAAAAATTGTTTTTTCACTCAATTTTCTCATGATTTGTTAAGAACCAGCTAAGTGTTTAAGAATAAACTTTCTAAGTCAGGGAGATGTATAGCCCTTAGCGCAACAGATTTTCATATCTGTGGCTTTTGAAGTTCCTGGGTTCAGTTCCAACACTGCTGTAAATCAGATCTGAGACCTTAAAATTCCAACCAGTATCCTAACACAGTCCCTAAAATCAGAGTGTCTTATGATAAATTATTCTACTTTTCCCATGAGATTCTCTACTAAGTCAGTATGCCTGGATTTCAACTAATCTTCACTGTCTTCCTTAGCTATCCTCAAAGACATAGTATTCTGCAAAGTTGAATCTTCTTTTCCTTCTCCTTCTCATCCTGTATTCTTCTTTTCTCACTCCTCTTCTTACAACCTACTGAATAGAGTCAGACAGATGATCTCTTAGAGTTAGATTTGAAACTACAATTGAATATTCATTTCTGAGAATTCAAAGGCACATAGTACCTGTTCCTTGTTCTCAAGAGATATACAGTCTAGCTGGGAAGGTAAAGGTCTACATAGAAAAGCAATACATGATGTAACAAAAAACTCTCTGAAGCTGGATATGTCTACAATGGAGGCATGATCCTTCCCAGGGCAATTCTGTAAGTGCTGTCTTTAAAAAAGGAGAAAAAAAGAGTCAGATATTTATATGGTTCTCCAAGGCAGGGAAGATCTAATCTGTGAATAAAGAGATAGAAAAGATGAATGTAGGAGAAGAAAGAGAAAAGAGAAGGAAAAAACTCTTCTTGAGTAAATACTCAGTAAGAATTTTAAAAGGGAAGGGAGAACAGTTATTTTCAAATTTGAAGGATTAATGAATTACTATGTAGTATTACCATGGGCAGGAGAGACTCAATACACAAGGAATATTAAATACATGTGGAAAGCAGGTGGCTAGTAGGGTCAGGGGTAGATGGGAAGACAAGTATGTCAGGTACAGATTTTAAAAAAGAGAAGGTGGAATTTTTTCCCCAAATTTCATATTTGGTCTATGGTTTACATGATAAAAGTGTAGAATGGGATAAGAAGTAAGTGCTGTGGGAGAAGTAGATTGGGAGAAATTATGAGCTCAATTTGTTGTTACATCTTTAGGTTTCTTTTGTGTGTGTGTGATGTAATACTTTTTATTTTTTATGATTTATTTTGTTTACTACTTATGAGAGACAGATCTTCAAATGAGATAGAGAAAGAGAAGGAGAAAAACCAGGGCACCACTGTATCCCATACTGTTCTAAGGACAGAACATGGAATCTCAGGTGTACAAATTTGATGTTCTATCAGCTGAGCTATTTCTCCAGTCAGTGGAATTCTCATCAAATCATAAACTATATTCCATGTGTCACCACTAATAGCCAACTTGGTGGACATACTAATTTTATAATGCACTATATATATTTTTAAACTTAATGTTGCTATTGAGTGACAGGAAGAGGTAAGTAGGAAAAGAATTTATTGACTAGAAAACAAGTTGGAAAAAATATCTAGACAACAGAGGTTGTAGAACAGGCTTCAAGAAGAGGAAGTAAGGCTTACGATTTTTTGAAGGGGTAGTAATGCAACTCAGCAGAAGCCCTAATTTAAATTAACTTTAAAATCAACTATTTTAATCTTGATGACTATTTGACTA
Organism: Erinaceus europaeus; assembly: GCF_950295315.1. Taxonomy (NCBI): domain Eukaryota; kingdom Metazoa; phylum Chordata; class Mammalia; order Eulipotyphla; family Erinaceidae; genus Erinaceus; species Erinaceus europaeus. Next base: position 22,819,464 of record NC_080168.1, read on the forward strand.
AATTTTAACTTGAGAAAACTGATTATTGTTAGTGTAGACGGAGTAATATGAGCTTCATTCCCAAGGACTAAGACAAGTGTTATGTCAATATGGATGGTGGCCTCAGAGTGAGTGGGAACGGCTGCTCATTTATTTTGTTTTAACTGAATGAGTGAGTAGAAGTATTCGAGGGAGAAATACAGATTTTTGAATGTTGTCAGTTTTCTATTTTTCTCTCGGAGGAGGATTCTGTCCTCACTCTTGGCAACTTTGAAGTAATGCTAACCCTCTATAAATGTTCAAATATTATAAATGACACTAACTATACTCACATGAAATTAATTCAGTTTGGCCAGCAGAATCTATGAGTATGTCAGTAATTTATAGATATGTGGTGTCAAGAATAGAGCACATGAAATGATAAGACAAATGCAGTCAGTGCCTTCTAATTTTTTTATATTTGTGAGGACAACGATTGATTGCACAGAGCTTTCTAAGTTTTCCTATTCATTCATTCATTCCATAATTTAGCAATGAGATCTGTAAGGAATATAAATGCAATTTATACGTAGGGAATAACTTTCTTTGGTTTCTTCCTTAATTTACTATACCATTAACACAGGGACAGGAATAAATTAACAATTAGTTGACTTGCAATTCAACTAAGATTATCTACAATACTGACTACAAAAATAAGATGGAAAACTTTTAAAGCTGAAAAAAAATTCAATTTATTCATCTCCATATACTGAAATTATCACTTATTGGAATTAAGAACACACTTGGTCAGTGAATTCATGTCAATTCAGTAGATCAATCCTCACGATGAGGTGAGGTTATTAAAAGATAAATGATGTTCCTTTAAATACAAAGTGCTTATATTAGCTTATTCGTAAAATATTTAAATTTACCTTTCTGTCCATGATTTCTTTTTTATCATTTTGTTGGGGCAATTAATAGTTTATAGTATAGTCGTAGATACATGGGTACAATTCCTCATCTCCCCATGATAGATGTCTCCAGCACATCTATTTTTATAACTATTAAATAGTTTCTTAGAGATTGTGAGAGCAAAATAATACTGATTAAAGTAAATTAAAATTAGTTCTGTTTTCATTTGTATAGTCTCAAAGTTTAAGGAGTAACTTCAAACAACTTTCAACTAAAAATAATTGACTTGTGTTTTTTAAGTGTGATAGGTGGATTATGCTTATCATTCATTTATTTGCTTAAGCATCAAACATTTTATGTTTATCTAATACATATAATGGTCTTTGTAGTATTACTGTTTATGATTGTGTGGTTAACTATTTTGTGTTACAAAATAACTACAACTTTTTAAAAAAAATTTGAGGACTTCTGACATAGTTTAAGTGAAAAGAATATTGGAATGCCACATGGCTATAGAATTGATCAGGGACTTTCTTTGGCAATAAGGACTTTCTTTTTAGTAATAAGACCTTTATAGATTATCTTTAGATGGTGACTTCAAATTATTACTTGGGAAGACACAAAATCGATTTGTTAAGAATTGTATAGTACTTAAGGACTGGGAAAGTATACATTATAAATATGAAGACTTTTGATTTTTAACAAGTGTTCAATATTGTAAACTCATTAGCAAAATAAAATATTTCTGAAAGCAACATATTTTGGATGAGTGACAGTATTTTATAAATAAAAAAGTTATAAATGTAATAGGTTATTCTTTTCATTGATTAAAATAATAAAATTGTTGCTGTTGGAGAATTTTCTTTGATGTGTAATTATACTGAAAAATAAGTCATGAAAATAATCTATAAGAACTAGCAATATATATCTGAGAGATAGTTCACTTTGCTTAGAGACCCTGCCACCACATATGAGCTAGCCATCACTAGGGCATCACATATGAGCTAGCCATCACTAGGGCATCACATATGAGCTAGCCATCACTAGGGCATCACATATGAGCTAGCCATCACATAGGGCATCACATATGAGCTAGCCATCACATAGGGCATCACATATGAGCTAGCCATCACTAGGGCATCACATATGAGCTAGCCATCACTAGGGCATCACATATGAGCTAGCCATCACTAGGGCATCACATATGAGCTAGCCATCACTAGGGCATCACATATGAGCTAGCCATCACTAGGGCATCACATATGAGCTAGCCATCACTAGGGCATCACATATGAGCTAGCCATCACTAGGGCATCACATATGAGCTAGCCATCACTAGGGCATCACATATGAGCTAGCCATCACTAGGGCATCACATATGAGCTAGCCATCACATAGGGCATCACATATGAGCTAGCCATCACATAGGGCATCACATATGAGCTAGCCATCACTAGGGCATCACATATGAGCTAGCCATCACTAGGGCATCACATATGAGCTAGCCATCACTAGGGCATCACATATGAGCTAGCCATCACATAGGGCATCACATGAATGTAGAAACAGTCCTGTGTTTTTCCTTCTCTCTTTCTCCCTTCCTTTATCTCCCACTCTGTCTCTGAGCTTTTTAAAAAGAAATAAACACATGAAAGAAAAAACAAAGGATAAATTAATTTAGATCGCCTTGAGCAGTAGAATAAAATTAAATGTTAATTTATTCATATTCCTCTGTTGTTTTTTTTTTAATAGATTAAGACAGACTCATATGATACATATATAAGAGTCATTTGGTTTGGCTAAAGCAGGAATTGAGAGTGTACTCAAAAGTTTCGTGTTGCTTTGCTTTCTTCTTAAAATTATTTTAAGAATAAAATTATTTTTTATTTATTTTTATTTATAAAAAGTAAACATTGACTAACCCATAGGATAAGAGGGGTGCAACTCCACACAATTCCCACCACCAGAATTCCATATCCCATCCCCTCCCCTGATAGCTTTCCTATTCTATAACTCTCTGGGAGTATGGACCCAAGGTCATTGTGGGCTGCAGAAGGTGGAAGGTCTGGCTTCTATAATTGATTTCCCCTGAAGATAGGTACTGACAGATTGATCCATACTCCCACCCTGCCTCTCTCTTCCCCTAGTGGGGAAGGGCTCTGGGGAATCGGAGCTCCAGGTCACATTGGTGGGGTTGTCTGTCCAGGGAAGTCTGGTTGGCATCATGCTAGCATCTGGAACCTGGTAGTTGAAAAGAGAGTTAACATACAAAGCCAAACAAATTGTTGACTAAGGCTGGAATAGTGCAGATGAAGAGTTGGGGGGTCCTCAATTTTGTAGGTAGCTAGTAGGTATAGTTTAGTTATATTCCAAAGGGCCTGTGGCTATACTAAGTTTCTTTTTTTTTCTTTTCTTTTCCTCTGAGCCTGAAATCTGATATTCAGTTTGATCCAAATTATTGTTTGGGGAGATGATGTCATGGCTGGGAAAAGTACTAGAAAGCTGGATCAGGGAAGAGAGTAGCTCCCTAATATGGGAAAGGTATATAAATATTGCTGACTGTAAACCCCATAGATTTGATGTGATCTGGGGCCCATATTCAGCTTAGGAGCCTATGTGACCTCTGCATCTCTGCATTCTGTGGTCATGAGTAGGAACATTCCAAGTTGCCCCAATATCGACCCATCTTCCTCAGGTGTAGCAGAGATAATGTTGTCCATCCTCCCATCACAGGATGGAACATTCCCTACCGTTCTTGATCCAAGTAGAAGGCAAAGTCCTATAGGGGCCCAGCCCACAAAGGGGTCTGTTTTGTTGTTCCTGATAGAGATGATTGGTAACAATGGAGAGAGGGATTTATTCAAGGTCTAGGCCCATCATGTCTGTTTGGGAATCTCAGGACTCCCCGAATAGAGCCCCTGCTGATGGGGTGGCCTGATAGTGACTAAAGAATCATTGTTATAGTATGCCAGTCTCTTGCCCTTATTCAGTTTTGCAGTCCTTGCTTTGATGGAATTAGCTTTGGAGTGAGTGAGACAACTGTAATAGGAAGTAGGTGAGGAGGGTATCTAAGTCTAAGTGGACACTATTTCATTATGAACTTTATACTGACTCACTACAGACTATTGTGTCCTTTTGCTTACAGGTATATATTTTGCCCTAATTTATGGATCCATGTTAACATATGCTCTACCTCACGGGTTCTGGTCTATATCTAGGTTTTTGAACTTTGGTAGAAAGTGAACCACCCAAAATGGAATTAGAGAATCTATGAAAGGAAAGGTCTCACCAGAGTAATGAGGGTGAAGGGTTGACATTCCACGCCTGACGTCTCTGGACATAATCTGAAGTGAAGTATGCTGAGGTGGTACTCCTTGCGTTGATTAGATTGGCATCGGCGGATAAATGCAATGTCATTTGGTATGAATTGAGAGAAGCATGCAGGAAAGTGAGCCCCACCCTAGCAATTCCAGGACTGGGGGAAATATTAGCTCTATAGAGTAAGTGGGAGGTTCCTGCTGTCTTAAGGTTTAAGAAGACAATAGATAGTTATTGCTGTAAACACATTATTTTGCAATTGGGTTAACTTTGAAATATCTCTTTGTTAGGATTTGCTGTATCATACACAACATCATCATAATTTATGTCCTTTGGCATTATTTGTATAAAGCTATGCCACTGGTTGCTTCTGTTCTCCCTGGTCTAAGTTTTTAAGAGTCAACATATCAAAGACTCAACCTATGTATTAAAAAGACTCAGTCTGTGCTTTAAAAAGTTTAAGACATTCAATCAGTTTTTCCCCTCTCATATTAAATAGTGATTTATATGACTACAATTTAATAGGAGTGTACATAAACACCATTCCCATAGCCAAAAGACTATGTCCCATGCCATCTCCCCCGACCCCTGCCCCGTGAAACCAAACATCTACCCTCACCCTCACCCTCACCCCAGGTTTTAACTTTGGTGCCCTACTTTTGCTTAATTTCTAATTCAGTGCCAGATAATTAAAATCTCAAAGCTCTAGAGTTAATCAGTTTAATTCTAAAAAATGAATAAATGAATTTAGCAGGCTGGCTTAGAAAGAGTTCCCTAGAAATGAGTTGGCAAGTGTTTTGAAAACATGCTTGGCAGGAATAAGAAATCACTAAGAGATGGGAGAAAACGTTATGGCTTGAAACTTTAGGTTTCAGTTGGAGATATATGACGTCTGCTGTGTTTTAAGTGAATATTTTTACTTGCTTTAGGAGAAGAAAAAAAAGGGAGGTTCTACTAGAATTTTATAGCCATCTTATATCGTGATAGATAGTGTATTTCTCAAAGTAGGCTCACAAACTCCCAGGACAGTGATTCAGCATTAGTAGTACAAGATGCTTTCTGAAAATATTCAAAATATTCTATCTGGTAATAATGTATAGAAAATGCTGTTAGCGGTTTACTCTTAGTATCATAGTTATGCAGATGTTTCCTTGCTTTGTAGTTTCCATTTTCTCTATATTTAGCTACTATAACAACAATTCAACTAGTTCTTTTTATCTGGATTATTAAGCAATACCATAAATAGGTTTTCCAGTAGTAGGCATATCACTGGAGATTAACATTAATCAAATATTTATAGAAGCCATAGTGTAGACTCATTGGCTACTTTTCATAGATGACCTAATATGATCTTCACTGCGACCCCAGAAAAATTTTGGCTTCTATTGTCATCCTTATTAAGGAAACTGACTCAGAGTATATACAACCTATCAAAATTACCTAGTCTGTAAATTGGAGAATTAGAACAATAACCCTTGCCTTTTGGCTTTCAAAACTGTATTCTTTCTTTTTAATTGAGGGGGTTAATGCTTTACAGTGCAGTCATTGATATGAGTACAAGTTCATTATTAATCAAGAACCCATGGTTCTCTTCCACCTCCTTTCTCAAATCTTGCTTTTATGTAATTCAACATTCCCAGTCCATGTTTCATTTTATTTTCTCCCTCTCATTCCTATTTATTAAGTCATGCTTAGTGAAATCATTTAGTATTTGTCCTTCTCTTTTTGACTTATCTTACTTAACATGATGTCCTCTAAGCCCATCCGAGATGACTCAAAGATGACAATCCCGTCATTTTTCACAGTTGAGTAGCATTCTATTGTGTATATATATAACTGTTTGCACATTTATTTTAGCCATTTATCTGTCATTGGACATCTGTTTTGCTTCTAGGTTTTGACTATTACTAATTATACCACTAGTATTACTAATTATACCATTAGTAACATAGGTATACATAGATTTCTTTTTGTAAGTGATTTGTGTGTGTGTGTGTGTGTGGGGGGGGGTAAATCTCCAAAAGAGAAATTGTTGGGTCAAAGGGAAGGTCTACTTGCAGTATTCTGAGAGATCTACAGACTGTTTTCCACAAAGGTTGGACCAATGTATGCTCCCACCAGTAGTGCAGAGGTGTCCCTTTTCCCCCACATCCTCTCCAACATTTGCTGTTGTCCTTTCTAATGTATGACATTCTTACAGGTGTAAGTGGGATCCCATTGTTTCTTTATTTGAATTTCTATGATGATCAGATGCACACTTTTTTTTTTTTTTTTTGCACACTTTTTTGTATGTTGTTGCCCCTCTGGGTCTCTTCTTTGGTGAGGTTTCTATCCATGTCCTTACACTACATTTTAATGGGACTTAAAAAAAATTATTATCTTTATTTACTTATTTGAAAGAAACAACCAGAAATCAAGAAAGAAGGGGGAGATAGAGAGTGAGAGACAGAGAGACACTTGCAGCACTGCCTCACCATTAGCAAAAACTTTCCCTCTGTAGGTGAGGATGGGGGAATCGAACCTGGCTCCTTGTAACATCTGCACTCAACCAGGTGAACCACCACCCAGCCCCCCCTTTTTTTCTTAATTTTACTGAGCTCTTTATGTATTTTGTTTATTACCCCTTTCTCTGACATGTGTTGTATAAAGATTCTCACCACACAACAGGACAGCTTTCTGTTTGCTCTGCAGATATGTTTAATCAAACCTATATTCTTATTCCCTCTACTAAGTTGTTATGGCATTCTCGACTGGAACTTGGAAAAGAGAAATTAAATTCTTGCCATTCATATTCAATACTCTGGATGTATAATACTAAATTATCAATTGTAATCTAATATTGAACTTTCTTTTTAAAGATATATAGGTATAAATTTCAATTGTGTTAAAAACTAATCTAGACTAAGAAAGAAAGGTTCATTCTTGTATGCCATCCTCCTTTAATAACTCTAAGATAGTAATTCTAGAAGCAAAGAGAAGGGAATCAATCATATCACAAATGTTCTAAACACTATGGTTCATTCACTTATTCACCACAGATTATGCCTGAAAAGATAATAATATACTTATTAGCCACTGTTCAAGAGTGAACCAATAATTTAAGTCTGTTTGCTAATATTTAAACAATTTGACAGAAATAAAACTCGGATTTAGGTCTGGAATATATTTCACTTGATAGGATGTGTGCTGTGTTATTCGTAGGATCTGTGTCCAGTCTCAGTACCACTGAGAACATCATGGCACTGGGGGAAATTGTGGTACAGTAGTCTCTCGTTTTCTGACAAAGAAATAAAGAATGAAAAAGCTGATCCTTGAGTGGTGTACAAATTTATACATGAGAACTTGGCTTTGGCAAAAAATAAAAAAGTTTGTATTTAATAACTGCTGCTTTTCATAGGATTGTGTTAATTATGGTAATTAGTTGTGGTAATTAAAGATACACGCTAGCCTTAAAGTGACAAAATTCAATGTTAAAGCTAACTTACACGTTTTTAAGTCAAAGTTATGAACAACTTCAAGTTTCATCACTATCTTTGAATGATTATGTAGCACAATTTGGAGCTACTTAATTCATGTTTTTTTTTCTCATTCTTGTACCTTATCATAGGATTAATATTATTTTAATTTATATAATTATAATTAAGATTAATAGTGGGCCTAGGAATAGCTCCTTGTCAGTTGAAGCTGTGTTTTGTCATTTTTCTGGTTTTGTTTATTGAATATAATTTTGTATTTTTGTATCAGTAACAGATTTTTATCTCATAGGCTATATTTTTTCATGTATTCAATTGTTTCATTTATTCATTATGTTCTTAAGTTTTTCAGATTTTCTTTGCCATATAAATGCATGCCAGTTGCAAATGCATCCATGCACACACACAGGCGCGCGCGCGCGCACACACACACACACACACACACACACACACACAGAGAACATAAAGGAAAAAGTGAACTTTCCCTATTTGTTCAATTCTATTTCTTTTCATATTCTGTTTGTTAGTTTTAGCTTTCATTTAACTTTAATTAGCAGTTATTTTGACTGAATCAAAACTTAGGTATGTATCTGGAAAACAACACTTTACAACTTAGCTAGAATAATTGTTAAGTAGTGGCCTTATTTCACTATTCTTTATAGATGTTATTTTGTTTATATATAAGATTTGGAGTACAAAACTGTCTCCAGGTTTTGCTAGTACTGCTTTTTTTTTTCTTTGTTTTTATCTTTCAGTGTCTGATATGGCAAAATATGATATGAATCATAAACATATTCCTTAAATATAACAAAATCATAATGATAAGAATATGAGCTCAAGAGTTAATCTGTTTTTATTCAAGTTCCATTTCCAGTGACATTTTGCATGTGACTTTGTTCTGCTTGATTACTTTATCTTTAGTTTCTTCATTTAGAAAAGGAACATTTCCTATGATGATACTGTAATTGTTATGCATTGTACTACATAGCACAATAATAAAATACAGTGATATCTATAAATATTACACAGTGTGTTACTTGTATTGGTAGTTACTATGGTTCTCTTTGAGGATCTATAATTTTTCACCTCAGATTTTGTAATCTTATCATTTTCTTCTTTAAAATCTAATTGTGGTTCTTTTCTTTTATCCTAAGTGAGCTGTGGAAATGAGAAAGAAATGCACATAGTCAGATTAATCTTTTGGAAGCTTTCTTCATACTTGTAATTCTAGTCGTGTTTCTTTTCTTCATAGTGTCCTTTTTCCTTATCCCATCACGTGGAGTCACATAGCCCAATTCCTTGAATACCTTGTAAAGCATTTAGTTCTTGCTTTATGATGACACATTTTTGCTCAGTCAGCTGAGTTTTTTTTTTAATTCTCAATACTTCTACTTTACTTCATGAAATGCTTTATACTAATGAGCTTCCCTAACTCTCAAAATTATTTACTGGTTATTTTGAACACTTTTCTGTTCCATTATTATCTCAGTTTCTTTTTAAGTTATTTCTGTCTTTTGGTTACCTATCTTCTTATAAAAGTTTTTTTTTTTTCCTTTAATACATTGCATATTTGCTGGTTTGTTTATTTATTTATTTATTTGTACCAGAGCACTGCTCAGCTCTGGCTTATGGCAGTGTGGGGGATTGAACCCGGGACTTGACAGCTTCAGGCATGAAAGTCTCTTTGCATAACTATTATGCTATACCCCCACCCACTAATGTTATTTTTCTTTTTTCTTTTTTGTTCTAATTTGAAATTGGGTTTCAATTCATCTCTGAATGAGCTCGGCTTCTATTCTCTACTCATGACATTGTACAGGTTTTTTTTTTTTTTTTAAGTTAATTGGTAAAAGTGGCTTTAAAACTAGCTTTAAGATAATCTCCATGATGAAACCTCTTGTATTCACCTGTACCAAGCTGATCCATTTTGAAGTTCCTTTCCTACATTCAATTTAGGCTCTGGCTTTCTTAGTCTCTTCCTAGAGTTGGTTTCATATACTTTCTAATTTCTGGAAGGTTTTATATACTTTATCTTGCCATCTATCTGTACTACAATGGGAGCTGGGATTGAAAAGAAACCACTCACAGCGGGTTAAGTGCAGGTGGCAAAAAGTGCAAGGACTGGCATAAGGATTCCGGTTCTAGCCTGGCTCCCCACCTGCAAGGGAGTCGCTTCACAGGTGGTGAAGCAGGTCTGCAGGTGTCTATCTTTCTCTCCCCCTCTCTGTCTTCCCCTCCTCTCTCCATTTCTCTCTGTCCTATCCAACCCAATGACATTAATAACAATAATAACTACAGCAGTAAAACAACAAGGGCAACAAAAGGGAATAAATAAATAATAAATAAATATTAAAAAAAGAAATGAAACCACTGTCTAGCCTGTTGTATTATCATCACCCCTCACCCCCATGTTTGTCTACATAGCCAAGATCCCACGTAAATGTGATTTCACTATTCTTAGGCTCCCTTTTTCCATTCAGATATAGAGAAAAAGAGATAAAGAGAGATTAGTGGAAAGACAGTATAGCACTGGAGATTCCCTTGGAGCCTTGATATTCTCATATGGCGTCTGACTCGAAGCTGGGACAACCACATGGGATGTTATGGGCCCTATCCCCATAAACTTTATCTGCCTTCCCCCCAATCAAAGATCTTGGTTTGGAGATATTTCCACTATATTTTTAAACTACTATATACATCTGTATAATAATAGCAGGCAAATTATATGCATTTCTGTTGAAATTGATATGTAAGTGTTTGCCAAGATTATACATGGCAAATCTCAAAGTACAACCAACTGTGCAATATTTAAAGGTATCACTGTTAACATAATCCTAAATTTCTCTTATTTGCATCTTTCTGGGGATATTTTCAGTGCTTTTATCCTGAGGCTGGTTATAGAGAGTTTGACCTCACGAGATACCAGTGATGATTCTTAAATGAAGCAATTTGTAAATATTAGTCCAAATGCTTCATACAGTTTATTGTGTAACAAGAAATGACAGCTTTATTTTGTCACATTTTTTTCTTCTTGCCATCAATATGTTGTTTATTCTGTTGGACTGAGAATCATCAGGGCAGAGAAAACAAATATCTTTATTTTTTAAGTGTGTTTCTCATTTAAGCTATGCTGAACATAGCACATCTTACTGTGGTAATGAGCTGTTAAGGATTTCACTAATAGCAGTTAGTAGCTGTAGCTAAGGATTTCCCTATCTGTAAATACAGTTTCCTTGGCTATCAGGCAGAAAGCCTTGTGTAGTCTCTTAACACAAGTGACATTGATTAATGGCCTCGGAAAATAAATATTCTCAGGGAACAATTATATTACCATGTGGAACCACTTGATTTAAGGCATAAATCTATAAGTTCTAGTATTTAGAAAAGATATAGTAATCTCAGTCTGTATGAGTAATAAATGAAATAACTGAATTTGAAATTAAAATGTTTAGTGGCATATCTTATTAGTATGAAGTGAGACTGATCTTTTTCTTCAAAACCAACGGTTTATATCTAAAGCTTAAAGTAGTCTGCAACAACTGTTGTTTAAAGATACAAGTCAAATAACTCTTGAAATATGGTAGAGTTCATACAAACTCTTGAGAAACCTAAATTTTGTAAATAGAGGACAACTTTAAAATAAATTGCTTATAATTAAATCTTTAATGTAAAAACAAATAAAACACCTTCAAAAGTCCATTGTTTGATATGATTTTCTATTTCCACTGAAACATACAATGGAAGTGAGAGATTCTGAAATATTCTATCTTTAATATGGATTAGTTTTCAATATGTGATACAACTGAGTTTTCCCTATATTGTTAACAAGTGTTATTTTTTGTTCTTTTCAATGTCCAGAGACAGTGTTATATAACATATCTAACTTGTCTCTGATCATACAAAAATCTTGCTAAAATAAGATTATATATTAAAATATGAAAGTAAGATGGTACGTGATGGCTATATGGAAAAATATTAGCAAATATTTAATTTTCCAACACAAAAATAAACTACAAATAGGAAAACAGATCTAGACAATCCATTTATAGGTACAGTTTAGTGTACTAATAAATCCATATTCATTGCACAAAACAAACATTGGGGTTTCTGTGCATAGGCTCCTTTACAGGAATTTAATCTCTTGACTCTTCTATATTCAGTTAATTTGATGTTACTGTACTAATGTTGGTCATAGTTCAAGAAACCTGTAGCAAGTTGAATGGAATTAGATACAGTTCAGGACACTAAACTACTCAGAGGAGTCAAGGAAGATAACTTACTTCAGAAATTGCCTACTTTGCTATGTGTGCCAGTCACATTAGAGTCCAATCCACATTGCACTGGGAGATTTGGGTGTTGGTACCTTTCTCTCTCTCCCTTGTCTATCTATCTCTCTCTGAAAATGACATTTCTAACCAGTAGAGATCAGGCAAATGCCTTCCACTCCTACAAAAAAAAAAAAATCCTCTGGCAGGAAGTGCAAGTACATTAGTGAGTTTCATTTACAGTCTCCCAATATCCCAAGATTGTTAATTCTAAGAAACAAAAAGGAAAAGGAGATGTAGTGGAAAATTAGTTTATGCTAATGATTTAAAGCTGATTAATTACAATTACATTTTATCACAAAATCGATTACTGATATATCCTGCCATTTTAATTAAAGCAGCCAATAAAATCAGATAAGCAGGAGACATAATGCTATGTGGGAAAATGAATTTTCCTGTGTAATAAACTCTGATGCAGTCCTGAACATTAAACTATCATTGAATAAATACTGAAAATTAAAATTCTAATTATGTCTTTACTAAAATATTTATTTGAATTCAGGTAAAATAATATATCCTGTGAAATGAAAAAACATTATTTAAGGGCCAGGCCATGGCATATCTGGCTAAGAGCTTATATTCCAGCGTGCAAAGACCCAGGTTCAAGCCTGTGGTCCCCACCTGCAGGGGGAATACTTCATGAGTGGTTAAGCAGAGCTTCAAGTCTTTCTCTGTCTCTTTCCCTCTCTGTGTCTCACCCACCCCTTCCAATTTCTCTCTTGTCTCTATCCAATAATAAATTAATAAATAATTTTGAAAAAAACCTTTATTTAAAACTTTCTCCATGGCTAAAATTTTTCCCTATGGAATGGTTAAATTAGTCAATATTTAATTATATTAAATTGAATAGTGTTTAATATTTTTGTTATTTTGTCTTCCACTAAGTGAAGGAAAGCAAGATAACTGTAATCATACAGGTTACTCCTAATATCCTGTTAGTAATAATTAAAAGATTCTAGAGTGTCACAATATAAAATAAGATATTTTTTTTTCATTTAGTCCTTACTATAGCATTCAAAATATTATATAAGTCTGCATCTATTTTTGAGAAAATGCATAATTAATTAGAAAATTTGTTTATGATGTTAGAAGCATTAGACTGACCATTGACCTACTTTCTGCAATGCTCAGACCTCAAATATATGCAGTTTTACCTCCCCAGACCATTTTCCATGCAGATAAAGGGTCATAGAAAAAAAGAATGAGACTAATGAAGACAAAGAGAGATACCACAGCATCCAAATTTTCTCCTACATTATTACACTCCATGTATCATTCTGAGTCTCAAACCTCAGCTTTGTACATGTCAAGACACACATCCTGTATGCTGAGCTATATCCCCTGCCCCATCAATGTTTTTTTTCAGAGATCTCAATCCAAAATACTAGCTTTACTCGTGAGTATGAAAATAAAACCTTCTCTCATGAAAACCTCGGCAGATGACCTCACTAATGTATCTTGGAACCCCACCTCCCCACTATGGAAAGATATAAACAAGCTGGGGGTTTGCATCCACCTGCCAATGACCACGTTCAGTGGAGAAGTAATTACAGAAGCTAAACCTTTGACCTTCCACACCCCTTAGAGATCCTTGGTCCATATCCCAGAGGGATAAAGAATAAGGAACCTTCCAGTGGAGGGAATGGGATAGAGAACTCTGGTGGGATTTATATGGAATTATACCCCCATTATCCTAAAATCTTGTTAATCACTAATAAGTCACTAAAAAAGATACACTGATTGTAGGTTATAAACAAGTCTTGTAATTTTAAACATGTTGGCATACAGATAATTATGATAATTTTACTAGTTTTCATACATGAAATATATTAAAAGTGACTGACTGTCTACACAGATATGTTCATATGCATGCCCCCATAATTACACACACACTCAGGTAAACTCAGGTCACTGCCACTGTCACTTGTGTAAGCATTTTGGATCCTAAAGGAATTATAAGACATTTTATTGCCTTGTCATGATAATATTAAATAAAATACTCGATTTTGATTATTTCTCTCTATAATATATTGACTGGTATATTTGAAAAGAGAGAGACTGGGAGAATTCAACAAGTTATATGAGTATTGGTTCTTCATTATTCGATTGAGAAACATGTCAGATCTTCATTTCATGAAACACTTCAAATTTTCCTTTTTCTACCTAGTTTATTAACTACAATTTCCAGGCAGAAATCATTCTGCAATTTTTAAGGAACACATTTTCATAGTGTGTATTTATTTCAAAATTGAGGACTACATGACTGTATATAACTAGTTTACTTTAATATTTAAGTGTTGAAGTTTTACCATGTACTTACCAAAATGACATTTGTTAGGAAAATCTTTTGAGATAAGTTTTTTTCATTATTTGTCAGATTACATATTTCAGTAAGTAATATAGATTTTTTATTTTTAAAAGTTGAAGTGACTAGGGGATTGGGATGTTTAACAGAGGAAACAAGGTAAATTGAAGTTTGGTGTAGAGGGAACTAATAATAATGCTAATAATGCTAATATTGCCTTATTTAGAATGCTTCACCAGCAAGATATTATCATATCTTTGATCATAAAATAAAAACACTCATTTAAATTTATGGTTACTACAAAAAAATAGGGACTTATACCAGACATGCTGAGCAATACTCTCTCCACCTTTTTTCCTTAGTTGGTCAGTTTTCAAGTTGCAGAACATTCACTTCTACTTCTGTTATCATCTTTCACTTCATGATTAATACAGTCCAGAGAGATATCTGTATCTTTAACTTTAATAATGCTACTTATGAGTAACTGTCCATATTGAAAGCAAAGAGCAGTCTTATTTTGATCTTTTCTGGTGTCTGAGCCTATCAAGTTTACTTAGTGTCTACTCCTACTCAGGGAATTTATATTGACATAATGATTGACAAAAACTGAACATGTTTAACTATATATGGAACTTTGGGAAACCATTTATCTCATGTATCCACAGATACACAGAAATTAGTGACAAGTAGACTAATCACATAATCATGCAATCACTTTTTTTGATATATAAGTAACATCTAGTGCAGATGAAGGACTGAGCCAAAGAAGTTAGAAGTTGTACACAATAGACTTTAAGAGTTTGGAAATAAATATTTTTCAAAGTGCATGTATTTTTAACTACTTTTATTAAGGGAATTAATATTTTACAGTGCAGCCTTTATCACATGCATATAATTTCTTCATGCACCCGACCTCGAAGTTCTCTTCCACCACTGCCTACACACCCTTTTTCCCAGAGTTCCTTGCTTTGATGCAATACACCAGGCCCAGTCCATGTTTCACTTTGTTTTCTTCCTCTCTGGTCTTAATTAAAAAAAAAAAAAAAGGAATAGATGGGAAATCCTTCAGAAAGAATATTGAGTTTCTATACAGTAAACCTACAGCCAACATCATACTCAGTGGTGAGAAGCTAAAAGCCTTTCCTCTCCAATAAGGTACAATGTAGAGCTTCCCACTGTCACCATTACTATTTAACATGTTAGAAGCCATAGCCACTGCAATAAGGCAAGAGAGAAGAGTTAAAGCCATACATATCAGAAATAAAGAAGCTAAACTGTCACTGTTTATAGATTGTGTAATAATAAATATATAAAACTATAAGGTTTCTTGTGAAAAACTCCTGGAAATTATTGAACAATACAGTAAAGTAGCAGGCTACAAAATCAATATACAAAAAAATCAGTGGCGTTCCTCTATGTAAACGCTAAATTAAAAGAAGACGACATACAGAAATCCATCTTCTTTATCTTTACCATAAGTAAAAACTATAGCTGCAATAACCATCAAATATTTAGGAATAAATTTAACAAATGATGTAATGGACTTGTATGCTGAACACTATGAATCTTTCTCCATGGAAATAGAAAGAGATACAAAGAAAAGATAGTCCATGCTCATAGATAGGAAGAATTAACATCATCAAAATGACTATCCTACCAGAGTCATATAAAGATTCAGTGCTATCCCCATCAACATATCACCAAATTCCTTCAGAGATAGAATAAAAGCTACAGAAAATTACCTGGAACAAAAAAATCCCTGGTATTGCTAAATAAATCTTGAGGAAAAAGAACAAGATCAGAGGCATCATACTTCCTGATGTAAGTATACTACAAAGCTACTATAATCAAAACAGCTTGGTACTAGAACCAACACAGATACATAGATCAGTGAAAAAGAATTGAAAGTCCAGACTTAAGCCCCCACATCTGCAGGCAATTTATTTTTGACAAAGGACCTCAGAACATTAAATGGGGAAAGGAGATTTCTTCAACAACTGTTTCTAGGAAGACTGGGTTGAAACAAGCAAACAAAAGAAACTGGACCACTATATATCACCAAGCACAAACATCAACTCGAATTGGATCAAAAGACATGGATATTAGAACAGAAAATATCAAGTACTTAGAAGAAAACCTTGTCAGGACACTTCATGATCTATGCTTCATAATCCATGTTCTTAAATATTTTATGCTTCTTTTGTACAAATAAAATATGTGTACTCTTTGGAGAAATAGTAATTAAAATTTAACAGTGGTTCTTTCAATTTGTAATGGTGTCTATCTGATTAAATATGTGATTGCAACATCTTCCTTGTAAGCTTAACAAGCAAAAATGAGTAATTATTTGTCATAAATATGCTATCAGGATTTATTCTTATTGGGTAGAAAAGACTTCATTTTTTTGTGAAATTCTGCATTCTGCCTTATATAGGAATGTAATATTTTATTAATACTTGCTAAATGCTGACAAGTAAAATACATGTGACATCAAAACTTAATTTGAGATTTATAATAAGAGAAAGTAAAAATTTTAGTTTCATAAAAGTAGTTAAAAGTCTTTCATACAAAGGACAAAAGCTCCAAAATTCTATTAAAGCAGATATATGGTAAGATTATTTAAAACTATTTTAGGAGATTAAAATTGATAATGATACTAATTAGTATCTATTTGTGAGAGTCTGCAAAGATAAAGATGGATGATTAATATATGAACAGCATATGTATTAAGATTTCAAGTCAAAGATCAGATTGCATCTGGAACATAATAGATTGTGAATATACATATATGTTAGTAATATAAATTAATAATGGTAAAATATATTGAACCCAAAGAGAATATCTTAAAACACAGTTATTCTAAGACTTGTAGAATTAAGTTGACCCCACTGATACCAGGTAACATTTTAGCTTCCAGTATTACTAATCCATTTAATAATATTTATTGAATCCCTGATATATATATATATATATGTATATATACATATATATGTGTGTGTGTGTTGATGGAATATATATTTATATATATATACATACATATATATATATGGATACACATCACACACACAAAATTCCTCTTAATCAAGTCTGAACAGATGAGAAATTTTGTGGATGAAATCACATTATAAATGATATCCAATTCCTTTTTAAATAGAGGGTTTAGAGTATATGGAGAATAATGGAAGCAAGGGATAATATTTTATTTCTATACTAAATAAATATATTTTATTTTTTAATGAGAAAGAGATACAGAGAGAGAAAAATACTGTCCAGCTCTGACTTATGGTGGTACTGGGGAATTAACCTGGGACTTTGGAGTCTTAGGCATGAAAAAGTCTTTTTACATAACCATTATGCTATCTCCCCTGCCTGGTATTTTATACAGAGGTGGTAATGTATACACACATCTGGTAATATATAAATATGTAAATATACATGTGCAATAGCTTTTTTTATTTCGCTGTTGACAGTGGGGATTCAGTGATCTGAATAGACTTTTTTTTTTCTTCTTTTCAGTAGAAAGAGAAAGACAGAAATAAAGGGAGAGAATGAAAGATACCACATTATCAAAGCTTTCCCCATCTACAGTAGGGGCCACGACTGAACTTGTGTCCTGTACATGATAAAGTAGGTGCATTGTCCAGGGGAGCTATCTTGCTGGCACTATATAAGAACTATCAAGGATCTTGTATTTCTGCATAATTATGAAAGGACAGACTTATCAAAATGCGCATTAAAGTCCTTAAAATGGTGTGGGGAAATTTAGATTTTTGTCCTGTAGTCAATGGGAAGTACCTGGAGATTTTAAGGAAATCTGTACTGAAGAATGATTATAATCATGTGCCAGGAAAGAGCTCATATGGTAGAGCACACCATTCCATGCATGAGAACTTTAGTTTGAGCCTCCCTTTACTACACCACATGGGACTGCCCTGCAAAGCTTTCAAAACAGTGAATCAGCGGATCTGCGCTGTGCTAGCTCCATCCACTTTCTGTTTCTCTCTTCCTCCCTAGCTAAAATAAGTAAATAAATAAACAAACAAATGTATAAGTGCAAATGTCTGACAGATGCAATACATGTATCATGTAGCCCCAGCAAAATTCCTGGCATCAAAATAAGTACATTAATAAGTAATATAGTTACTATCAATTGTGTGAGAGTTTATCTGGGTAAGATATAATTTTTAAAATATATAAAATGGTTCATTAACTCAGGATTTTCCAATGTTAGTAACAAATTTGAATGAGAAATCAAAACAAAATCTGATTTTTTACTTCAACATTCTGGTTTACTTCAATATTAATTATTTAAGCATTGTTAAAAATACTAACATATTTTTGTTGTAATCTGACATACAGTGCCTGGAAGATAGTAAATTAGTGAATTCCTTGGATAGCTTTGTCTGTAGACTATGACTGAATTTTCTCAGAATTTCTACTCTGTGTTTACATCATACACTGTTGTCTGTTGGTGTAATAAGGGTGGCTCAGAACAGTCTTTAAATCTCTATCAGGGAGTTCTCAGAATTAGCTTGAAGCTCAGTCATCTTAGACTGCATGCTTTAGGTTATGTTCTTGTGCAGTTGCATGAAGCATTAGGGATTCAGTTTATTCTTCATAAAATAAATATCATCTGTTTCTTAAGAATGGAATGACTTCCTATTAACTGTGCTGTTTTTTTTTTTTTCTCCTGCTCAGTCTAGCTAATTATGTTCTTCTTCAGTATGACATGTAGGAGATTTTCTTGAAATATGACTTGAATTAAAGTGCATTTTATAGATGTAAAAATTGTGTCTAAAAGATAGTAGCTTTTTGCTCAGATTATGTCCCTCCCCACAGTCACTGGGATAAGACTATTATTTGACTGAAAGAATGTAAAAAGAAATCAAAGATGTTAGGGAACTAAATAGGGAAGCCAAGCCTGTATTCACTCAAATAAAATACAAGTTTTTAACTAGCATCATATAGAAAGAAATTTTAAACATGAAACTAATGTGATAGGGAAAGATTGTTATGTAACTGTATGATTTTTAAGCAGTGATGCACCAAAAATTATTATATTAAAATAATAAATGGAAAATCACACCATTAACAATTATTTTAAAAACAAATGTTGATGCTATTTTACAGCAAAGCTCACTGAATTTTTTTTCAAAGAAACATTAGTTTGCAAGTAGACTTATTTCTTAATAGGACTTAATTTTTTTACAGAAATAATCTTATAAATCTTTCATAACCAATCTCACAAATATTACTGTGTTTATGTCTTTGTAGTATAATATATGGATAACTGGATACAATGCAATTATTTACTAACAGTGCTTTGTATTTCCTTCATTATATTTTTTTTCCTTTAATTCATCTTGTCTATGATAAATTCATAATAGTAATTTAGGGAAGTCATTTATTTGACATAGTTACAGGTTATAGATAATATTTTTTCAACCTTCTTTTTCTCACTCTCTTTCTCTCTTTTCCTTATCTTCTTCTCTACTTTTTCTTCTCTCCTATTTATTGTCCTATAAAAGTTATACACAGTAGAGTGTATATTCAAGAACCTTGGTTCAAGTCTCTACTCCCCAGCTGCAGAGAGAAAACTTCATGAGCTGTGAAGCAGTGCTGCAGGGTTTATCTCTTTCTCTCCCTCTCCCCTCTCAGTTTCTCTTTGCCTTATTAAATGAGTGAAAGGCAGGTGGAAGGAAGGATGAAAGGGAGGGAGGGAAGGAGAAAAAGCAGGGAAGGAAGAAGAAGTTAAATAAAATAAATAAAATAAAAATAAAGAGAAAGAAGTTGGCAGAGTGGATAACAGAAACTTGAAAAGCAGGGGGATAAATCTATATTTCCATAGTCCTTTTTTCTTAGTTAAGGATCCCAGGACTTCTTTTCTTTGCTCTTTCTTTCATCTACTGCTGACTATGTTGATTGTTAGGGTTCTGCAACATTTTTTTTAATTGCCACCCGGGTTACCACTGGGGCTTGGTGCCAGCATTATGAATCCACTGTTCACAGCAGTCATTTTTTTCTTTTTTTTAAATCATACGTGACAGAACAGAGAGAAATTGACATGGTGAAGCAGGTCTATGGGCATCTGTCTTTCTCTTCCCTTCTGTTTTCCCCTCTTCTATCGATTTCTCTCTGTCCTGTTCAACAACAATGACAGCAATACAACAATAATAATAACAACGATAAACAAGGGCAACAAAAGGGAAAAAAAGGCCTCCAGGAGCCGTGAATTCATAGTGCCCGCACCGGGCAGCAGTGATAACCCTGGAGGCAAAAAAAAAAAAAAAAAAAAAAAAAAACTGTTTAGCTTTACACAGAATTTTTAGGGAGTTTAAGTAGCAATAATATTATGATTGTGTCTATTTTTCATAAATTTACGATGCTTATTATCAGAGAGAATCTTAATTATAGTTGTGGCTTTTATTAAAGTTTCTAACTTGTATTATAGATTTGATAGGACAAGTTAAGGAACTGATTCTATTTTTGTCAAATTTAATTTTATGTGCCAAATGATATCAATCAAATGGATGAAGATTAATTCTAAAGAATACTGAAACTTGAATGACTCAACAATGAAAGTAAAGAATAAATCATTTTCAACATTTTTCCCTCTTTCTTACCTTCCTTTCCTTTTTCCTTCCTTCTTTCATTTTCTTCTTCTTTTCTCTGTTCCGTATTTATTTCTTCTTTTCATGTTCTTCTTCACTCTGTAACATTCAGAAAACTATCAATAGCATTCAGTAAAAAAATATAGGTAATTAAAAAGATGTATTCTGAGTTATCCTGACTAATCATTTTTTGACAATCACTAAGGATCTTTTTTTGCCATAAATAAAAGTTTTTCAGTGTATTAGTATGTTTGAATAGTGGGAGCATTTTTAAAATAAATTTTCTAAAATGTGGTTGCTATATTTCCATTGAAGGTAATAGTGAAAGTGCTATATTTACTTGTTTTTAACATGGATTGAGATTGATGTAATCTATAACAGAAACATAAGGGGAGTGCTGGTGATGGTGCAACCTCTTGAGTGCACCTGCTAAAATGTGCAAGGGTCAGAGCTCATGCCCCTGGTCCCCACGTGCAGGGGGAAAGCTTCACAAGCAGTGAAGCAGTGCTGCAGGCATCTCTCTTTATCTCTCCTCTGTCTCTTCCTTTCCTCTCAATTTCTCTATCTCTATACAGTAAATACATAGAATATTAAAGTGAAAAACATAGATGTAAGTAGATTCTTCATATTTAATTAACATTTGTTGTGTTTTTCTTTATTCTGTTGAAGTTTGAGATTGAATTATAAAAAAGAATTTCTACTTTTAGTAATTCATATATAGTTAAATACACTTCTATCAAAACACACAGGTAGAGAGTTTACAATTCTCTTATCAAGAAAAAATCCTTAAAATTTTATTGAATTGAAAATAGTTCACAATAGTGCTGTAAGTGATATATTAAAAGGAGCTTCTTTTAATATTAATTATTGTACTGCTATTATAACAATTTCAATTGTAGATTTATAACATACTAGTCATTCAGAATGTGAAAGATACTTGATTATCATCAATATAATGAATGTTATTGATAAATTCCACAGTATTAATTTCTGTAGCAGATATTATTCTTGAATCTTTGAACTAATTTACTGAAATGAAGCAGTCAGTTTACTATAAATGACTCTAATCTATAATGCTAGGGCTTACAAGTTTAATTAACTTTCAATTCTAATACTTTGAGCCAAATGCCAATACACTTTTTTTCTTTGCTATTACTTTTAAACATAGTATGCTATGGACTCATTTACTTTATGGAATTCATATAAAATAAAAGTACTGATGTATCTTGGGTAAGTCATGGGCTATTAAAAATTCATAACAAAATAAGTTAGCAATAAAAGAATGTCCCTGGGATACTGACTGAATAAATCCTACAGCTATGCAAAGATCTTACTGAAAATACAATTTTGTTTTTCACCCAAGCCTGCATTCCTCTCAGTGCCTGGAACTGTCACCCGCTTTTTAATGTGTTATTACAGAAATATGAGAATCAGACATTCCTTTACACGTTCTTCTCTATTATGTATTACCAAGACTATATTCTTCCTCCTAAACATCTTTCAAACTTTATGTTGCTTTAGAATACTCCTCTTTCCCCTCATCCTATCTGTCTTCACCCACACAACTGCAATCTCATTGGGGTCCTACTATAGTTCCCCATCTTGTCTTTGAATATAAAATCCTTTCCACCTCCAGCCCATTTTCACCCTACAGAAAAAGACTTTTATTTTATTTCTCAAAACCTTTCAACTACTGCTCATTGCTTATGAGATAAAATTCAGTAATGTTTAGTAAAGAGAATTTTCAAAATAGTAAAATCACTATTCTTTAAAAAAAATTTAAAATAGAGATATTCAATCAGTTTCCCCCTCATATTAATTAAATATTGATTTATATGACTGCAAATTGATAGGCATGTACATAAAGACCATTCCCACCACCAAAAGTCTGTGTCTCATCCCCACCCCCCCACCTCATGAAGCTGAACAGTTGCTCTAAAATCACTATTCTTATCCAAATATAAAATAAAACCATACCAAACATTTATTTTATATAAGTAAATATAATTATTTGAAAGAGAATCTGAGGGATAGAGAATAATAAGGAAAGCCAAAGTGCATCCTTATTTGTAGTAAATCTGTGATTTTAGGATTTTTTTTTTTTTTTGCTTCCAGGGGTATTGCTGGGGCTCTGTGCCTGCACTATGAATTCATTGCTCCTGGAGGCTATTTTTTTTCCCTCTTGTTGCCCTTGTTGTTTTATCGTTGTTGTGGTTATTGTTGCTTTTATGCCGATGTTGTTGCATAGAACAGAGAGAAATGGAGAAAGGAGGGGAATACAGAGAGGGGAGAGTAGACACTGCAGATCTGCTTCACTGCCTGTGAAATGACCCTCCTGCAGGTGGGGAGCTGGAGGCTGGAACTGGGACCCTTACACCAGTTCTTGAGCTTTGCAGCATGTGCGCATAACCGCTGTGCTACCGCCCGACCCCCAGGAATGTATTTTTAAACTGTACAGAAAACAGTGCTGGCACAGAAGTATTATTTGTTCTAATTCGATATGTCATAAAATTGTTCACGGATACAGAAAAAATTGGGGAGTGGTGTAACTGCTTCAAACAAATAGAATGTAAAATTCATTCCATACAGAAGAAATTGCATGAACAAATCATAGAGGACCATAGCTGGGGAAAAAAATTAAGTAGCTCAGCTTCATCATAACATGGTAGCCTTTAAAAAATGGACAGCAGAAATGAAATGTCATAATAAAAAGGTTTAGACGTAAAAATTTAGACAAATGACGGGGCCAGGCGGTGGCACATGGGTTAGTTAAGTAGTGCACACCACACAAGGATCCTGGTTAGAGCCCCTGCTCCCCACCTGCGGCAGCGGGGTGGGGGTGGGGGAGTCGCTTCACAATTGCTGAAGCAGGTCTGCAGGTGTCTATCCTTATCTTCCCTCTCCTCTCAATTTCTCTCTGTCCTGTCCAAAAAATTGAAAAAAAGTGGCTGCCAGGAGCAGTGGATTCGTATTGCAGGCATCAAGTCCCAGCGATAACCTTAGAGGCAAAAAACAAACAAACAAACAAAAAACAGACGAATATAGTGTAGTATATACAGATATTGACTTAATAATAGTGTAAAAGTGCTTCAATCTTATAAAATACTGTAAGCCAAAAAAAATCCAGAAAAACAATTCATTTGAGTAGTGTACTATTTTGCCATGTGCTCAACCCAGGTTTATCTCAGCCCAGGTTCAGGCTCATCCCCCATGGAAATGGAGAAAACTTGGGTACTGTGGTCCACCTCTCTGTCTCTCTTCCTATCTGGAAAAGTATGCATAGATGTATATGTGTATGTATATGTATGTGAGTAAATGAATACATATGAGAGGAAAACCAATTTTTCTTCAATAAAATACATTTTAGATAGGTATGGGTTTCAGAAATTTATTAAAATATAATAACAGTATCCACGGGATACTTCACTGAAAGGTTATCTTTTGGAATTCTCTTCTTTATGTATCTTTTTGATGAAACAATAGGAAACCAAAGTAAACTTTGTGTGCTGTGAGAGAAGAGGTGGGCAGCCAGCAGTGGAGGAGGTGGAAAGTGTACCTCTCCTCACATTACTTTTTTTTTTTTGACACCTGCAGACCTGCTTCACCACCTGTGAAGCGAATCCCCTGCAGGTAGAGAGCTGGGGGGCTCCAACCGGGATCCTTACTCTTTGCGCTTGGTGCCATGTGCTCTTAACCCGCTGGGCTAACCTACGACTCCGTCCTCACATTACTTTATGTTCAACATATTGACCAGTGTTGCAGATCATGTTCCTGGTTAAGTGGTTTTAAATGTGGTACTCTCAGTACTATCGAGTAGACCTGGACTATCACAATGAGTAGACTGCTGGGTTCGCAGGCAGATGGTTCGGAGTTTCAGATCCAATATCACATGTGCCAGAGTTAATGCTCGTGTTCTCTCTCTTCTTTTCTCTCCTTCTTCTCTCTCCCTAATAAATGAATTGTTAAAAAAAATAAAGATTATAGTATTAAGTTTTAGCTAAACTAACGCTTCACAAAAATAAAAAAGTTCTTTTAAAAATGGTTGGCTGGGAACTGGGCGGTGGTACAGCGGGTTAAGCACACGTGGCACGAAGTGCAAGGACCAGCGTAAGGATCCTGGTTTGAGCCCCCAGCTCCCCACCTGCAGGGGAGTTGCTTCACAAGCAGTGAAGCAGGTCTGCAGGTGTCTATCTTTATTTCCCTTCTCTGTCTTCCCCTCCTCTCTCCATTTCTCTCTGTCCTGTCCAACAACAACAACAGCAGCAACAACAACAATAATAACAACAATGGCAATAAACAACAAGGGCAACAAAAGGGAAAAATATGCTTGGCCTACAAAAAAACTGATAATACCTGCATGTGTGAAAGCAGTGCCAACAAGATACTTCCTCTCCTTCCTACATGCTGTATTTCAGCTATTCTTCAAATTAAAGAGCAATAGTGATCTAATCACATGGTAAAATAGCAACAAGAAATTGATATGATTCAAATATGAAATGTGGGTTTACCTATATTATTCTTAATGATAAAATTTGACCTACTATAAAATGCATCTTAAGAGGTGAACAAGTAATAGTCTGTGATCTTCAATATCTGCATGCTGTTTTCAAACAGACCATTTATAATACAAAGACCACAGCATTTTTTCTGACATTTAAAGTGTCACCAAGCTAAATTAATACTTCATAGTGAACACTAAAATTAATGGTGAAAATTATAGCTTCCTGCTGAGTTTTTCATACTAGTGTGCCATATATATAATGTATAAATAACAATATATACATAGCAGAGAAACATGCCAAACAAACCTTTTAACTTTAATGGAATTGTGTGATTGTGAGATAGCTCTTCATTGTAATTGAGTCAAGGAACAAATACAAAGGGAAGGAATCTCTTTAAAGTACTTTCTGTTAAGTTGTTGAGAGTATTTTATTCCTTTTGTTCTACTTATGCAGCAATTCAATTTGACTAGAAAATTCATAAAGCCTTCATTGAAAACAAAATAAAATAAAATAAATAAGTAAAATTGACAAGAGGTATGAGCCATTCCAGATACAGACTTTTATATGTATTAGACAATGAATTGATACAGTTTACTAACTGGCTGATACAGCTTTGTTTTTATCAAACTATTTCAATGTCTCAAGAATTCTTTGCTGCTGTACTGCATAAAATCAGCTTAGATGAACTTGTTAGGTTAGAATCTATTCACTAGTACATGGTAAACATTTAAAAATGTATTGGAAGAGAGCTCTAGTGTATTTTACTTTTTACTGAAGAAATGAATTGAATAACAAAAAGTGATCAGCTGATCAAAGGGGACAAGTTCTAAACAACAAAGGATAAAACTTTTATAATATTTTTGAAGAGTATATGAAGGTTGTGTCCTCCCCCCCCCCCCCCCCCGGGCTCGATGCCTGTACTCTGAATCCACTGCTTCTGGTGGCTATTTTTCCCCTTTTGTTGCCCTTGTGGTTTATTGTTATTATTACTGTTACTGTTGTTATTATTACCATTGTTGTTGGATAGGAGAGAGAGAACTCGAGAGAGGAAGGGAAGACAGAGGGGGAGAGAAAGATAGACACCTGCAGACCTGCTTCACTGCTTATGAAGTGACCGTCCCCCCCCCCCCCCCCCGCAGGTGGAGAGCAGAGGGCTCAAACCCGGATCCTTGTGCAGGTCCTTGCACTTTGCGCCCTGTGCATTTAACTCGCTTCTCTACCGCCTGGCTCCATGGTTGTAAATTTTTTTTATATTGCCTTTTTTCATAGCCTTATTTCATACCATTCTTTAAAAAAAATTATTAGTGATTTAACAATGATTGACAATATTGTAGGATAAGAAGGGTACAATTCCATACAATTCCCACCACTAGAGCTCCATATCCTTTTTCTTCCACTGATAGCGTCCCTAGTCTTTATCCCTCTGGGTATGGACCAAAATTTTTATGGGGTGCAGAAAGTAGGCGGTCTGGTTTCTATTATTGCTTCTCCGCTGGACATGGGTATTGACAGGTTGACCCATACCCCAGCCTGTCTCTGTGTTTCCCATAGGGCTCTGGTGAGGTGGGGTTCCAGGAGACATTGGTGAGGTCGTCTGCTCAGAGAAGTCAGGTTGGTGTCGACATGGTAGCATTTGCAGCTGGGTGGCTGAAAAGCATTAAGATATAAAGCAGAACAAATTGTTTAGAAATCAGGAACTAAAAGGTAAAAATCTAGCAGATGGGATTTGAGGTCTTTATGTTGGAAGAAGCTAGAAAATCTATTTTAGGTTTATTCTAAGGGCCCTATCACTTTAGTAATTTTTGCCTGAGCCCCACAGATAACATGCAAGTGGGTTAAAAGTATTGTCTGGAAAGATAGTTTCAGGATTGGGAATAGGATTAGAAAGCTGGATCAGGACAGAGTTGCTCCCAAGTATGGGAAAAGTATATAAATACCGTTAACTGTTAACCCCATCAGTCTAACCTAAGGCCCCTGTCTATTCATACTTAGTACAGAAACCTGTGTGACCTCTGCATCCCTGTTGGACTGAGGTCACTTTCAGTGGTCATAGTTAGGAACACTCTAGGCTGCATTCATTTCAGGACCAGTCTTCCTCAAGTGGCAGAGTATGTTGATCCAGCCTATCTTTGGAGTGTGGGGCAATTTACACTACTGTTGTTCTACATTGAGAGCAAGGTCCTGTAGAGGCCCACAAGAGGTTTATACCATTCTGAGTAAGTTATTTCCCCCTGCGCTTCCATGTAAATTTATTCCTTCCTTTATTGGTGTACTTTTACATAATGAGTTTATAATTTATTTTGATCAGAGAAATGTTGTTTTACATGACATATGTTTCAAGGGTACTATTCCGTTTCTCCTTAAAATACATGTCGTTGGGGGTCAGGCGGTAGTGCAGTGGTTTAAGCACACATTGTGCAAAGCACAGGACTGGTAAGGATCCTGGTTTGAGCCCCCAGCTTCCCCTCAAGCGGTGAAGCAGGTCTGCAGGGGTCTGTCTGTCTCTTCCCCTTTGTCTCCCCCTCCTCTCTCGATTTCTCTCTGTCCTATCCAACAACAATAGCAATGACAACAATGATAATAATGAAAACAACAAGAGTAACAAGATCAACAAAATGGGGAAGATGGCCTTCAGGAGCAGTGGATTCATAGTGCTGGCACTGAGTCCAGCAATAACCCTGGGGGCAAATATATATGACATCACAATTACCTACACCAAAGTAACATCTTCATATATGGGGTACTGTGTCTCCAAATCCTTATTTTTATTGTTTTATCAGGAATCACTGATTTGTAAGGCATTATTTGACACACAGATGCATTATTTTTAAATCTTTCCATGATAGGCATCTACATAACACTCCCACCAACCTCTTCAACCTTCCTTTACCATTGTCCACGAAGTTCCTAATACCCACTTGACACCCCCAGCCACTAACTCTTTTTCAGCCCTCTCCCTACTCACCATTATTATCCTCAGTGCTGCTGAAATAGATCAAGAGTTTCTTCATGTTTTAACCTATCTGTTCTCTTTCTTTGTTTCTTAAATCCCGCATATGAGTGAGGTTATCCAGTATTATATCTTGCTCTTTCTGGCTTATGTTCACTTACTTTAATACCTTCTAATGCTCCCTGTGCTTTAGCAAGGCATGATCTCATCTGTTCTTACAGCTTAGTAATATTTCATTGTGTATATATTCTACATCTCCATTACTACTTCCTCTATTATTGGTCACTTGGGTTGTTTCCAAATCTTGGCTGTTTTATATAATGTTATGTTAAACATGGGTACATATATATCTCTCTGTATGAGTGTTTTTGTGTGCTTTGGATAGATTCCTAGGAAAGGAATTGCTGCATTGTATGGTTAAGCCCATTTTAAATATTCTGTTCTCCTTAAGGAATGTTATAGCAGTTCTTCAGGTAATCTTTTATTTATTTTTATATTTTTAAATATTTATTTATTCTATTTTTGTTGCCCTTGTTTTTATTGTTGTAGTTATTATTGGTGTTATTGACGTCGATGTTGTTGGATAGGACTGAGAGAAATGGAGAGAGGAGGGGAAGAGAGAGAGGGAGAGAAAGATAGACACCTACAGACCTGCTTCATTGCCTGTGAAGTGACTCCCTTGAAGGTGGGGAGCCGGGGCCTGGAACCGGGATCCTTATGCCCACACGTGTGCTTAACCCACTGCACTACTGCCCAACTCTCATCTATTTTTATTTATTTATTTAATTATTTTTAGGTAATATTAATTGGAAAAAAATCTCTTTCTGGCTTCCCACAACATTGACCACAGTGCTTTTTAAAAAATTTTCTTTATTGGGGATTAATGTTTTATATTCGACAGTAAATACAATAGTTTATATATGCATAACATTTCTCAGTTTTCCACCTAACAATACAAACCCCACTAGGTCCTCTGTCAGCCCTTTTGGACCTGTACACACCCCCCCCCCAGAGTCTTTTACTTTGGTGCAGTACACCATTTATTTTTTTATTAATGAGTATGTGAGTATGTTTTTACTTCATTTTTTAATGTTTTGGTCTCAGGTAGGCTTATGTTTAACACCTTACTTGCTCAAATGGAATCAATCTTAATGGAATGCAAAAGTTTATTACTAAAATATTTTTATATAAAGAAAAAAAATGTCAAGAATATATAGAAAATATTACAACATTTATTTGTATGGTAATGTGAGCTCTACTTATCTTTATTAAACATAATCCAATTCAAATAATTGTTAGTTTTTTTTTGTTGTTGTTGTTGTTTTTTGCCTCCAGAGTTATTGCTGGGGCTCGGTTCCTGCACCACGAATCCACCACTCCTGGAGACCATCTTTCCCCCTTTTGTTGCCCTTGTTTTTATCATTGTTGTGGTTATTATTATTGTTGTTGCCGTTGCTGTCTTTGCATAGGACAGAGAGAAATCGAGAAAGGAGGGGAGAAAAAGAGGGGAAGAGAAAGATAGACATCTACAGACCTGCTTCACCACCTGTGAAGTGACTCACCTGCAGGTGGGGAGCCAGGGGCTCAAACTGGGATCTTTACGCTGGTCCTTGCACTTCATGCCACATGTGCTTAACAAAATTTTATTCGTTTTAATACTCAACTGTGTATGTATATGTGTACTTAAGCCTATGTACTAAGCCTTAATACTATGGTATTTTGCAACTCACAGTAATCTACCACATTCCCCACCAAGGGAGTGGAAGCAAACTATTAAATCAATGTAGTAGGAAAACAGATATGCTGTCACAAGACCTTGGTTACTGTTCTTCACAGTAAACAAAGTTAGTTTGCAAAAGTAATTGAAATGTAAAGGTAAAAGTATATTGGAAAATCTAGATCTTCTTAAGTTGAAATTTTATACTGAATTAATTATAGAATTATATTTTGTGGCTTAACAAATTCTGTGTACGTATTTTTCCATATAAAGTATTTAGTATACTTTAAATATTAAAATCCATTCAACCAGTACAGCAACCTAAACACAAGCACTTAAACCAACAACTTCATTTTGAACTGGAAAGAAGACACACATTTTACTGTTATAGAATGCCCACTGTCCGGTTTCATTTTGCAACAACATCCAAAAAGGGAAAAAAATAATTCACTACTTAGAACACTGAGGCATATTGATTTCCAGCCTGTTGTAAATTAAATGATCTGTCATTAATGTAAATATGTTGATTAAATAAAGTTTGTGATGTTAGATACTTTTTATCCCACCTAGCAAACACCCCAGCAACCAGAAGCTCTTTTTATATACACTACTTAAAGTAAATACAAAGAAACAAAAAAGTCTCCAGGATAGAAGACAGCACAGTTGCTGTACTGATAAATAATGTATATGGTATTGTAGATAATTCTGGCTAACTGCCATACACTCTGAAGAAAGCATTAAACAAACAAGGAATTCAAGAACATGTTTGAATTACTTATTTTTCAAGATTTCAGTATACCCAGCTGTATTATGTATAGCTTTTAAAAGCTTCTCTGTAGTTGCTAATGGGTTTTAAAAATATATTAATTCTAAACTTGATACATGTTTTGTTGTAGAAATACACATCATGATTTTTCATATTCTATTAATCATTCACATTTTCATGCAATTAAATGGCACATTAATTTTATTCAGAAACTGAGTTTCAACTGCTTAGTTTCCAAGTGCACCGAATAATTGTTCAAATTTATAAACAGACTAATAGACCTGTAATATTTTGTTTATTTTTAATATAATTATATCCTTTAGTGTCCAGGAATCTTCAAAATAAATTTGTCACTAAATGATTAATTTCACCAAATTGACTATTTCTTTGCATCACATATGTGGTTTTGTTTAATTGGAGATAACTTAAAAAACACATAGTAAAAAAATATTCAGAACACAGTTGATTCAGCAGTCATGATTGGGGAAGACATAGAAAAGTCACTTTTTTTTTTGTTTATTGCTTGGGCTTAGTGCCTGCACCACTAATCCACTGCTCCTAGAGGCTATCTCCCCACTTTCGTTGCCCTTGTTGTTTTATTGTTGTTGTGGTTATTATTATTATTGTTATGGATGTCGTATAGGACAGAAGAAATGGCGAGAGATGGGGAAAACAGAGGGGGAGAAAAAGATAGACACCTGCAGACCTGCTTCACCGCTTATGAAGCACCCCCCCCCCCGCAGGTGGGGGGCAGGGGCCTCAAACCCTGATCCTTACCCCAGTCCTTGCGCGTCATGCCATGTGCGTTTAACCCACTGCACTACCACTGTTCCCCTAGAAAAGTCACTTTCTATGTGTATGTGAGTAAAGAATCTAAGTCATCTAACATTTCCATTAATGCCTAGCAACGATTCAGGCACAGTTACGGAAAGTGGGAATCAGTGGTGAGCAAATAAATCATTTCTGTTTTATGGAACATGTGTTCCTTCTAGGGGAGCCTCAATTTAAAAGCAGAGATTGGTAGAGTGGTGCAGAGGGAGTAGACATTCTTTGTGTGTGTAAATCCTTGGGTTAAATCTCATTACCACTCTTGAAGAAGTGATATGCTGGAGGCCAAGCAGTGGCAAACCTGATGAAGTGTACACATTACAGTGTACAAGGACTCAGATTCAAGCCCCTGATCCCTATCTTCAGGGGAAAGCTTCGTGAGTGGTGAAGCAGGGCTGCAGATGTCTCTGTCTCCAGCCAATAATAAATAAATATATTCATTTTTTAAAGTGACTTATTATGCTAAGTGAGACACGTAGTTGCATATGCTACCATGATGCCAACTTGACTTCACTGGACAGATGTCCTCACAAATGTATCCTGGAGCTCCACCTCTCCAGAGCCCTGCCCCAGTAGGGAAAGATAGAAACAGGTTGGGAGTGTGGAACAACATTGTATTAACATTATCTCAAGTAATTTTCAAAATTACCCAAAACACAGTTTTGTCAAAAGTAGAAGTCTAGAGTAGTTGAGGAAAGAAATTTAATTGAAAACTCACATTGTGTAATTTTGTGTGTGTGTGTGTGCATAATTATACAACTATTTGAACATATCTTATGCCTCATGTGACAAATTAGGCTAAAAAGATTATATATATACATATATGTGTATATATATATATTTGCATCAAAACTGCTTTGGTAGGGTTTTTTTTTTTTTTTTTTGCTGAAGCAGACTTGATTTCATGTCATTTTTTTTTTTTAGATTGCTGTGTTCGTTTTCTTAAAATCTATATTGAATATAAAGGTGTTATTTCCAAAGAAGTCTTTTATATATAGGCCTAATCCTATTTTTAGATCTTATATATACTTTTAAACTAAAGGAAGAGGTTGTTTGTGTTTCTTTCAGTCTGTTGTATTTTTTTTTTGTAGTTAGAAAAAATGAAATTAGTAGTATGTGAATTTGATTGCCCTTTTTAAGAAAAATCTTAAAATTCTAAAATACTTATGTTTTTCCAAGACCTACTTACTAAACAAATTTCATCGTAAAGCTTTGTCTCATTTTCTGTTTTTCCTACTTATAGTAATATTTCAGAAGTGTGACTTATTTACAGATATTAGTAAGGGGGAAAGTAGAGTTGAAAGCTCAGATTGATCCTACCTATGATATATATATTTAAATATAATCACCGAAGTGAAAGGCCAGCAAGAGAGTGAGGTACGTGTGGAAGAAGGGCTTTTATGGGAATAGCTCTCGTGAGAATGAGAAGGGGGAGGAGTAACCATAGCACTCCAGGGTAGGATAATAACTCTCGCAGGAATGGGAAAGGGGAGGAGTAACCAAAGCACTCCAACTATCACGGGAATTGACAAGGCTCTGAGGGCACAACATGGCGGAACAGGCTCTCCGAGAATGTCCCAACTCTCCTGGGAACTAGCAATAGCCTGAGGGGGCAACATGGCGGTTGTGACTGCATCTGCACAATTTCCCAGCAACTGGGTGCTCAGTCTAAATGTTGGCCACAGCTACTGGGGGGTGGTTGAGCAGTCAGTTGTATGCCTTAGTGCAGGAGGATCTGAATTTAACTTTTTTTTTCCTCTACTGGGGGATCAATGTTTTACAGTCGCCAGTAAATACAATAGTTTATACATGCATAACATTTCTTAGTTTTCCACATAACAATACAGGTTTTTCTTATATAAGTTCAGATAGATACTCCTGATCTCAAGATGCTAATCCAAATACCCAGGCTCCTTCCACTTTATGGTTCTACCTTTCTTAGAAGCTTTGACATTCTCTGTGATTGTTTGGTGATTTCGGGGAAATTGCACACAGAATCCCAAGTAAGGAAGATGTCATGATTTACTCTGCCCAGATTCCAGTGCCTGACACCTAACGTAACGTCAAAGAAGACTAGAAAATACTAAAGGGATTGATTCTACAGTTTTTATTATATTAAGGGAAATTTTAGTATTCCACTATTTAGAGGTCATAAAATTTCATTTTCCCCAAACTTCTACTAAATTTAGTAATTCAGAATAATCGAATAAAGTTGTTGAAAAGAATTATACAATCTAGGAGGCAGATAGGTATAATTATGATTGCTTTTGTAGAAATTGTGGGAGTGAAGGATGGAGGTATTTGGAGTAGCCAAAATTATTTCAATATGAACACATTTTACTGTCTTTGCTTTTGTCAGCCTCTAACTGGATGTTCTTTTCAAGTTCCTTTTTTTTTTTTTGAAGGCAGTGCTTTACAAAAGTGATTTCTAAAGGAGAATGTGCCAAGAGGGGGAAAAAAGAAACTAAGGATAAAGAATAGGGAGAGTTATTCTTTTTTTAAAGAAACAAAACAATAGGTTTGTTTTTATAATTGGCTTTGCTAAACGTAACAAACCTAATATATATGTGCACAAGTTTACTTTGCAGTTTTCTTTATCTGCTCACTCTTTTTTTTTTTTCCAAGCTGAAATAATGACACATTTTGTTCTTAAAACTGAAAGTTTAAGGGAAAACTTCCAAAATTGTTCTATCTTGGGGGCACAAATGATGTTATGAAGGTCCAATTTCTCTACCTACCTCAGAAAGATTGACTTCCTATGTCAGGCAGTTTTGTAGCCCTGGGAGAAAGGGCACGTTTCAGCCACTTCTACCTCAACTGAATGTTTTAGAGAAATAAAGCCTTTCCTGCATTCCCTCCTCTTTCTTGAAATATTCAAAAGTCATACTAGTACCCCAAATTTTGTATATCACATCATTAAAAACTATAATACCATAGAGCTATTTTTACAATCACTTGAGAATGCCTAGGTACTCTTAAAAACACCTGTCCAAAGCCACGTAAGTAAAAGTAGTATATCTTTACTCCTTCAATTTGTTTGTTGCCTTTTCTTTTAAATGCAAATTATGTACGCATAGAAATTGATTTTTCAGGTGTATTCTCAGAAATGTAACTTCTTTCTGGCTGAGTCTTTTTAGATATGGAAATAGTATGGGAATGTCCACTGCTTGATGCCACAGGAAGAAAAATCATTTCTTTTTATTAGGCCTTTGAATTAAGAAAAACTTCGATTTTGTAACATTGTACACTATTGAGATTTGAAGTCTTCCCACAAAACATTCTCTCCTTTTTATATATCCCCAGAGGACTGAAGGGCATGTGAATTTCGAGTTCTAAATTTCTGTCTTCCTTGTTGTTGTCTGTTCTCTTGCAGCCAAACAAAGGGAGACAGGCAGCTCTGAAAGAGGAGAGGTACCTTACTACCTCTAGTTCCTCCCCCAAGTTCATTTTTTCCTTGGTGTAGTCGGTTTCAGTGTTACAGTTAACTTATTGGCTACAACTGAATTTATTTTAGAATTGATTTTTGTGTAGCACTGATGCAAGTTTGATTGCTTTCAGATAATTTCCTTCTAATAAAATTTCTGCAGTGAAGCTAGTGAACATTTTATGCAGTCTCAAGAAACTGCTAGACATCATGACTTACCTGGATCCCAAGATCTCTCTTGGGATCTAGCAAGAACTCTCTTTTAGGAATATCCTGCATTTGAAAAACAAATAAACAAGTAAATAGATAGATAGACAGTTAGACAGACAGATTGATAGATAGATTAATAGACAGATAAAAGCATTTCAGCTCTGATAAGAAATGTAAAATGTCTTCATTCCATCAATGAACAAAGAATGAAGTGAATTAATCAGTTGGGAAGTCTTTTAAAATAGTCTGTGATTAAACAGCCTTTCTCATAGAACTATAAAGTAAATTTGGCCACAGGTATTTTTGCTGATTCCCTAGGGTATGAGTGATGAAATTCTGGTTTCAATTTACACTTTATTAGAGATTTATCTACTTCACTTGATTCAGCTTTGGTGATAAAACTGTGATGGAACAGCTGATGCAAATAACATATTATGTTAATGTGTAAGGCTCCCATGAGTTATCTCTGATTTCTAAAAAAGATGAAAATAGAATTTGTCTGATTATTCTAGTAAGTTCAAAATAGTAATATAAAGTTAACTATAGTATTTGGTGTTATCAATAATATTTTCTTAATGCAAGATAAATCTTACGTAACATATTCATAGATGCCAAACATAGACATATGAAAACATTTTAAAGTGATTTTTAAAAATAATTTAATTATTTATTCATGAGAAAGATAGGAGGAGAGAAAGAACCAGACATCACTCTGGTACATGTGCTGCCGGGGATTGAACTCAGGACCTCATGGTTGAGAATCCAATGCTTTATCCACTGTGCCACTTTCTGGACCACTAAAGTAAAATTTAAATAAATTAATTTAAGTATAGCATAATCACCAATTAAAGGAATATTACTTTGAGAAAAAAATTGATAATAAGTATCTGAGACTATGTAAATCTTATTAAAACTTTTTTTTTAACTAACATGGTTAATGATAAGTTCACTGCCATTTATAAGATTTTTGTAAATACTCAACTTAACTATATTAATAATAACACAATGACAATATATATATGTGTATATATATATATATATATATATATATATATATATATATATATACACACACACACACACACTAATTCAATGGGGGTGAGACACACATTTGAGTGAGACATCCGAATACTGATAGTCAAAAATATTTTCTTTAATAGAAAATGTTTATTGAAATGATAGTCTTTTAAACAACAGTGTGAACTAAATAATTTGAATTCAAACTTGTGGTGTCTGTATTACTAGTTCACTTCTCCCAGCAGTCATTTTCTTTTCCTTTATTTTTCATTCAAGTAGTGAGAATGATAAAGGGAATGAGAGAGTGAGGGAGGGAGGGAAAGATAGAGAGAAAGAGACAGAGACAGAGAGAGGGGGAGAGAGAGAAAGAGAGAGAGAAAGAGAAGGAGATCCCTGTATTACTATTCTGCCACTCATGAAACTTCTCCCTTTGAACCTTGGTTTTCCTGTGTGCATTCTACAAGTGTACCACAGCCTTGGCACCTGAAAGAGTACTTTCACAGCCACTCTGGGCAACAGGATAGGAATCACATTAGTATTCAGTTCAGATCCTTATTGTTGACTTCACTGATCCTGAAGCTTTCTCCTCCTGCAGCAGGGAGCCGGGGCCTTGAACCTGAGTCCTTGTGCATTGAGAAATGTGCTCTCAACCATGCTCTCGCCACCATCCAGCCCTGAATAAGTTCTTATATGTCTGAAAAGTATAACTATCACCTTCCTGAAAAATAAGGATTTTGAAGAAATACAGCCCCCAAAGTAATGAAGGGCCAGCTATCTTACTCACCAGGTTGGGTACATGCCATTCTATCCATGTGGCGAGGTTCAAGTCCTGGCACCATAAGGGAGTACCACACCACTAGGCCAAGCTCCACTCCTTTCCTCTCTCCCCACCTCTCTTTCTCCTTCTTCTCCCTTCCTTCTTCTCCCCTTCTCCCTCTTTCTTCCTGTTGCTCTATCCACTCCCTCTCTCCCTCTCACTAGATCTCTCATTCTCTCATTGATTTCACTCTTGTTGTCTCTTTTTCTCTTTGTTTTTCTCTCTGTATCTCTATCTGAATTAAAAAGAAATAGTGAAATCATACATGTTAGAAGCCCTGACTCAGGGACCAAAAAGGTAAAGACATTAGGGGGAAGTCATATATTTTATTTTCTCTGGTGTTATGATCTGGAAAGTTAGAGATACCTTATGACTTTATTACTTACAAATCCAATATGACTTTATTACTTACAAATCCAATAGTCATTTTCAATTTCTGATCCAAACATATTCAACCCATATGGATAGCTGACCAAAGTA
This sequence comes from Erinaceus europaeus, assembly GCF_950295315.1. Taxonomy (NCBI): domain Eukaryota; kingdom Metazoa; phylum Chordata; class Mammalia; order Eulipotyphla; family Erinaceidae; genus Erinaceus; species Erinaceus europaeus. The sequence continues at coordinate 22,857,077 of NC_080168.1, forward strand.
TATTAGGATAATTAAGGAAATGTTTTTGCAACATTTTGATTAGAGAATAATTTAACTGACACAACCAGAAGCTGGGTGAAAGTTTTCTTTGACGTTATCTCTTCTGTATATTTAACATTTCACTTCTCTGATTCAAAATGCATAGCCTCATCTTAATTATGGCCTTTTTTTCCTATCATTACTGAAGTTTGAATTGAAGCTTATTTCTTAAGATTTCTCATAATTTTGTGGAGAACTGGCAGGCAAAATGATTTTAGAAATGATGCTCCATTTGCCTCACTATCAAAACACTAGAAAAATGATTTTCACAAACTGTGCCCCCAAACCTTTCACAGTTAAAACTTGAGAGTGTTTTCACTGAAGCTTGTGCTGTACATCTGAAAAACCAATGGTGCTAAAAGGAGCTTGGAATTACAAGTTTGTGGGATGGAAAAAGAAAAAGAGAGCATTTACATTTTGAAGGAGAAAGCCCAAGAAAATGACAGCCAGTTTGACACTTCACAATACTGCTTTAGTAAATAATTTAGATGTATATATCCCATATAGGTTATGGAAAATTTAAATGTGTATTTTCTGTAGTTTAACTTGTGTTGCCTAAATAGTCTCAATATAATTGTCAAATATTTTATCAAGTCATTTCATTTTAAATAGGGTCACGACAGGAGAGGAGTGTTAATTTTCTCAATGCATAAGTAAGCTTACATTTAATTGAATTAATGATATGAAATAATTTATGATACATTTAAATATATATAAGTTTTTTAACCAGAACACTGGTTAACTGTGGTTATGGTGCTTCCAGGGATTTTCTGTACCTTATTTTCTTTTTGACTAAAATTTTTTATTAGTGATTTAATGATTTATAAAACCACAAGCTAACAGGGTTTAATTCCACACAGTTCCCACCACCAGAGTTCCGTGTCCTCATTTCCTCTATTGGAAACCAGTAGTTTTCCTGAGGTCACAGATAGCAGTTGACTGTTATTTATATATATCCATTTTTTCCCCTGCAGTCCTGCCTCTTCCTTTTTTAGAATTTTATTGGTGAATTAATATTGATTTACAAAATTATAAGATAACAGTTATATAATTATGCACCATTTCCACCACCAGAGTTCTGCATCCCCATTCCCTCCGTTGGAAGCTACAGTAATTCTCCTAAGGTTATCTGCACATTTTTAATTTTTTTTTTGCCTCCAGGCTTATTGCTGGGGCTCGGTGTCTGCATTACAAATGCACTGCTCCTGGAGATTATTTTTCCCATTTTGTTGCCCTTGTTGTTGTTGTTATTGTTGCCATTGCTGTTGTTGGATAGAACAGAGAGATATCAAGAGAGGAGGGGAAAACAGAGAGGGGGAGAGAAAGATAGACACCTGCAGACCTGTTTCACTGTCTGTGAAGTGACTCCTCTGCAGGTGGGGACCCGACCCCGCTCGAACCAGGATCCTTACACCGGTCCATGTGCTTCACACCATGTACGCTTAACCCTGTGTACAACCGCCTGGCCCCCATCTGCTCATTTTTAACTCATGAATAAATCACTAAGTTAAAAAAAATAACTAATTCCATGAGAAAATAGTAGACAACTGGAATTGGGGTTATGCTAATTAATTTTCCTCTGGATTTTTTTTTTGTTTTAATAATGTATGATATTTCATTATAAGGCTGCCATCTTCAGAACACTTTATGTACAAATAAATTTGTTATTGAAAGTTTTTAGATATTTATATGTTTTTAAATGTGATAAAGATAATATGCAGTGATTTTTATTAACTATGAATTAATATTAGTTTTGTATAGAACATAAGTAAATGCATTTGCATATCTAAGTTTATAGAAATATGACTTTTTCATTATAACATCCTATCTTGTGAGAAAGATCGTCTTACTTAAAAAAATTAATTTATTGGAAGAAAGAATGGTTTATAACACAGCAGCTATACTGGGGTGGGTGGGGGAGAGAGTACAAGTCCTAGGAAAGGCTGACAGAGGACCTAGTGGGGGTTGTAGTGTTATGTGGAAAACTGAGAAATGTTATGTATGTACAAACTATTGTATTTACTGTCGACTGTAAAACATTAATCCCCCAATAAGGGAAAAAAAATAAGTAAAAAGAAAAAAATGAATAAAACAGCAGCTGTCACATGAGTAGACTTTCCCATTTTACCAAACTAAGTGCTTACACACCACACCCAGCACCATCTGATGCCCTCCACACCATCATGCACTAAGTCTCCAATGTCTTTGGAACCTCCATCACAGAATCCTTGATGTTAGAATAGATCGCAGCTAGTGTAGGCTTTGCTTCTTAAGTTCCACCATTGAGTGAGATCATTCCATATTCATCTATCTCCTCTTGGCTTATCTCACTTAACTTGATATGTTCAAGGCTTTGCAAGCAGTAGCAAAAGAGAAAATTTATTCCTTACAGCTGAGTAGTATTCTTTTTAATTTTTTTATATTTATTTATTCCCTTTTGTTGTCCTTGTTGTTTTATTGTTGTAGTTATTATTGATGTCTTTGTTGTTGGATAGGACAGAGAGAAATGGAGAGAGGAGGGGAAGACAGACACCTGCAGACCTGCTTCACGACTCCCCTGCAGGTGGAGAGCCGTGGGCTCAAACCGGGATCCTTATGCTGGTCCTTGCACTTTGCCCCACGTGCGCTTGACCGGCTGCGCTACAGACCTACTCCCAGCTGAGTAGTATTCTGTTGTGCATATACACCACAACTGTCGGGAAGGTTCATTGTTGCCTCAGTTTTTCAGAATCTTAAGTTAATTGCTCTGGAAATTGTATCAACCTTTAGTTTTGTCTTTATTTTTTCACATCAAAGCATGTGTATATATATCAATTTCACTGATTTTAATTGTTTTAGTTATACACCTCTCTCTGAAGTAAAATAAAAAACTAACATTTCTTTCTTTCGCAAATGTCTTTCAACATAAGATCCTTTACTCTAATGTTAGTATTTCAAACAAATACTTTTTAAAGATGAAATAGTTATATGTTTACAGAAATTTAAAAGTGAATGCACTGCACATTATATTGATTATTTATATTCATGAGTTGTTAAAAGCATTCAGTAGTTTATAATATTTTTCTTTTAAAAATAAGATACTGACTTTTTATTAATGCTATAAGTATCATAGTAACATCTCTCCTAACATCTGAGGCAGATTTTATTGATAAAATACTGAAACTATTGGTCTAAACTCAGAAAGCAATTATGTTTACAATCGAACAAAATGCTTTTATGTCTTGTATCTCTTTTTTTTTTTTTTTCCTTCTTGTGGTGTATCAGTGATAGTAAAATATGCTGTGGTAATTAAAGAATTCATTATGAAATTTATTTAAGAAAAATGGCTTTATGTTTATAGGATACAATTTATATAAAGGAAATGTAGTGTAAATGAACAATGCAAACTAGACAGTTCTTTGTAAGAAATGCAACATAGATAACCTGGATAGTATACCTGCCTTATCATGGGCACTACCAGCTTTGAGCTAGGTCTCCACCAAACTTCTGCGCACTAGTATCTTTCACTCTATCGCTCTCTTTCTATCTGGAAATGTTGACTTGGAGTGGTTGATCTCAGCAGCTGGAATGAAAAAAGAAAATAATATAAGATGGGCATATGGATAATTCAATTTGCTCTTGTTTTTAAAAACATTCAACACAGTACCAAATACATAGTATGTGTTCATAAAAATATTCAGTTTTAAGAGTGGTAGCAATAATAATAATAGCTGTAATATTGATGGCTTTTATATTATGTATTAATATTAGCCATTATATCAGTTATTAGAATTGGGGTCTGCTAAAGGAACTTAATGTAGGAATAAGAGAGCAACTTCTAGGAAGGATAACTGATAACTTCATTGTTATAATACAAGAGTGTTAAATCAAATTTCACATATATCATAATTGTATTAATATCAGTTTCTTTTCTTTTTCTTTTTTTGCTGGGGCTTGGAGCAGGCACTATGAATCCTCTGTTCCTGGCGGCATTTTTTTTTTTTTTCTATTTTAGTGGATAGGACAGATAGAAGTTGAGAGATGAGGGGGAGATAGAGAGGAAGAGAGAAAGAGAGACAACTGAAGACCTGCTTCCCCACTTGTGAAGTGTCTTCCCTGCAGGTGGGGAGCCGGTGCTTGAACCCAGATCCTTGCCTGGATCCTGTGCTTACTACTTACTATGTGTGCTTAACTGGGTGTGCTACAGCCGTGGCTCCTCTTTCTAATCTTTGTAGTTCATGAAATTAATACTTTCCACAATTTATATAGTTCATCATTATTACAAAATAGTCCTATGAAATTTAATGAATTGTTTCTGACATTGCCAAAAGAAGAAAAAGTGTATGTATAAGAGAAGGTTAGTGCTGTGATGATGAAGATAGTGGTTGAAGTAAAGCAATAGGCACATTCATTCTCTAGAAGAGAAACATATTGATGCATCTGATGCTAATGACCATATCAAGGCTTTTAGTGCCTGAGGCTCCAGGATTTTACATTCACTCTCAGGCAACACCATCAGCCAGGGTTGAAAATTTCTAAGGTGAAAAGGAAAGGAAAGAAGCAAGGAAAACAGGAAAGAAAAAAAAAAAGCAGAGGGTGGGGGACTTGGGTGGTAGCGCACCAGTAGTATTAAGTGCAAGTACCCCAGGAAGGATCTGGGTTCGAGCCCCCAGGCTCCCCACCTGCAGGGGGAATGCTTCACTCACAAGTAGTGAAGCAGGTCTGCAGGTGTCTGTTTTTCTCTCTTCTTCTCTGTCTTCCTCTCCTCTCTCAATTTATCTCTGTTCTATCAAATAAAATGGGGGAAAAATGGTCTCCAGGAGTAGTGGATTCCTCTAGTGATAACTGTCTAGGAAAACAAAAACAAACAAAGAAAAAAAGCAGAAACAAAGCAGATGAACACAAAGACTCTTGCATACAGGATACCACTAAACTGTCTAAGGGACTCATTTTGTGTGTGTGCTCAAGAGTATCTGTGTGTACATACATATGATCTCTGATGCCAACCTAATTTATTTTTAAGTTAAAAAGATATTAAATACAAGGAAAAACCATATCAGACACAGGTGCCACTATCCAGATATAAGAGATACATAGACAATAATAAAATGGAAAAGATTTTGCAATGAAAATGTTGACACAGTACCAATAGACAAGAATTCACTTAGTGTTTAGGAAATTCACTATACAAATGTGTTTCTTATTCTAGTTAATGACAGTCTAATCTACCAAGTCTCCCAAGTTTGAATCCACGGCTATCCCGTTTCTTTTTTCTTAACCTTATGTTCAGTAAGTCACTACAGTGTTTGCTTTTCTTCTTTAGGAGAATGGCTTGAATTTCAGAACAGGTTATTCTGTACTTACTGCTTTCATCCTTTTTTTTGAAAGAATTTCCCAATATCTCTGTAGCATTCTCTGATAACACTATATATCCCATTTTATTATTGTGACCAGTTAATTCTTCGAAACAAATCATGGCCTAATTTCCTTGTATTGAATGATGTTAATTCTTTGCCTGACAGATTAAAATCTGAATTCTTAGACCACTAACGTTGCTATTCTCTTTGATTGGATTGTGTAAATTGTTCCTTACTAATATATTCAGTCTCTGGATATAGATAGAAAGCAATTGATAGCAAAGAATACCAGTCTGATAGTATTTGATGTCTAAATTTCAAATATCAACTGGTAAAATGTGGAAACATGAAGGGACACTTTTATGTGTTTGGGGTGCAGAAAATTGGAGTTCTGGCTTCTGTAATTGCTTCTGTGCTGGACATGGACATTGATAGTTTGATCCATACCAAGGGCATACAGTCTTTAACTCTCAATCTACACCAAGAAACAAGTTTATTACCCACTTCTTGAAACACAGATGTATACCAGCCTATTCTCAAACATTTTTTTTTCCTGAATAAAAGTTGCACAGTCCAATTGACTGGGAGATCGCATAATGACTATACAAAAGACTTTCATGCTTAAGAACTCAGGGTCCTAGGTTCAATCTCTGTACTGCCAGAAGTTGGAGCTGATCAGTGACTACATAAAAAATAAAATAAAATAGACAAAATTTCAAAATCCTAACTTTCATATTAATGGCCTCCTTGTATTTTTATAGTTTTATTAACTATAAAAAATGTTTACTCTTGTAAACATTTGATTTTTATTTTTCCTAAAATTTTTAATTTCAGATCCCTCTTTCTGCCTACCCCAACGTCTGTTTATCTATTCAAGCTTAAGGTAATTTATCTGAAGATTTTTCCAGAGTTAAGAGTTTTATTGATTGCTTAGTTATGATAGAACAATGTTTTCTGTAATGCAGAAACACTGGGAGTTGATCCCAGCAACTTCGTCTTACCATGCTTAGTTTCTTTTTTTTTCTTTTCTTTTACTGGTTTAATCGATACACAGTTTATTAGGGTGAAACAGGTAAAAGGCAAAATAAGCAATTATCATCAAGGGTTAAGCGTACACTAAGTCTATAAAGTCTGAATATGGTTATCAAAGTTGAGTCCCATAAGATAAACAATTATAAGCTCTGGTAAAAGTTGCTCATGACTGTAGAGGGGTCTAAAAGTTTACTGGCCAGTGTTGTTAGGGTTCGGGACTCTAGCAGGCCAGGCTAGCTTCGCGGTGGTAGACAGAGACTCGAGGACACACAGCTGGACAGAAAAGCTGTATTTCTTTATTCACGAACAACGATTCATAAACTAACCCAAACCAATCACCACATAGATCTGTCCTCCATCCTTCTCCTCCGGCGGCTGCAGCAGAACTCTCGAAGTCTGTAGGGGTTCCGGGGGCGGGGAGAAGAGGGTCCGCAAAACTAGCAGGGGCCATACCACAATCTCCCAGAGGCGGTGGGCGGGGGGTGAGACCAAAACCAATGTGAAGCATACAACAGGCCAGCAGATTCACATGTGTTCAGTTCCCAGGAGAAGCAGCAGCAACCAGCCAAAGAGGCCCATGTGCTCCAAGTCCCTTGCTTTTATACATTCCCTTCTCTGAAGCACCTCCTCAGGGTGATTTGTATGCTAATAGTTCCAAACTCCTGCTGGGGTCACCACAATTCCCCACTTCTGATTATAGACATGGGCAAGAGGACAGTCTGTATGAACATAGGAGAAATAAGCAAATCTTCAGTGATTCTAGGGTTACTCCTGCAAGCTCTGCCTTCACCCCCCAGAGTTCGGACGCAATAACTGGGTATCAGATAAGGCCCTGTTAGCCTGAAGACCTATGGTCTAGTATCTGTTTCTAACCCAGAGATGGTCCATCACTCAGGGAGGCTCAGAACAGGATCTTACAGTGGCATCCCCAAGTTCAAGTAGCTCCTGGGTGGCAATCGTGGCATATGCTGTTCATGTTCTTGTGAGGAGTTCCAGATGAGAGGGACTTATCTGCTCAGCATGGGTCCAAGCAGGACCTGTGAATGAGAAACTAGAACAAACACACCCTATGCCTCAAGTTAGTAATTTTATTTTCAATCACAAAGACTAGACAAATCAGGAGGCACCCACTGGAGAAGAAATAACTCTGTGGAGAAAAGTAACGCTTAGCAGCTGATTAAAACTATGCAATACAAAATTTAATATATATAAAGCTCCTTGTATTCTGTTCATGTCTGAGAAATAGCCCTTTCAGGGTACATGTGACCTTCCACAATTATTCATCTAGTGGGGTAGTAAGGCATGCGAAATGCATGTTTAGAAGAGGGTCATAGTCAGTCTAATAAGGAATACCTCAGCAGCAAAGGCAGAGAAACATTGGGTTGCTTTCTGTGCAACAGGTGGCATATAAAGCCTGTAAGTGTCCACAGAGATAGGAGTACATTGCAGCTTAGCAAACTGAGTGATGTGTGAAACATCCATTTTTCAGAATCAACATTAAAAAAGTATACTGGCCTGTAACAGTGTCCATAGAGATAGGAGTACATTGCAACTTAGCAAACTGAGGGATGTGTGAAACATCCATTTTTCAGAATCCACATTAAAAAAGTATACTGGCCTGTAACAGTGTCCACAGAGATAGGAATACATTTCAACTTAGCAAACTGAGGGATGTGTGAAACATCCATTTTTCAGAATCAACATTAAAAAGGTATACTGAGTTAAACACCCATAAAGGGAGGAGTCACACCAGTCTAGGCAGAAAGAAACAATGGCTCATGCTATACCAGAGAAATATCCAGTCATTTAACTAGAGCTTAGCACTTAGGTTCTACAATGTGCTTGAACTAGAGAGGTTAACTAGCACACAGTAGCAAAACATCTGTAAAAGCTATGGGGAGAGGACACCAAACACTAGTGGATACAGTTTCTCTTCTTTCACTTTTGGTTAAAATGCACAGGTTTGTAACAGCATACCTTGATCAACAATGGCTTTAGGGTAAACTTGTGTCAATACATACATCCTATTCAAATAAATCACTTTCCTATAGAGACTAGAAGGTTAAAGACATAATTTACGCAGTTGAGCAATCTGTTAAGATTCATGCCTGTGGTAAGTGGCTATCCTAGAGTCACCCAATAGTCCTCATTGCCATGCGGGCTGGAGAGCCAGGGCCCTGCTTACTATCTGGCAGAGGATTATCTCCTGCATAAATTCTGGATGGACAGTGGATTGCCCAGTGAAAGCCTCTTTTACAGAGTGGGCATTTGGTTAAGGGAGGTTTTAAATATCTATCATCTCCAGATACCTTGTAATCAAACTGCTTGAGATTCATTTTGCACTTCTTTTGTAAATGGCCCTCATTATTACATTGAAAACAAACCTTGTTTTGCATGGGCCGTACGGAGTCTACCACATATGTGGCCTGATTAAATGCAGCCATAACATGTACTTTATGGGTTTGAATCTGTACCTCAGTACATGCTTTTATCATCTGATCAATACTTAAATCTAGATCACTAAGTGGCCCAAGAATTCCTTTACAATCTTAGTTTGCATTTTCATAGGCTAGCCGCTTAATTAAAATTCTGGCCGCTTCCTTATTGTCTACTTGTCTACTGATAGCTTCTTGCAATCTGTCCACAAATTCTCTGTAGGGTTCTGTGGCTTCCTGAATAACAGAGCTGAAAGACTCTAGATGAGTACTAGGTAACTTATTACTTACTCTGACTGCTGATTGCACAGCAGGGTGCCTGTTTTTTTTTTTTTCTAATATTCATACGTTCACTGGGAGAAAGAAGTAACAACACTATCACCCACTAACTGACTGGGTGAGGTATCTCTGGGAACCTGATCTGGCCAAACTTTATATTCCATCTCAGTTCCTTCTCCTGTAGGGAGCATGGGAAAAGCATCAAATTTAAGGCCTCCCTCAATAGGAATTTTCCTATTTTTATCACTGGTAGTGGGAAAAAGCTGCATCTACAGCAGGTGAAATCAAGGAAGAATGAGGAGGATGAGTTAGGAAGGAGTTGATTGAGTCACATGGCACAATAGGAAGAGGTGATAGTTGTAAGGATGGGTTAAATGGTGTGGAGTCACAAGGGGGTAGCCTTTGAATTGTGTATGGAAGGGGTGGTGGTGAACACACAGGAAGAGGGGGTGGAGATGGGGGCATCACAGAGGGTGGAGGCTCTAGGGGCTGCCATGCTTAGTTTCTTAGTGAAACTGCAGATGGTGGTATGTGTTCAGCAGGATTTTCATAATTACTGGTTGTTGTGGAGAACTTTCTATAGAAAGATTTTAATCTCTTTGCAAACCAACATGTTAGACAGCCAGTCATTTGTACAAATAGATTACCTGAGACTCTGTGACACAACAATCAGTACACACGTTTCATATTTGCATTGTTTCCTCCTTGCTCCTAAAGCAGTCGCCATGCAGATAATAGAGAAACAGGGAGAGGTCGACACCATCCACAAGATGAGGCATATTCTGATACCATAGGCACACTGTCATACAGAGTTGAAGAATTTCAAGCTTAGGAAACTCTATTCTCTTAAAGGGGACTTCTAGCAAATTTTTCTCCTACCTTGGAGGGAGAAAATACAATTACATGGTGATATTGTTTGCTATGTAAACATCCTTGGAAACAGTACAGAACAAAAGGCTGGTACAAATCATGCCGAAATGGAAAAATTGTCTCCCATCAATTTTCTCTGTTTTTGTGATGTCATTTGCAATAACCAACCCTAGAGCCATTATATCATCAGGAATTTCACAATGAAACTGTTCAATTTTTAAAAATTATTTTAGGAAAGTTTTAATTTTATATTAAAATTGTTTTATAAAAAGTGCAGTGGGGGACTTCCAGAGGTATGGCTATGGAGTAGCAGCAGAATTATTATTTGCTCTCTTCAGTTAACTAGGAAAAGCAATGATAATTACCTGAAAACTCAACAAAATACAGCCAGAACTTCTTCAGAAACTCATCAAGCCACAGGTGCATAGACACATATGGTTCATGGATGGAAAAGGGGTGAAAGAGGTATTCCTGGGACTAAAAGGCTGGACTCAGGGTTGGCTGGCACCAAACTGGGACCTGGGCAGCTGAGGTGCACCACTTTCAGATTTGAGTTAATTATATATATATATTTATATTTGATGGAATTCCACTCTGCAGTCAAAAAAGATGATATATTTTTGGGGACAAAATGGATGAAACTGGAGGTGATTATGCTTAGTGAAATAAATAAAGATATGAGGGACAACTAACAGATGGTTTCGTGATTTACATGAACTTGGAAAAAAATGTCCTAATAAAATAGAAGCAAGCAAACTGCTGGTAAGACTCATGAGAAATATGGTAGTTGTCTTTGGAAAATGAGAGGGTGGGGATATATAGGACTTGCATGGTGGGTGTGGCCTGGAGCTATACATTGTAATTTTAAAATTAATAACAAATACCAAAGATATATTTAAAAAGTTCAATGATTTTCTGCACTCAGTTTATAATGTTGCTAATATCTTGTATTGATAAGGTGTGGCTCTTACAACTAATATGCTAGTCTTGATCAGTGTTCTAATTTTAACTTTGTCTTTTTAACTTTTTAGTTGCAACACTTTATAAAACATGCTACCTTTGATGTTTATTTGGTCATAGAGAAAGAAAGATAAATGCTTGACTTTTTAAAACCTTAGTTTTTAAGAAAATGAACTGTTGTGGGTTGGGGACTAGCGTACCAGCTTAAGTACGCATGGTACAAAGTACAAGGACGAGCATAAGGATCCTGGTTCGAGCCCCTGGCTCCCCACCTGTGGGGATCACTTCACAAGCGGTGAAGCAGTTCTGCAGGTGTCTATCTTTCTCTCTCCTCTTCTCTGTCTTCCCCATCTCTCTCGATTTCTCTCTGCCCTATACAACAACAACAGCAATGACAATAACAATAAATACAACAAGGGCAACAAAAATGGGAGAAAAGTGGCCTCCAGGAGCAGTTGATTCATAGGGTAGGCACTGAACCCCAGTGATAACCCTGGAGGCCAAAAAAATGAACTGTTGCTATTTTATTGTTCTAAGGCAATGGACTGATTTCACTTAATAATATTAGCAATTCATATGTATGTGTATATACAAATATTTACATATTTCATGGTGCCCAATCATTCTTAGTGATTTTCATTTTGAGGTTTATATTTTTGCATCTTTGATCTGAAAAGTGCTTTCCCAACTGGTTTTGAGTAATTTTAACCTTGTCGTAGTAGTAGTGTCCTTGCTATCTGGTGTAATGTCATTATTCAGCCTCTTCTTAATTTTTTTTTTTGCCTCATACTCAGTACCTAAAATTTCTACAAACATTTTAAAGGAATGTTTATTCACTTATACATCAAGAAAATGTATTTCAAAACGGTAAACTAGGTGCTAGGTCCCTGTAGCCTTAACAGCTTCAGAGAAAAACATGGCTCTGACACATTGTAAATATAGTTTGTTGAATGAATGAAGCTTTACTAAATGCCAAAATACATGGAATTTAAAAATATTTTAAAGTCAATATACTTTTGTACCTTGTAAGTAATAGTCATACCATTTTAGAAGCTACATCAATGATTTCTTTTTTAAATAAAATTCCTGTAAAAGGAAAAAAAGGCAGGACATGTTTTATAGTACTTAACTGAAAATTCTGGGAACTAGGGCTTGGCAGGCAAGCTTCCTGCCACTGGGCTGTTTCTCCCGTCCAAATTCTGGGAACTAGTGCGCACGTGCACACACACACACACACACACACACACACACACACACACACACACACACACACACACACACACATACACGTGCGCGCGCACACACACGCGCACACACACACAGAAGCAACTACACATGCATATATATCAATAAAAATCATATCAAATGAAAAATGTATACTCTCAGAAATGGAAGGGAACAATGTGTGACACTGTGACAATACAAGATCAAGAGCTATTTTAGGGACAAGGCAGTGGTGCACCTGGTTAAGTGCACACATTACAACCTACTCCAATAATGGACTCTGCTTGTTCACTTGTATTCCTGATGGGTTTGACAGTTCTACTTTGTCCTTTTACTTTTGATTGTTTTGTTATATTTACATTGAACATATTAATATTTATATGCCCAGGTTATTCCCATGTAGCCATCAAACCCAGGGTCTCACAAATGGAAGGTATGCTCAGGAGCTAATTTGATAGCACTAAATAAATACAAGCTAACCTAATAATTAGGGACAGCCACTGAGAACATTGTGACACTCATAAGAATATTTGACAAAGAACAACATTTCAGTTTCTAGTCTCCAGAGCCCCAATCACAAATTATGAGTCTAAGTTCTGATTGTACTCCCAGATTACAGTATCATACCTGCTGGATTTGTTTGAATTGAATATCAAAAACATCTTTGTAACATCTGACCTGTTTGTCACTGGTGATGAGTCATGCACACATTTATTCTTTATAAATTAATTAAGCCTTTTGTTTTGTGTTTTTGCAGTCAAATATTTAGACAGATAGGAAACTGTATCTTGGCAGTCTTGTCAAATCCAGCTCACACTGTGACTCTCCTGTTTCTGAAATTGCTCAACCTTTACATTTAAATATCACAACGAACTAGTCACTAACAGTAACCTCTAACTTCCAAATCCTCAAAGACCATTTCCCATGTGCCTCCAAAGAGACAGTCAGTATTATATATTATTTTATAAAAGTCTTATTTTTTTTTTAAAAAATTACTTATTTGTGAGAGAGATGCAGAGTGAGAGAAACACCAGAGCATTGCCCAGCTCTGGTTTATGGTGGTGCGGGGGATTGAACATGGGACTTTGGAGCCTCAGGCATGAGAATCTCTTTACATAACCATTATGCTTTCTGCTCCCACCCTTAAAAGTCTTTTTCTTTCTTTTTTAATTTCTTTATTGGGGAATTATTGTTTTACATTTGACAGTAAATACAGTAGTTTGTACATGCATAACATTTCCCAGTTTTTCATAGAACAATACAAAAGTCTTTTTCTTAAAATTTTGAGAAGGGGGGGGGATTTTATTGTAAAGGACCTCACATGAAACTGTCAAGCAGTTTTCTCATCTAGATTTTGCTGATAAGTAGTTATTCCTTTAGAGAAAGAGCACAGTTTTACAAATGCGGTGGTATGAAGGCAATATAAGGAAGAAAATAGAGCATCTGCATTAAAAAAAAACTATTTAATACAGGTGAGCCTATTATAATCCAGGTTTTTTAATAGACAGTTACAGACATTTAGTTCTCAAAAGTTATCACCAGTCTTTGGGACCTTTATATTTAAATATTATAGATGAAAAATTGTCTCACCAAAGAATACTACTAAATGCCACAATGTGAACTTTGAGTTAATTTGCCAGGAGACTGCCATGCAAAGTACCACAGACTGTTTGGCTTAAATGGAATTTTTTTTTTTTTTTTTGTCTCTAGGGTTATCACTGGGGATTGTGCCTACAATATGAATCCACTGCTCCTGTGACCAATTTGGTTTTTTTTTTTTTTTATAGGACAAAGAGAAATAGAGAGGAGAGGGGAAGATAGACACTTGCAGATCTGTTTCACCACTTGTGAAGTGCCCGCCCCCCCACCCCCCTCGTTATGGGATGCTTGCAAGCTTGAGGGGTTGTAAGCTTAACTGGGTGTGCTGCAGCCTGGACCCCTGGAATTTGTTTTCTGACAGTTCTTGAAGTTATAGTCTGAGTTCATGGTGTCAGCAAGCTTGATTGTTCCTGAGACTTTTCTGTTTGACTAGTATATGGCTGTCTTTTTCTTATATCTCCTTACATCATCTTCCTTAAATGAAGGAAGGTTTCCTCTTTTAAGAACATTGGTTTGTATTGAATTTGGGTCACTCGAAAGATTTAATCTTAGTGGATTGATTGATTGACTGATTTTTTTATTGTGGCAGAGGCAAAGAGTGTGAGAGACACAGCACCCAAGTTTCCTTCAGTGCCATGGGACCTGGGCTCAAACCAGGAAAGCACGTTTGGCAAAGCAGCATTTTACTTGTCGGTCTTTGTATTTATTTATTGCCTCCAGGGTTATTGCCAGGGCTCGGTGTCTGCACCACGAATCCACTGATGCTGGAGGCCATTTTGTTGTTGTTGTTGTTGTTACCCTGGTTGTTTTACCATTTTTGTGGTTATTATTATCATTGTCATTGTTGTCGGTGCTGTTGGATAGGACAGAGAGAAATGGAGAGAGGAGGGGAAGACAGAGGGGGAAAGAAAGAAAGACACTTGCAGACCTGCTTCACCACCTGTGAAGTGACACCCCTGCAGGTGGGGAGCCGGGGGCTCAAACCAGGATCCTTCCGCCGGTTCTTGTGCTTTGAGCCACATAGCTTAACCCACTGCGCTACCGCCCGACCCTCTGTAATTATTTTTTTAAAGTTTCTATTTCAAATGCAGTCACATTATAAGGTTCCAGGAGTTTCACTTAGGAAGCTGTTATTTTTGAAGATCTTTATCTTTTAAATATTCAGCAGTATTTTGTCCCGTTTTTCAGAAGAGAAATTAAGATTAATTGATCCATAAATTATATGATAAATATAAATATATTTATATGATAAATATTTATATTTATATGATATGATAAATTATATAAATTATATTATATGATCCATATTGTATGATCCATAAATTATAGAGTCAAATTTGACAGACTCTAGCATCCAAATTTAATCAACAGACTGCATAACCCTAATCAGTTCTCCGTGGAGGAAAATGTGTACCACGTGTAGCAATGTAAATAAAAATGACAGTGCTTCACAATGCTTCATTTTATGTGCTCAGTTATGTGATAATGTGGACAACTAATAATTTCTTTCTGATTTAAATCATATCAATAATCAATCAATGTTTTTGCTGAAGATTTTCAAATATTCTTACTACAGTGCATTTAAGGAATGCAACTAATTTTGATTAAATTAAAAAAAAAACCCAAATCACTTGAGGTTAATATATATCTCCTGGGAATGAGCAAATTCATTACTATAGTATAAACTAGTGTTAGGATGTCAATTTGAAGTCAGTTATAAACATATAAACTATAAATATGTGTATATATATATGTTTTGTTGTTTTTGTTTTTTTGCCTCCAGGGTTATTGCTGGAGATCAGTGCCTACACTCGAATCCACTGCTCTTGAAGGCCATTTTCCCCTTCTGTTGCCCTTGTTGTTTATCATTGTTGTTGTTATTGCTGCCATTGTTGTTTGATAAGACAGAGAGAAATCGAGAGAGGAAGGGTGGATGGGGAGGAGGAGAGAGGGATAGACACCTGCAGACCTGCTTCACCACTTGTGAAGCGACCCCCCGCCCCCCGCAGGTGGGGAGCCAGGGGCTTGAACCAGGATCTTTACGCTACGCTAACGCCCGACCCCTTATATATATATATAGTTTTTAAAATTAGAGATCATAATTTATTTTTGCCCTCAGTTATCCCTGATGGTCAGTGCCTTCATGATTCCTCTGCTCCTGGCATCTGTTTTCTTTTCTTGAAGATAGAGGGTGAGCTACAGAGAGATATTAAGAGAGGGAGAGATACAGAGAGTAGGAAAGATACCACAGCACATTCCAAGCACTTAAAGCTTTCCCCCTTGCAGGTACTTCCCTGTGATGAGTTAGTGGTGATCGGGGTGGGTATGAGTGGTGGTTCAAACCCACATTCTCATACATAGACACAAGTGTGTTCTCTCTCCTGACCCCATATGTGAAGGAATTTTTATGACTACATTTTTAATACAGCTATTAAAATTGAGGTTTATGTATTATTATGCAAATGGGTCTACAAAAGCTCTTGATTTAATTGGTGTTATCTAACTCTAGTGCAGCAAGTATATGTAATACAGGAATATAACCATGATAAGGTTAGAAGATGAAGTAGCAATTATGACTCTTCAGCATGCTTAGAAAGATACTGAGGACAAATAAAATGTGATTGCTGTTGAGAGAGGTGAGTTAAATATCCATGTTTGCAGTGAAAGTAAGGTGTTCACTGTAAGAGCTGGCAGTGATATATGAAAGGCCAATAGCTTCTTAAAAAGTGAGAATGTGGGAGTCGGGCTGTAGCGCAGCGGGTTAAGCGCAGGTGGCACAAAGCACAAGGACCGGCATAAGGATCCCGATTCGAACCCCGGCTCCCCACCTGCAGGGGAGTCGCTTCACAGGCGGTGAAGCAGGTCTGCAGGTGTCTATCTCTCCTCCTCTCTGTCTTCCCCTCCTCTCTCCATTTCTCTCTGTCCTATCCAACAACGACAACAATAATAATAACTACAACAATAAAACAAGAAGGGCAACAAAAGGGAATAAATAAATAAAAAATTTTAAAAAAAAGTGAGAATGTAGCAACATGGACACCGAAGAGACATATTGGCAAACGAACCCATTTTTAGTTGATTTTGTTCATGGTGAGACATAACAATCATATTTACTCTGTGATTACTAAATCTTCCCAACACCATTGATCGAAAAGTCTTATTTCTTCATTTTTTTAGGCTCTTGAGTCCTTTGTTATTAATTAATTTGCAATATCTGTGATTTTTTTTAACTTTCAATTGTAGTTTGTTGATCACGTGTCTGTTTTTATTCTATTACGTGGCAAACTCTGACTAGTGGTGGTGAAACTGTGACAATGGAAAAGTCAGGGAACCTGAAAAATATCCATTGAATATCTTACTATTTAATTGTAATGTGGAACACAGGAGTGAAAAAAAAAGTTGCCCTTATAAAGATTATATTCTGAAAAAGGGTGAATAGACCAGAAGTATGCTTTAAGAAATAAATATGTAAACTGCATAGCATATTAAGAGTTGGGAAGAAATTTATTATTATTTTAGATAGAGACAGAGAAGCAGAGAGAGTGAAAGTGACCATGGCACTGGACATCACTTTAATTTGGTGGGGCCAGGCTTGAACCTGGGTGACACACATAGCAAGCAAACACACTATCCAAGTGAGTTGTTACTACTCTAGCCTGAGAAGAACTTCGGCAACTACAGTAAAGTGAAGTGAGAGGGATGCTATATTCAATAGGTCAATCTGGGTTGGCTTCCATACAGAAGTGAAAAGTGAGCAAGAAGTTGTGGACAGTGAGAGTAAAATAAAATAGAACTAATACTGTCACTTCAATATGCTACTTTTGAAATCCAGAATGCACCTTACACTTGCAGCTCACCTTATCTTGTACTAGCTCCATTTCAATGACTCAGTCACCACACATACTTAGCTGTACTGTACTGGATAGCTCTGATAAAAAAATTGAACATAGAAAATACTTGAGTTTTATGAATTCTAAGTGTCATGATTGTGTTTACATTTTAAAATGCCAGGGGTAAAGTTCAGAATATACAAGAAGGGATCTAGAATAGAGACAGGAAGATCAATAACAGTAATCTTGGTGCTGATGTCCTTAGTTCAGGTGATAGAAGATTTGACTTTTTTTTTTTTTCTTTTTTTTTCCTCCAGGGTTATTGCTGGGCTCGGTGCCTGCACCATGAGTCCACCGCTCCTGGAGGCCATTTTTCCCCCTTTTTGTTGCAGCCTCGTTGCGGTTACCATTTCCATTGTTGACGTTGCTTTGTTGTTGGATAGGACAGAGAGAAATGGAGAGAGGAGGGGAAGACAGAGAGAGAGGGGAGAGAAAGATAGACACCTGCAGACCTGCTTCACCGCCCGTGAAGCGACTCCCCTGCAGGTGGGGAGCCGGGGGCTCGAACCGGGATCCTTACGCCGGTTCCTGCGCTTTGCGCCACGTGCGCTTAACCCACCGCGCCACCGCCCGACTCCCAGAAGATTTGACTTTCTAATCACTTTAAAGATGGGACAGTGATTTGGATAGCATTTAATATATTGGGAGCAGAAGTAAAAATGGTCCTGAGATGTTGATCTGAATAATGTAGTAGGTAGATTGATGCCAAAGAAGATGAGAAAGACTACAGAGAGCAGGGAAAGGAAAGGTGGGTATACAGTTTGAATTGGTGTATCTGAGAAGTAGGTATACAGGTAAAAGTGCTGAATAGAGAGGTAGATGAATGGGGAATTAAGAGACAAGTTTGGAAGTAAAGGAGTAAGAATAGATAGAAAAGAGAATACCAAGAACTTAACACTGGGGCATCTAAAGTTGTAAGGCCTAAAATAGTACTATCTTCCAGGGGATAGGAAAGAGACTCACCTGTAGAGTGTCCATCTTGCATGTGTCAAGTCTTGAAAGCTGCACAAATAACAGAACAGTACTATGTTTTTTCTCTGTCTCAAAATTAAATAAATAGGGAGCCAGGTGGTGACACACCTGGTTAAGTGCACATATTACAGTGTACAAGGACCCAGGTTCAAGCCCCTGGGGGGTCTTCATGAGTGGTGAAGTAGTGCTGCAGGTGTCTCTCTGTCTCTTTCCCTCTCTACCTCCCCTCCCTTCTCAATTTCTCTCTTTCTCTAACAAACAAATAAATAAAAATAATTAAAATAGATAAATAATGTGAAATTAAAGATGCTCTAAATAACACTGTTTTATCTTCAAAACTGTAATACTTATATTCATTACTTATTATTGTGTTTATTTCATTAAAATATGTAGCTTTAGATGGCACTTAAAACCATTTGCTTTAGTTTTTTTTTTTTTGCTTTAAAGTGCCACATATACTTTCATGTAACTAACTCATAGACAACCACAATGCAAGAGTAAATAAAAAGAAAAGTCACACTTCTTATCAAATTAGAATTGATAATCAACTTTTAAAATGTGTTTTTTTTATATGCTTCCCAAGAAATGTACAAGGCAACTACTACTGGTAATCATAAAATAAAAGCAGTACAGTAGTTTAGAATCTGTCTCACAGCCTGTAACTAATGTGGCCTTGTTGTATGTGTGACAGAACAAACTGAGCTCATGCTTCATATGACATTCTAAGTCTTTGTGATGGTTTATTATCAAGGCAATTATTTATAATATGACGTATAAAATAGTGTTATTAAATTAAAAGCTGAAAATTAGAATGAATTAATTATTTTTGCCTAAAAGACTACCTAATATACTTTCAAGCTATCTATAGTTTTTCTAACACAGGCAATTGTTTGTGTTTTTTCAGTCCATTCGAGAAGTCACAGGCTACGTGTTAGTGGCTCTTAATCAATTTCGTTACCTGCCTTTGGAGAATTTGCGCATTATACGTGGGACAAAGCTTTATGAGGATCGATATGCCTTGGCAATCTTCTTAAACTACAGAAAAGATGGACATTTCGGACTTCAAGAACTGGGACTGAAGAACTTGACTGGTAAGAACAATATCTAAAATAGCAACTAGAATTTTATCATGATTGTGACGTAACAGACATATAGCACATACATGAATTTCTATGTATGATGTTTATTATACAAGTGCTACCTGAGGGAATCTACAGCATCTAAGTTCCTTTATTCATTCATTTTATCAGAAATGATGCCCTATGATGTCCTTGCTTCTTTTTACAGGCTGTTAAGCATGGGCTGTGGGACACCGTAATATTATATCTCAGCTGAACAGAAGTACACTCTAAGGAAATACTCAGTGACTGAACACTGAAATATGAAGCAAGTTTAAAATTGCTGTTTGGTAGATTTGGGTGAACAGTAGACCATATCATCAAATCTCTGCAACAGTACCACAATTCTCACTCTCTTTAGAGCTGAATAAATACACAAGCTGTTATTTCTAGTTTCACTGGCCCTGATTTATTTTGTATACTCCATTTAATTTTGAAAAACTTACCTTAATTTACTTGAGATGGTTTTCTTTTTTTTTTTACTTGAATATTTTTATTAGGGGGATTAATGGTTTACAGTCAACAATAAAATATAGTGACAAAAAAGAAAAGACAGCAGTTTATCCCTGTATAACATTTCTCAATTGTCCACATAACAATTCAATGCCCTGTAGGTCCTCTGACATCATGTCTCAGGACCTTAACCTTCCCCCACACCCCTAGTCCTAGTTCTGCTTTGTGTTTTCATATTTTTCAACTTTTAAAAAAATTATTATTGGTATTTTAATAACGATTGGTAAGATTGTGGGATAAGGTAGTTTATACAGTTCCCTCCACCAATATGCCATTATCCCAGTCCCTCTATTGGAAGGCTCCCTATTCTTTATCCCTCTGGGAGTATGGACCAAAGATCTCTGAGGAACACAGAAGGTCAGAGGTCTGGCTTCTGTAATTGGAGAAATTTTTATTTCTTTTTATTCAAAACCTTACTAACTGTTAGGAGAAAGACTTTCTCAGAATGCTTCAATGCCATCACTCATTTTTCTCTTTAAGTTTAGAGATTGGTAATTGCTAACAACCTAAAATTAATTTGCCACAAATGCTTTTACACTGTAAGATGATCCTTGAAATTATTGATATAGGATATAGTAAGAATTCCTGTGGTTGGTGTGAATTTTCCCATGTATATCTGTAACCATAGTATACTAATCACTAAATAACCACTGTGCAGTGAGATAAAATTTAAATTACTAATTAAATCAAAATTAATGAGTTATAATTTTCATAAAAGAGGAAAGATTTTATGTATTGAGCCCATGTTTCTTGATATTGTAATATGCATATAGCATTGTTAGAAGTAGTGCCATGTATAGTCATGTATAGTGAGTTAAAACTGGAATACTTTGGGGCTTCGTGGGGTCGCATACACTACAATGTGGAAGGATCCCACGTTCCAGCCCATCTTCACCTGCAGGGGGAAAACTTCACTAATGGTGAAGTGGTGCTGTAGATGTTTCTCTTACTCTCCCTCTTTATCTCCCCTTTACCTCTCTATTTTTCTGTTTTTATAAAATAAAAGGCATAAACTATTTAAATAAAAATAAGGGTATCTTGAATGAGAACAGGAATATTGATTGTTTTATTTTTCTGATGTAAGGGTAAATGCAGGGTGTTAACATTTATAGATTATTTGATCAACAATTTTGCTTTTTACTACAAAGTCAGTTTTCTTTCTGAAGATCACGGTTTATTTTTAGAGTAAAGTTCTGTTTGTGTACATAGTAAAGGAAGAATTTTGGAAATGTAATGGATGGAGCAAAAATGAATGATTAAATTAGGAGTTTAAAAATAATATGACCCAGTTAAAATTTGCATTGGAAGCATTATATTTTTGTCATGCGTTTTCTCTATCAAAGAAAACATGAATACATTTCTTTCTGAAATGTTAATACTTGCATTATTATTCCATAAGATGTACCATGCTAATCTTTCTTTATAGAATGTTAGTCTTAAATGGTCTTATTTCTAAATGTATTATCACTACTACTAAAACATTACACATATTAGTAAAAATCATACCACATTTAAATATACTTTGTAGAGTGAACTCATACTGTTGAAAGGTTTTTGGGAGGAAAGATTTTCTTTTTGGGTTCAACTCCTCTTCCCTCAAAACGAATTTCAAAGGACACACTTATCAGGTGTGCCTTTTCTAAATTCGTTCTTTATTAGTTGTGCAAAGGAAAAATTAGAATCAAAAGGCTTGGGGGGGGCGGGGAAGGCCCTCGTCTATTATAGCATAAGCCCAAAAAACTAAAGCCAAAAGACCTCTTCTCTTATAACCCTTCTTACAATACACCAGAGCCCACTTTTCATTGGCCCATAGGAGTAAACTCCACCCCTGAATCCATATATTGCCGAAAAGGGGGGAAAAAAAAAAAGAAGAAGAAGAACCCTTCACCAACTGGGTCTCAGTTCCATATATGGAAACCCAGTGAAAACAAAGTGTCCGTGTTCTCCAGGACCCCCTGTGTCTTGCATTCTACTTCAACAGTACCATTTATTATTTATAATTGCAACAGTTATTTATCTGTATCATGACAAATAGAGTGCTATTATTTAAAAAATAGTATCCCTTAGATACTACCAAAGAGTCTTTTCTGGTGCAACAGTAGAAATATGCCATTAATAAGTGACAGTCTGACTTGTTTGCTTAGGGAAAAAATATGTTTTCTCAAGTATTATTGAATTATTTTTAATAACTTAGAGTTGAAGAAATGTGCATTAAATAAATTGACAACAATTTGGCAGTTTTCCAGATGTTTTAATATTCAGTGATTGACAATTACATGCCATTATTATTCCATGAGACAATTAGAATAATTAATCTACTTTAAGTAGTAGGATCAATAATATAACTCCAATTTTGAAAATCAGAAATTACACATCAAGCATAATTGTGTTATATATATATAAGATTACATGTATATAGACAGGAGACAACTAATTTTACATGAAAGTGAACTATTGATAAATTTTCTATGGACTTACATATTTTGAAAAGTTAAGTCTTGGCAACTACTCAGTGGTTATCTTGTATTTTCAGTATTGAGAATTAGTACACATGAACTTTGAAAATAAAGGAAAGAAAGAAAAGAAAGAAGTGGAAGAAGAATTAAACAGACTCTAAGACTGAGAACCAGGGTGGTTGTCATTACAAAGGAGTGCATAGAACTTTGGTCACTGGTGTCTGTTAGAGCTATACTAGTCTAATTGTATACTCTTGTAAACCACCACTAAATCATAACTAAAAAAAATTAAAAATACCTAAAGTTAAGTTTTGTGTCAGCAAAATAGCTCACTTGGATAGTGTGCTGCTTTGCCATGAGCATTACCAGAGCACTGCTTAGCTGTCTGTGGCTTATGATGGCATCACGTGAGATTTGACCCTGAGACCTCAGTGCTTCAAACGTGAAAGTCTTTTGCATAACCACTATGTGTCTTCCATAGCCCTTACTAAACAACCTCTTCAAACTCATACAAACATTTAATAATTTTACAACCTTAACTCTATGAGCTTCTACTTATTTTAGTAACCTGTCTAACTAAAACCTGCCCAATCTGTGTGATCTGT
Source organism: Erinaceus europaeus (assembly GCF_950295315.1). Classification (NCBI taxonomy): domain Eukaryota; kingdom Metazoa; phylum Chordata; class Mammalia; order Eulipotyphla; family Erinaceidae; genus Erinaceus; species Erinaceus europaeus. The sequence continues at coordinate 22,880,405 of NC_080168.1, forward strand.
TACTTAAAATTTTATGTCCAAGTAACAGAGTGTCTTTTAATGTTCTCAAACCCCTTTGGTGTCTTCCTGTGGTTGTGAAATAAATAACATAATATTGAAACAGACAGGGCATTGGTAATTGACAAAGTGTATTTCAATGAGTATGAATGTCAAATCAGAAAATCTCTCTAAATGCCAACTTGCAGCTTATAGTCAGTCCTCTCTGATACTTTTAATCTTCATTCTTAAAACTGAAAAGAAAATCACCTCACATTGTTGCTATTGAAATCAAAACGATAAAGTGGGGGGTTTGTCAGCCATAGCATCATTCTCAAAGAAGATGCTTAGGGAACTTCAGTTTTTTCTCTGTATTGCTTTGTTTTTAGAAATCTTTCCTGTCAACACACTGACAAAAACAATTGTACTTATTTCTGCATATTCCAAGAGTTTTCTGTTGCTTCGTTAGGATTTTGAAAAGTAATTTGTTTAGACAAAAAAATAAAAGAAAAGATCCAAAGTTTAGAGTCTCTTTTGATACCACTTTGAAAATACTTTGTAAGATTCGCTTCTCAGACAGTGAGAAGCTACCAGCTCTTCTCTGGTACTTTGCAACACTCCTTTCTGGTTTTTCAGTGTCTCAAGCCAAATACCTGTAGCTTTTACCCTTCATTTTAAATTTCCATCATCATGTTTCACCAGTCTTTGACCATGACAGTTGTATTCACCTAAGGAAGAGACATACTCATTTGAATTCTTTTTCTGTCACTGGAGGACCAAACATTCTTCACTTGCTCTTTGGAAGGTTCTAGTAATGTTTGAGTGTTTCTGCCAGCCTAGTTCATGAGTTGTTGTTAAATACAATGTTTTACAGAAATACTAAAGATACTTACATTATAATAGCTACTCAGCATACCATGATAGATGTAGGGGAAAATGCTCCCAAGATTACTGGGAGAAACTGTTTGTTCAGCTGTCCGGGAGGTGGTGCAGTGATAAAGCTTTGGACTCTCAAGCATGGGGTCCCAAGTTCGATCCCCGACAGCACATGTGCCAGAGTGATGTCTGGCTCTTTCTCTCTCCTCCTATCTTTCTCATAAATAAATAAAATCTTTAAAAAAAAAAAAAAAGAAGGGTAGAGGGTAGATAGCATAATGGTGACGCAAAAAGACTCTCATGCCTGAGGCTACAAAGTCCCAGGTTCAATCCCCCACACCACCAGAAGCCAAAGCTGTGTAGTGCTCTGGTTAAAATAAATAAATAAATTGTCTGTTCAAAGCCAAATTTTAATGAAAATCCTATGAATCAGATGTAATCAGTGAAGAATGGTGCATTCTTTTGAAAGTATCAAGATTTACACCAGATCAACTCTTTAATCACCGTTTTAAAGTAGATGGACATAACAGAAAATAAATATTAACTAGAAAGGAAATCACATAAAATATTACCAATATATCTATTTGTATGGGTAAACTAGAAGTATACATTTGAAAGAAAATAAAAGGCCTGTGTAATCAGTTAGTTATAGTAGCCTTTTCAATAAACTCCTAGAATGTGTTATAAGTTTTATGGAACTAAGGAATAAATTCATAGAATTCAGTGAAGATAAATGAGAATTTTTTGTCCTGTTGCACCACTGATCTCAGTAGATACTATTACTGCAGATATAAATAGTGAATGGTGATATTTAGAGAACAGAATTACTTGTTTTCTCTAATACATTTTCCATAATATTATGATCATCTGCTTATGACACACACACACACACACACACACACACAAAATACCTTAGGTTTATGGCTATCTAGAGAAACTAAGAGGTCCCATTATCTGAAGTTTAATTAGCGTCTATTGCAACACTAAAGAAAAAAAAAAAAAAGAAGGAAGTCTAGCATTATGAGGGTATCTGAGGAATATTCTCTATTTGGCACTTTTAGCCCTTATAAATATTTTTTGCTGCTCCTCAAATATTGTAAGATCTGTATGTTTCTCTCCATAAGAGACTACAAGTATATTCTAAGGAAAGTAAACTGGTTAAAACTTGTTTGTAAAGAAAGCACATTTGTTTGCTTATGACGTGCACAACATGGAAGGGAATCTTTATTCTTCAGGGTCTCAAATGAAATGAGAAATTGATTAGTTATTACTGTACATCCATTATTTTTTCTCTGAGTAAAGTTAGAATATCTGTTCTCTTAGAATTACTCTTGGATATTGGTTTTGTTAGATCTATAGAGAAAGACAACTGTAAAATGTTGGCAAATTCTGTGTATCCCAAGTTACCAGCCAATAACTACAATTTGAGTATGCTGGAATCAAATCAGAGCTATGGAAGCAATGTAATATTTAGTGATAATATGAACCTGTATTTTAGAGGGAATGACAATGTCTAAAACCTGCTACAAGTTTTCATTGCACTTTAAAAAATATAGAAAGCCCGGGGGATGTAGCGGCAATGCTAGTACACAGGCATCATAATTACATATTTCCTGTTAAGACCTTTATACTTCAGAAAATGCCTTCAGATACTTTGTATTACTTGTTTTATAGCAGCCCTATAATGTTGACCTGGAAAGCATCTTCATTGTATTTTTATACCCAGGGAAACTAGACTTAAGATCCATGCATGATTAATTAGGGGCAAATTGTTGATCTATTTCTCCTCTTCCTCTTATGGTGCCATTCTGAAGAAATGTTTAATGTTTTACTAGGTGAAATTAGTCCATGAAATAATCATAAGTAACCTAAATGAAGGCATAAAATTTTAAGGTTGTATTTTAGAAAAAAACTGCTCACCTTAATTATTATATACTTGGACTGCATCATCATAATTATAAACATTGAAAATGGTGATAAATTAACAATATAGTATATGCAAACACAGAAAATTACAGTATGAAAATAATGTTTTCTTTTTCAAAAGTATCTGATGAACTAGCTATTTTTGTAGTCACTGCCATTCAACTATGACTTTTCAAAAAATGAGTTACCAAACTCAGTTAAACTAAACTCACATTTAGTTGGAAACTTAAATTGACTTTTGAGAGTTCAGCTTTGTTTTGGAAAGTGATGTCAATTCAAATATTTATTTTACTCTACTTGTATATGCAAGACATTGTGCTGAGATAGGAGCTATTCCAAATTATCTCTACATACCTGTCTTCTTTGAGTAAACATATTTTTAATAAATATTTACAGAGGAGCTGAGATGTTAAAACAACGGGAAAGTATTTTCTCTATTATAATTTAACCAAGCTTCTCTATGATCTAAAAAGCCTACATTTAATCTGTCTTACCTTCTAAATTTGCACCAACTGATAGAATTTTCTGTAATGATGAAAATTGTTTATTGACCCAGTGTGGTTACTGAGAACGTAAAATGTGACTCATGCCTCAGAGAAAATAGTTTTTAACTTTATCTGACTTTGATTCATTTAAAATTAAGTAGCTACATATTAAATACTAAAGACAAGTTTGCTTTACTGAATTCAGTTTGGTAGGCAAGAATATTTGCAAGCCGAACCGTGTGAAAATCAGCACATGCTCTGGACTGTAGAGTTTCTCTTTGTAACCCTTTATTCTAATCTTCAATTTCCTCCTCTTCAAAGGCATATTGTAAGAACATTCAGTTTATAATATAGTTGAAATTGAATTGTGTACTAGATACACATCATTAAAAGTAGTTCTCACATTAGGTGTTATTAAGTCATATTTAAAAAGAAGTAATATATATAAATTTGCCAACAGAGCTTTGAGCTTTACTATTTTTTTCCTTTTTCCTTTGGATAAAGGGTGAAAAATACTTCCTGGTATATGATCTAGGAAGTAGTTTAGCTGATAAAGTACTGTATTCCTGTAGATAAGGTCTTGATTTCAGTTTCCAGCATCACATGAGTTAAGAGAGATACTGTGCTTCTCACTCTTTCTTTTTCCTCTCTCCCATCCAATATATATTTGAAAGAGAAATAGAGATGGAAAGAGAGACACAGAAGAGAAGAGACAACTACAGCACTGCCCCATTGCTATTAAGTCCCCTGTGGCCTACCCCCTGTAGGTGACTTGAACCTGTAACTTGTATACTCTATCAGCTGAGCCATTATCCACTCCTTAAGCAGTCTATGTTCATAGAAGCACAATTTGTAATAATTCAAACATGGAAGCCACCCAGATGACCAGGAACATATGAGTCACTAAAAATATCAGGCACACACACACACGTATAATGGAATATACTACTCAGTTGTTAAAAATGATAAAATGTGATAAAATATCTTCTTTGCCTCATATTGGATGAAACTTGAGAGTATCATGTTTAGTGAGGTAAGATAAAATGAGAAGAACAAATGCCAGATGTTCTCAATTATAGATAATTTAAGAAATAAGAAAGGGACAATATCAGTATAAGGTGAAACCTGCACTTAGGTGTGGTGTGTGGCACCAGAACAAAGGACTTTGGGTGATTGAATGTGGAGGTTATAGAGAGGGAGGAAGGCAGGGGAGATAGCATAATGGTTATGCAAAAACAGAGGATAGACCAGACTCGGGCAGTGCTCTGGTAATAATAATAATAATAATAATAATAATAATAATAATAAATGAAATATAAACAAAAATCTGAGAGTGGGAAGGGGATTGAGATCCTGATACTTGATGGTGGTAAAGGTACTATATTGGGTGTAAGAGTGTTTTTTTGTACCCATATGTCAACCATTGTTCTTTAAGCCATTAACGTCCAGATAAAATGATTTGATAAAAAAAATTCAATAATAAATATGAAATAGAAATGATTTTATCATTATGTTCATTAAAAAGTACTACAATTGCAACTATATCCCTTTATGCTTATAATATTTTAAGTCATTATTAAATCACTAAAATAAAATAAAAAGAACCTTGGAAGAAATTAAAATTAAGTGCTACAATATTTTAAATAAGAAAGTCCAAAAAATATCTATAAAATGTTATCTCAAACAGATGGCTAGCTCAGTTCATCAAATCTAAGATTCTATTAATTGTAATAAACATTTATTGGTATTTATTTGTTGCCCACTCTAGAGAATGTTAAACCATAGCATAAGTGTAAAAGATTGCTTAGTAAATGAAAGTTTTAGAGGTACTGGATATGAAAAATCTATACATTTTAGTATTGCTAAACATGTTAATAAGCAGAAGAGAATTGTGACACAACAGATAATTTATTTTTTCTTAAAATCATAAAAATGTGACTGCTACTATAACAGTGAATCTATTTACTTTTGAAATATATACAAGAAGTTACAATGACAGTGACCAATATTTCATAAATTATAAATTGAATTCTCTGTTTATCTATATTTATCAGGAAATAGTTACGTGAGAATTTGCAAGGCTCAGCACCTTTGTTGTAATAAATGCTACAAACCAGGAAATTAGAATGAGTGTTTTCACTCCCTCAGATTTAGCTGATTTATTGGTTCTATTGGTAAAAGAGATGGAAATGTAGTTCAAAGGGAAATAAATCCATTTATTATAGGGATTTCTTTTGATTTTGCTCTCTTAGTGATTAAGTCCAGAGATGGCTGAGGAAAAAACAGAGAATCTTTTGCAATTATCGTCTGTATCAGTCCCTTGAGATGTGTAATGTAATGTTCTTCTTGCTACCCTTGATTTCATGATGTTTTACCATGTCACCCCCTTATATATTTTGTTGTTGTGTCTGTTTTTGTTACCAGGGTTATTGCTATGACTTGATGACTGCAGGAGGAATTCACAGCTCCTGGTGGCTATTTTTATCCCTCCCCTTTTGGATAGAGACAGAGAGAAGTTGAGAGGGAACTGGGTGACAAAGAGAAAAAGAGAGAGACAGACAGAGGGACCGACCCACCGTATTGCTTCGCCACTAGTAAAGCTTCCCTTTGCAGGTGGGGACTGGATATTTGAACCTAGGTCCTTCCTTACACATGGTAATATGTGCAATCTGCTAGTTTTGCCATCACCTGACCCCTTTAATTGCTTTATTACCTTTTCTATGCAATATACTTGATAATTTCTAGCTGCAATGTTTTGATTATTGAATCATAAAAGCCGTAACAATTTTGAGGTATACTTTAGAGATAAAAATACAGAGAAATGGTGAGCCCAAGACCTATCAAATTGATCAATGAAAAAATTTTCCCTTGTGGTTTATAGTAGGGACTTTATTTTACAGTGTCCTAAGAGTTGGAAAGCTTATTTTAGAAGGTACTGTTTTGACATTACTACATAATATTATAAACAAGCTTCCAACTCAAAATAGGTTTTTTTTTTTAATGTTGGGAATATATTCTTTGAAGTTGCTTACATAATATGAAATGAATTTTAATTGTAGTGGTGCGACATGTTCCCTAAACGTTTGGCTTTTGTATTTAGTGGGATGGTTGTATACTGGGTTGAATTATCAATCTGGTGAAGTCCTATCAAGAGCTATGTTATATTGTATATTAGTTCTAAAATATTTATATTGCCAGAATTTTAATAGAATAATAATAATTTTAATCTTACTTTTTAACATGAGAGACAAAAAGGCAAACAGAGTTAGAGAGACCACAGCATGGAAACTTCCTTCAACGTGGCAGAAGGAGAGCTCAAACCTAGGTGGCAAACACGGCAAAGAAGTGTAATATCCAAGTGAGCAATTCTGCTGACCTTAGGACTTCTTAGTTTCTTCCTTTCTTTCTTTCTTTCTTTCTTTCTTTCTTTCTTTCTTTCTTTCTCTTTTCTTTTCTTTTTTTTTTTTTGCCTTCAGGGTTATCGCTGGTACTCAGTGCCTGCACTACGAATCCACTGCTCCTGGATACTTTTTTTTTTTTCCTTTTGTAGCTCTTGTTGTTTATTGTTGTTGTTGTTACTGCCGTCGTCATTGTTGTTGGATTGGACAGAGAGAACTCGAGAAAGGAGGTGAAGACAGAGAGAGAAAGAGAAAGATAGACACCTGCAGACCTGCTTCACCTCTCATGAAGTGACCTCCCCTGTAGGTGGGGAATTGGGGGCTCAAACTGGGATCCTTATGCTGGTCCTTGCATTTCAGGCCTTTTGCTTTTAACCCACTGGGCTACTGCCGGGCCTCCTAGCTGTATCATAGATAGTGACACAAGCAGTTTCTTGTCTGATTTCAGTAGCAAGAACCTCAAGAACTATGTTGAATAACAGTGGAGATATTGGACATCCTTGTCTGGTTTCTGATTTTAGGAAAAGCTGAAAGCTTTTCCCTATTAAAAATTATGTTAGCTGTGGATTGTTGTAAATAGTCTTCATTATCTTGAGGAATGGTCCTTCTATTCCCAGTTTCTAAAGGGTCTTATCATAAATGGGTGTTGGATCTTGTCAAATACCTTTTTTTGGTATCACTTGATATGACCATATGATTTTTTTTTACTTTTTCTATTTGTTGATGTGATGAATTACATTGATAGATTTAAGGTTGTTGAACCATCCTTGTTTCCCAGGGATGAATCCCACATGGTCTTGGTGAATTATTCTCTTGATATGCTGTTAGATTCAATTTGCCAAGATCTTGTTCAGGATCGTTGCATCATTGTTCATCAGGTGTATAGGTCTATAGTTTTCTTTTCTGGTAGAGTCCCTTCCTGCTTTGGGGATCAAAATGATGTTCGCCTCATAGAATATGTTTGGTCGTATTTGCCCTTCTTCAATTTTCTGGCAGAGCTTGAAGAGAATAAGTGTTACTTCTTTGAAAGTTTTATAGAATATTTTAGTAAAGATGTTTGAGCCTGAGCTTTTATCCTTGGGAAATTTTTAATTTAATTTTATTATTATTTTTTTATAACTGATTCAATTTCTAAACTAGTGATTGGCTTGTTTAAGCTTTCTAATTCTTTTTTAATTTTTTAAAAATTTTCTTTATGGGGGATTAATGCTTTACAGTTGATAGTAAAATACAGTAGTTTGTACATGCATAACATTTTCCAGTTTCCTACATAACAATTCAACCCCCCCGCTAGGTTATCAGGTGGTATGATTCTAGGAGTGCATACATTTCACCTAGGTTGTCCAATTTATTCACATATGATTCTTTTTAATCAGTTAATTTTTTAATATTTATTTATGTATTATGTATTTATGTATTCCTTTTGTTGCCCTTGTTTATTATTATTGTTGTAGTTATTGATGTCATCGTTGTTAGATAGGACACAAAGAAATAGAGGAGGGGAAGATAGAGAGAGGGAGAGAAAGACACCTGCAGACCTGCTTCACCACTCATGAAGCAACCCCTCTGCCAGTGGGGAGCCCAGGGCTGGAACCGGGATTCTTAGGTAGCCCATGTGCTTCGCAGCACGTGCACTTAACTAGCTGAGCTACAGCCTGACATCTTCATGTTCATTCTTTTTTTTGCCTTCAGGGTCATTGCCGGGGCTCGGTGCCTGCACCACGAATCCACTGCTCCTGGAGACCGTTTTTTAACCTTTTGTTGCCCTTATTGTTCTATCATTGTTGCGGTTATTATTATTGTTGCGATGTTGGATAGGACAGAGAGAAATCCAGAGAGGAGGGGGAAAGAAAGATAGACAACTGCAGACCTGCTTCACCGCCTTTGAAGCGACTCCCCTGCAGGTGGGAGTTGCCAGGAGCTGGAACCTGGATCCTTACTCTGGTCCTTGTGCTTCCTGCCATGTGCCCTTAACCCTCTGCGCTACCGCCCAACTCCCCACGTATGATTCTTTTTATCTCCCCACCTTTAGTTGTAATTTCATCTCTCTCATTCCTGGTTGTTTTAACCATATGTCTTTTTTTTTTTTTTTTTTTTTTGGTTTAGCCAGTGGTTAATCTATTTTATTTATCCTTTCAAAGAACCAGTTCTTGGTTTCACTAATTTCTTGAATCATCTTTCCGGATTCTAGTTCATTAATTTTTGCTCTGATTTTAACTATTTCCTTTCTTTTGCTGACTTTTGGGTCACTTTTTTTTCTCTTTTTCTGGTTGGCTTACATGTGATCTTAGGTATGTATGTTACTTGCAGTCTTTGCTGTTTTTTAATACAGGCTAGTATTACTATAAACTTCCTTCCTATGACAGCTTTTACTGCATCTCACAGGGTCTGGTAGTTGGCCTCTTTATTTTCATTCTTTTCCAAGTAATTTTCAGTTTCTCTTTGATTTCTCCAGTGACCCAAGTCTTATTCATAAGTCTATTGTTCTGTCTCCATAGTTTCAGTGCATTTCTTTGTTTCTTTTTATGGTTTATTTCTAACCTCACTGCCTCATGATCTGAAAAAAAAAAATTATGACTTCTATATTCATATATCTATTAAGGCTGTCTTTGTGTCCCAGCACAAGGCCAGTTCTTGAGAATGTCCCATGTGCTCTTGCAAATAATGTATAAGGGTGGGGATAGATAGCATAGTGGCTATACAAAATGTACTCTCGTGCTTGAGGCTCCAAAGTCCCAAGTTTGTTTCCCAATGGCACCATAAACCAGAGCTGAGCAGTGTGCTCTGGTTAAGAAAAAAAAAAAAAGTATGTTCTTTTTGGAAGATGAAAATTTCTGAATACATCTGTTAAGTTCATCCCCTCTATGACTTCATTTAATACTTCTGTGTCCTCGTTGGTTTTTTTTTTTTTTATCCTGATAGATCTGTCTCTTGCTATGAGTGAGGTATCCAAACAATACTGTACTTTTGTTGCTGTCTATCTTAAGGCCTTAAGTACCTTTTTTAAAAAAATGTTTTGGTACATGCATATTGGGAGCATATATAATGACGATGTTATGTCTTCCTGTGGGACTGATCCTCTGACCGATATTGTGGTGTCCAAGTCTGTCACTTTTCACCTTCTTTGTCTAAAAGTCTAGTTTATCTGATAGTAGAATAGCTGTTCTATGAGGGTAGATAGCATAGTGGTTATGCAAAGAGACTCTCATACCTGAGGCTCCAAAGTCCCAGGTTCAGTCCCCTGCACCACCACAGGCCAAAGCTAATCCAAAACAAATCAACAAAATAATAATAATAATAAAACAAGGGTCCCTGCTTTTTTGTTTGACTTAGTATCTTGGAATACCTTGTTCCAGCCTGTCACCTTGAGCTTCTGTTTGTCTTTCTTTTGAATGTGTTTTTCCTGGGGACACAGATTAGATGGGTCTTGCTTTTGAATCCATTCAGTCACTCCGAATTGTCTGGGAAATTCAAGCCATTTACAGGGTGATTATTGATAAGTATAGTTTGCTTATAGCCATTCTGTTTTTTTCTTTCAAGGTTGTTTTATGTTATTGTTGAGTCTTTTCATGTTTGTTCCTCTCTGTTGTTTTTGTGGGTTGTTTTCTATAAATGTCTTGCCTACTGTATACATTTCATATTTGTCTCTCAGCTAGATTTTATTTTATGGTGATCATGGATATTGTGTCTAATTTATAGTATCTACAAGAGTCTTTTTAAAACTGTCTTTGGTTCACCAACATTGGATCCTACTGCTCTGACTATTTTGCTCTTCTGTTTCCTGTGTCTGGTTTGTTGTTGCTGTGTTCTTTGCTCTAACCCAGTACTGATCATCTCATTAAAAGTTGGAATTCTTTTCCTTCTTGTCTTCATGTGAGACTCCTTTCAGTAATCCTTGCAAGGCAGGTTTTGTAGTGGCAAATCCCTTCAGTTTCTGAACACTTGAAAAGTTATTTATTTCTCCCTCATATTTGAATAATAATTAACAGGATATAGAGTTTGTGGCTGGAAACTCTTTCCTTTTAATACTTTGAATGTGCCATTCTACTCCCTCTTTTCCTGTAGCATGTATGATGAGAAATGATGAAAGCCTGATGGTTTTTACCTCTGAATGTGACTTTCTTCCTTTTCCTGGCATCTTGCATTGTTTTTTTTGTTTTTTTTTTGTCTTTGATTTTGGATAGTTCTACAATGACATGTCTTGGTGTGTGTCGCTGTGATGCAAAATTTTGGGTATGTGTTCACCTTCTTGGCATTCTATATTTTGAACATTGCTCAGTGTAGAAAATTTTCTGCTAAAATCTCTTTGAATATGTTCTCTACTCCTATCTCCCTTATTTTTTTTTCTTGGGGTCCCCAATAACTCTGATTTTCATCATTCTGCTAGAGTCTGCTACCTTATTAAAAATTCCTTATTATTATTATTATTATTATTATTATTGGCCAGAGCACTGCTCAATTCTGGCTTATGATGGTGTGGGGGGATTGAACATGGGACTTTGGAGCCTCAGGCATGAGAGTCTCGTTACATAGCCATTATGCTATCTACCCCTGCCCAAGTATGCTATTTTATAGAGAAACATTTTATTTGTCCTAAACCTTTCCTCTCCAAAAGTTTTGAAATTCAGAGTGTGGTGGTGGTGTTTTCTATCACTGGTATTCTCTCCTCTGCCTGATTAAGTCTACTTCTGAGGCCCCTTACTTTAACCTGAACTGTATTCAGGGTGTCCCTTAGTCCCTGCCATTCTATTGAGGTTTTTTATTAGTTGTTTTTGTTTGTTTGTTTTTGTTTTTTGTAATTCTTTGGTAAAATGACCACTAAGTTTTGGAATCTTAACTTTAGTTTCTCAAATTGATTGCATAATGATTTTCTAACTGCATCTCTCATTTTTTTCAATTTAATTAATTAATTAATTTAAGAAAGGAGACATTAACAAAACCGTAGGATAAGAGAGATATAACTCCACACAATTCCCACAACCCGATCTATCCCATTCTCTATCCCTCGGGGAGTGTGGTGGACGGTCTGGCTTCTGTAATTGCTTCCCCACTGAACATGGGTGTCGTTGACTGGGAGTAGGGTGGGTCTCTGGGGAAACAGAGCTCCAGGACATATTGGTGGGGTTGTCAGTCCAGGGAAGTCTGGTTGGCATCCTGCTGGCATCCGGAACCTGGTGCCTGAAAAGAGAGTTAACATACAAAGCCAAACAATTGTTGAACAATTATGGACCTAAAGGCTGGAGTAGTGCAGATGAAGTGTTGGGGTGTGGGGGGTACTCCCTGCAGACTCTTGTGTACTTCTGCTTTCAGGTATATATTTTCCCTGGTTTATGGACATGTGTGAACATATGCTCTATCTCAGGGGACCTGGTCTATATCTAGGTTTGGGGACTTTATTGGGGAGTGGACCACTTGGAATGGAATTAGAGTATACTATGAAACAAAAGGTCTCGCCTGAGTAATGAAGGTGAAGGGTTGTCATTCCACACCTGAAGTCTCTGGACACAGTCTGAAGTGAGGCATGTTGGGGTGTCACTCGTTGCGTTGATTAGGTTGTGATCCTCAGATGCAATATTATTTGGTATGAATTGAGAGAAGCATTTTTTTTTCAAATTCTGTGTTCGTCTGGTCATTTGGGTTTTCTGTCATTTCTGTCTGTAATTTTCCGTCTCTTCATTTAGTGTTCTTGTGGTGTGGTGCCCGTAGGAACATCAGTGGCTAACAAACAACTTAAAAAGTCACATGAGTTTATGGGTGATTTTTTTTTCTTTTTAACAGTTGTTTGTTGCTTGAACACAGACCCATAAATGACGCAGCTCAGCTGCCAATGTCCCAATTTTGTGTTAGCCATACTCAAGTACCAGATTTTAGTCCTGGGAATTGTTCCCTCATCCCCTTTCTGTCCATGAGGCACATAAATATCTGCAGTTTACGTAATTCCCTTCCCTCCCCTCCCTTCCCTGCCTTTCCTCCCCTCCCCTCCCCTCCACCCTCCCCTTCCCCTCATCTCCCCCTCCCCCCTCCCTCCCCTTCCTTCCACTCCCCCCTCACTCCCCTTCCTTCTACTCCCCCCTCACTCCCCTTCCTTCCACTCCCCCCTCCCCTCCCCTTCCCCCTCCCCCTCCCCTCCCCCACCCTTCCATCCACTCCCCTCCCCACCCTCCTCTCCTTCCCCCCCTCCCCTCCCCTCCCCTCCCCTCTCCTCACCTTTTTCTTTTCCTTTGCTTTCCTTTTTTTTTCTTCTTGTTGTTTGTTTGACTCAGACCCAGAAGTGGTATGCCTTAGCTGTCACCCTTCCAGTATGGCGCCAACAGTCTCTGAGTACTGTGTTTCAGTCCCTGGAATCCCTGCATTATCCCTTTTTTTTGCCCATGAGCCACATGTTTATGTACTCACCTGTGGCTTTCTGAAGAAACCTTGGTGGTATTTTTTTTTTTTTTTTGAGTTTTCAGGCTATTTTTGTTGATTTTCCTACTTGAGGAGAGCAAAAACACCGGTCTCTTACTACTCCATAGTCATGCTCCTGAAAGTCCCCCTAACATTTGGAACAATTAGAGATTGTATGTGTCAATAAATGTGTGCTTAGGTGTATATTCTTACTCACCAAATGGAAGAGAAGATAAACAAATAAATTTTAAGATATACGTGTTGAATTCTTTAGAAGCCAGTGACTGATTAATTATACTATCAACGTTGACATGAAATTTATAGTGTTGATGAAACAATACTTAGTATCTTTTGCATGGAAAAGACCATAAAGCAGTACCTGACATACAGGTAGATGCATCTTTTGTATAGTATAGGCAGCAGTCTGTGTCACTGCTATCATTGTTCATATGTGACTGAACCCCATACCCATGCGTTACGTTGTCATTTCATGTACTTAGAAATTACATGTCATAATGATAAATCTTTGCAATTAGAATTGCATCATGCTTCAGATGCACGCCTGTAGTGTTCAGGGAAATGAAGGAATGAATCAAGAATTAATGTCTTGGCTCAAGTGTCTCATATCAACTAAGGAAATTTCGCTATTACTTTTGTTAAATAAGTACATGATAGTCACAATATAGGTGATCAACCTTTTGTAATTTTATTGAATATCATATACTTAATTTATTTAACTCTCTAATAGTGATATATATATTACTACATATATTTAACTATGAATATTAAATATAAGGTATTGATTAATTTTTAAATAGTTTTTAAGTCAAATATCAATTTTGATGTCTGGTTTGAATTTAAACCGAGGAAAGATTTAGAATAACTTTTTTTATGAGTTTACATTTTCTTAAAATATGACTTAATAAGAAATATATGATGCCAAAGAAAACTGTGAAATGCTACCACTGTGGATGACAGAATCTTAGTTTTTTTTTTTAAGTGGAGATAAACTATAATATATAATCTGCAAGTTAATAAAGGTTCAAGTTGCAAAGCTATAGTGCTTCTAAATTTTGACATGTAGAGGTAGACGTAAAATGATGGTGCCTGAATGGTTTTTTTTCTTTGAAAAAATTCTGAAATATATCTCATAGTTTCTTCATGTTTTCTTCTAGTCTTAGCATGGCATAAGGGAAAAAGTTTGAATTTTGAAATCTTGTAAATCCAGTGACACTGCAATTTAGAAGGAAAATGCCAAAACCACTAAAAGTACAGTCAGTGCCTAAATTCCTTATCTAAAAATGAGTCAGGAAGTGGGGGCAAGGCGGAAATGCAAAAGCATTTTTCTGGTGTAGTGATTACGACAAAATAGACTGTTCTGGTTAGTTTTCTCCTTTTTATATAACTTACAAGAATATATTAATATTTAGGAGTATTAATATCTCAGTTAATCCTTACCACATCTACATCATCTGGTTCTTTTCAACAGATGAGATGATGCAGTTGATGTTTGCAAAGCCTAATTTCTTTAGCAATCCAGAGAAAAATGCTGTTTCTTGATATCATCCTTGCATCCCACTTGTAACTTTGACAAACCACATAAAATCTCTTAAACTAAGATTTTTTAGCTTAAAAGTTTTTTTTATTGTTTTTATTTACTTACTAAATAGAGACAATCGGAAATCGAGAGAGGAGAGGGTGATAGAGAGGGAGAGAGACAGAGAGACACCTGCAGCACTGCTTCACCACTCTCAGAAGCTTTCCCCCTGCTGGTGCTTGAACCTGGTGCTTGAACCTGGTGCTTGAACCCAAATCCTTGTGCTCTGTAACATATGTGCTCAACCAGGTACACCATCACATGGCCCTGATTTTTTAGCTTTAAAGTAAAAATTTGTGTAATGATTTTATTTTATCACCTATTAATGCCTACCTATTACCTAAATTCCTGGAAAAATTTTAAGGCAAAGTCAGTTACATTCCATTAGTACCCAAGTTCCTTCCTTAGAACAAGTAAAGACATGGCATTAACTCTTACAAATTAGCAAGGGATGATAGTGATGTTTAAGACTTTCTGAACTGTTGGGAATGTTGCTTCAAACACTTAATTGAAAATTTTAATTTCATGTGAATATCTAGGAACCACTACTTAGGTTTAAGTGCTCAGTGTCCATTTATACAGTGACATGTATAAGAGTAGTTCTTACATGCATTCACATTTACTTAGCATCATTAAAAGTAGATAAATTTAAAAAATTGGTTTACTTCCATGCTAAAAATGTAAAAGCTTAAGAAAATCAACATAGAAGCAAATAAAAATTGATTGATAATATCAATATGCCTTTAAAGAAGGGGGAAATGAGCTAAGCAACAAAACCAATTTAGATGGTTTTAGATGCTGAGTTTAAGCCAAGTTTTCCTCCTGGTGCTAAGTAAATCCAATTCATTCTTTATTTCCTAATTTCTTAGTTTCTCTCTGAATATCCTTTGCTGAGTAGAGCTACCAACTCCAATAAAAATTTTGTTTCCCTAGAGATTACTTTTATGCTTTATCTGAAACTCATTAATCGTTGTTTCCTTTTGAAAACCTAATTATACAGGAAAGAATGGGATTTGAATGGATAGATATTTCATACTTAAGTGTAAATAGGCAGAAATAATGCACAGTATATTTTTACCCCTTGCTAAACTTGTAATAAAGATATTTTGACAACTTTAAATAGTTAAGACACAGTTTAAAAGGTAGCTTATGTGGATTTAAAAATAATTAAAATGCCTACTTATTGTTTGCTTGAGAGTATGAACTTCTAAACAAAGGGCAGACTGATGCTTATAGTGTTTCTGGTAGCTCAATTGCTACAGCACGGCTGGGTGAGTGAAAAAGAAGTGAATCATGTGCTGTCAAAACAGTGGAGATGTGAGACACCTGCAGAGAGTTAGCTTGGTTTCCAGACTCAGTAACCACATGAAACTTAGGGGTGTTATTCTAACTATAGCATCTTTATTCCAGAGATAAAAACGTAGTAAAGACTTCTTAGTGGCATTCCACATGTTGTGGACTTACTTCCTATCTGTATGTTTACTTTTATATCATAAATAATATTGATCAATAACTTAGACTTCTGAATACATAGAACCACAAGTTTCAGTTTGTGTGTGTGTGTGTGTGTGTGTGTATTCAAGTATTTTCATCCTTAAATTATTTTAATGATTTATAAATATTATATTCATTTGGGAGAAACCAAGAGACCAGAGCTCTGCTCTCATCTGGAATATGATGGTGTTAGGGCTTGAACCTTTGGCCTCTGAACCTTGTGCATCTAACTCTGGTGTGCTACCTCTTCACAATCTCTCAGGCTCAAGACCAGGCGTTTTCTAATATAAGCAAACAATGGTCATGACTCTCCTGTTTGAACAATAGAAGACAATTAAGAAAGTCATTCCTTTATCATTGTTTCAACACTTTGAGTTACATTACTCAAGAGAAAAGTGTCATCTATAAATCATTACTCTTTATTAGCTCACAGAATGAGGCTTATGTAAGAATAATTGTAATATGTCCATTTCATAGCTTTAAAGATAAGACCATCACAGATACCTAGAACTAACCAAAACTAATGACAAAAAATATGCTTACAAGTATATAATACAAAAAGAGACTATATATAAGAATCACCCCTACATAAATATATATGTATATGATAGTGTGTGTAAGGCTATTTGCACTTTTTCATTCTTTATATAAATGTAATATAGACATCATATACACATATAAATAGTTGCACTTATATTGGGTTGTCAGAAAAGTCATGATGGATTCTTCTGGGTTTTTTTTTTTTTTGTGTGTGTGTATGTGTGTATAAATGTGTTTATATGTTTTTAACTATGGTTCATAACCAAAAGTCTTATTTGTAATTGACACATACCATAGGAACAATATAGTCAACTATTTATAATCAAAGTTTGACTTCCAATAATTAATTTTCATTTAAAATTGCTTTTATAGACAGCAATAAGGAGCTCAGGAGGCAGAATGGCAAATGAGTAATCTATATGTGTTTACATCAACATGGCATTGAAACCTTTTGCGTTTCATGGGGAACATGCCTACAGACTAAAATAAATGTACAAAGGCATCACATGGGGAGAGCATGCTGGAGGGGTTTTATTTGATGTTTTCAAACTGCTTTAGGGTCTGTCTTGCAAGAACCCTTTTGGTTTTCTTTTTTATTATTTTTTTATGTTTTTAAACACATGACTTTCTTTTGAAATATTTTGCTAAGGGAAGGAGTAAAAGAGTAAATTGCAAATGAACTGCACAACCATATTCTCATTGTCTATCTTGTCTCTACCTCTCTCTCTCTCTCTCTCTCTCTCTCTCTCTTTCTCTCTCTCTCTCTCACACACACACACACACACACACACACACACACACACACACACACACTTATTCCAACGAAAACTTTTAAAACATTTGTGTGTGTATCTACAGAGATAACTAGTATGGTCACTATTCAGAATTGGTGTAACCACATTTCTAGATATCACAAACTATGTTAACTTATGACAGAATAAAGAAAGATGGGACTTAAGTGATTACTTATTGCATGCACCTAGATGTATTTTTAAAAAATATTTTGTTGACTCATGAGAAATGATAGGAAAAAGAGAAAGAATCAGACATCACTTGGTACATGTGCTGGCTGAGATTGAATTTAGGACCTCATGCTTGAGAGTGCAATGCTTTATTCACTGAGCCACCTCTCAGACCACCCTAAATGTAATTTTTGTTAGCTTATACTTTGTGTGTTAATTCATTTGAAACTGTTAGGAAATTTGTACATTTCTCTATCTAAAAAGAGACAACCGAACTCTATCCCTTCTGTTAAAAGAAGTTTCAAATGAGATTTGTGACTTAAACCTGGACTTAAACCTGTCAGTAATTTGGGAGTAAATTATGTGAAGGCATCTTCTTAAAATTATTTTCAATATACCAGTGCTCCTGTAAGCCAGCATTCCCTCCATAAAGTGATATTAAAGTTGAAAAAGTTATTTTTATTTTTAAAATTTATTTTTTCCTCCATGTTTATCTCTTGGTACCTGCACTAGGAATCCACTGCTCCTGGAGACCATTTTCCCCATTTTGTTGCCCTTGCTACTGTTGTTGTTGTTGGATAGGACAGAGAGAAATCGAGAGAGAAGGGGAAGACAGAAACTTGCAGACCTGTCTCACAGGTTGTGATGCGACACCCCTGCAGGTGGGGAACTGGGGCCTCAAACCGGGATCCTTATGCAGGTCCTTACACTTTGCAGCCATGCGCACTTAAACTGCTGCAGTACTGTCCAGCCTCCAATTTTTATTTTTATTATTTTTTTAAATTTTATTTTGCCTCCAGGGTTATTGCTGGGGCTCGATGCCTGCACTACGAAACCCCTGCTCCTGGAGGCCACCCCCCCATTTTGTTGCCTTTGTTGTTGTCGTTATTGTTATTGTTGCCATTGATGTTGTTGGGTAGGACAGAGAGAAATGGAGAGAGGAGGGGAAGACATAGAGGGGGACAGAAAGATAGACAACTGCAGACCTGTTTCACCACGTGTGAGGCTACCCCCCTGCAGATGGGGAGCCAAGGGCTCCAATTTTTATTTTTAAAATGACAAAGATGGGGGATTGGGCGGTAGCACAGCGAGTTAAGCGCACATGGCGTAAAGTACAAGGACCAGCATAATCCTGATTCGAGCCCGGTGCTCCCCACCTGCAGCGGGGTCGCTTCGCAAGTGGTGAAGCAGGTCTGCAGGTGTCTTTCTCTCCCCCTCTGTCTTTCCCGCGTCTCTTGACTTCTCTCTGTCCTATCCAGCAACAACAGCTATAACAACAAGAACAATAACAACCACAAGGGCAACAAAATGGGAAAAATAGCCTCCAACCAGGAGCAGTGGATTTGTAGTGCAGGCACCGAGTCCCAGTGATAACTAACCCTGGAGGCAAAAATAAATAAATAATTAAAATAAAATAAAATAACAAAAATGAAAATTCCCATAAAGCAGTTCCCATAATTCATGTGGATAGCTTTGCCATCCTGATAACATTAGGCCTTTATTTTATGCTGATATGTTATTTTATTTTTATATTTTAATTTTTTCAATTGCCACCAGGGGGGTCTCAGTGCTGACACTATGAATCCATTACTCAGCTGCGGATATTTTTTACTTCTTTAAATTTTTTCTTTCAGCTTTTATTTGATAGGAAGCTAGAGAGGAAGTGAGAGAGAAAGACACCTGTAGACCTGCATTACTACTTGTGAAGTGACCCCACCACGGAAATTGGGGACTAGGGGCGTGAACCAGGATCCTTGCACATGGGAATTGTGCGCTCGCCCAGGTACTCCACCGCCCCATCTGTCGTAGGCTTTTATTTCAAAATCTTCAGCTACAGTTCAGCAGCATGGGAAGGTTAGTATAACTCTATTTACGATATTGAGCTTGCTGAGGATGAATATACATTGAGGGCATATTGGCGAGAGCATGCTCTAATTCCTCCCAGGAAGAAAACATGAAGCCAAACCTCTGTTTTGCCCACAAAGGATTTCTTTTTTTTTCAGAAGAGTTTTATGTTGCTCTGTGGTTTAGAAGTCAGAGCTCCCTTACCAGGGGTAGCTCCCAGGCTGGCATTTGGTAACTGAATAAACAGGTGCAGTCCTGTTTGCACATTGTGGGCTTCTCACATGAGGATGGGTTCCTCAGGGTGGGTGGTGAAGGGGTTGGCGTTGCTGAGAACAAATGTCCTCTTGATAAAATTGTTATTCTCAGGGAAAGTTAGTAAATGGGATTTTTACATACACATGACGTTCAGGTTATGAAATCTGTTTTTGTTTGTTGGTTTTAACTCACACAAAGTCTCAGAAATTTAACCGTTCATCAGTGTCCTGCCTCTGTCCTTTGTAATTCCTTGTTGCTACCATGGGGACTACATGAATATTCTAGATTTGTGACCCATGTAAATGGCGGTTTTTTTTTCTTTTTTTAGCAGATGTTCCTGAGTTTCAGGATATAAAGTACTTAAATTTCTCCTCTTTACCTCTGGTTGTTTTAAAGTTACATGAGAAAGAGAGTGTATCTGGGTGTACTGCTGCTGTACATTATAAAAGGTGAACTATTTTCAGTAGAGCAGGTTGTATAGTGAGTACAAAAAATAAAATATACTATTTTAATATATAGTTTCCTTGTACAACTGTTACTAATTTAAATATTTAATTTACTTAGGAACACTAAGAAATTGAGAGGGCATAACTGTTAGCGTACCAAAGTATTTTATTATGCAGTCTTTTCAAACTATGGAGGACCAGGCAGTGGTGCCCCCAGTAGAGTGTGCATGTTACAGTGCTGTTGACTGGCTACGGAAGAAGGGCAAACGCTAGAAGAAGAAGAAGTGCACAAGGAACTGGGTTAAGACCCTAGTTCTCTCCTGCAGGAAGAAAACTTCATGAGCAGCAAAGCAGTGTTCTCTCTCTCTCCCCCCCTTATCTGAAAGATTTTAAAAACATTATTTACTTATTTATTTATTTATTTATTTGCTTTTTAATTTTGGCATGGAAGACATGTAATAGCAATTGTATACTAGGTATAGATATGGTTCATTGTGGTTCTGACTTCTTTGTCCCAGATAATAAGTCTTCCGTACCTGCTACACCTTTTAGTTTAGAGAATGAGTATATTTAAAATTATTCTGGGTGCAGTTCTTCAGTCCTAACTATCTTTTCCTACAGAGCCTTGTGTTAATGATATGTATATGTATATGTATATGTATATGTATATGTATATGTATATGTATATGTATATGTATATGTATATGTATATGTATATGTATATGTATATGTATATGTATATGTATATGTATATGTATATGTATATGTGTATGTAGTTATCAGATTAACAATGACAGTAACAGTGCATGATTGTGAAGATGAATCTAAAGGACAGGTTATTGCAAATGTTTCATTCTGTGTGAGTTCTTGGGGCTGTGTTGTTAAATTTATAAAAGGTTAAAAAAAGTACAGATTAAAAGACCCAATTTTTGAGGAGTATAACAAATTTTAATTGACATATAAAATATTTTTGCTGATTTTTGATGCAATCTTAAAATTATGGTTTTTAATTTTATATGATTATTTTAAACCAAATAACAAGGAATGCAGTGACTATTATGTGATAATTAATGAAAATAATTCTGTCATATTTGGGGTCAGCTAAGTGGAGAAATTTTTCCCATATATATAATCTTCAAGTTCTGCTACAAAATAAATAATTTATGTAAGTATAAGTAGCTGAGACCCATTGGTTGTAATAGATTACATAATTAATATAGTTTTACTTTGTGTCATTTGTTTAGGGTTGAACAAGAGATTATGAGTGTAGGTTTATTGCCACTACTGGGAAGGAGGTTGAAAGCATTTTCAGTTGAACTCTGGGTCATTATTATCATTTTAATATATAAAGGCAGTGATACTGTTAAATGACCATGACTCAATTTCCAACTTGAATCTGATTTCAGTGTCCACAAATTTTAGAAGTTACAGAAGAATTTGGAGAAAGAAGTGATGTTTATTGATTGTTTATTATGCTTTTTTCTAATATGAATTTTTGCAATACACGTATTTAAAAGGGTAAATAGTTGCGACTCAGAATTGGCTTTATTCACCACTTAGCTTGCTCTTGCCTAATAAATATTAGAAATCCAGACATTCTGACTCTAAGAACAAAGACCTAGCATTGCATAGCTTATATTAATGTTTCATAATGGCACCTTTGAAACACAACTAGTGTGTTCTGTTCACTCCGCCACATATAACATAGAAAATTTGGCATATCACATAGCATGAAATAGGTGCTAGGTAAATATTTGCTAAAATAATATCAACTGGGTGTCAAAAGAGTGGGAGCCTTAATATTTCTGACATTATTGCAGCATCATACTATTTTGTTTTCAAAGGACACCATTTTCCTAATAAATTTTAAAGTTCCGTAAACATTTCATTAAGAGAGTAACACTTCACACCAGCTGTAGTTTGAGGCATGCATATATTACGTTTGGTAACCAAACTAAAATATTCTCTCTCCCAGAGCTCCAGTCTGAATCACTATTTTAACACGTTATATATTCTAAAATGAACAGTTAGACTCAGTGCATACTCTAAGGAAGGCATTACCTTTTGAGTAAAAAAAGTAACAGTTGCAAATAAATTCACAATTAATGCAGTTAACCTGAAATAATTAACGTGATTAATATTTCTCTGAATTTGGAGATGATTTA
Source organism: Erinaceus europaeus (assembly GCF_950295315.1). Lineage (NCBI taxonomy): Eukaryota > Metazoa > Chordata > Mammalia > Eulipotyphla > Erinaceidae > Erinaceus > Erinaceus europaeus. Next base: position 22,902,757 of record NC_080168.1, read on the forward strand.
ACATCATAGTAAGAAAAAAAATACAAGGCTGTTTTAAAGCAATATTCACTTATTGAAGCTAAAAAGATAACGTATTATATATATTTTTATAATTCTGAATTCAGACAGTAATGCTTTTAGAGGTACTTAGCTATGCCAACCATATTTTTTAATGATAGCTAACCATTATGGTCAGATTTTAACACAGAATTATCTAATAAACACAGGAGTGAGATAGAAAGTGTGTGTGTGTGTGTGTGTGTGTGTGTGTGTATGTGTGTGTGTTGCCAGCCTCATTGAGGATGGCACTTGGACATTCCTCCTCATAGCTGACTGACTTAACCATCTCTCTGTTTTTTTTTTGTTTGTTTGTTTGTTTGTTTTTAGCAATTCTTTGTCTTTTCCTCCACGATAGATCTCAGCCTTCTTTGACCTTTGCCTTTGCAGCTGACTGTGAAGCTTGAAATTCCTTAGTGTGCATTTCAGTTTCATCTAGTTCTGCTTAGTTGAGGCAAGAAGTAGAGTTTAGGGTTAACTGCAGAATATTAGGAAATCAGTTTCTCCAATTAAAACTAAGTTATACTCTGCAACCAATATTGTATAGAAAGATAAGTAAGCCTGAAATGTAAGTTTCTTCCTGCTTCACTCTTATGAGAGGTTATGTTTCCCAGAGATAACAGAAAGTATTGTTAAAAATATTTAATAATCCCAAGTAATAGCATGTATTTATTTATATAATTTTAAAAGTAGCCTTCCTTTACTTTCAGTGTAAATTATAGAAGCAGGAATAAGTTTGTATTCACTATATCTTTGACAAAACTGATAAATTAGAACCTAAGATTTATCTATTGCTAAGGTTCAAAGTTCACCTGGTTAAAGTAGTACTGACTTGGCTATGTACTTGGCCTGGGTTTGAGTCTCAGCACCACATGGCAATGCCATGATATGGAGTAAGCTCGAGTTTGGTGGTGTCTCTCTGCTTTATTTACCTCATCTCTCTCAATCTCTGTTTATCTGAAATACCAAGAATAACAAGTTGGCCATGGAGGGGTGAAATTACATATGGTTGAGGATGCAAAGTGGCCAAGAAAAAAAAAATCACTGATGTTAGTGCCATTTTTAGCAAGGCAGTTTCTTTAAAGAAGGAAAAAATATGCCACCTAGATAACCGCTACTAGTCAGCAATTCTGTCTCTCTCTCTCTTACACACGTGCGCGCATGCACACACACACACACACACGCACACGCACACGCACACACACACACACACACTTCAAAGCTTTACTATTGTCTCTGACTTGGAGACTCTTATTGATTACGTATGAGGAGAACAAAGCATTTTCACAATAGTTATTGTCCTGCCATTCAACAGTTACCATTTATCAATTTTCTTTAACATCTCTCAAACCTAAGAACTTGGACTTTTTACTATTACTAAAATCAGAAAAAAAAAACATTGCCCCCAAATGATTTAGAAATAAGTGATTTAGAGAGGGCAAGAGATGAACTGGAATAGAAATGAGGACTTAATTCTACGTGCTGTCCCCCCCCCTCTTTTTTTAGCCTTTGTAAAGATCACTTCTGCCTCATGTTCTTTACATTGAAAAGGGGTCGAGTATGTCATTTTAATCAGTTAATTAACTAATTATCTTCTACTTTGTGGGGGCCAAATGCCTATTGACTGTTTTTTCATTCAGACAGTGAAAGACAGAGAAAGAGAGAGAGAGAGAGGGTTATACACCACAGGGTGTTCTTTCATTTTTTCCACTCAGAGAAAGAGAGACATGTATATATAGAGAGAGGGAGAATGATACTACTCTCTGGATATTTCCTAGAGTGTCCTAGAAGTCCTGGTGCTGGAACTTGGGTCAAGTTGCTGACAAGTCACACACCCTACCTGGTGTGATACTTTTCTAGCCTCGACCCCAGTTTTAGAGTTATTAATACAAGAGAAGTGAACATCTTAAAATAGATGCAGTGAGGTAAAAGGTTAGCAGTAACAAGCCTTTCGTCCCTCCATTGTTTTCATGACTGGACCTTCCTCATAATTTAGAAAGTTTTTAACCCATAGGTACTTTTCTCTGGCAGTACTGTGTAAAGTGGCCCTCCACTGCACCCTTGTTCTGTGACTGTGGCTCTCCGTAATAGTAACTGTGTGAGTTCACGTCTAGTGTTTGTCTCTACCCAATGTTTTCCTGTTTATGTATAGATGCATTTATTTTTAAGGGAGTAATATTTGCTGTGAAGGTGGTTCAGTTTTTGACTCTTCTCTTTAGATTACTTGAAGAGAACAAGGATTGGTTTTCACTCATTCATTGATGCAAATGTACCAAATGAATACTTTTTTATTTTATTAATTTTTAAATTGTATTTATTTATTTATTGGATAGAGATAGCCAGAAATTGAGAGGGAAGGGGGGGTAGAGAGGAAGAGAGACAGAGAGACATCTGCAGCCCTGCTTCACCACTCATGAAGCTCTCCCCTGCAGGTGGGGACTGGGGACTCGAACTTGGGCCCTTGAGCATTGTATCATGTGTGCTCAACCAGGTGCGCCACCACCTGGCCCCCAAATGAATATATTATAGAATATGTGTGGCTTTCTGACTTCAGTTCTAGACAGGCATCAGCTAGGCACTCTGTTAGGTTCTGTTTTGACCTTTGATCCCCTTTTATTTATTTTCTATCTCAAAGATAAGTCTTACCTTTTCCTACACTCCACTAATATTCAAATATACTAATATTCAAATACTCAGGTCTATAATTCTAAACTGTTATTGTGTTGTAATGATGGTATCATATTAGCCAGCCCCACACTCCCACCAAAAGTGTATATGTATCTGTGAAAGAGAGGGGGAAAAGACTGAGTAATAGGAATTTGTAATATATCAGAACTAAACCTAAACATTTAGCTGATAAAGAAAAGAAACGAACCAATTTTAGTAATGTGTTTAAGAAACCATAGCATAAGGGCTGGGTGGTGGCGCACCTGGTTGAGTGCAGACATCACAATGCGCTAGGACCTGGGTTCAAGTCTCCAGTCCCCATCTGCAGAGGGAAAGTTTTGTGAGTAATGAAGCAGGTATCTCTTTCTCTTTTCCCCTCTCCTCTTTATTTCTTGATATCTCTAGCTAATAAATAAAGCTAGTAAAAAAAATTTAAGAAAAGAAGTGACAGGATTATCAGGAAATTGAAAGCATGAAAATATAAAGTTTTGTGATGATCAGGCAAAAATAAGAATTATCTATATATGCTTTTCTTTTTTTATAGAGAAATGGAGAGAGGAGGGGAAGACAGAGAGGGGGAGAGAAAGACAAACACCTGCAGACCTGCTTCACCACCTGTGAAGCTACTCCCCTGCAAGTGGGGAGCTGGGGGCTTGAACCTGGATTCTTACTCTAGGCCTTGTGCTTTGCGCCACGTGCGCTTAACCCGCTGCACTTCTGCCCGACACCCTATATATGCTTTTCTGTAGATCATTTATTTTTGCTTAAGTGCGTACAATTGAGATGATTGTTGTGCGTCACACACAAACATTTCACTAATGCAGTGTAATTCCACATCTCTGTTTTCAATAGCTATATAGACTGTATGAGATCATACTCTGTTGTTCAATGAACAAGACTCTAATTCCAAATCACTCACCAAGCAGAAAATAAAGCACAGTTTTTACAAGCATATAAATCTTAATAGACTCGAGTCATTATAGCCAGAACTCTGTAAAGGAAGTCACAGTTCCCCCAGAAATGTCAACAGCTTTCTAACAGCAGCTACTGGCTCTTGTTTTCCAAGTAATTTAAAAGTGCTTATTGCCATGTATAGACGAGGGGGTTTGTGTAGTACATTGGCAACCTCGTGTTGCAGTTTTCTTGTCAAGGTTGAAATGTCCCATGCTAATGAATTCTTGCTGGAGTTGGTGGTTCTTAAATTTTTTGATTGCAAATGTAATTGACTGTATGTTGAGGTGAATAAGCAGTTCATAGTGAAATGTACCACCTTTCAGCACTTTACTGCATGAGCAGATACTCTTGTTAAGATCTACGAGGCCTATCATGTAGCTTATGAAGAAGGATGATATGCACTGGTTCAATTTGAGAAACAAAAGCAAAGACTTTCAGTAGAAATAAGTTGGATTGCATATTAAACGTGAAAGTAATAGTGTAATATAATGGCTATTTTGGGTTTGGGAATAACTATATTCTTTGTTCTATAATAATCTATCAGTTAAACAAGATCCCATATTTTGTGTGTCAGTATATATGTCAGTTCAATTTTAAAGCATTAGTATTTTGCTAGATTTTTGTCTCTTAGCCATAGTGAATTTAGAACCAAGCTTAAATCACAGTTATCATTTATTACACAGACACTCACATACACTTAGGTGTCCATATATAAAATGGAATAGTGCTCTGTACAGTTCAAAAAGATCAGTGGTTGTTTATAGTATTATTCATCTTATAGGAGGATTTCGCAAGACAGATAGTATTTTCTGGGATTGTGATCAATGGATTTGACAGAGGTCATGGAATTTTTCTTTGCAACATATGAAAGTGTGTCTGCATATTGAATTGCTTGCTTCATCCTTCTTCCAGCTGTTCTGTGAACTCTGTTTATCACTTATCATTCCTAGAAATTAAACTATAAACACACTGCTCACTTTTGAGGGGCGACAACACTAATCACTTTTATTTGTGCCTGATAAAATCTGAACATTAATGTGGTATATTAAAAAGATTATGGAGTTCTAAGCCTTTCTAAGGCCAGTGACCATTTTAAATGCGTATTGCAGAAACCCCAAAGGATAAGTTACATGAAGCCTAATGGGATTAAATAAGGATTTTGCATGGTTATGTCCATTTACTAGAATATTTTCTATTTTTCATTCATTATTTTCCTGTATTTACTTTTCAATCAAGTGATTTGATTACAGTACCATAAAAATCCACTTTCCTAGCTTGGTTTTGGAATTTTCCCTCGACAGTGACATGTTTGGGTAAATACAATTCATAGTGAATTTGAATATGACGTTTTAACCTTCCTTATGAATTACACATTGATTTTGCAGGCTGTCAGGCTCCCAAATGAAGATCATGCTTATTACCAAGAAATGGGTCAGTTTGGTTAACACTACACTGTTTTGTCAAATACACATAAGATAAAATGGTCAACCCAAACTATTTTGAATAAATGTTTTCTTTGAGAAGAAGAAGATATGTGAGAATAAAGATATATTATTCCATTATGGAAAAGAAATAAATTCATTTTAGTTGTATTGGCCTAGTTTTATTACCACCTAAATAATGAAAAATGGAATTAACCTGAATAACAAAAATCGCATGCCATCTTTTGTGACATGAATAGAATGTAGAATCTTGATGAATTTCTATTATAAAAAGAAAAACGAAACTGTAGGTCAATCCTTCGTAAATAAAACTTTTAAAATTTCTCAAGTTCATTCGTGTGGGAGAATCACCCAAAAGATTTTAGAAAACATATTGACAGTTAAGAATTTCTTATTAATATATCTTATGTATACCCTCCTCACATCTTGAATGTAAATGGAAAAAAAAAATGCATCAACATCACAAAGTGGGCTGGGTGGTTGCAGGCCAAATAGTGCACAGAATATCATGTGAAGAACTGAGGTTCAAGTCCTAGGTCTCCACCCACAGGCCTGCAGGGGGAAGCTTCCCAAGTAGCAATGCTACAGGGTGTCTTTCCTCATTTCTCTCTCCCTCTCTCTCTCTCTCTCTCTCTCTCACTCTCTCATTTCTCTTTCTCCCCCCCCCCCACACTTCTTCTCTTCTTCTCCTTCTCCTTACCTGTCTCTTATTCCTGATTAAGAAAGAAAAAAAATAGCAGCTGAGAAATGGTGGTGGAGTCATGCAAGCTCTCAGCTCCCACAATAACCCTGGTGAGAAAAAAAAAAAAAAAAAAAGACAGAACCAAACAGAGGCATGCAGAGAAGAGTGTGTGATAATAAGATGACAATATTTAAAAAAATAAAATTATTAAAGGAATTTAACATTTAAATCAAATCTACATTGTCCCTCTTCTATTTGTCAAAATTATGTTTTTGGTCAATAGTTGAACATGCATGTTTTCACATTGCTACAATAAATAATCATCTATTATAGAAAATATGCCCCTTCTAAAAATGCATTAAATATTGTTATAACCAAGTAAGCATATATTGAGCATCAGTATTCAGGGTAAATTGTTTTATTTCTTCCAATATAGTGATAATTTACAATAAATATGAATCACTATTTACTGGTTGATGTTTAACATTTTGGTCAGATAAAAATCATTAAAACAATTGTTTTATTTTTTACTTAGTGATGTATTCTTCTCTAATGTATAAAATTATTAATTATTTATCTATGATGCAGTTATTCCAAAAGGAATTATATAGAGAGGTCAGGTATTTTTTATTCATACATTTTCTTACTACACTGAAAGGGAATAAATGTCTTCATGCTTATACAACATTTGCTCCTGTATTTTTATCACTTATTGGTGAGAACAATTTGCTGCAAAGCAATAATAAAACGGAATGTAATCAGATGTCACTATGGTCTGTTACACTGCAATAATGTCAGATAAGAATAATAGGTTTCATAAAATGTGGGAACAACCTGATTCAGTTGGTGTTCAGATTCATGACCCAATAAAAAGTATTCATACACATTTAGTATATACACATTGATATATAATAAGCTACGTCGGTGATTTTATTTAATTGTATAGATTCTTTTCTCATAGCAGATTAGTGAAGGACTTTCGTAAGTAAAGTTTGTGAGACAAAAATAATCAATAGATTTGTAACTTCAAGTATGATAATAAAGGGAAAGCCTATTTAATAGTTCTTAATGGCAAATTCCCTCATGCAAAGCAGAAATGGAGTCAATGTTATGCTTTGTTTATTGCCCCCTGATATGTCTGAAAGACAAATCAATGTCAGGAGAATTTCTCTGATTGAATACCTTTAATTCAAAGATCATAGTGTCTTTATAGCTATGACAGATTTAAATGTGCAGTTAGAGTCATCAATACGTAAGCCATCTTCAACCCTTTTTGGCTTTCTGAGATTTTTAAAAAATATGTATTTATTTATTTATTCCCTTTTGTTGCCCTAGTTGTTTTATTGTTGTAGTTATTATTGTTGTCATCGTTGTTGGATAGGACAAAGAGAAATGGAGAGAAGAGGGGCAGACAGAGAGGGAGAGAGAAAGATAGACATCTTCAGACCTGCTTCACACTTGTGAAGTGACGCTCCTGTAGGTGGGGAGCCAGGGACTGGAACCGGGATCCTTAGGTGGTCCTTGCGCTTTAAGTCAGTGCGCTTAACCCGCTGCACTACCGCCCTAATCCCCGAGATTTTTAAATCTGATCTGAGATTTACATTCCCTCTCTTTAACTGTCTATATAAAACAGTAAGCCATGTATTTGAAACCCGAATATGAATGAAGATTTTTATTTTTCCTGACTTCAAATACTACCAGTATATTTTTCCATCTCCATTTAAAAAATACCCAGAATCCCAAATAGCTCTTCATCTCCTCTGTTTCCACTGTGGCCCACACCACCATTATGTCTCAACATTAATTATTTATAGATAGCTTCTAGAATTGGTTTTCCTGTTTCCAGTCTTGTTTGCAACTATCTGTTTTGTACATAGAAATCATTATGCTGTTTTCCTAGTTGTGATTCACTTCAGTTCAAATGTTTCTCCTAGTTTAATAAATTACGGGATTCTTTTATTTTATTTATTTTCCCTTCTGTTGCCCTTGATTTTTATTGTTGTTGTAGTTGTTGTCAGTGTTGTCATTGTTAGATAGGACTGAGAGAAATGGAGAGAGGAGGGGAAGAAAGAGAGGGGGAGAGAAAGACCTGCCGACCTGTTTCACCACTTGTGAAGCGACCCCTCTGCAGGTGGGGAGCCGGGGCCTCCAACCGCCGGAACCCTTACACCAATCCTTGCGCTTTGCGCTTGATGTGCTTGACCCCCTGCACTACCACCGAAATCCCACCTCAGGGGATTCTGTATGTTCTCTTCCCTCTCCCTTACTCAATAGCTGTTCTCCTCCATTCCAGCCAGTTAGTCCTATAATCTTAACTGATCTTTATATACACTTCTCTCTTCAAGCCCTTAAAAATACACTTTTCAGCAAATGAAATATTCCTCTAGTCTGTTTTTCTATGTTTTCAGCTTTAAAAAATATTTTATTTAGTTATTAATGATAGAGCTAGAGAGAGGAGAAAAGGAGGAAGGGAGGGAAGGAGAGAAAGAGAGATACTCCAGATCTGTGTTCAGGTCTGGCTTATAAAGGTGCTAGGGACTGAACCTGGGGCCCCAGAGCCTCAAGCATGAAAGTCTTTTGTACCCATTATGCTATCTCCCCACCAGGAGTTTTCAGTTTATTACTTCTTTCAAGTTGCTTATCCCATTCTGTTTTTGGTTTGTACATTTAGAGAAACCTTCCAGCTCAGACCTGATCCTGACCATTTTATACATAGTAATATACACATATATGAGGCTGAAATCAATCTCTCTCTCTTTTTCTCTCTCTCCTCTCTTTCTGAAAGTGTTATTCTCTATCTGAAAATGTTAGCCTGGAGTGGTGAGGCATCAGCAATGACAAAAAAAATTTAGTAAACATATACCTGAATAATTGAAAAATTAATAGCATAGTATACTTTATAGTAAGTATACTTTATCAATTCAATTCATATTTTGTTAATAGGTCATAATTTTGTATTTAAGTAAAAGCTATTAATTATGTAATAATTAGGCTTTAGGACTGGTGAATCATATACTCTAATGTTATATATGCATGCAGTGTGCCTAAATAGAATCTTAATATCAAGCCTTATGATAAATATAATTGTTATATGAAAGAAGAAGTCCGGGGCTGGGCGGTAGCACAGTGGCTTAAGCACACATGGCACAAGGCACAAGGACCTGCGTGAGGATCCCGATTGGAGGCCCCTGCTCCCCACCTTCACGGGGGTCACTTCACAAGCGGTGAAGCAGGTCTGCAGGTGTCTCTCTTTCTCTCCCTCTCTCTGTCTTCCCCATCTCTCTCCATTTCTCTCTGTCCTATCCAACAATAACAAGAAGAAGAAGAACAACAACAACAAAGGCAACAAAAATGGGGTGGGGGGTGAGCCTCCAGGAGCAGTGGATTTGTAGTGGGGCCACCCAGCCCAAGCAATAAGCCTGGAGGCAAAATAAATAAATAAATGAATAAATAAATAAGGAGTCTGGGAGACAGAAAAATTAAACAGCTTCAGATTCAATATCTAGAAATTATTTTGGAGAAAATGTTTGCTCCTGCAATTTCAGTCTAAGCATGTGCCTATTGTGTGTTTTAACATCTTGGGCTGGTAGGGGTTAAAGAATCACAAAGAGAAGGAGAGGTCGTGTTCAAGCATTTATATAAGCTCATTATTTTTGAATTTTCTCTGTTTATAGTTTTCTGTTCTCCAAATTTCAACAGTAGTGGAGCTTATGCTTGTCGGCATGTCTATATCTGAATGCATGTGCCTTGCCTTTGCAGCTGCTAACATGCACCTGCAACAGCCTCAATCCTGCTAAAACCCACTATTAGCACATATTATCTGGGATGCTTGGGATGGCTTTTGCTTCCCTTTGACACTAATGGCTGACCTAATGTTCCTTTATCTTTAAATAGGCAACTTTTTTTCCCCCAGAATATTTTCCTACAGTAGTATATTTAGCTAATAATTTGATGTGTTGTCATTTTGTTCTTCAACTACACTTGAGTTAGAGCAATTTAGAACACTTTTGGTATAATGAAATAAAATCTTGAAGAAAAAGTCTTCAGGACATATTTCCTTGGTGTGTCCTTTTTTGTTTTTGTTAAACATACAGCTGAAAAGATAGGTTTTACAATTCATATTATTTTTTCACATACTGCAATCAGTATTTAGTATGTTTCAGAATAAGAAAGGTATTCCATAGAGCTTTTTTTTTTTAACCAGGAATTATTTAGGACAAGTACTGATTGTTGGGACAAAGATATTAAATAATGTAGTTCTTTGTTAAGTCTTTCAAAGTAATTCACTGCCAAAATATTTATTGATTATCAATTAGATAGGATCTGTGTATAAAATTAAATTTGTTCCTACACATGAGTGAAAGACACAGGATTTGAAAGCCTATATATGCAAAATTATATAGTGAAATATTATATAAGCAAAAATTTCTGTTGAATCTTATTTATTTTGATTTTGCTTAGATTTCCATTTTTCCTTAGATTACTTCCACGGAATTCTAAGGAATTGAGCAAAGTGAAAAAATTACCCAAATGCTTTTTGATATTTGTGCATTCTAAACTATTGCTGCTAATACTAAAGCTGAAATGAGTGGCAGCATTTATCTTTCATTCAGGCACATGATATAACAGAATGAATGGGAAAATTGTAGTTGGTTTGAAAAAGATAAAATTACTGTAAGTCTTTACAATAAATCGTAGATGACAAAAACAATAAATAGTGGATAAAGACAATAGAAAATGCAGGCTTATATATAAGAAATTCTGAAAATATAACAATTGCTAATATATTACACGGTTAGGGATTACTGCTGCAAAGGTAATTCATTTCATTAAGCCAAGTTTTTTTCCCATTCCTAAAACTCATTAGTTGATTTGTATTTAAAATAATGAAAAAAAAGTTTTACAATTTAGTTTAAAATCAATTGAACTCTTTCTTTTTAAAAAAAATTTTTTTTAATATTTATTTTATTTATTCCCTTTTGTTGCCCTTGTTGTTTTATTGTTGTAGTTATTATTGTTGTTGTCATTGTTGGATAGGACAGAGAGAAATGGAGAGAGGGAGGGGAAGACAGAGAGGAGGAGAGAAAGATAGACACCTGCAGACCTGCTTCACCGCCTGTGAAGCGACTCCCCTGCAGGTGGGGAGCCGGGGTTCGAACCGGGATCCTTATGCCGGTCCTTGTGCTTTGCGCCACCTGCGTTTAGCCCGCTGCACTACAGCCCGACTCCCTGAACTCTTTCTTAATTACCTTTATTTTTATTGGACAGAGACAGCCAGAAATTGAAAGGAATGGGGAGATGGAGAGGGAGAGAGAAACAGAGAGCCACCTGCAGCCCTGCTTCATCATTTTTGAAGTTTTCCCTCTGCAGGTAGGGACTGGGGGCTTGAACCCGGGGCCTTGTGTACAGTAACAGTTCACTCAACCAGGTGTGCTACCTCCTGGCCCACCAATTGAACTCTTTGACTTTGTTTTAAATAGAATTGTTTCTCTTTACTGATAGTTTACCCTTACTATTGAGAAGTAATATCTAATTCTATAAACTATGATTTTTCTATATCCGTGATTGTCTGATGATACATAGCAGGAAAATTACTCAGTTTGAACCTTTATTAATGCAGTAAATCCATTTTTCAATGCTTCATTTGCACCAGGCACTAAAAATTATTTGAAGAATGAAAGAAGGAAAAAGCTCTTCCTAGAATATTAATTTATTTTCAATAACTTTTTCTGTTATGTAAATAAAAGACAGATGGTTTAGCTGAAAGTAACATTTTATTTAAATTCATATCCAGTTTATTACACATCAACCTTGAGATGTCAATCAATACTTTGTATAACATTGTCAGATATGGAACAGAAACAGAAATCTCTCGTCACTATGTACTACATCTAATAGGAATGTTTGCTTTTTATCTGTTTTAATGTTTAGCTTTAGAGAAGGACAACTCCTCTGAAAATATTAGAAACCATTTCAATTTATTTTTAATTTAATTCAAATTTCATGTGCTCTTTTTTTCTATATAATGGGAAAAATCTCTGCAGGGGTGTAGGAATGAACATAAAATAAATGTATGCCATCTAATTAAGCCATTAGACACTTGAACCAGTTCTATAAATGAGCAAAGCAGAATTAGAGAGGAGTAGTGGACTTATCCGTATATGTATTGAGAATGTATGAAAGTTCATAATTCTGACTGTTTTGTTTTTTAAATCTTCAAACCTAACAAAAGTGTATCAAAAACACCAACAGAAATTCCTAACATGTTTCTCAGACTAGTTTGTTCCTATTCATGCATGTTCAAAAGAGGGCAAAAGAAAAAGGTAAATAGTCTGTCAGATTGATCTAAAAGCACATTTTTAAAAATTTTCTTTGTTTTTTCAAATAGTCTCTGTGAATATGATAGTCTTTATTCATTCTTACATGTGCCCTCATCGCTTGGGTTTTAGTATCAAGGATGATGAACATGTAGGAAAAAGTTATTAGATTATAGGAACAGTCAGTTTTTCTTTTGACAATTCCAAAAATGCCAGATGTGTTCATAGTAATAAATAAAGACTGCAGTTATGTGTGATGCCTTCAGTTTCACAGATGGCATCCTGAAGTGGGATGAACATTGTACAAGTGGTGAGAAAGCCACAGTGAAAAGCACAATTATGACAGAGTCATCCTTCTGTGTCGTTGGTTGAGAAATTTCCCCGGGTGGGTAATGCTTACAGAAGGGCATTTGGAGTGCGTATTCAGGTTGCCTCCATGGGTTCCAACAGCAGGTCACTCACTATTCCTGCCAGGATCAGTGCCCACATATAGAGTAACACTATGTGCCTGTCAAACTCCCAGACAGAATCTGATGTATCTACTTGCCAAATCTTTTCTCTAACACAGAAAAACGCACACAATTATAACCATAATAAAAGGACATAATATAAAAACGTCACTAGGGGTGAATAAACTGAGTTCGAATAGCTAAGTGATTTAGCCAAGGTCACAGAGCTAGTAAAGAGTTAAGCGTGTGCTCCATGCATTTATCAACTATGGGATCCTCTCACTCTGTTGCAGCAGACTATTCCTTTATTAAGTGTCATTCACATCCATTTTCTAGCTCAAATGAAAGGAAACTTGGAAAGCAATCAAAATTATGCCTAAATAATGCCATACCTTATGGTAGATAATGTTCACAAAGTCAAATTGGGCTGGACATTGCACACTTATTTAAGTGCACAAGTTACCACGTGCAAAGACTTGAGTTCAAGCCCTGATTCTCTTCTGCAGGGGAAAGCTTCAAAAGCAGTGAACTAGTGCTACAGATGCTTCTCTAACTCCATCTCTTTCGTCTCCCTTTTCCTTCACAATTTCTCCCTGTCTCTATCCAATAAAATAAAAATAAATACTTAAAAAAAATCAAGTTGCACCTGAACTGGAGTTGGTGTATTGCACCAAAGTAAAAGACTCTGGGTTGGGGGTGGGGGGGAGTACAGAGTCCATAAAGGATGACATAGGACTTCGTGGGGAAAACTAGAAATGTTATGCATGTACAGACTATTGTATTTACTGTCGAATGTAAAACATTAATCCCCAATAAAGAAATAAAAAATAAAAAAATTGAGTTAATTAGTTTTTATTGATGTTGTCACTGGAGCTTTGCCATTCAGGGCCAATTTTGTCAATAGAGAGAAACAGAAACCAAGAGAGACAAAGAAAGATATCATATCACGAAAGCTTCCTCCAGTCCTGTGCAGACCTCATGCTTGGCAAAGCTGGTGAACTATTCAGGTAAGCTACTTTTCAGTCATATTATTAGTTAACTTTTTTTTTGCCACCAAGGTTTTCACTGGGGTTTGGTACTTGCATGATGACTCCACACACTGCTCCCAGTAGCTTTTTTATTTATTTTCTTTCCTTTTCCTTTGATATCAGGCAAGAGACAGAGAGAGAGGTAGAGAGGGGAAAAAAGAGACAGAGAAGGAAAGAGAAAACGAGAGGGGGAGAGAGCGAGAGAGGGAGAGAGAGAGAGAGAAAGTGAGATACTTAAACACTTCTACACCACCTGTAGAGACTTGAATCCGAATCCTCTAACCAGTGCACTAAACGGGCACAAAAGCCTGGTCCATTAATTTATATCTATTTTATTTTATTTCATTTTAGGTCATCAATAACCAATAATTTCTATTCACATTATTAAAAGCCAATGATAATTTCAAAGGTAGAAGGACATGATAGGGATTTACTTGATTCCTCTTTTTCAAATAGCTCTTTACTTGGTTTTTGAGTTAACCTTGATTTACAAGTCTGTGAGTGCTTTGAAGCATATTTTTCATTTCCTCCAGATGCATTACACCACCACCGCTCACACCCAAAAGTACCAATATCCATCCATTCAAGTCCATTGGACCACTTCTCCCCCCATAGCCTGCTTTGCCCCATACCTTTAATTAATCTCGGTTCTGCTGAGTGTATGCATGATTTTTGTTTATTTTCCTTGTTTTCTTAGCTTCGCTAGTATAAGTAATGTCATTTGTTGTTTTTGTTTTCATTTCATGTAAAATATAAAACAATCCTCTTGTAGGCCTGTTTTAGTTGCAACAGATTACTTTTTTTTTTTTGCCTTGTTATTGCTGGGATTCAGTGCTAGCAGCCATGTTTTTCTTTTCTCCTTCTCCTTCTTTTCTTCTTCTTCTTCTTCTTCTTCTTCTTCTTCTTCTTCTTCTTCTTCTTCTTCTTCTTCTTCTTCTTCTTCTTCTTCTTCTTCTTCTTCTTCTTCTCCTCCTTCTCCTCCTCCTCCTCCTCCTCCTCCTCCTCCTCCTCTTCCTCCTCCTCCTTCTCCTTCTTCTTCTCCTTCTCCTCCTCCTCCTTCTTCTTCTCCTTCTTCTTTTAATTGAATAGGAGCCTAGGAAGAGAGAAATTGAGAGAGGAGGGGTAAGAAAGACACCTGCAGACCTGCTTTACCATTTGTGAAGTGTTCCCCCTGCAGGTGGGGAGCCAGGGGACTCAAACCTGGATCTTTGTGGAGGTCCTTGCAATAAGTACTATGTGCGCTTAACTGGGTGCACCACCACTGATACCCTGATGACAAATTTCTTCAGTTGTTTCTTATTTGAAAAGCACTTCATATTTTCTTCAAAATCTGATTGATAATTTAGCAGGATAAAGTATTCTTTGATGCCAGCTTTTTCATTCAGAAATTTGAATATATCCTTCTTTTAGAATTTTGTTTCTGTTGATAAATCAACTGATGGTGCTATGGAATTTTCTTCATAAGTGGCTGCTTCTATCTGGCATTCTTCAGTATAACCTCTCTGTCTGTGAGCTTTGCCATTTTAACTCATGTATCTTGGCAAACTTGGATTTAGGTGCATATGTCTTGGGTCTCTTTGAGTTTTCTGATTCTGTGAGCCCAACTCCTATTTTTTTGAAGGAGGGGGAAGGTTCTCAGCTACACTTTATATATACATATATATAAATTTAATTTATATTAATTTATTTATTTTAAATATGTATATATTTATTTATTTTCCCTTTTGTTGCCCTTGTTTTTCTTTTATTATTGTTGTAGTTATTATTGTTGTTGTTATTGATGTCGTTGTTGTTAGATAGGACAGAGAGAAATGGAGAGAGGAGGGGAAGACAGAGAGGGGGAGAGAAAGATAGACACCTACAGACCTGTTTTACCCCCTGTGAAGCAATTCCCCTGCAGGTAGGGAGCCAGGGGTTTGAACCGGGATTCTTAAGCAGATCCTTCTGCTTTGCTTCACATGCGCTTAACCCGCTGTACTACTGCCTGACTCCTGACTTTTTTTTTTAAGGCTTTCTTTAGATATGATTTTTATCTTTTTCTTTCTTACATTTTTACCTCCATGACAGGAATATCCCTTCTGATACTGTTCTATAGTTTGTTTCTTCTGTTATCTTAATTTCTTTTTGTGTGTCTTTCTTTTTTTGAACATTTTATGTGACTTCTTTTTTTTATTTTTATTTTTTTATTATTATTTTTTTTCCCTCCGGGGTTATTGCTGGGCTCGGTGCCTGCACCATGAATCCACCGCTCCTGGAGGCCATTTTCCCCCCTTTTTGTTGCCCTAGTTGTTGCAGCCTGGTTGCGGTTATTATTGCCATTGTTGACGTTGCTTTGTTGTTGGATAGGACAGAGAGAAGTGGAGAGAGGAGGGGAAGACAGAGAGAGAGGGGGAGAAAAAGATAGACACCATACCTGCTTCACCGCCTGTGAAGCGACTCCACTGCAGGTGGGGATCCTTACTCCGTCCCCGCACTTTGCGCCACGTGGGCTTAACCCATTGCGCCACCGCCTGACCCCCTTTATGTGACTTCTTTCAGCTGAACTTCTTATTCTCCACCTTGGTCTTTGGTGTTTGTCTTCTTGAAAGTGTTCTCATCTATTGTTTGTTTTTTTCTTTTTTAATTTCTTTTTTGGGAATTAATGTTTTACATTCAACAGTAAATACAATAGTTTGTACATGCATAACATTTCCCAGTTTTCCACATAACAATACAACCCCCACTAGGTCCTCTGTTATCCTTTTTGGACCTGTACTCTTCCTCCCCCCCCCCCCCCAGTCCTTTACTTTGGTCCGTCTCTATTCGGGGAAGGCCATCCTCTTAGAATGAGTGCGCAGCTTCAGGAGGGACACACATGGAGCGGTGAGGGAGGAAGGGGACACCCGCCTAGCCATCCAGATCAGCCGAATCAACCCTGGTGATCAATGGGGTGACAGATGTCGCAGCCAGATAGCCCTCACATCCAAGAGTCTTTTACTTTGGTGCTATACGCCAGTTCCAGTTCAGATTCTACTTGTGTTTTCTCTTCTGATCTTGCTTTTCAACTTCTGCCTGAGAGTGAGATCATCCCATATTCATCCTTCTGTTTCTGACTTATTTCACTTAACATGATTTTTTCAAGCTCCATCTGAGATCAGCTGAAAACAGTGAAGTCACCATTTTTTATAGCTGAGTAGTATTCCATTGTGTATATAGACCACAATTTGCCACTTATCTGTTGTTGGACACCTGGATTGCTTCCAGGTTTTGGCTATTACAAATTGTGCTGCTAAGAACATATGTGTACACAGATCTTTTTGGATGAGTGTGTTGGGTTCCTTAGGATATATCCCCAGGAGAGGAAATGCAGGATCATAGGGTAGGTCCATTTCTAGCTTCTGGAAGTTCTCCAGACTGTTCTCCACAGAGGTTGGACCAATTGACATTCCGACCAGCAGTGAAGGAGGGTTCCTTTGACCCCACAACCTGTCCAGCATTTGCTGCTGCTACATTTTCTGATGTATGACATTCTCACAGGAGTGAAGTGGTATCTCACTGTTGTCTTTATTTGCATTTCTCTGACAATCAAAGACTTGGACATTTTTTCATGTGTTTCTTGGCCTTTTGGATCTCTTCTGTGGTGAATATTCTATCCATATCCTCTTGCTATTTTTGGATGGGGTTTTCTTGTTGAATTTGGCAAACTCTTTATATATTTTGGTTATTAGCCTCTTGTTTGATGTATGGCATGTAAAGATCTTCTCCCATTCTGTGAAGGGTCTCTTCAGGTAGTGGTTTCTTTTGCTGTGCAGATGCTTTTTAATTTGATGTATTCCCATAGGTTTATACTTGCCTTAGTTTTCTTTGTAATTGGATTCATTTCAGTTTGTTTTTTTATCTGTTACTTCACTTTTTATTTCTCTGGGAACTATTAAAAATTTCCAGTAAATTTGTTCATTATTTCTCTGAGTTTGTTGTGGTGTTCCATATTTCTCCTCAATTCAGTGAAAATTTCTAGGACCATACCTTTAAGTTTTTCATTAGCAGGTTTAGATATTTTTGTTGAATTTTTAGTGTCCTTGGACTTTTATTGGTTCAACATTATAGGCAAGTACATTATCTTACCAGTAATATTTGATTCTCAGAAAACATTACTGAGATGATTGAGTCCTAACTAGAGCCAGATGATGGTCACAGTTGTTGGACACATAGATGAGACCAAGTAAAATGTACAAGGTGCAAGTCAAATGGAGCAACAAGGGACTGAGCTGGAGCAGGCACCAGACAAGCTATGCTGGTCACATACTGAGTTGGGCACACAAGGGGTCTATCTAGGATGTGTAGGCTGGAGCCACAGAGATGGCTAGGGGCCTACCAGAATGAACCCACTGCTGGTGGGAACCCATAGCAGTATGCCTTCCTGGGAGGTAGTAGACTGAGAATTTGGTAGTAAGATCTGGGAGCTGGCATACCCAGCAGCGGCCACAGATCAGCTAACAGTAGCAGGATTTGACTGTGGCAGAGGGTGTTTTAACAGTAGAGGCATCTCAACAGTCTCAACAGTAGAGGCATCCTGTGCTAACGTGTTGAGAATGAGAGTAAAGTAGTAATGAGACCCAGTAGTGGCATACCCAGATGGGAGCAATTTTTTTTTACCTTGTTGTGAATTCCTTTGTCCTCACTCCCTGAATTGGGGTGGTGGTGGTGGGGCGGGGGTGTTGTTAGTTCTTGACTCCCAGCTAATTTCTTACATTCTTTTTTTTATTGTTATAGTTATTATTGTTGTCATTGTTGGATAGGACAGAGAGAAATGGAGAGAGGAGGGGGAGACACAGAGGGGAAGAGAAAGATAGATACCTGCAGACCTGCTTCACCGCTTGTGAAACGACTTCCCTGAAGGTGGGGAGCCGGGGGCTCTAACCGGGATCCTTATGCCAGTCCTTGCGCTTTGTGCCACCTGTGCTTAACCCGCTGTACTACCTACCACCCGACTCTCCTCTCAGCTAATTTCTCTGTTGTTTATTACCCCATATATGTTGTAGTTTTTCTTGTTGATGACATAGAGAGAAAATCAAGGCTCCAAGTTTGCTGCCTTTTTAGCAGTTTACATAATTGGTTCTTATTATCTAATTGTTTTCTCATTCATTCACAGTGGTAATTCATTTATGGTGATGGTCACTTTATAATAAAAACTTGAATATAAAGCTTTTGGCCAAGGGGACAGGGTGGTGGCACTCCTGGTTAAGTGCACATAGTACTAATTACAGGGACCCTTGCAAGGATCCAGGTTTGAGCTGACTGGCTCCCCACCTACAGAGAGGTGGGAACATTTCACAAGTTATGAGGCAGGTCTGCAGGTGTCCGTCTTTATATCTCTTTTTCTCTCTCTTTCTCTCTCTCTCCACCTCCCCTCTCAATTTCTCTCTGTTTTGTTCTATCCAATAAAATGGAAAAATAAATAGCCTCTAGGAGTAGTAGATTCATAGTGCTGGCACGGAGCCCCAGCAATAACCCTGGATGCAAAACAAACAAAAAATTAGCCAATACAATTCAAATTTGAAAATATAGACTTGGAGGATTATGTATATATTGAGAGAGAGAGAGAGACACAGAGAGAGACAGAGAGAGAAATTTTGAAGGAGAGAGGTAGACACCTACAGCATTGCTTAATCACTGGATAAGCTTCCCCTTTGCAGGTGGGGACTGAGATTTTGAACCCAGGTCCTTAAAAAAGGTAACATGTACACTCTACCTGGTGGACCACCACCCAGACCTGGAAGATATTCAGTAAAATTCTAAATATCCTTTAGGAAAATAGAAACTGTCAATCTATTTATGATTGTACTATTGATAAGCTTCAGTTTAAGATATCTGTATTTTTTTAAAAATGGTTTTGACAGTGTCTCCTAAATAAAACTGGCTGCTTATAAATAATGGACATGTGGCAAATCTTGAGGAGATAGTTATTATTAGAAGTGTGCTTAGAGTTCTTGTCCGCTATATAAGGCCTTTGTAAGTAACTAAATATAATGCCAGGATTAGAAAATATAACTATCCCTCATTATGAGTAATTTAACAAGTAACAAAATCCTTTAATAAAAAGAGTTACACTGAAAATAGAATTACTTTGGAGGACCGACATTCTGATGGAAAATTTGACTAAATGGCATCAGTTTTTGAAATTTCTGAAAATACTCTTTTCTCTAGTTTTCTTATTGTTAAAGAGAAATGAATTTCTTTTACCTCCTTCCTTGTTCTGTTTCACTATGAGAAATGCAAAACAGAAAGTATGTGTGTCTTTTACATAATTCTGTATGTATGTTTAAACTTGAAATAGTGATTAGGCCCTAACTGGATAGCAGAAAGGTCGAATGTTCAGTCCTTTCTATTTTAAGATGTGGGAACAACTGCTATTTGTGTTGATGTACTCTGAGACCAAGTTAGTATGAGGAGAATTTCTAATTGAGAATGTAAGAGTCACTAACATTTTTGAAGTTCTCCTTCTAAAATGCTCCTTAAGCCACTGTCTAGGAATCAGTTTACAATTCAGAAATGCTCTTGGATGTTTCTATTTGGAATAATGTCTTTGATGGAAAGCCAAGTCCTCAGAGTAATGTGTTAGAGCATCCCCTTCTGTAAAAAGAGTGCACAGGACACTTTGTCTACTTATATAAAAGATTCATGTCAAAATTGCACTCTAAAGCAGGAGGACCCAAGAAGCTTACTTCATACTGACAGAATTTTTTTTTTAAGTTTGAGTAAGTTCACATTTCTTTTCACATTATTCTAGAGAGTGATTAAAAAAATATATTAGAGTGATTAATGGTTTACAATCAACAGTATATACAGTTGTTGGTACATGTGTAAGATTTCTCAGTTTTTTGTAAAACATTCTGAGCTAACCCACCTCCTCCACCATTGTGTATCAGGAGCTGAAACCCCCACCTCCCAGAGTCCTATACTTTGATACAATATACAGTCCAAGTTCTGCTTTGTGTTTCCTTATCTGTTCTTATTTCACAATTTCTGTCTATGAATGAGGTCATCTCATATTCATCCTTCTCTTTCTAAATTATTTCACTTAACATGATTCCTTCAAGCTTCATCCGAGCTGAGGTGAAGAAGGGGAAATCATCATTTTTCATACCTTTGAGTAGTATTCAACTGTGCATATACACCGTACTTCTGCAGGACTTGGACCAAGTTAGATTTCCACCTATAGTGCATAAGGGTTCGTTTGTTCCCTCCAGCCTTTCTTGTTGCTATCTTTTCTGATGTATGACATTCTCACAGGAGTGAAGTGGTTCTCATTGTTGTCTTTATTTGCATTTCTCTGACAATCAATGACTTGAAGCATTTTTTTTTTTCGTATCTCTGTCTGGATCTCTTCTTTGGTGAATATTCTTTTTACATGAGAATGATTTTTTTTTCCCTCCAGGGTTATTGCTGGGGCTCAGTGCCTGCACCATGAATCCACTGCTCCTGGAGGCCAAAAAATTTTTCCCGTTTGTTGCTCTTGTTGTAGCCTTGTGGTTATTATTGGTTGTTGATGTCGCTCGTTGTTGGATAGGACAGAGAGAAATCGAGAGACGAGGGGAAGACAGAAGGGGAGAGAAAGACACCTGCAGACCTGCTTCACAAGCGACTCTCCGGCAGGTGGGGAGCCAGGAGCTCCAACCCGGATCCCCACACGGGTCCTTGCACTTTGTGCCAAGTGCGCCCAACCCGCTGTGCTACCTCCCGACCCCCGAGAATGATCTTTTAAAGAATAATATGTCATTTGATCGGGTTGCTAATCAGGGCAGCTAGACAATTATTTTTATTGTATTATACGGCTATTCTTAGAAATGCACAATCTGTAATTAATAAGAATCTCAGGCAGTGAAGTCGCTATAGTAGGTGCCAGACCTGACCATGTGAGGCCCCAGGGTTTTAACCCTTAGCACCACAAGAGCTGGAGAGGTGTTCTGTCTGACTTTTCCCTCCCTCTTTCTCTCATGAAGTACATGAAGTAAATATTTTAAAATATTTTTAATTTTAATTTTATTTATAAATATTTTTTATTTAATTTTATTTATAAATATTTTAAATTTAATTTTATTTATAAATATTTTAAATTTAATTTTATTTATAAATATTTTAAATTTAATTTTATTTATAAATATTTTATGTCGACAAGGGTCGGCAAAATAGCTCACTGGTATAGTGTGTTGCTTTGCCATGAGTACAACACAGGCTTTGAGTCTGAATCTGACTGCCTTAAAGGAAGCTTTAGTGCCTGGTAGCTTTCACTCTCTCTGCCTCTAACTAAAGACAAAGAAAAGTACACATCTAATTGTATGTCAACCCAATTTATCAGTTACTACCTTTTCTATAAAGAAGAGCTATCAATATACTGTTTGGGAGCCTGTTTAAAATATGCCCAATGGGGTCAGGCGGTGGCGCAGTGGGTTAAGCGCATGTGGCGCAAAGCGCAGGGACCGGCCTAAGGATCCCGGTCGGAGCCCCCGGCTCCCCACCTGCAGGGGAGTCGCTTCACAGACGGTGAGGCAGGTCTGCAGGTGTCTATCTTTCTCTCCCCCTCTCTGTCTTCCCCTCCTCTCTCCATTTCTCTCTGTCCTATCCAACAATGAACAACATCAACAATGGCAATAATAATAACCACAAGGAGGCTACGACAACAAGGGCAACAAAAGGGGAGAAAAATGGCCTCCAGGAGCGGTGGATTCATGGTGCAGGCACCGAGCCCAGCAATAACCCTGGAGGAAAAAAAATATGTCCAACATCATATAAATTGTAACAACATATTAGTGAAGATAAAGACAATGTTTCTATCAAATGTAATTGCTGTAGAACATACTACTGTGTGATTTTATTTATTTATGTATTTATTCACTTATTTATTGTACTTGATAGGACAGAGAGAAATTGAGAGGGGAGGTAGAGAAGAAGGAAGAAAGGGAGACACCTGCAGCCTTGCTTTACCACTTGTGAAGCATCCCCTGCGAGTAGGGAGTGGGGGCTTGAACATGGGTCTTTGCTCATGGTAATATGTGCACTTATCTAGGTGTACCACAGCTCAGCCCTAATACTGTATAATTTTCTAGCTCTGGTTGGAAAGTAGGTAACATAAATAAAGCTCTATAAACTGCTTTGTGGTTGACTTCATACTTTCTGTTTAAGGTCAGCCCAGCTTGATCTTCATGTAAGCTTTTATTAGAACAAACCCACTAAATCACATAGACAAAATGTAACTGTATGCAGTGTCTGAATTTAAAATATATTATTTTACTTATTATATATATATTTATATTCATATGATTTTATTTTATTTATTCACTTTTTTACATTTTTCCTTTATTGGGGATTAATGTTTTACAGTCACCAGTAAATACAATTGTTAGTACATGCATAACAATTCCCAGTTCTCTACATAACAGTACACACCCCCAACTAAGTCCTCTATCATTCTCTGGTGAAGCAGGGCTGCAGGTGTCTCTTATCCTCTCTATTTCCTCCTCCCCGCTCACTTTCTGTCTCCATCCAATAATAAATATATATGGAACATTTTAACCTTGTTTATATAGTACATATTTTCTTTCAGAAAGTATAAAGATATTTTGGCAAAATTTAATGCTATTAATTTGTTGACTACATTTAAAGAAATAATGTGTCATGAGGTAACTGGAAAAAAGTTTGTATTATGCTATATATTTATCATTCTTAAAAATATTTTAGTAATATTTATGTTCTTATTTTTGCAAGAATTGTTCATGGTAGCTTAAGAAATATATTTAAGGGGGAAAAGTATGAAAATGATTAAAATTATCAACAAAACATGAAGCTAAAGATCTTTTGTAATCATCAAAGCATTGGGTTATTCAGTTCTTTAAAGCTACTGCTCAACACTGTTAAAATTTCTAGGTAATTAAGTGGGCTCTGTAGTTTGACTACTTTGCCTATAATCTTGCTGATTTGGATGGTATTTTATTAATGATATCTCAAGGGGAATTTTCAGTAGCTTGAAAATTAATGAAATATTAATAACCAGCCAAAGAAATGCAGATATGTCTGACTTGTAGAAGTAGTGACTTGCATAATTTGTGACATTAAAAACATTTTATTTATTTTTATATTTGTATTATAATCATGAGAACACATGCTATTGCTTGAAGAGTGGGTATCTCATAGGAACTGCAGTGTATATTATATGATCTTTGGGACTGCTTTGTAGAAAATTTTATTTTGACAACATGACATAGTTTGGGGTTAGCAAAATCTCTGGGAATCAGGCTAAGAGCCTGTGGCACAAAGCGCAAGGACCGGGTTCAAGCCCCTGGGTCCCCATCTGCAGGGGAGTCACTTCACTCCCCTTCTTCTTCTAGCGTTTGCCCTTCTTCCTTAGCCAGTCAACAGCGTCAGGTTGAGCCTGATGTAATGTTTCGAGACCTCCTTTGAATCTGGAGAGGTGGCAGTCGTTGACTATGTGGGTCATAGTCTGTCTGTAGCCGCAGGGGCAGTTCGGGTCGTCTCTGGCTCCCCAGCGGTGGAACATAGCGGCGCACCGGCCTGTTCGATAGCGATTGAGGAGGGCCCAATCATAACGTGCTAGGTCAAAGCCGGGTTGACGCTTGCAGGGGTCTGTGATGAGGTGTTTGTTCTTTACCTCAGCTGACTGCCAACTCTGTTTCCAAGAGACTGGAACAGAAGAAGTTCAGTGTAGGCGTAGGGGACCAGATTGGATGACGAGATGTCAAGCGTTGGACAGGGTGGGCGAAGATATCCGCATATATTGGCAGGTCCGGTCGAGCGTAGACGTGGGAAATGAACTTAGATGATGCCGCATCCCGACGAATATCTGGCGGGGCGATGTTGCTAAGAACTGGCAGCCATGGAACCGGGGTGGAACGGATGGTTCCAGAAATTATCCTCATGGAGGAATATAATTTGGAATCGACCAAGTGGACATGGGGGCTACAGAACCATACTGGGGCACAGTATGGTTCACTCCCCTGAAGCAGGTCTACAGATGTCTGTCTTTCTCTCCCCCTCTGTCTTCCCCTCCTCTCTCCATTTCTCTCTGTCCTATCCAACAACAATGACATCAACAACAACAATAACTACAACAATCAAACACCAAGGTGAACAAAAGGCAATATATAAATAAATATTAAAGAAATTATATATAAAAAGTAATTCTGCAGTAAGGAAAGGATTTACATGTCCATCCAAACATAATTCTGAGACTAGTGAGAAATAAATGTCTGTGAAATGGAAGATGACCGACTGCCATCCGCACTACTTTATGGCAGGATATAAAATCATCTAGTAGTTAAAGGTGAAATTACTCTGAAAAGAAGAAGACCCGGTCTATCCTTTGCAATCTCTCCAGCGCAAAGAGGAGTTGTGCAGAGAGGCAAGATGTCTAGACATACAGTCAAATCCTAAATTTGACCTTGTTTTTTGGAGGAAGTTTCATGCTAGCCAAGTCATTAAAAGTTTAGTTTTTCACATCTTACCTGACTGAATCATTTTCAACATTCAACCACATTTAAGAAGCAGCATTGAAGTCAGTTAAGGGCTAGAAAGATAGTTCACCTGAGAAGATTGCTTCTTTGCCTTGAATGCAACCCAGGTGCAACCCCCCCCCCCCCACAGTGGTAAAAGTGCTGGGACCATTATTGTTGTCTTTCCACTCCCCTTGGTTCTAATTCTCTATCTGAAAAAATGGCATGGGGAAGGGAAACCCCAGTGACTAAAACAACAGGAAGAAAGAGAGAGGTAGACGTAGAGGGTAGAGGGGTAGAGGGGATAGGGCAGAGGTAGAGGTAGAGTTGGGGGGAGGGAAAGGAAGAAATCAGTTAAATTTTATCTTTTGACAAATATACCTTGTAGCATAACCACAAACAGGATGATTCACTGAGTTCATAACTTAAAATTTCTATACTTTCCTTGATAGCAAACTAGGAAATACTTTCAACACTGTAAATACATGACCAAAGTATATTATATACAATTATATTGCATATAATCCCATTATATGCAATTTATCAGGGACTTCACTGAAATCTAATGAGTCAACATATTAATGGTAAAAACTGTCTCAATGACAAGAAAAGTTAAATAAAACGTGGAAACTATGGGAAATAAATAAAAGCAATTATTTATTTTTATTATATTGATTGGATAGAGACAGCCAAAAAATCAAGAGGAAGGAGGGTGGGGGAGATAGGGGAAGCTACAGAGAGACACCTGCAGTCCTTCTTCACCACTTATTTAGCTTTCCCGCCTACAAGTGGGGACCAGGGGTTTGAACCTGGATCCTTGTACTCTTTATTTAATGTGAACACTTAATCTGGTGCACCACCACCTGGTCCCAAGCGCAGTTATTTCTAATGGGGTTTGGACAATTGTCTTTTTGGCAGGAAATTAAATATAAAAATAAACTGTTTACTTGTATATGCTGTAGTGTAATTCTGAATTTTTCTTTGTCACTGAAAAATACTAACTTTCTGACTACTTAGCAATCTATTTTCTCTAAAACTTCAAACATCTTGTACTTCTAATTCAGAGCATCTTAACAAAAGTTGTGATTTTCAGAACAATCCTGAGATAATTGAACAGCAAACTTTTATTTTATAACTGACATTCACATAGTCTTCCATGCAAAGATATGTATTGTTATTTATGATTATATTTTTGGGTTTACTGAAAAATAATTGATTGATAACATTTTATCTGTGTGCATTACATTCACCCAAGATTGTTGTGATTTGTGATGTGAAAAATGCTTTAATAAACTGAGCATTAATTATAGAAGACCAAATAATAAGACATTACAGAAGTTCTAATTATGTGAAAGCTCTTAGCCTTTTCATATATGTCTTTCCAAACTGAAAAAATGTTATCCAGCAAGTATGGAATTATATTTTTATTTTAGTGAGTTAATTAATAATTCATTCAAAAATGAACATTAGAAGTAATTATTAAAATGTATGTATAACTCACAAAGCATAATATTAAAGCTTGGCTTTATTTCATCCCATGATTTTTATTTACAGATGACCTGTTCTTGTATCCTCTGCAAGAGGATATTTCTTTTTTTCTCTCTTTCTCATTTTCTCCAGACTTTTCTCTGTATTAAAGTGAAAATGCATAACTTAATGAATTCATATTATTACTTCTGCTTGTAATAGAATTAAGTCGTTGTTATGATTTAAAGTTGCAGTCAGAATGATAATACTTCTTTAGATAGAATTATAAAAATGAGGCATGTTTATTCTTTGCTTGTGAATACAATATAGAGAACATTTTCTTAATTTAGATATATTTATTCATTTTTGAAATAAAATTTAATAATATTAGGGTCACCTCTACTTATTCTTCTAGAAATGACATTTTACTTACTTATTTACTTACTAACTTATATTTCAATGCGGTGCCAGAAAATTAACCCAGGATCTTGGTATATGTGCTACCACTGCGGCTCCCTCAGATATACTGAGAGAAAGAGAATTCACCTTGAACCTAAGACCTTAGAACCTCAGGAATAAGAGTTTCCTTGCCTAACCATTATGCCATCTACCCCTGTTCACATTTCCCAGTTTTCCACATAACAGTTCAACCCCCTTCTAGGTCCTCCTCTGTCATCAGGACCTAAACCCTCCCCCACAGACCCAGTTCTGCTTTTTTTTTTTTTTTTGTTTAAGTTCTGCTTTGTGTTTTTTTGTTCAACTATTTATAATTGGATTCGTTTCATTGAGGATGCCTTTAAAATTTAAATAGAAAAGAGTTCCGCCAATATTTCCCTCTAAGTATTTGATAGTTTCTGGTCTAACATCCAAGGGGTGATGAAATCCCCTACTATTGCTATGTTGATGTTAATATATTGCTGTAGCTCTTACAGTAGATGTCTTCACCTCCTTTCTAAGCCACACCCACACCTGTTACCACTCCTGTTTCTTTCCCCCCAGGCACACAGGTTAGCCTGGGGAACATATGTTCTGATGTGGTTCAGCAGTGTCCGTGTCCTTTGAGATACTTCCTGTCATTTCTGACCTCAACATTACCATATGCTATGATCTGGGTTGGAGCCCTCAGTCCCCACCTACAGAAGAGGAAGCTTTATGAGTGGTGAAACACTTATATGAGCAGTTCTGCAGGTTTCTCTTTCTCCCTCTGTCTCTTCCCCCTCCATTTCTCTGTCTCTATTTAAAAAAAAGGGGGGGGGAAGGAAAAAGAAAAATGGCTACTGAGAATGATGGATTCATATATAGACTCCAAACTCTAGAGATAACCATGGTGGCAAAATGATGATGATGATGATGATGATGATGTATGGGGTTTAAGTTTCACAAATATTCAGTCTGACAGTTGACTGTATAACATTAATATATATATATATATATATATTACATACATACATACATATATAATGGAATTCCATGTAATTAGAAAATATATTTAAATTTTAACCGTTTCTGATATCAACACTTTTATGTTTTTAAGTGTAAGTAGTATTTTACCATTTTTATGAATTAATTTTATTCTTATTTTATCTCAAATTCAGGATGATGTATATGTTCATATAACTGTAAATTTGCCCATGGACACATCTATGTATTTGCGTAAATGTTTAATTCTTACAAATGATTATAAGATGATTCCAGAGAAGAAAATAAGTTTCAGGCCCATTTCCCAATTTTCTGCCTGGATTCTTGTTTTATATATAGCTGAGTCAAAAACCTTAGAGAATATAATGAAATTATATAAGATTATAATTTAGCTTTAACTGCACTGTCTCATTATTTGTGCTGAAGAAAATTAGCAACTTTCTGAACAATATATGGACTCAATTGCACTATCACAATTTCATATTTAATGATATTTCACATTATTTATATTCTTAAAATAGTATTAAAAGTCTAAAACAATTGGAGAACAAAATAAAACTATCTAATTTTGTATCTTGTTTGTTGTAACAGAACTGTTGGTATTTTAAATTTGTATCTGTTTTAATTACAAAGTAATTAAGAAAGATTAGCTAATTTTAAAAACTGTGATTTTTATAACCACAGACTTAGCTAGTATACTTTAGTCACTTAATTTTTTAAATCTGTGTAATTCTATACATTTGGTCATTCACTGATGAAATTCATACTAGTAATGAAAAAAGTTATAAATAAAATTTCTGACTGTAGTGATGTTCACATTATCAAGAGACTTAACTTTGTCCCATTTCAAAGTCTCTTTGAGGGATGAAGACTTGTGTTAATACACCTTTATTAATGCAGTGTTTTAGAGGGTTAATTAAACAATTTAGAATCTTTAAGCAGGAATCATGGTTTCCTACTAGTGGATAATATATATATATATATATATATATATATATATGTATATATATTATATATATATACATATATATATATTCCATAAAGTATTTGTGAGACAGACATTGTTTATGTGTTTTTAAGTATGAACTAGTCATGGCATAGAACTTGAAAAAAAAAAAGTAAACAGAGGAATAGTAGGAAATAAGGCCAGAACAAAATCATTGGGAAGAGCATATATTTTGTAAAGGTCACATTAAAAGTTTGCATTCGGGCAGTTATAGATAACATAATGGTTATGCAAACAGACTCTCATACCTGAGGCTGCATAATTCCAGGTTCAATCCCCTACACCACCATAAACCAGAGCTGAGCAGTGCTCTGGTAAAAAAGGAAAAAATGCATTTGATTGTAATTGTAAGGTGAGTAAATTTTATCACCTAATGAGAGTATGCATGCTATTTATTTCACAGTTTAGAAAGAATTGAAACTCATTTTATTCTAAGAGGACAGTATTAGTGGAGATGGAAATTAAGTGAAATTTCACAATATAGGCTGTGAACGGCATTGTTAAGATCTGAGATATAAATAGGGACAACTTTTTGCTCTGAATCTGCATATGTGGGTGGGAGATAGTTCCTTTTTTTTTTGTTTTGCCTCCAGGGTTATTGCTGGGGCTCAGTGCCTGCACCATGAATCCACTGCTCCTGGAGGCCTTTTTTTCTTCCCCCTTTTGTTGTCCATGTTGTTGTAGCCTTGTTGTGGTTATTATTATTATTGTTGTTATTGTTGATGTCGTTTGTTGCTGGGTAGGACAGAGAGAAATGGAGAGAGGAGAGGAAGACAGAGAGAGGGAGAGAAAGATAGATACCTGCAGACCTGCCTCACCATATGTGAAGTGACTCCCCTGCAGGTGGGGAACCGGAGGTTTGAACCCGGATCCTTATGACGGTTCTTGCACTTTGCACCACGTGTGCTCAACCTGCTGCGCTACTGCCAGACCCCTGATAGTGATAGTTCCATTTTTAATATGGGAATGATTGATAAAGAGGTATATTGAGAGCCTGCATAATTGTGCAGATTTTTTCATAATGCTGTTCCTGGTTTTGTCTTCCATGAATATTGCTTTATTTCAAAATCCT
Organism: Erinaceus europaeus; assembly: GCF_950295315.1. NCBI lineage: Eukaryota > Metazoa > Chordata > Mammalia > Eulipotyphla > Erinaceidae > Erinaceus > Erinaceus europaeus. The sequence continues at coordinate 22,932,782 of NC_080168.1, forward strand.
TTTTCTTTAATACATTCACTTTTTTGTTCCCAAAAAGAATATCTTTAAGCAATGTTTTTACCAAATTATCTTAAATAGTTACTATAATCACTATATCTGATATTTTACTGTCATAGTGTTGAGATACACCTAGTTATAATATTTAAATAAACATCACTAGAGATTTCTATAATGTGAAACCTACCTTTATCAATTAGCTAGTATTTATATGAAAAAATTATATGAAAAATTAACATTCACAATATTTACTATCAATAAACCTTAATTGTGCCGGAAATGAAGGGGAGGAGTGCAGAAAATTAAAATTACAGAGTTTTTAATGTGTGAATTGCTGGGAAGTTAGAAGACCTAGGTAATTATTTATCTTAGATGAGCACTTCACAATAAAACTGAGAGACAATGATAATTGAGGTGACTTCATCTTGTTTCAACTCTGCTATCACATAAAAGGAGCAATCTTTTTAATCTAAAATTTGACATGAATAAACTTGTTTTATGAGTGTGGTGGTGTTTGCTAAAACAAAGGAAAAAGCAATTTATTATTAGAGTTAGGAGTGTAACAACTGTTTGAAGACCTCAGAGCCAGATATTAATCAGAATAATGCTGAACTATTGGAAAATAATTGGAGTAGTTAAAAAAAAGCACAAATTAAGGCAAAGAATGAGAGGCATTTTTGTTCATATTTCCAATATCACTGTGGTGTACTTTCCTTATTTCTTGTGAGCTATTTAGAGGGTTTTTTTTGTTGTTGTTGTTTTGTTTTTTGTAACAACAATTAATGTGGGTTTTCTCACACAGACAACCAAAGTCAACTTGTTGAGAAATATTCAGGATGTCTTTAGAACAGTTATCTTCAGATAACTACCATTTATGTTTTTTTTAAATAATTTTAGTGAAGGGTTAATGGTTTTTAGTACAATTATTGGCACATGGGTACAGTTTCTCATCTCTCCATGATAGATGTCTGTAGAACACTCTCATTATCACCTTAGATCCTTTACCACCAGGATCCCACAGCCCTCTCTCCCTACCACCCTTTCCCAGAATCCTTTGCTTTGGTGTAAAACCTGAAACCTTGTCCAAATTATTCTATGTGTTTTCTTTCTGTATTTCTCACTCTCCTTTTTTCCTCTCTTTCTCTCTCATTCTCTCACATCTTTGCTTTCTGTTCTGTAACCATTAAATCCCCCAATAAATAAATACAGGAAGAAAGAAAGAAAGAAAGAAAGAGAGAAAGAAAGAGAGAAAGAAAGGGAGAAAGAAAGACCAGTCACGGCTTTAATCAGTCATGGAAATATGAGAAACATTTGATGATGACATCAACAACTTCATTTTGTTTTACCACTGATACTGTATTTAAAATGAACTACTATTTTTTGTTTGTTTCCTGTCTACCCCAAATAAAACAATAAATAAATTAACAGGATACTATGCATTTTTATTCATTACTTTATTCATTATATTATTCATTATGCATTTTTTGGAATGTGATTCTAGGGATCAAATCCCAATCTTCATGGATGTGAGGCATGCATGTTTAATCATTCCTCAGCTCAGTTTTTTTTTTTTTTTTAATTTTGTGTCTCTATGACTTCACTACTCTGTGGTGACTTTTGAAGATAGATAGATAGATAGATAGATAGATAGGTAGAGATGTACCTATACAGAGAAGAAAAGGAAGGGGAAAAGACAATACAGTACATGTCCCCCCTGTGGTGTGTGCTAAACTTGAACCTGTGTCATATGTCTGAAGAAATAGGTACTTTCTCAGGCAAGCTATCTTGAGTTATTTTATTTTATTTTATTTTATTTTATTTTATTTTCTATAATTGAGAGAAACAGACAGCAAAACACTGTTCCTCCATTCATGGAGTTTGCCTTTGTTGTTCCAAGTGGTGCTGGCACATCTAACACAGAGTCTTACACAAATAAAATGTGAGTTCTGCCACAGAGCCACTTCCTTGGTCCTGCATGTTGCTACTTAGTAACCATTTCTGCTTATTGCTCAGTAAAGAAATGAATCTTTTTTTTTTGTAATCTTTAAAAAATTTTTTTTGCCTCCAGGGTTATTGCTGGGGCTCAGTGCCTGCACCATGAATCCACTGCTCCTGGAGGCCCTTTTTTTCCCCTTTTGTTGCCCTTGTTGTAGCCTTATTGTGGTTATTATTGTCTTTGTTGATGTCGTTCATTGTTGGATAGGACAGAGATAAATGGAGAGAGGAGGGGAAGACAGAGAGGGGGAGAGAATGTATTGTCCCGGGGACTGAATCCAGAGCCTCAAGTGTGTGAATCTTGAGCTGTAATTGCTGAGCCACCTCCTGGAGTGTCCCTGCAGACCTGCAGACCTAGCCACCTGCAGACCTGCTTCACTGCCTACAAAGCGACTCCCCTGCAGGTGGGGTCCCAGGGACTCGAACCTGGATCCTTACGCCTACGCTGGTCCTTGTGCTTTGCGGCACATTCGATTAACCCTCTGCACTACCACCCGACCCCCTTAATTTTTTTAAATCTTTATTTGATAGACACAGCCAGAAATAGAAAGGGGAGGGGGTAATAGAGAGGGAGAGAGATAGAGAGACACCTGCAGCACTGTTTTACCACTCGTGAAGTTTTCCCCCTATAGATGGTGACCAGGAACTTGAACCTGGGCCCTTGAACTCTGTATCATGTGCGCTCAACCAAGTGTGCCACCACCTGGCCCCTGAATCTTTTTTCCTAAAATATATTTTATTTGTTTTATTTTAATGAGAGAGATACAGAGATATGCAGAGAGAGATACCAGAAGCCTGCTTAGCTCAGATTTATGGTGATATGGGGAATTGAACCTGGTACTTTGACGTCCCAGTCATCAAAGTCTTTTTGCATAACTATTAAACTACCTAGTGGATCCTAAATAAGTGAGTTTTAAGCAGTGATCATTTCTTGGTATATGACCTAGTAGTTTGTGTCATTGAATGATTCTTGCCTTCAGCTATCCCATTCAGTACTGTTTACAAGATAAACTAAAGATTATTCAGAGACTAGAGGTGACCTTCTCTGAACCTGCATCACCAGGAGAGAGGTTGCAGGCCTGCAAAAGGCCTCTTCTTTGAGCCTGAGGCTTTTTATTAACAATGTTACAAAGTATCAGGAATTTCAAATAAAAAAGGTAGGTTTGGGTGGGAAGTAGAATAAACACAGAGGTAAATGATTAAGTGGTTTCAAATGTAGGGTTTGGTCACCGAATCTAAAGACAGTAGATTTAAACTCAGCATACAAAAGACTGTTTATCAGAAATTTACCACTAGTCTCTTCCACAACAAAGGTTAAGACATGAAATATTTTGGAGCTGTGGCCACCCAAAGGATGGTACCCATTTAACTTAGCTATACTTGAGGAATATGCAAATAACTTACTGGAAAAGTTTTTCAAGTTCTGGATTAAATGGTAAATCTGAAGTTATGGACATTTGATATAAATGATCCAACACCATTCACTGTCTGATCATGAGCAATTCAGTTCATAAACTAAATCAGCATACCCAAAGTATCCATACAATGCCACATAAATATTTACCGAGAATTTCATGGTTAATCATGTATTGTTCTCATAAAGATGTGGTTTTGTAACTTTTAATCAAATCTGAAATATGCTCAGGGACACTCCAGGAGGTGGCTCAGCAATTACAGCTCAAGATTCACACACTTGAGGCTCTGGATTCAGTCCCCGGGACAATACATTTGATGTCTCTTTCTGTCATAAAATAAATATTAAAAAGTAAAACTTTCTCTTGTTTTTTTATTATTAAGTTTAATTGCCTATAGTGTGATTTTATATATTTAATTTAATGTGACTATTTATTTATTTATTTATTTATTTATTTATAGCACTAGTGCCTTCAGCATTCTAGGTCACATTTTCATTGAGTGAGCAAGAAAGAGAGAGGGAGAGGGAGAGGGAGAGGGAGAGGGAGAGGGAGAGGGAGAGGGAGAGGGAGAGGGAGTTTTGTATCCCCATTCCGTCTGTTGGAAGCTACAGCAGTTCTCCTAAGGTTGCAGACACAGGTTAAGTATTATTTCTGCAACTGTCTGTATTTGTATATATTTGTCCATTTTTCCCATGGTGCCATCTTCTTTTTCTTTACATCTATTACTATATACAAATTATATCCCTCCCTTTTTCTTCTCTCTCTGGGTCCTGATGGAGTTGGAGTTCAGAGCCCTCTGGTCATCTTCCCTCTATTACTTCTCAGCCACTGGGAGTTAGGACCAAAATTCTTTTTGGGGTGCAGAAAGTGAGAGGTCTGGCCTCTGTAGTTGCTTTTCTGCTGTGTTGGCAGGTCAATCCATACCCTCAGCCTGTAATACATTACTCTTTAATGTCATGTTTTCCTGTGTAATAAGACTTATCACAAACTAAGCAGTATTATGTAGATTGATTATATTAAAATAAAATGTTGCAAATTATTTGATTAGGTAATTTTAACTTATTTTTTTCAAAAGTACTGAGATGTATACAATAGTTATTTGTTTCTATTCCAAGTTGTTTTATGTTATTAATTTTTATCACTTTTGACATTTATATGTATTTTCATTATTTGTATTCATATTTTTAATTTTATTTGTGAGAGTATTGGTCTAAAACCAGCAGTGAATACACTTGTCGGTACACGTGTAAAATTTCTGTTTTCTGCAAAACACTCTAACCGACCCCAATTAGGTCCTTCTCCACCTTCATATACTAGGACCTGAAACCCCTGCATCCCAGAGTCCTTTACTTTGATGCAATATACCACACCCAATCCAAGTTCTGCTTATTTCTTAACTTCTGTCTATAAGTGAGATCTTCCCATGTCCATCCTTCTATTTCTAGCTTCTCTCACTTAACATGATTCTTTCAATCTCCATCTAAAATGAGATAGAAGGGGAAGTCATCATTTTTCATTGCTGAGAAGTATTCCATTGTGTATATATGCCACACTTTTTCAGCCACTCATCTGTTGTTAGACACCAGGTTTTGGCTGTTACAAATTGTGCTGCTATAAACAGGTATAAAAACATGTTTTTGTATGAGTATGTTTGGTTCTATGGAATGAATATATATATATATATGTATGTGTTTCCCAGGGGAGAATTACAGGATGATAGGGTAGGTCAATTTCTTGCCTTCTGAGAGTTCTCCAGACTGTTCTCCATAGAAGTTGAACCAATTTACATTCCCACCAGCAGTGCAGGAGGGTTCTTTGTCCCCTCCAGCCTTTGTTGTTGCTATCATTTCTGAAGTATGACATTATCACAGAAGTGAAGTAGTATCTCATTGTTGTCTTTATTTGTATTTTTTTGGATAATCAGTGGCTTAAAGAATTTTTTCATATGTCTGTTGGCATATGGATCTCTTGTGATGTGAATATTCTGTTCATATCCTCTCCCCATTTTTGGATGGGGTCTTTTGTCTTTCTGTTGTTGAGATTGGTGAGCTCTTTGTATATTTTGTTTATTAGCTGTTTTGTCAGAATACTCAGAAAAGTTCAGAATAATGGCATTGAAATATCTTAAAATCCTTAATATCAATAAATGTCACTGGCCTGAATCTACCCATTAAAAGGTAAAGAGTCAGATGATAGATCAGAAAACACAACCCAACCATATGTGGTCTGTAGGAATTCCACCTAACTCAACAGGACAAACACAGACTCAAAATGGAAGGATGGAAAACTATGAGTTTTTCCATGGTTTTAACATAGAGTAATATATCCAAGTGTTATTTTTGTGATTGTTAATTACTAGATATATTAAAATTTAAAGATATGCAAAGCATTCAAGACTCTAAATAGCCTGACATTTAATAAAGAGCCTAGACTAGATTGGAAATAGTAAAAACTTATTGGATTTTGTAGATAATAATAACAATAATAGGGGAGCAGGTGGTGGTGCACCTGGCTAAGTGCACACGTTACAGTGTCCAAGGACCCAGGTTCAAGTCCCTGGTCCCCACCGGTAGGAGGGGAGTTTCATGACTGGTGAAGCAGGTCTGCAGGTGTCTCTCTTCCTCACTATTTCCCCTGCCACTCTCAATGTCTCACTGTCTCTATGCAGTAATAAATAAATAAATTGGATAGATACTGTGTTACACAATATGTTGTTACTTATCAAAATGGTTATATAGCATATAATAGCAACATAGACATGATTGAATTTAATAAAAACACCTAACAAATAATTATTATTCAGCATGCTTCCTAATAGTAAAATACAGAATCTTGAGTTTCACAGGATAACTCACTTGGATAGTGTATTTGCTTTGCTAAGTAGGTGCAAGCCTGACCCCCAGCACACTGAAGGAAGCTTTGGTATTCTGGTGCTCTCTCTCTGTTTCTCTGTCTCTCTGAAAAAGTCAGATTAAGCAGTGAAGTTCTAGTGATGACAACAACAACAACAATAATGAAAATATAGAATACCTATCCTCTGGTCATATATCTGCTGCTTTTAAGAATATAATTCTTGATAATTTTTTGATAAAAATTTAAAGCAAAGATGAGTACAGTTGATCTCATTTTTAGGCGGAACTCAAACAAGTAGAGAAGAAGCTAAGCACTGAGTGAAAACTTGGACTAGATGTGGTCAGTAAAAGCAAGATCAGGGACATAGGAGGAGGGTGAGAGGAGGGGTTGAGTGAGTCTTGGGGTCCCAGTGCAGAATGATGTACAGAAACTGGTGATGGGAAGCAAAGAAGCAAAGGGAAAGAAAATGAACCACAGCTCCAAAACTTCCTTCCACATGGTGGGGGCTGGATTCAATCTGAGCTGCACACATGACTATGAGACATTTCTTTCTTTTCTCTCTTTCCTTTTTTAGCTTAAATATGTTTTCTTTTTATCTTTTTTGCGTGTAAAATATGTTTTATTATTCTTTAAAGGGGGTTAGGACTTGGTTGGAAATCAGGCTGCACACCTTTCATCAGTCTGACACCTCTTACCATGTCAAACTGGCTTCAGCTAGCAATACTTCATTATATCCAAAAGGAAAAAAAAAAGCAACTTAATTTGGAGGGGAGAAAACAGATAGAGAGGCACATATGGAGAGAGACAGCACGGCACTGCTTCACTGATCATAAATCTTCCACAGTGTAGTATCTCCCATTTCTGCAATCCATCATTTTTACAATGGCTTCTTTTTTTTTGCATTCATTTTAGAGATTTTTAATACGCATGTTTGTGTTTGAAAAGATGATATGCATGCATTGCAAAGAATTTTCAGGTATTTGTTTATATGTCACAGTTATATAACTGAAACCAATATCTGCACTTTCTTCAGTGTTTGTGATTTGATGACAGAAAATTCTGATAAGTTTTTTTTTTAATATTTATTTTATTTATTTATTCCCTTTTGTTGCCCTTGTTGTTTTATTGTTGTCGTCGTTGTTGTTGGATAGGACAGAGAGAAATGGAGAGAGGAGGGGAGGACAGAGAGGAGGAGAGAAAGCTAGACACCTGCAGACCTGCTTCACCGCCTGTGAAGCGACTCCCCTGCAGGTGGGGAGCCGGGGTTCGAACCGGGATCCTTAAGCCGGTCCTTGTGCTTTGCGCCACCTGCGCTTAACTGGCTGCGCCACCGGCCGACTCCCCTGATAATAGTTTTTAAGCATCACTTCACTCAATAAAAAATAGAAATAAATCACTTATTTTGCTATGAAGTATTTTGCATACCTTCAAAATAAATTAGACTCCTCCCATGTCACCCTATGGTCACAATATTATCTGAATTTCCCCCAAATCTTTAACAATGACAATGAAAATTCTTTTCTGTTAACTGTTATAGTTAAAGGCTGTCCCCCATCTATTATTATGTGATTGACACCAAAAGCCATCATTGGTAGGAGAAAGAGCTTCTTACTTTGGTGCACCACTGAATATGTTTTAATTACATACTCAAGGAAACCTGTGTTGAACACAATTTTACATTTACATTATCAGCTCTACCTGCAGGAGGTGGCAGTAAAGAGTAATGAGATGAAGCCAAAGATTTCTTACAATTTTTCTGTCTCAAAAGAGGCAGAAGAGGCAGACTCTAGGGAGATATTTGTGTAAGAGTTTCAACTCAAATGGAAGGAAAACAATAGTTAAATTGAAAGGAATATGAAATAGAAGACTATGTTAGGGAATAGAAATAAACTGTTGTAACAAAGAGCCAAGAATACATTTCCTCAGAACAACAAAAATAGTTTGATTTTTCTCTGACATACCAGTGCAAAGGTAATAGGCAGTTCGGGGCAAGCAGAAGACTCTGGGCATCCAGGGAGCCCTGTGTCTTTACTGAAGAAATGTGAGGGGAAGTGGAAAACATGCACGACTCGAGTCTTCATCATGACATGATATATTCCCCACCCTTCCCCTTAGTCTTGAATAAGGGCACATCATGCAGATGAGATAATTTTGAGTGTAGTGTCAATAGGAAATGCTCAAGTGGTTGGGATAGCCTAACACGGAATCTATAGCTGAAAGACAGAAGTTGCTAATTATTACACATCTGAGTCAAGTTGTTGAGAGTATTCCCTTACTGATTACGAAACATCTTTTGCATCTGCTTTTGGGGAGATTTCTGGAGCCATACACCAGTTTTGTATTTTTTATGGCAAACAACCCTTTCCATCATGCTCCCTTGCATTTTAGTAAGTCCTCAGTTCACATGATTACGGTTATGTCCTTCTCATCGCCACTCAGGGGACATATTTGGTTATAGCTCTTAGGCTTTTAAATTCTAGTTTGATTTCAGATTGTTATGCTCAGTTTACCCAACTCTTTCTTCATTTAGTAGGGGTTACTTTGAAATCATCTAAAACAAAAGTCTTGGTTAGAATAATGAGCTTATTAACACAGGACTTCCACAAATAAATCTGTATTTTGCCTCAAATAGTTCACAGATTGGCAGGCTGCTTAGGCTGGTGTACTTAGGCCACTTCCCATATACTGGAGCAATTAATCACTTAGGAGAGAGTTTGATTCAATTTAAACTCTGAAAGGTGGGGGGTGGGGAGTGTGGGGAGGGTCTTCACTGGAATAACACCCCCTACAGGTATGGATTTGCTCTCACTGCCTCCAGTTCCTCCTCCACCAACATCACCATCTAAGACTTGAAACATATCTACTTCAGTTTAATAGCCTACATAAAAAAAAAACAACAAAAAACAACTGGTGATGGGGCCAGTATGTTGACGCTTGTTATGTTAGGATGATTGATGATCGATTGTATCCATGGGACCACAGTTCTGTAGTTCATTATTTCCCTAATAAAACTGATTTAATAAATAAAGTTTTGAAGAATCACTTATGACTCCTTTAATTATCAAAACCTACAGAATGATTCTGATAAATATGGTAATTTTATGATCATGCGTAAGTGGCAGCTTTACAATAATCATGTGACTCAATTTGCATGTATTTTCATGATACTTTGGAGCATGTACTATGTACAATGAAAAAAAAAACATTGATTTTTTTTTTTTTGGTTTGTTTCTCAAAGAATAAAAGTGAGGCCAGGAGGTAGAGCACTTGGTTAAGCACATGTATTACAGTACACAAGGATATGGGTTCCAGCCCGTGCCCACCAGCTGGAGGAAAGCTTCATCAGTGGTGAGACAGGGCTGCAGGTGTCCCTCTGTCTCTTCCTCTGTCTTACCCCCTGTCAATTTCTCTCTGTCTTTCTACAATAATAAATAAATAAAAAGACTTTTAAAAAGAATGACTCTACAGTGATTTGAAAAGGTTGAACTATACCATTTTGACTTACTAGATATTTTGCATCTGACTTTTTCTTTCTTTTTCTTTTGACTCTAAGGTTATCGCTGGGGCTCAGTGCCTACACTATGAATCCAATGCTCCTGGAGGTCATTTTTTCCATTTTGTTGCCCTTGTTGTTATTGCTGCTTTGTTGTTGGATGGAACAGAGAGAAATCGAGAAAGATGGGGAAGACAGAGATGGGGAGAGAAAGATAGACACCTGCAAACCAGCTCCCCTCCCCACAGGGTGAACCGACCACTCCCCTCCCCTCTGTAGGTGAGGAGTCTGGGTTCAAACCAGGATCCTTATACAGGTCCTTGCTCTTTGCACCATGCGCACTTAACCTGCTCCTAATTACCCTTATGAAAAACCCTTTTTATTTCTACCATTGTCTATATAAAACTTCTTTGTATATAGTATTTAATTTAGCTTTTGGCTAATTATCTTTCTCCTTATATTTATTGTAAGAGTAAAGTTTGTGTATTATAAAAAGGGTGGGAGGTGGTACACCTGGTTGAGCACACACGCTATAATGTGAAAGGACCCCTGGGGTCAAGCCCCCATTCCCCACCCGCAGGGGGGAAGCTTCACAGGTGGTGGAGCACTGCTGCAGTTATCTCTCTCTCTCTTTCCGTCTCCATCTCCATCTCCTCCTCCCCTCTCAATTTCTCTGTCTCTACCCAGTAGATAATAAAATGAAAATATTAAAAAAGAATTATGAGAAAAGAGTTTGTGTATTATAAGACAGTGTTCCTATAACCCTCGCCTCACCACAATTTCTCACTTTTGTAAATAAATGAATGCATGACAAATGATAACTTTTTTTTTTAACTTCCACTTAAAGGATAAGTGAACATAAATACTTAGTGGGTAAATTCGAAATCTAACCTCACTATGTAACAAAATTTCAGCACAGAGTAATATGAAGTGTTTCAGAATTCTTAGCAGCATAGTGTAAGAGGTTGTTGCTTATAACAATAGCTTAAGAAGAAAGAAAAGTTAACTTAATTACTGGATCCTTGATCAGTTAGCAGATATACATCTCTATGAGATTGTAATGGGAACTTAAAAAAGCTTAAATGGAAAATACAAATGTGTGTAACACCACAGTTACCATTTAAAAAAATTACTGAGAAAGCTAATACTAGGTGGAGGTTGATAGCATAGTGGTTATGCAAAGAGGCTGTCATGCCTGAGGCTCCAAAGTCCCTGGTTCAATCACTGTTTCAATTCCCTGCACCACCAGAAGCCAGAGCTGAGCAGTGCTCTGGTACAAAAAAAATAAAAAAAATAAAAAGGAAAAGAAAAGAAAGCTAATGCTAGTGTTGGATATATTACTGAGCAGTCTAGCAAGAGACTAATGAATTAACAGAAACCTTATTAGGGTATTTTATGAGATTCCCTGCACTCGCCATTGAAATCAACACATTTCTACTTGTGCATACTTCAGGAGTCGGGGGTGGGGGTAGCACAGCAGGTTAAGTGCATGTGGCTGGAAGCACAAGGCCCAGCGTGGGGATCCTGGTTCAAGCCCCCAGCTCCCCACCTGCATGGGAGTCGCTTCACAGGTGGTGAAGCAGGTCTGCAGGTGTCTTTCTCTCCCCCCTCTGTCTCCCTTCCTCTCTCGATTTCTCTCTGTCCTATCCAATGATGGTAACAATAATAATAATAACCACAATGACGGAACAGCAAGGGCAACAAAAGGGGAAAAAAATGGTCTCCAGGAGCCGTGGATTCGTGGTGCAGGCACCGAGCCCCGGCAATAACTCTAGGGGCAAAAAAAAAAAAAAGAAAATACTTCTTCACATTCTTTGCTTGCATTTTTCTGTGCCACAGGATATCTACACTGGTGAGTGTAGAAAGATGACATTAATAAAAATGCCATTCGGAGATGCTGTATGCCTTTATCTTTTCAAATAAGAATTTATTAATTTCATTTTTAAAGTAAGATCTGGTTTTAAATAAGGAATATAAAATAATTGTTAGGTTTCCCTTGAAATAAGAATTAGATTAAAATAAATGTATTTAGGAATACTTAAAAATTATTAGTCAGAAGAACTTAGTAATTTTAAAGGAAATAATTCAAGATACATTGTATTGATTAAACATTAAGGACAAAATAATTCTGTGTTAAGGCAATAATCATTTATTTAATATTCTTATTGTTAGATTTTTTTTTCAAAAAAACAAATACCTTTATAGGACAGACAAAAAGTAAGAGGGATGGGGTGATGGAGAGAGAAAGAGAGATTCCTGCAAAACTGCTTCACCACCTGTGAAGCTTGCTTCATGGCAGAGGCTTGAATCCAGGGCGTGAACCAGAACTTTGCACGTGGTAATGAGTCTACTCTACTAAGTAAACCACTACCTGGCTCTCACAAGTTTTGTTTCATTGGAAGTGCTTTAAACTGTTGCGAAGACACTAGATTTGTACATTAAGCTTTGAATCATATGTAATAGCAGTGCAAATCTTTTTGTAGTGCTTTATAAAAATGATGAACACGTGTCTTAATTATCCTAGACTGGCGATTCTAGTGTTAGTTCTTAATGTGAAACTTCATTATCAGAATTATGTCTAACTGGATGACAAAGGATATGTACATACTGTTTATAAAGCAGATATTTGCAGTTACACTTTTCTCAGGCTTACAATTTGTAATGAACTATCTAAGTCTTGCATATCCCTACAGAGAAAAAGTACTAAATTTTGTGGTGTCAATCACAATTTTCCCATCTCTACAGATTAACAGAAAAACGTACAGATAGATGAATGTAAGAACAGTGAGGCTGTTTTATTTATTTATTTATTTATTTTGGGGGGGAGTTGAGCAATAGTGCAGTGGGTTAAGCACAGGTGGTGCTAAGCACATGGACCAACTAAGGATCCCAGTTGCAGCCCCCAGTTCCCCACCTGCAGGGGAGTCGCTTCACAGATGGTGAAGCAGGTCTGCAGGTGTCTATCTTTCTCTCCCCTCCTCTCTCCATTTCTCTCTGTCCTATCCAACAACGACGACATCAATAACAACAATAATAACTACAACAATAATAAAAAACAACAAGCGCAACCAAAAGGAAAATAAAGAAAGAACAGTGAGGGCCAGCATAGTAACTCACTTGGGTAGTGTGGTGCTTTGCCACGTGTGTGATCCAGGTTTGAGCCTGACCTCTCCTCTCATTGAAAGAGTTTTGGTGAGGTGGTGAACCCCAACCCTAACCTCCTCCCCCCACTCTGTCTGCCTGTCTGCCTGTCTGTCTGTCTGTCTGTCTGTCTGTCTGTCTTTGTCTCTATCTGAAAAAAAAAAAGTCATCCCAGAACGGTGAAGCCCCAGTGATAGTAAAATATTAATTAAATAAAAATAAATTAATAAAGAATAAGTGGATTTTTCTATTCATTTGAGAAAAAGGTAATGCATGTAGTTTTCTCAGTGTCATGCCAACAACTTGTTTATAGAGGACTTTATACAATTACTATAGAGACAGATAAGGCAAAGTCAAGCCCACTGGAGCATCTCCTAGAAGCATAGGGGCTTATAGCTACGGATGAATTTGTTTGTGACTTATGTTTGCTCTGAGTATTTCTTGTATCTGGAATGTCTGTAAAGAGTAAACAGGGTATGCTGGAAGTTACTTGGCTGATTTCCAGGTCCAAACTCTTAGTCTACTAGATGCTCTCCTGCATACTTGTTCCAGGATTGACCATAGACACTACTGTAAGTTCATATATTACTAGACTGCTAAGATTGACCATGTTCATGATTACTGCTCTTACAAATTAACTCTGAACCAACCTTGAAGAGGAATGTAGCAATGTGCAAGGACATAGAGCTTTTTTTTTTTAAAAAAAAATATATGTGTTACTCCAAATGCTTTCAAGATTCCCAAGCCGACTTTTTCACTTTTTAATTTGAGAGAAAGAAAGAGAGTGACAGAGAGAGAATGAATCACATCTAGCTGATCCCAGAACTGTAGTACTGTGGCACTCACAAGTGGTGCCTGTGTCCTAGCATAGACCCTATGCATTACAGGGTATGTGTCCATCACGTAACTAACTTTCATCTCACAAGGAAACACCTTCTGAGTTCCTAAACCGACATTCCTTATGGTAGATGGTCAGTGTAATATGTACAGATTTGAGAAACCCATGAATCCAGAAAGCGCTAGACTTAGACTGAATTACAAGTTATGTCACGATTCACAGTTCAATCCCACTCTTTATTTATTTATTTATTGCCTCCAGGGTTATTGCTGGGGCTCAGTGCCTGCACCATGAATCCACTGCTCCTGGAGGCCATTTTTCCCCCTTTTGCTGCTCTTGTTATAGATTTGTTGTGGTCGTTATTGTTGTTGATGTCCTTTGTTGTTGGATAGGACAGAGGGAAATGGACAGAAGAGGGGAAGACAGAGATGGGGAGAGAAAGATAGACACCTGCAGACCTGCTTCACCGCCTGTGAAGTGACTCCCCTGCAGGTGGGGAGCCGGGGCGGGGGGCTTGAACTGGGGTCCTTGGACTTTGCAAAATGTGCGCTTAACCCGCTGTGCCACTGCCCTACCCCCCAATTCCACTCTTTATAGAAGAGAGGATTCTTGTTATGCCATACTGCAGGCAAGCTTCTTTATTTCTGTTTCTTTTGTTATCCAGGTTATGCAGTACCTAAACCTAACATATCCTTCACACGACACAGGGAGTGACCCTCTATACAGAGAAATGATTCACTTTAGTGGAAATCATGTTTTCTAGATGTTCTACCTGATAAGCCTATTATCAGGAAGATAGCATTTCAAATTTTATTTTTTAAAAAATGGACTAATAACGCAGAATGGAGAATTAAATTCAGGTTACAGGATGATTTTCAGGATTCAGTTGACATTAGAAGGCAGAATTAGAGGGCTGGACAATGGTGCAGTCAGAGTGTACATGTCACTATGCAGAGTGACCCCAGTTCAAGCCCCCAGCCCCCACCTGCAAGGAGGAAGCTTCAGGTGTGCTGCTGCAGTGCTGCAGATGTTTCCCTTGCTCTCTTCCTCTGCATCCCCCCTGCCCTCTCAATTTCTCTCTATTTTTATACAATGAGTGTGTGTGTGTGTGTATGTGTGTGTGTGTGTGTGTGTGTGTGTGTGTGTGTGTGTTATCACTGGGGCTTGGTGCCTTCACTACCCATCCACTGCTCCTATGACCATTTTTTTTCCTCTTGATTATTTGGATTGGACAGAGAGAAATTGAGAGAAGAGGGGAAGACGGGGGAGAGAAAGAGACACCTGCAGACCTACTTCACCATCTGGATCCTTGTGCGGGTCCTTGTGCTTTGTACTTTGTGCTCTTAACCCAATATACCACCACCTGCCCCACCCCCTTGTTAAAGAAGACAGAATTAGTAGGAAGAAAAATATGGACTCTCTGTTTTGTATATTTGTTTGATTCCCAAGTCTGCCCCTTCTTGTCAGATGACCTGATCAATAAGTTGTATATGATCTGTAAGCCTCTTCAGTTCTTTTTTAATATCTGTAAAACATGAGTATTATTAAAATCATGTATACCAAAGTTCATAAAGGATCCTAATTTATAGAATTTTATAGTTCACTCAGAAAAGTATCATACTGTTGTTATGAAGTTAAACAAGCAAAAATACAGGAGTCAGGCGGTAGCACAGCGGGTAAAGTGCATATGGCATGAAGCACAAGGACTGGCCTAAGGATCCTGGTTCCAGCCCCTGGCTCCTTACCTGCAGGGAAGTCGCTTTACAGACATTGAAGCAGGTCTGCAGGTGTCTATCTTTCTTTCCCCCTCTCTTTTTTCCCCTCCTCTCTCCATTTCTCTCTGTCCTGTCCAACAACGACATCAATAACAACAAAAACTACATCAACAATAAAAAAGGGCAACAAAAGGGAAAATAAATATAAAAAATTTTAAAAATGCATATTGAGCCTATCACATGGGAAATTCTGAAAAAATGAAAGCTATTTTTTTTTTACCAGTTATAGAAGCAATAATAGTGTTGCACCTTTGTCTATAACAGAAGTCTAGCCTTTAAGGAATATGCAATAAGTTGTTCACTGAACCATTTGAAGCCTTGGCTCTCTATGTTGGTCCTTGTCGTATCCACTGTGGGCTCAGAAATATAATGAATAGTGAGTCAAATATATGTTTTTCACATATACACAGATACATACACATATATACTTATATAATACACAGATGATTTTAATATTATTACATTATTAGCTGATTAAAAGACAAAGATTATAATGAATCATTCATTTTTTCTGTTTTATCTAAATTAAATAGAATTTTTGAAGTTATTTATTTTATTTTTTATTTGCAAAAGTTTCTTTTGGAAGAAAAATAGGACAAACTGGCTGAATGGCTAATTGGGACATTTACAAATATTATAAACAATTCATTAAATATTAAGCAAACCGTAAGAGCTTCGTGAATCCGCATCTTGTAAATTTTCCTTACTCTGAGAATAGCATTTATCAAGGGGAAATCCCTGAACTCTCTCCACTGCTTCACTTAACTTCCATATGTCTTACAAAACTCCAAACACCGCATTATGTGTCAGAGCTAGGGTATAGACTTAAAAGAAGCATCCAGCTGTTTCAAATCATGCTGTGCTGGACAGCTCTTTATTCCAAAGCTATTGTTACAGTTGGATGCTATTAGATGTGAAATAGAGAATTGGAGAAATAAACCAAGATGGATGTCTTTAAATTTGTGGTTGTACTCTGCTTGTATGAAGAAGGTGGTATTCTTTGGTAGCTTGCAAATACCAAACTTAGAACAATAAGCTATTATTTTCAAATACAAATTGTTCATATTTTTTACTCCATTGAGTAAGTTTGTAGGAGGATATGCATTTGACATTTAAAGTAGGAGAAGATCCTGTAGCTGTTATTTGAAATGTAACTTTAGAATTCCAGGTAGTCAAGTTATCTGGCCATTTTTAAGAAAAGATTTTAGGATGAGCCTAATTTGAACTTTTTCCATTAAAATAAGTGAAATATTTCTCCAGCTCATTTTTCATAATGCTGTCTCTTTTTAATATTTAGCAGAGAGGACATTAGCCTAGGGATCAGATGGTTTACAGAGTGGGAAATATTGCTTTATAATAAAAGGAGGATATTGAATAAAGCCCAGATTTAATACCCAGCCTAACAGAACACCCTGATGAATGTAATTGCATTTTAAGCATTCTGATTAAATTTTTTGATCCATATTGCATTTGTTTTGCTTGTGAATCTTTTATGAAAAAAAAAGTGTCTGGAGATTAAAGGATTAGTGAGTTCTTAAGAAGCTGGGCAGCTGCTAAAGCATCTGAATATTCTTGCTTAAAGATGGTTGAAAAGCAGCATTAATCTGAGCTGTTACAGTGAGTTGATATGGCTAAAATAGCAGAGTTAGGTGGAAATGCTCTAGGGAATACCTTTTTTCTGTAGTGGACATTGTGAATGATACTATAAATTCAAAGAGAAGAATTCTTAAACAATATTGTATTTGAAAAAGCATTGATGAGTAGTTCTCTTGACTCATTGGGGACAGTGCTATTCCTCCATTTTCATTTCTTAGGCTAATTTACAGTCCAGGAACTATATAAAGATTAATAAATAATTTGCATGCTATGATTCTAAGTGACATTCATATTTTTTGATAACCAGACAACAAAAGGGCTCATAAATTAGCATAGCTATTTTACCTTCTAAGTGGGGAGGCTTATGTCACTCTGACAGAATAGAGTAAATAAGGTAGACCATGTTGGCAGTAGATCAGTATGTTTTGTTTAATTTTCAGTATTTTGAACAAGTGTCAACTTAAAATATAAGCACGTCCTTGTCTCATTCAGAAAAAAGTATTTCTAAATCCATTATGATAACAACATACTAAAAGTCAACTTCAGATTTCCTTTCACAAAAAGCAGGTTTTAAGATCCTGGTGCATGGTGGAAAAGTTGGAGGTGAGAGTACTTTTTTTTTTTTAATTTGAATTTTAGTATTTGTGGGATAAGAGGGGTACAATTCCACACAGTTTCCACCAGCAGAGTTCCATATCCCCTCCCCTCCACTGAAAGGGTCCCTAGTCCTTGTCCCTCTGGGAGTATAGACCAAAGATTTTTTATGGGGTGTAGAAAGTGGGAGAGATGGTTTCTGTAAATTGCTTCTCTGCTGGCCATGGGCATTGGTAGGTTGATCCATACCCCAGCTTGTAGAAACAAGTTTCCCAACTGTGGTAAGGCTCTGGTGAGGTGGAGTTCCAGGACACATTGGTGAGATCGTATTTTGCAGACACATATTATGGGTAATTGAGAAATTGTAAACTATTAGCCCCCATCTCAATAAAATGATTTGAAGAAAATTATCTTCCTTGCTTCCTTCGTTTCTTCCATCTTTCACTTAGTCACCACCCAGGTGATTCTCTACCTTCGGTTGCCTCTCAGATAGAAAGACACCACTGGGGAGTCTTGGCGGTAGGTAGCGCAGCCGGTTAAGCGCACTTGGTGCAAAGCACAAGGACCGGCATAAGGATCCTGGTTCAAGCCCCTGGCTTCCCACCTGCAGGGGAGTCTCTTCACAGGTGGTAAAGCAGGTCTGCAGGTGTCTTTCTCTCCCCCTCTGTGTCTTCCCCTCCTCTCTCCATTTCTCTTTGTCCTATATCTAAAAACGATGACATCAACAACAATAACAACTACAACAACAGTGAAAAACAACAAGGGCAACAAAAGGGAATATATATATATATATGAAAGACACCACAGATCTCGATTTTTTTTCTCTTTTTTTTAACTATTTACTTCACCCCCACAATATTCCTATGTGGGCAACATAGACACAAACCTGGGCCATGTTCAGGGTGTATCTTGTAGGTGAGCTATGTCTCATTAACCCTACATATTTCTTCAGTTCCTAGCCATGGTCCATACAGGACTGGAGTCCTGCGATCAAGGTATTCTGGGAAACTAGTGACAGATTTATAGATCCCCTGAGAGGAATGAGACTGATCCTCTCTGTTTGCTGGATGCTGGCACCTGAAACAATAGGGAAACAGAAACTTGAACATAATTTTCTATTAGGAAACAGTATCTGGTTAGTCATCTATGTATATATTGACATATCATGAGATTTTACCCACCTAGGATAGCTTTATTGAATACAAGTTTCCCATATCTACAGTTCTTTACTTTAGCTACCTGTTAAAATAATCTAGAGGAAAGTAGTGAAACTGTCTTCAACAGCTTGCTTTTGGAGGTGGGCAAGGGGAACAAGGCAAAGGGAGAGAGCGGTTGATTCTGATGTCATTTGGGGCTTTTTTCTTTAAGTAGTTTTTTTTTTTTTTAACATTTTCTTTATAGTGAAAGAGATACACAGAGGAAGATACACACAGATCAGAGAGCTGCTCATCTCTAGCTGTTGGCAGTGCTATGGATTGAACCTGGGATGTCAGAGCCTTGGGCATGGAAGTCTTTTATGGAACCATTGTGTCGTCTCCCCACCCACCCCCTTTTTAAACTAATGTTGAACTATAATGTGTATGTTTGAAATGTGCATCATTAAAGTCAACATAAGTGCGAACTACCATAGGTTCACCACTACAAATATTTATGGGTTTTGCTTACCTGTCTTCCCCGTCTCTTCTGATAAACACTAGCCTTAGAATTTAAAATTTCATTTTGTTTTATTTAGCATATGTATTTGTTTGGTTTCTTTATAAACCACATTTACGTGAAATCAGCCTTTGTCTTTATTTTATTTCACTAAATGTAGTGCTTTTTAGTTGTGTGTATTATATATATATATATATTATGTTGCAAATAAGAGAATTTCTTTTTTTTTTGCCTTCTGATTATTGCTGCGACTCACCTGGTATTACTAGATGATCTTGTATGTGTACTTGAGCAAGTACCTGTGGAAGCTATTCTGTTGTTTTCCTCAATCATGTTAAAGAATCTTTATAAAGTCATTGTGATTTTCATGAGACGTGACTTAAAGTTGAGTAACCAAATTTATGGACTTCCTTAAACAGTCCCACCCACTTGACTGGAACAAGTCAAAATATGCTAAAAAGAAATGTACCAATAAAAAGACAGCATTCTATTGCCATACTCTACTTTCTGCAACTGCTACTATTGGGATCATTCCATTTTTCATGGAAATAAGACTATGTATGTAATTCCTACTAATAACATTCCTTACCACCAATCTACTTGTTATATACTCTCAATTCTTAGGTTCTTTCTACTAAATTTAAGGCTAAAAATGAGTAGAAGCAGATGTACTAATTTTGTTTATTTAACCCATAGAATCCTTTGGTTCACATTCAGGAATGTGTATTCCATCATAAGGGAACCATAGTTCTAGAGAGCTACATGGATCAAGAATATAAAACACAAGTTTTCAGTGTGTGTTCTTTAAAAAATATTTTTATTATCTTTACTTAATTTATTGAATAGAGATAGCCAGAAATTGAGAGGAGGTAGGAGATAGAGTGGGGTAAAGACAGAAAGACACCTGCAACACTGCTTCACCACTTGTGAAACTTTTCTCCTGCAGGTGGGGACCGTGCACATTATAGCATGTGTGCTCAACCAACTGAGCCACCACCCAGCCCCCCCATGCATGTTCTTAATTTGCACTAATATTTTAAACATTTTTTCTCTTGTTAACAATGCATAAAAATGCTTCATCTTGTTTAAGAAGAGTTTTGGATAGTAAAAACTTCACATTAATGATTTTTTGCTGCATAAGGAATCAAAGACATAAATTATTATGCTTATTGCTATAATAAAGGTGACGATGATCGCTGACTATCATTTTTATTGTATGGGTACACTATACTATGCAAAAATAACTATAAACATCTATAAAAACCAATTCAAGAATTGTTTTTCTAACCAGTCAGAAGATACTTTAAATTACTTTTGCTTTAATGTTCACAGTACACTTTTCTCTGTATTTGTCAGATAAGTGCTATGTATCCCCTAGAGGTTGAATTTTATTTCTTATTATACCTTGCATTTCTATTCTTCATAATAAGATACCTTTTTCATGAAATACAGCTGAAGGCACAGAAAAGATATATGAGCATAAAGTGACAATTAGATTTTTTTTTTTATTTCCATACTTTTCCTTTGTGGTACTGTATTATATACAAAGCCATCTTTTACTCCGATGTAGAGAGGTGGTCTAGCATTGTATCACGCTTTAAGAATGCACACATAGTCAAATTGCCCCGGGTTATTCAGTTGGTAAATCATTTTTGCTTTCTTTTTCCAAGCTGTAAGCAAATTTCACAGTAGAATGCTTAGAAAATAGCTTTTGCTTGGGTGAAAAATCAGAGTTCACTAGCTTCACTTCTATTCAACTTCTTCGAAGGTGATCTAGTTTAGACTCTACCTTAATACAACAACTGTAACCCCCAATTCAGTTATAGTTTAAACCACAGAATCACTGATGTATTTTGTGGATTATTTACTTCAATTGTACCTTTAAGTAATAAAAAGATTAACATTAAGTAAGTATAATTCTATCAGTAAATATTGTTTATATATGATGCAATGCTAATTATATACTCATATTTTTAGATATGCCTATTTGACTAAAAATACTCAGAGGTAGATTTTCTTTTTTTTTTTCTTTCTTTCTTTCTTTTTTTTTTGTTCTTCTTGGGGATGAAAATATGAAGGGCATTATTGGGAAAACAGTTTTGAGCATTTCTTCTACTCTTTGTTTTTATATCAACTATTTTTAATATAATACCTATGTCTAGTCACTAATTATAAGTTAATGCATATAAACCTATTTTTAGGACAAAACTATGTCACAAGTAATATTTGACACTTAAGCTTACTTCTTAAATACTGAGAGTAAGTGACTGAACCAAAGACTATGTAGAGATGTCTGCCTTTGAAGATTGCCAGAAAGTAAAAATATAGGTAGTCTTGGGATAGAATCAGATCCCCCCCACACACATACACTCATAACTAAGTAATTATTCACATAGACAAATGGATAGACTCATTTCAGATAGGTGATATAATTTATAAATTGCAGTGTATCGAAAAGTTGGTTTTCTTCAGTTCACATTCTCCTTTTCTCTCTTCTGATTCCATAATGACTGCACATGAAATAGTGCTGTCTAACTTACCATTGAATGAAGATAGTAACTCACGTCTCTGTCTACTTTGACGTTGACGATCTTCAGAACTAACTCCACACCACCATCCCTGATAATTTTTAGATTTGGCTGTAACAACATTCTATACTAGTTCCTAGATGAAGTCATGATGCCAGGTACTCGCAGATGCTGATATTAACCAATGGGTTCTTAGAGCCTAGAGAGATACAAAGGCCTGTCTTCGGGATTTTAGATATATTTTTTATTCACAAGTTGATTATCTCACTTTTACAGATGAGAAAACTGAAGTTTAATAAATTACTCAAGGACACATAATCAATAGGATATAGATTGAAACCTAGGCAATTTGTATTGAAAATCTGTGACTTTATATTCTTTATTATATAAGCCTTTCAGCCTTAATGTTTCCAGGAAGAATTGTGAGGTATTTGTGTTAAATAATTCTCACTGTCCATAAATTCTTGCTTTTTATCTACCTTATATCCTTTATGCTTTAAGTTGAAGTTCTAGTGCTTACCTTGGTGTAAAGATTTGAGATGAGGGCCCTTACATACTTAAAGTGAGTTTCTGAGTAATGCACTTGACTGCTGGCTCACTAACTCAAGTACTTCTAACTTTTCTGTTATATCTTATGTATGAATTTTGCAAGCATTGTAGGACACTCTTTTGGGAACTCTTCAAATTTTCCTCCACTTATCTGTGAGTTGGACAGAACCTATGCCAAATAAATTGATGTAAACTATCAATGATTTAACATGTTATAATATGATACTAAATAATATAATTGTATATATACTATCTAATATTGTTGCATATGATGTTAAATTTTCAAAATTATTATATAACTGCATTTCATAGTTAAACCTTTTGGAACCATAGAAGTCTTAAAAGTAAAGCTGGTTAATGGAGCGTTCAGGCGGTGGCACACCTGGTTAAGTGCACACATTGAAGTGTGTAATGACTGGGGTTCAAGCCCCTGGTCCCCACCTGTAGGGGAAAGCTTCACAAGTGGTGAAGCAGGGCTGCAGGTGTCTCTCTGTCTCTTTCCCTCTCTATCTCCCCCTCCCTTCTCAATTTCTCTGTCTCTATCCAATAATAAATAAATATTAAAAAATGAAATAAAGTCGATTAATGGCATGCCTACTCTATAGCCAAAAACTGGGCCAATATTTTAGTGAGGGGAAAATAATTTATTTTATCTTTTTAAAATTCCTACTTTTTTTCCAATTTTTTTTTTTTTGCCTTCAGTGTTATCTCTGGGACTCTGTACCTGCTCTATGAACCCACTGCTCCTGGAGGCTATTTCCCCCCCTTTGTTGTCCTTGTTGTTCATCATCGTTGTTGTTGTTGGATAGGACAGAGAGAAATGGAGAGAGGAGGGGAAGACAGAGAGGGGGAGAGAAAGATAGACACCTGCAGATCTGCTTCACCACCTGTGAAGCAACTCCCGAGGGCTCAAATTGGGATCGTTACGCTGGTCCTTGTGCTTCGCACGATGTGCGCTTAACCCACTGTGCCACCGCCTAGCCCCCTTAAATCTGTACTCTAACTACTTGTTTAAGTTTGTGTATTGTTGTGTGAAACACTACTCTTTTATTCCTTATTTCATTATTATTTTTTATTGCCACCAGGGTTATTGCTGGGGCTCAGTGCCAGAATTATGAAACCAGTACTCCCCAGGGCCTTTTATATTTCCTTCTAATTTGTTTTAGATAGGACAGAGAGAAATGAGAGATGACAGGGAGGTAGAGGGAAAGAAAGATTGACACTTGCAGACCTGCTTCACTGTTTGTGAAGCAGATGCCCTGCAGGTGGGGATTGGGGGATCCCACCTGGGTCGTTGTTTGGTAATGTGTGCGCTTACCTGAGTGTGCCACTGCCTGGCCCCCTGAAACATTACTCCTTATTAATCAAACTAAAGAGTCCTTAACATTTACAAGCATCATTTAGTATATCCTTTAATTTGTGTCATTAATAGTATAAAATATTGTTTTAAATATTAATGTATACAAAATGAGAACATATGCTAGACTGTGTGCAACTGCTAGTGTACAGAAAAAAGCTGCTATCCATTCATAAATTATTTCCATAAATTCAAAGTTAAGGGTGGCAGGGTAGATAGCATAGTGGTTATGCAAACAGACTCTCCTTTTGAAGCTAAGGTCCCAGGTTCAATCTCCTATAGCATCATAAACCAGAGCTGAACAGTGCTCTGGTAATATATATATATATATGTGTGTGTGTGTGTGTGTGTGTGTATGTGTATATATATATATATTCAAAGTTAATATCCACATGTTTGCTGCATAACATTGTAGTCTTTATCCTAAACACATGATATTTCTTTTTTTTTTTTTCTTTTTTCTTTTTTCGTTTTTTCACTAGCATACTGCTCAGCTCTGGTTTATGGTGGTGTGGGGGAATTGAATTTAGGACTGGGACTCTGGAGCCTCAGACATGAAAGTCTCTTTGCATAACCGTTATGCTATCTACCCCCTGCCCTTGTTTTGTTTTGCCACCAGGATTACTGCTGGGACTCCATGCCTGCACTACAAATCCATTGCTCCTGTGATTTTTTTTTTTTAATTTTTATTTTTCCTTTAGATAGGATAGTGATAAATTAAGAGAGGAGGAGGAGATAGAGAGGGAGAGAGATACCTGAAAATCTGCTTCACCACTTGTAAGGTGACCCCCACTGCAGGTGGGGAGCCAAGGGCTGGAACTCAGATCCTTGAACAGGCCCTTGCGCTTTGTACTATGTACGCTTAGTCTGGTGTGCTACCACCTGACCCAAGAAACCTCCAGATACCTGTCTGGTTTTAAGGCAAAGCATTTCCTTTTTTTTTTTTTTTTTTAAATAGACTTTATTTTCTCCCTACCTACTCAAGTCCTTTCCCATAACCATGTACCCAGACTCTAAGCTCCTTTGATCCCATCCTTCCTCCTTTCCCAGAGTCCTTTGCTTTACACCACAGCTGGTTCAAGTTTTGTAAATTGGTCCAACCCCTGTGCAAAATTAGTCTGGAGATTTCTCAGAACTTTAGAAATGGACCTACCCTGTGACCCAGCATTTTCTCTTCATGGGATTTATCCAAAGGTAATTTTAACTGGTTAAAGTGATTTCTTGACTGATTTGGCTACCGGTTAGTCAAGTGACACAACAGAAGTTAAGGGAATGACATTGGAGTCAATTGTTTATGAAATGGTGATTGGAAGGGCTGTAATCATGGCTAGTCTATGTCTGCCAGCTTTGTCTCAGTTTCATCTTAGAGGTGGATGTGTGAATATGTCTGGACATTCCTGGGTCTGCTCTTATCACACCTGGGACCACACTCTAACATCCTTTGTTTTTTTAGTTACCACAATTCAAATGAGCCAAAGTGATTCATATTTCATGCCAACATTTTCTTTTGACACTATGAGAAACTATTTTGTTATCGCTTTGGTTTTCTCCTAGTTTATTTTGAAATAGATAATAATATTTTTTCTTCCTAGTATGATATAATTCAATAATGTTTTTGTTTTTTCTTAAAATCATTTTCCTCTGTTACTGTACATGCTTTCTTCTTTATTTATATTTGTTATTTTAATTTATTTCTAAAATAAAAATATAGACCAGACCATAGGATAAGAGAGGTACATACAGTTGCACACAATTCCCACCACCAGAGTTCTTTATTCCATCCCCTCCCTTGAAAGCTTTCCTATACTTTATCCCTCTGGGAGCATGGGCTAAGGATCATTATGGGGTACAGAAGGTGGAAGGTCTTGCTTCTGTTATTGCTTCTCTGCTGGACATGGGAGTTGCTTCTCTGCTGGACATCCATACTCCCAGCTTGTCTCTCTCTTTCCCTAGTTGGCCAAGGCTCTGGAGATATGGTGTTCCAGGGGACACTGGTGAGGTTGTCTGCCCAGGGAAATCACATTGGCGTCATGGTAGCATCTGCAACTTGGTGGCTGGAAAAGCATTAAGATATAAGCAGAACAAATTGTTTAATAATCAGGATCCTAATGGCAAGAATATAGCAGATAAGATTTGAGGGTCTCCATTTTGGAAAAAAAGCTAGATATATTCCAAGGGGCCCATGACTTTACTAATTTTTGACTGAGCCCGATAGCTAACATGCAGGTGGACCAAAGGTATTGTCTGGGGAGTTGGTGTCAGAGTTAGAAATAGGACTAGGAAGCTGGATCAGGGCAGAGAATAATTCCCATATATGGGAAACGTATATAAATATCATTAACTGTAAACCCCATCGGTTTGATTTGGGACCCATATTCAGTGCAGGAGCCTGTGTAACCTCTTTATCCCTGTCAGTCTGAACTTGCAATCTGTGGTCATAGCTAGGAACATTCTAGGTTGCACTCATTGCAGGACCAGTCTTCCTGTGGTAGAGTATGTTGGCCCAACCTCCCTTCACAGAATGTGGCAGTCCCTCCACTGTTGATCCACATTGAGGGCAATGTCCTATAGACGCCCACAAAGGGTCCGTTGTGCTGTTCCTGATGGAGATGACCAGTGACAGTGGAGAGAGGGATCTGTTAGAGGTCTAGACCCATCATGTCTGTGTTGGAATTCCAGGATTCCCTGACTAGGGCCCCGTGTGATGGGGTGGCCTGGTAGTAATCTAAAGAGCCATCATTAAAGTATGCCGGTCTCTTACCCTTATCCAGTTTTTGTAGTCCTTACTTTGTTTACCAAGGTTAGCTGTGGAGTGACTGAGATAAGTGAAATAGGAAGTAGGTGAGGAGGGAATCTAGGTCTAAGTAGAAACAGTGACCCAATAAGTGCAGCAAACAAGAAACAAGTAGAAAGACCTAAAAAAGACATCATAAGGTACTCAATCAAATAGTTTCTACTTAAAATCTTTTTTTTTTTTTGCCTCCAGGATTATTGCTGGGGCTTGGTACCTGCACCACGAATCCACTGCTCCTGGAGGCTTTTTTTTTTCTTCTCATTTCTGTTGCTCTTGTTGTGCTTTAAAATACTTTTTTTAAGGAGGCACGCTTTTGATAGAAAATTCATACAGAAAAATGTGTTTTTTTAATTCTGTATCACAGGGCATAGAATAATAGCCCCTGAGCTATAATAAGCAACTGAAGCTATTGTAAATTTCCTTATTTTGAAAAATACCATTAGAGTATGTGAATTATTAAGTAGTCTGTGGTAACTTTGCTACTTGCCTTTCTATAGGATCAGAATTCTGCATTGCCTTCAGTGTCCTTCAGGGTAAACTTACAGTGATTTCGTATACTTGGGGGTTCTGGGTTTTGTGTTTTTTTAGTAACTAGCCTACTTAAATCCTATTCTGTGGTAAATTCTCTGATAACTTCGCATCCTTCCATTGGTCTTAAATATATTCAGTCAGCATAGATGTCTTAGAGAAAACTGATGTGCTAGCAAAATGCTGCAGCATGACATATTGACAAGTTTAGAGAAAGAACTAAAGGGACAGAAGTGGCTCTAAAGTTCTACTACACTGGTTTTTGAAGCAAATGTTCTAGCTAGGGATGGCATGCTCACAAGAAGCTTGGTTCTGTTCTTCCCATCATTCAGGGAATATTGTCCTATTGTGATTCAGAGTTAAAACAATGCCTAGGGAAATCAGGGCAATCCATTCTTGACAAGTGTTGATGAAACATGGAGATAATTTGTAATTTTCTCCACCATTACAAATATATATATATATAGTCTGCTATATATATATGTATATATATATATATTTAGAATATATATAAAGAATATATATATTCTTTTTCTTCTAACTTGTTGTTTGCATAGAAGAACCACACTGAATTTTTTTATGTATTAGCATCACAGCCCGACGCTTTACTGTTTGACAATTCCCAGGAGTCCCTGCTGTATTCTTTTAGATTTTACATGTATATGGCTATGTCATCTATGAATAGTGTCTGCTTCCTTTCTTCCAATCTGTATTACTTTTATTCTTTTTTCTTGCCTAATTGCTATGTCTAGGATTTCCAATACTGTGTTGAATAGTAAGGGTGATAAGTTCACTGTTGATAGACCCTACTAGATTGACCCTACTAGATATTTATTTATTTATTTTTTATCATAAAAGGATATTGAATCTTGTTAAAGGCTTTCTCTGCTTCAATTGAAATAATCATGTGTTTTTTGGCTTTCTTTTATTGATGTGGTGGATGGTATTTATTGATTGAGCTAGCCATGTATACCTGGGATAAATTCTACTTTATTGAGATGTACACTCTTTATAATGTTCTGCTTTGTGCAGTTTGTTAGGCTTTTGTTTAACATCTTAGTATCTGTACTTATCAGGGATATTATTGTGTATAAACTCCTTTAATGTTAACATGTTTTGATAGTTTATGCGCTATTTTTTAAATATTTGATTGATTTTTTTAATGCAAGGGATACAGAGAGAAAGCTAGCTAGCTAGCTAGCTAGAATGAGTGAGAATGAGAGACAACTCAGAGAAAGAGGACTACTCAGCTCTGTCATATGGTGGTGTTCAGGATTTAACCTGGGTACACAGAGCTTCCAGTATGAAAGTCTTTTGCATAATCACGATGGTGTATCCTCAGTCTAGGTTATATATTTTTAAGTTTTTCTAAAACTTTAAAATTATCTATATTATCCAGGATGATTCACAACTTTTCAACATGTATCTAACAATAGTTTGAAATTGAGGTCACTAGAATCTATTCCATTGACTACAGAGGATGGTAGCTATATTTTGATATTATTATTATTTTTAAAGCTAAGTTTGTATTTGACATGAAGGTTTATCATGAATTCAATCTCTAGGAAGTGTTAAGTTTTATCCGCTTATGAGAGACAAAAGGTTAATGTAGAAATGGAATCATTTTATTTGTGATATTTCTTAAAAGGAACATGGATGTATATATACAAATATATATTTCCCTCTAATAATGTGTTTTTGGTGAGGTAGAGGAACTTGCATTAGTATCTGAATGCCAAGTCATATGGATTCTTCACAACAATCTGTACACCTTTGAGGCCTGACTCATATTTCAACTCTGTAGAGAAGCATTCAGCACAGTGAGACGTACGTACTATTTGATGCTTAGTGAAAACTAATTCGAATGCCATGGCATAGCCAGTATAAAAGCCATCAGAGCCATATAAATTCTGCATGTGCTAATTTATTTATTTATTTTAACTTTTGTCATTTTCAAGTAAGGACAACTGAAGATGCTCAAGGGAAGAATAAAAAGTAAATGTGTCGCCTTGGCCTGATGATACTTTGGTCCTGTGATTACAGCGTTTTCGTATTAATACTTATTAAAAAATTCAATTGGAAGATTTTTTCCAACTGTAGTGAGTACAATAATTATGTTAGCAATTAAGTCATAGTTTAGAATAATACTAGTGTTTCTTTTCTCCTTAAATATGTGTTTTAGGGAGTCGGGCAGTAGCGCAGCCGGTTAAGCACATGTGGCACAAAGTGCAAGGACCTGCGCAAGGATCATAGTTCCCACCTGCAGGGTAGTCGCTTTATAGGTGGTGAAGCAGATCTGCAGGTGTCTGTCTTTCTCTCTCCCTCTCTGTCTTCCCCTCCTTCCTCCATTTCTCTCTGTCCCATCTAACAACTACATCAATAACAACAATAACTATAACAAAAATAATAAACAACAAAGGCAACAAAAGGGAAAGTAAATATTAAATATATATATGTGTGTGTGTGTGTGTGTGTGTGTTTTAAAAAGAAACAGGCTGGGAGTTTGGATCAACCTGTCAATGCCCATGTTCAGCCAGGAAGCAATTCAGAGACCAGACCTTTCACCTTCTGCACCCCATAATATCCCTGTAAACTCTAGTGTACTTCTGCTTTCAGGTATATATTTTGCAGTAGTTTATGGATACGTGTGCACATAAGCTCTCTCTCACAGAAACTGGTGTATATCTAGGTTATGGGACTTTGTTAGAAAGTTAACTACCTGAGATGAAATTAGAGTGTACTATAAAAGGAAAGGTCTCACCCGAGTAATGAAGCTGAAGGGTTGTCATTCCACACGTGAAGTCTCTGGATACAGTCTGAGGTGAAGCATGTTGAGGTGGCGATCGTTGCTTTGGTTAGGTTGTGATCGGCGGATGCAATATTATTTGGTTTGGATTGGGAGATGCATACGGGAAAGTGGGCCCTATCCAAGGGTTCCAGGACTGGGGGAAGTAGGGGCTCTATAGTGAAGATGTGAGGTTCCTGCTGTCTTAGGGTTCAAAAAGACAATCAATAGTTAATGTTATCATCACATTGTTTGTTAATTGGGTTAACTTTGAAAAGTCCCTTTGTTATGGTTTGCTGTACAGTACCCAGTATTTTGTATATAGCTGTGCTATTGGATGCTTCTAATATACTTGGTCTAGGCTTTTGAGAGAGTCCGTATATCAAATACATAGCCTATATATTAAAAAGATTCAGTTTGTCTTTTGAGAAACTTTGAGACATACAATTGATTTTCCCCTCTTATATTAATTAACTACTGATTTATGTGTCTACATTTTGCTAGGAGTGTACATAAACACCATTCCCACCACCAAAGGACTGTGACCCATCCCTCCCGCCCACTCCCACCCCCCACTGGCCCAGGAAGCTACATGTCTACCCCTCACCACTGGGTTTTTACTTTGGTTCCCTACTTACAATTTGATCAGGTCCTGCTTTTAGTTTCCCTTTCAGATCTTCTTAGTCAGCTTCTGTTGATGAGTGGGATCATCCCATACTCATCTTTATCTTTCTGACTTAGTTCACTTAACATAATTCCTTCTAGCTCTATCCAAGATGGGTCAGAGAAAGTGGGTTCATTGTTCTTGATAGCTGCATAGTATTCCATTGTGTATATATACCACAGCTTTCTCAGCCACTCATCTGTTGTTGGGCACCTGGGTTGCTTCCAGGTTTTAGCTATTATGAATTGTGCTGCTATGAACATAGGAGTACACACCTCTTTTTGGTTGGGTGTTATGGAGTCCTTGGGGTATAACCCCAGGAGAGGAATTTCTGGGTCATATGGAAGGTCCATGTCTAGCCTTCTGAGAGTTTTCCAGACTGCTCTCCACAGAGGCTGTACCAATTTACATTCCCACCAGCAATGTAAAGGGGTTCCTCTGTCCCCACATCCTCTCCAGCATTTGTTGCTGCTGTCCTTTTTGATGTATGCCATTCTTACAGGAGTGAGGTGGTATCTTAGTGTTGTCTTAATTTGCATTTCTCTGACGATCAGTGACCTAGAGCAGTTTTTCATATGTTTGTTAGCCTTTTGGATCTCCTCTGTGGTGAATGTTTTGTTCATTTCCTCTGCCCATTTTTGGATGGGGTCATTTGCTTTTTTGCGGCTAAGTTTGCTGAGCTCTTTATATATTTTGGTGATTAGTTTCTTGTCTGATGTCTAGCATGTGAAGATCTTCTCCCATTCTGTGAGGGGTCTCTCTGTTTGTTTAATAGTTTCTTTGGATGTGCAGAAGCTTTTCAATTTGATGTAGTCCCATTGGTTTGTTTTTGCTTTAGTCTTCCTTGCAATTGGGTTTGATTCATCAAAGATGTCCTTGAGGTGTATGTGGGAAAGTGTTTTACCAATGCTTTCCTCTAAGTATTTGATTGTTTCTGGTCTGACATCTAGGTCTTTGATCCATTTGGAGTTGATTTTTGTTTCTGGTGAGATAAAGTGGTTCAATTTCATTCTTCTGCATGTTTCAACCCAGTTTTCCCAGCACCATTTATTGAAGAGAGCCTCCTTTTTCTATTTAATCCTTTGGGCCCCCTTATCAAAGATTAGATGCCCATAGGTGTTGGGAAGCTTTTTTATTCTTATTGGTAGATCACAAGTCAATGAAAAACTGATCTCTGTGTTGTTTTGAGGATAGGCTTATTCTAAGTCAGAGATGCCAAATATCATACTTTATTCATATACAATAAATATAATTACTACAAATTGTAATCTATTATGACAAATATTATTTATTCCTACTGGACTGCTTTCAACAGCATATTTAATTTAGATTTATTTTATATATTATTTTTGTTAAAAATCTACATTCTCCACTAGATTTTTAAAAAAATTTTTATTTATAAAAAGGAAACATTGACAAAACCATAGGATAAGAGGGGTACAGCTTCGCACAATTCCTACTACCAGATCTCCATATACCAACCCCTCCCCTGATAGCTTTCCTATTCTTTAGCCCTCTGGGAGTATGGACCCAAGATCATTGTAGGATGCAAAATGTTGAAGGTCTGGCTTCTGTAATTGCTTCCCTGCTGAACATGGGCGTTGACAGGTCAATCCATACTCCCATCCTGTCTCTCTCTTTCCCTAGTTCTCCACTACATTTTAAACCTCTAGAAGTCACAAATAGTCTCATTTTGGTCTGTATGTTCAAAACATATAGTGTCTAGTGGTAGTGAGTGTTGAATAAACTTGCATAAGCTGGTAAGTGTTTTTGAACAATTAAATCATCAGCGAGAGACTGGAAACCATTTTGTTAAATAGAAGATTTCATAAGAGTGCTAAAGAGAATAGAATTTAATGTTTAATTTAAATTAACACTTAATTTCTTATTGCTACACTATAGAACAAAGACAGACAAAAAAAAAAAAAGATTGGATTCACTTTTTCTGTTTATACAATGTCATCTTTTGCTCTTTTTATTGTATCTATTCAGATTTGCTCCACTAAGGAAATAATAAGGGATTTATGTACGTACTCTCAATTGTGTAGTTGCATAAAATCTTTGGAAGTAAGTATGAGTATGTTCATTACTGTTAACTATTTATTATCATTATGACAACAATATGTTTTAATTTCATTCAAACAAGTTAATAAGCTTAACATTTTAAAAACATATTTTGATTTTCTGCTAATGAAAAAAACATATAATGCAAAAGGATAGTTTTTCTTCCTTTTTTGAAAAAAAGTATGGTGCTGTCATCTTACAGTGATTCGGCTTATCTCTTTTAATTATTAACTGTAGTTAAGTCAGTCTTTAATAATATCATCATTATCTCTACACCAGCAAATAGTTCTCCTAGATAGTTCACCTGCTTTACCAATCATGGCTCAGGTTCAAGGCCTACCTCTACCATATTGCAGGAAGCTTTGGCACAAAGATGTTTGTTCTTTTTCTGTTTCTATATCTCCTTCTAGCTGGAAAATTCAATAGGGAATGCAGAGGATCTGGTGACACACACACACACACACACACACACACACACACATACACACACATATCACCTTTAAAACAAGAGTTAATGATTAAGCGCACATGGCAGAAAGCACAAGGACTGGTGTAAGGATTCTGGTTCGAGCCCCCCAGCTACCCACCTGCAGGGGCGTGGTTTCACAAGTGGTGAAGCAGGTCTGCAGGTGTCTATCTTTCTCTCCCCCTTTCTGTCTTCCCATCCTCTCTAGATCTCTCTCTGTCCTATCAAATGACAATAACAACCAGGGCAACAAAAATGAGAAAAATCACCTCTAGGAGTAGTGGATTCATAGTGCAGCCACCAAACCCCAGCGATAACCCTGGAGGCAAATAAATAAATAAAATAAAACAGAGTTAATAGAAGGCAGATAAGAATCAGAAATGTTGCCATAACTAGTATAGAACACAGAAGTGTTAACAAAGGTGAAATAAGCTACTACATGATTACAAATAAATTCACTACTACAAACAACAACAACTTGAAAGTAGGAAAAGTAAAATATATAGTTTGGAGTTATGTGCACTCTATTTTTCTCTTATCTATTATTAGATCTTCTTTAATTTCACCCATCAAATCTTCATTTCTTTTCCTGCTGTTAATGTGTATTTAAAAAATTAAATCTTTATGGGCAGGTGGGAGCACATCCAGTTGAGCATACATATTACCATACTATATAGTCATTACTATATAGTGTTGGAAGTCATAGCCATAGCAGTTAGGCAAGATAAAGGAAATGAAGGGATTCAGTTTTGAAGGAGTCAAATTGTTACTATTTGTGGACAGTATGATAGTATACATAGGAAATTCTAAAGAAGAAAAAAGAGAAGAAAAGAAAAAGAAAATCTTAAAGAATCTAGCAGGAAGCTCCTGGATATTATTAAGAATGTAGTAGGGTAGCAAGCTACAATATTAATATACAAAAATCAGTGACATTTCTCTATGCAAATACTAAGTCAGAACAAAAAGAGATTTGGAAATCAATACCATTTATTATAGCGGCAAAAAAAAATCTAGGAATAAACCTAACGAAAGAAATGAAAGACGTATGTACTGAAAATTGAGTCATTATTCAAGGAAACAGAAAAAGATACAAAGAAATGGAAAGATATCTCATGTTCAGTATTTATTAATCCATTGTAGTAAGGAACATGGGGTTTGCTATTCAGTTTCCTGTATCAGACACATTAAAAAGTAACAACTATGAAGTATTTATTTACAGTGATTTTAAATACTTATATTTTTAGTTTATGAAAGAGCAAGAGACTAGTGTGACCTTTGACCCCTATCTTATGCTGATAAGGGTGTTTAACCTGTGTTTTAACACATGCAAGATATATTCTCTTCCAATTAAAAACTCCTCAGATGATGAATTTTTTAAATTTTCATTTCAAATACACTCACTTAAAAAATTATTAGTGGGGCCGGGTGGTGGCGCACCTGGTTGAGTGCACGTTACAATGCAAAAGGACCCAGGTTTGAGCCCCCAGTCCCCATTTACAGGGGGAAAGCTTTGCAAGTGGTGAAGCAGGGCTGCAGGTGTCTCTCTGTCACTTCCCCTCACTATTTCCCCCTTCCCTCTCAATTTCTGGCTATCTCTATCCAATAAATAAATAAAGATAAATAATAAAAAATTTAAATTATTAGTGATTTAATAATTATTGACAAGATTGTTGTATAAGGGGAGTAAATTCCATACAATTTCCACTACTATACCCCCTCCCCTCCATTGGAAGTTTCCATATTTTAAAAAAAATTACTTATAAAATGGAAATATTGACAAGACTATAGGATAAGAGGGGTACATTTCCACACAATTCTTTACCCCTCTAGGAGTATGGACAGGAGATCTTTATGGGGAGCAGAAGGTGGGTGGTCTGGCTTCTGTAATTGCTTCTCCACTGAACTTGGGTGTTGACAAGTCAATCCATTACCCCTGGGCTGTTTTTCTCTTTCCCTAGTGGGTGGGCTCCAGGGTGGTGAGGTTGTCTGCCCAGGGAAGTCAGGTTGGCGTCAGGTAGCATCTACAAATTGTTGGCTGAAAAGAATTAAGATAGAAAGCAGAACAAATTGTTGAATACTTATGAACCTTAACGCAAGAATATAGCAGATGAGATTTGGGGTCTCCATTTTGGAAAAAAGGTAGTAGGTATATTTTAGGTATATTCCAAGGGGCCCATGACTTCACTGATTTTTCTGAGTCCCACAGCTAACATCTAGGTGGGCTTGGAGTATAAACTAGGGAGATGCTGGCAGAGTTGAGGATAAGAGTAGAAAGTTGAATAAGGGCAGATAGAAGCTCTCAAATGTGGAAAAGGTATATAAGTAGTGTTTACTGTAAACCCCATTGGTTGGCCCTGGGGCTCATGTCTATTCATATTAGTATAGGAGCCTGTGTAACCTCTGCATCCCTGTCAGTCTGAGCCTGAAGTCCATGGTCATGCCTAGGAATGTTTTAGGCTGCACTCATTTCAGGACCCTTCTTTCTTGAATAGCAGAGTCTGTTGACTCAACCTTCCTTCAGAGAGTGGGTCAATTTCTACCACTGTTGTTTTACATTGAGGGCAAGATCCTATAGAGGTCCACAAGAGGGTTAATGATATTGTTCCTGATGCAGATGACCAGTGATGATGGAGAGAGGGATCTGTTAGAAGTCTAGTCCCATCATATCTATGTGGGAATCCAAGGATTCGATGAATAGGGCCCTGGATGATGGGGTGGCCTGGTAGTGACCAAAAGAGCCATAATTAAAAAGTGCTGGTTTCTTGCCCATATCCAGCTTTTGTAGTCCTTACTCTGCCTGACACAGTTGGACTTAGAATAATTGAGGGAGATGAAATAGGGAGTAAGTGAGCAGAGTATGTAGTTCTAAGTAGAAAAAAATTGGTTAAGTACCTGATGGTGTCTTCTTTAAATCTTTATACTTGCTTACTGCATTTACTGAGTCACTGCAGACAGTTGAACACTTTTACTTTATGATATATATATTTCCCCCAACTTATGGATACACGTGCACACGTGCCCTATCTCATGGGTCTGGTCTATATCTACGTTTTATAATTTTGTTTGGAAGTATGCCACCCGAAATGGAACTAAGGAGTCCTATGAGCTAGAATAGGTCTTACCAAAGTTTTGGAGCTGGAGGGCAGGGCTGGTGTCTCTGGACAGCAGGAAGTGAAACATGTTGGGTTGGCACTGGTTACATTGTTTTGGCTGAGCTCAGCAGATGCAGTATCAAATGGTATGGATCAAGAGAAGCATGAAGGGAAGTGAGCACAGCCCCAGAAGGTTCCAGGACTGGGAGAGATACAGGTTTATAAAAAAAAAAATTAGGAAGGTTTCTTCTGTCTTAGAGTTTAAGAAGGCAATAGATAATTATTATTATAACCAAGTCATTTGGGAACTTGGTTTACTTTGAAAATCCCATGGTTAGGATTCACTGTACTCTACAAGACCTTATCATGACTTGTGTCATTTAAGGCTATTTACAAATAACTATATCTTACATACAGGCAATATCAGTTACTTCTGGTCTCTTTGGTCTAAGATTATAGGTGATTTAATATTTGAAAAAAGTTATTATTAGAAATGCATTAACAATTTAAGCCCACTGTTAAAATTCAGCTTACTCATTTGAAACCTTAAATACTTAGACTGAAGGAATATTATATTCACAACTGAAGTCTGTGTATTAAAAGGCTCGAGACATTCAATGTATTCCCCCCAATTGATTAAATAATAAGACTATAGGTCACTGGCCTAGTTCGCACACTTGTTGATATCCTGCTATTCTGATTGCTAATTCATTCAACTCCCTCCTCGGATTTACTTCCAGAAATAATTTACTAATTTTTCTCAGTATTATTTGATAAGTAATACTCCGAAACTTCCCATTCCCCATAGGTAAACAATGGAGGACTCTGTGAGAGTACCTCTGCTTAACTATTCCAGCTCATGCCCACCTGCCTTTGTACCACAGCACTTTATCTACAACCTGAACTACCTTTAGTGGTTATTAGTTATTACTGCTTTTTCACACCTTCATTTTCTGCAAATGCTGGACACCTTCCCAGAATGTTCTGTAGTCTTGTGCTTAATGCCTGCTCATTCTGTAAGCTTCAAAGGAAAGCCTTCCCTAATCCCTCCGGTCAGATTCCATATCCTTTTTATATTCCATTGTGCTCTCTGTTTATCTCCACTAGAGAGTGTGTCTTTTTTTTTTTTCTGTGATAGTTTATTTATTTTTCTTTCTTTCTATTTGGAAGGTGTTTCCATAAAAATGTTTATGGCCAAAGATCTGACTTCATTTTTATATTTTTAGCTTTTAACGGAGGGAGGTCTTGACATATGGTGGGTCATTCGTAAATGTTTCTCAGATTATCAAATGAGCTATAATTGAATACATGAATTAAAATTGATCATAGCTAATCATGCATTTGTTCTGAACCACAGGTAACTGATGACAAGGGAAAACTTAGGCAATGCTCTGATTTTATTGTTGCATATTTCATCTATGGCGGCATCTAGAAATGCATACTCAAAATTACACTTCCAGAAGCTGCCATTCCTTACTTTCAAACTAGAGTTCATCTAAATAGTTCTTTTAGGAAATTGAACTAAAATAACTTATCTGTATCAGTGCAGGCATTTTGGTAACAAGTTTGAAAATGTTTAACTAAAGATAAGAACTGTATTTGGGGGAACCTTCGGATAACTTATATGAGTGGGCATAAGCCTTGGCATCTGACATAGGTTCAAGATCCTGGCACTGCATGAGGATACTATTGTACTGAGTATCTGTGCTGTTGTGACTTGTCTTCTTTTTCTATCAGTATCTTTTTTTACACTGTATCTGAAAAAGGCAATTCAAAGTGGTGAAATCATGCACGAGTGAGGTCTTAGAAACAAGGGCTATATTTTGTATTTCTTTATTTTCTATTTATTGGCTCTATGACCCCACCCACTTTCATGAGCTAAGAATATCACTTC
Source organism: Erinaceus europaeus (assembly GCF_950295315.1). NCBI lineage: Eukaryota > Metazoa > Chordata > Mammalia > Eulipotyphla > Erinaceidae > Erinaceus > Erinaceus europaeus. The sequence goes on from NC_080168.1 coordinate 22,970,853, forward strand.
TTGTATGGTTGCCTTCCTTATGGCCTGTGAATAAACTTTAAAGTAAATTGTGTTTAATATTGAAGTTAATATAAATATACTCCCTTTTAATGGATTTATTGCAAGAACTAATGACTGAAGCCTTACGTTTTCAGAAGTCATAGTCATATAGTTTATTAAAAAGGTTGTGTTGGGGCTAGGCAGAAACGCAGTGGGTTAAGCTCACGGTCCAGCTAAGGATCCCGGTTCTAGCCCCCTGCTCCCCACCTGCAGGTGGGTCGCTTCAAGAGCATTGAAGCAGGTCTGCAGCTGGCTTTCTCTCCCTCTCTCTGTCTTCTCCTCCTCTCTCAATTTCTCTCTGTCCTATCCAACAACAGTAATAACAATAATAACAACAACAAAGGCAACAATAGCAACAAAAAATGGGGAAAAATGGCCTCCGGGGGCAGTGGATTCGTAGTGCAGGCACTAAGCCCCAACAATAACCCTGGAGCAAAAAAAAAAGTTATGTTTTTATGCCTACTTCAGACTACAAATAAGTAGATTTTTCATAGTAGAGTCCGTTTTTTTTTTAAACTTTTATTTGATTATTTAAATAATATCATCTGAGAGAGAGAGAAGTTGGAGTAGCACTCCAGTGGGATGGTAAGGCACCAGGGATTGAACAGAGAGCAGCAGACTTGCGATAGAAGTGAGAGTCTCCCCCGTCCCCCAGGCAGGAAACTTCAGCAGCAGACTTGCAAATCTTCACTCCACCAACTGTTGGATTCCCCATGCCATTGGAGACCATTGTTGATTGATAGTGTATTTTATTGGATCCGTTTTCTTTCATTTTTTAAAAATTTTATTTGTTTATTATTGGATAGAGACAGAAATTGAGAAAGGAAGGAGAGATAGAGAGGGAGAGAAGTAGAGAGACACCTGCAGCTCTGCTTCACCACTTGGGGAGGTTTCCCCCTGCAGGTGGGTACCGGAGGCTTGAACCTGGGTTCTTGCACACTGTAATATGTGAGCTTAACCAGGTGTGCTACTTGGATCAGTTTTCTTCCCCAGTCCTTACCTTTGTCCAAATAGCAAACATTAGTAGTTTACTATACAGTTGATACATCTCCTGGCATTTGGAAACTTCCAGATTAAAGATTGCCCTCCTCTATCATGTCATCTTACTTAGCTCTTACTGTTATATCTGACCTTGTCATTATACAGAGAGTATAGATTGGGGCGGTGAGGAGGGAGTCAGGTAGTGAGTGGCACATATGGTTAAGAGCACATAGTACTAAGTGCAAGGATACATGAAAGGATCTGAGTTAGAGCCCTCAGCTCCCCCCCTGGGGGGTGGGGGGAGGCATCACGAGCAGTGAAGCAGTTCTGCAAGTATCTTTCTCTCTCCCTCTCTATTTTCCCCTCCCCTTTCAATTTCTTTCTGGCCTATCCAATAAAATGGAAAAATGTGGCTGTCAGGAGCAGTGGATTTGTAGTGCCAGCACCCAGCCCCAGCCCCAGCCCCAGCCCCAGCCCCAGCCCCAACCCCAGCCCCAGCCCTGCGATAACCCAGGAGAAAGGGGGGAGGGTGTGCTAGCTGTGGTAAATTATGTATATCATACTAGAACACATTATACATTCACTGATATTCTAGAGATGGAATTTGTGCCCCTTTATCTCTCTTAACCATGTACATATTTTCCCCTAATAAGTAGAGATAGGAATTTCCAGTTCCTTTTAAATACCTTGAGAGAACTATGCTGGTTTTCACTGGAAGGGGATGGGGACACAGAAATCTGGTGGTGGGAATAGTGTGGAATATACTCCTATTATCTTACAATTTTGTAAATCACTAATGAAAGTAGTCAAGAGAATTTAGCCTTTATAAGACATTATTTAATGAAAGAGATACGAGTAATGACATAATTATTAATAATAAGATATACTTGAATGGCTTTTCTGGGACGATTTCTTCAATCTTTATTTTAAAGAGAGAGGCACAGAGAGAATAGAGAAGTGCACTACAAGGGGACGGGTGGTGGCACACCTGGTTGAGTGCACATACCACAATGCAGAAGGACCCAGGTTCAAGCCCCCGGTCCCTACCCGCAGGGGGGAAGCTTTGTGAGTAGTGAAGCATTGTTGCAGAAGTCTCTCTGTTTCTCTCCTTCTATTACTCCCTTCCCTCTCGATTTCTGGCTGTCTCTATATAATTAATAAAGATACGAGAGAGAGAGAAAGAGAGAGAGAGAGAGAGAGACAGAAGTGCACTACATAACTGCTCCTCCATCCATGTGCTCTTATGGTGTTGATCATGGTGCACCCCTGTGATGCTGGGGCAGAAATCACTGCTTTATGCATGGTAAACCCCACTGGGTGAGAATCATTGGATGAGAACTTCTCTGCCTGTCCCCATGCCTAAAGTTTAAAAGCAAAATTCATATGTGATAAAACATCACTTCCACCCATATCGCATTGACACATAATTTGTCATAATCCATACTTAATTTCAAGGAACACCAGTAGATGAGGCATTTAGTTTGATGGATACATGGCCAGGAAATCTCTATTACTATGAAAAAGAGGAGATAAATAATTAGAGAAGAAAGTGTCGCAGCCAAAGAATCAGAAGTTAAAGAGTAAATTCACAATTTATCTTTAAAGTTATGTACTGAAGAATAAAAAGCTATCTAATTTTGTATAATTGGGGAGTATATGGATATATTATCTTTATGCTATTGAGTAATAATGTACCACAGCTATATCTAAGAACAATTTATTAAACATATCTAAAACTTCCCAAGCTTGACAATCCCTTTTTCTTTCTTTCCTTATTTTTATTTATTTATAAAATGGAAATATTTGCAAGACCATAGGGTAAGAGGGGTACACTTCCATACAATGTTCACCACAAGAGTTCCATATCCAACCCTTGATAGATTTCCTATTCTTTTTTTAAAATTTTTATTTAAGAAAGGAAAAATTAACAAAACCATAGGGTAGGAGGGGTACAACTCCACACAATTCCCACCACCCAATCTCCATATCCCATCCCCTCCACTGATAGCTTTCCCATTCTCTATCCCTCTGGGAGCATGGACCCAGGGTTGTTGTGGATTGCAAAAGGTGGAAGGTCTGGCTTCTGTAATTGCTTCCCCGCTGAACATGGACGTTGACTGGTTGGTCCATACTCCCAGTCTGCCTCTCTCTTTCCCTAGTTGGGTGGGTCTCTGGGGAAGTGGAGCTCCAGGACACATTGGTGGGGTCTTCAGTCCAGGGAAGCCTGGCCGGTATCCTGATGGCATCTGGAACCTGGTGGCTGAAAAGAGAGTTAACATACAAAGCCAAACAAATTGTTGAGCAATCATGGACCCAAAGCTTGGAATAGTGGAGAGGAAGTGTTGGGGGGGTGGTGCTCACTGCAAACTCTAGTGTACTTCTGCTTTCAGGTATATATTTTGCACTAGTTTATGGATGCGTGTGAACATATGCTCTCTCTCACAGAAAGTGGTGTATATCTAGGTTTTGGGACTTTGTTAGAAAGTGAACCACCTGGGATGGAATTAGAGAATACTATGAAAGGAAAGGTCTCACCCGAGTAATGAAGCTGAAGGGTTGTCATTCCACATGGGAAGTCTCTGGACACAGTCTGAGCTGAAGCATGTTGGGGTGGCAAACCTTGCATTGATTAGGTTGCGATTCGCAGATGCAATATTATTTGATATGGATTGGGAGAGGCATGCGAGAAAGTGGGCCCTATCCTAAGGTTCCAGGACTGGGGGAAATATAGGCTCTATAGTGGAGATGTGAGGTTCCTGCTGTCTTAGGGTTCAAAAAGACAATGGATAGTTAATGTTATCATCACATTATTTGGTAATTGGGTTAACTTTGAAAAGTCCTTTTGTTAGGGTTTGCTGTACAGTACCCAGTATCTTATATAGTGGTGCCACTGGTTGTTTCTTATCTACTTGGTCTAGGCTTTTGAAAGAGTTCTCATATCATATACATAGCCTATATATTAAAAAGACTCAGTCTGTGTTTTAAAAACTTTGAGACATACAATTAATTTTCCCCCTCATATTAATTAACTAGTGATTTATATGACTGCACTTTACTAGGAGTGTACATAAACACCATTCCCACCACCAAAACACTGTGTCCCATCCTACCCACCCCCTCCACCCCCCACTGCCCAGGAAGCCACATGTCTACCCTCCCCCTCACCACAGGGTTTTTACTTTGGTGCCCTACTTTCAATTTAGTCAGATCCTGCTTTTAGTTTCTTTTCAGATCTTCTAAGTCAGCTTCTGTTGATGAGTGGGATCATCCCATACTCATCTTTATCTTTCTGACTTAGCTCACTTAACATAATTCATTCTAGCTCTGAACCCTCTGGAAGCATGAACCCAGGATCATTGTGGGGTGTAGAAGGTGGAAGGTCTGGCTTCTTCTTTTTTTTTTTTTTTTTTGCCTCCAGGGTTATTGCTGGGGCTCCGTGCCTGCACCATGAATCAACTGCTCCTGGAGACCATTTTTTCCCCTTTTGTTGCCCTTGTTGTTTTTATCATTGTTGTGGTTATTGTTAGTGTTGTTGCTGTCATTGTTAGATAGGACAGTGAGAAATGTAGAGAGGAAGGGAAAACAGAGAGAGGGAGAGAAAGATAGACACCTGCAGATCTGCTTCACTGCCTGTGAAGTGACTTCCCTGCAGGTGGGGAGCTGGGCACTCGAACCGAGATCCTTAAAGCCAGTACCGCTCGACTGCCAGGTCTGGCTTCTGTAATTGTTTCCCCACTGAATATGGCCGTTGGCAGGTCTATCCATACTCCCAGCCTGTCTCTCTTTCTCTGGTGGCAAGAGGCTCCGTTGTGTAATGGATAGCTTATTGGATTTCTTTCCCTGGTGGGGTAGGGATCTGGGGAGGTGAGGCTCCAGGACACATTGGTGGGGTCATCTGCCCAGTGAAGTCAGACTGGCATCATGGTATCATTTGGAACCTGGTGGCTGAAAAAGACTTAAGATAGGAAGCAGAACAAATTTTTGGCTAATCATGAACCTAAAGGCAAGAATATTTCAGATGGAGATTTGGTGATTTCGTTCTGGAAAAAGCTGGTAGGTCTATTTTAGGTCTATTCCAAGGGGCCCATCACTTTACTAGTTTTTGCCTGAGCCTGACAGCTAGTATGCAGGTTAACCCAGGTTATTCTCTATGGAGATTATGTCATAGTTGGATAAAAGACTAGAAAGCTAGATCAGGGAAGAGAGCAGCTCCCAAATATGGGAAAGTATATGAATATTGTTAACTGTGTACCCCATATATTTGATCTAGGGCCCATATTCAGTACAAAGAACCTATATAACCTCTGCATCCCTGTAGGTCTGAGCTCACATTCTGTGGCCACAGCTGGGAACATTCCACGCTGCGTTAATTTCGGGACCTATCTTCCTGGGGTGGTAGGCAGAATGTGTTATCCAATCTATCTTCGGAGAATGAACTATCCCTTTTTCAAAGAAGATATTCTGCTCTACTGAAGCTCTAGGTTAGAGATATTCCAAAAGTCTCCTTTGGAGTCCTGCCTAAGTTTTTAAATATATCGAAAACTTCAGTTCAATTCCATTTTAGAATACTAATTAACTGACGTGTTGGAAATAGATGGTCAGAAATACTAAATGTATTTGTTTGCATAATAAAAATTATCAGCTATGGGGTCCTCCCACACACACATACACATAAATGCATACACACATATATACACATCCATACTCCCTTAAACTTGCTGAAGGAGGGACCATTTCTTTTTGCCACTTGGGTTATTACTGGGCCTCTGTACCTGCACAATGAATTTTACACTCCTTGCAACCATTTTTCTTCCTTCCTTCCTTCCTTCTTTCCTTCCTTCCTTCCTTCCTCCCTCCCTCCCTCCCTCCCTCCTTCCTTCCTTCCTTCTTTCCTTCCTTCCTTTCTTTCGTAGAGACAGAGGACAATTGAGAGGGTGGAGAAGATAGAAAGGGAGAGAGAAAGAGAGACACCTGTAGCAGTGCTTTACTGCTGGTGAAGTTCATCCCTACATGTGGGGGCTGGGTCTTCTTCTTTGCAAGTGGTAACGTGTACATTCTTTAGGGTGCACCACTGCCTGCCCAGAAGAAGGAACTTTTCTTTTTTTTTTTTTATTAAAATTTTTTTTATATTTATTTATTCCCTTTTGTTGCCCTTGTTGTTTTATTGTTGTAGTTATTATTGTTGTTGTCATTGTTGGATAGGACAGAGAGAAATGGAGAGAGGAGGGGAAGACAGAGAGGGGAGAGAAAGATAGACACCTGCAGACCTGCTTCACCACTTGTGAAGCGACTCCCCTGCAGGTGGGGAGCTGGGGTTCGAACCGGGATCCTTATGCCCGTCCCTGTGCTTTGCGCCACCTGCGCTTAACCCGCTGAGCTACAGCCCGACTCCCAAGAAGGAACTTTTCAAAGGTATAGCCTGGTGATATAACCAGACAAGGAAATCACATTCGTACATTAAAGCAATCAATAGTTATTCAGACAGGCTGTGTGCAGTTAGTTAGTTGGTATCAAGCCAGGATACTGAGGCAAACATTGTTACTTTCCCTGAAAGGTGCCTTGGGATTTCTAATGGCCACTTATGGTCAAGCCTGGAGTTTTACTTCTCATCTAGAAAACAGCACCTCTGGGAGTATAGCTATTCCAGCTCCATTTCTAGCTAAATACTGACAGTGTTTCTACAAATAGGGGAAATGTTAAGTACTCATTACAATTTTTTTTTTCTGAGAATTTACTCTTAATTATTCATTCAGAAGAGTTCTGTGTGTCTTCAGGGTGGTGTTGCTTGTTGTTGGTAATGGTTGATCACTATTGTATAACTACTTTATTTAAAATAAGTTGAAGTAAGGGATTGTTTTTATTCCAGTATCACAAACATGTTCAGTCAATTGTTCAAAGACTATTAAGCTTTTTTCATTTTAGAAATATTTATCTGCCGGGTGGTATCGCGGGGGAGACAATATCCCAACATTTATCAGTAGTTCATAAATAATAAACATAATTCTTTAAATATGCCTGGATATCCTATTGAGTTAAATATGTTTGACATTTTTTAATTCTCCCTATACACCATAAACATAAGTATAGGAATTTAGTACTTTGGAATTTCAGTAAGTTAAACACTTTCTGTAGAAATGGATTCTTAAAAAAACATTTGAAGAGTGGAAATTCCTAAAAGGAAAAATTCCTTTGTTTTTCAATTTGTTCTTTAATTTTTTTTAATCTCTAGAAATTTGATATATAGGTTTTGCCATATTATCCCAAGAAAAAGCAAACTGGTGATTTTTATTGCAAAAAAACCCAAACAACCAGCATCTAACAAAAGTTCAATACTTTTCTTTCCATGCTAGAGTTAGTTTATGAAAACTATATGATATTATGTCTTTTTCTTAATTATAGCACTTTATATTTTCAGGATATGCTATTTTTCTGCTTGTGAAGTGATCCCCCTGCAGGTGGAGAACCAAAAGCTCGAACCAGTATCCTTGTGCTGGTCCTTGAGCTTTGTACTATGTGTGCTTAACCCAGTGTGCTACTGCCTGTCTCTTCCCTCACCATCCTCCCCCCCACTTTAGGAAGTATTTACATCTTTTCTTTTCCCATGAAGTTTAACCTTGGGACTTGGTACCTGCATAAGGACCCCACTGCTTCTGGCAAACAGTTTTTTTTTTTCTCTATGTGATAGAAGGCAAGACAGAAAGAGAGAGAATGAGAGATATATAGAGAGAAAGAAACAGAGAGAAGCGGAGACATCTGCAGCCCTGTTCCACAGCTCAGGAAGCTACAGGCAGGGAACAAGGGCTTGAGTCTGGGTCCTTAAGCTTGTTAAAGTGTTTTTGCTACCAGGTGAGATTCTACCCATCCCACCAAGTATTTAAACTTTAGTCTTAATTTTTTGCTTATGAATACCATTCATACTAAGACTATCCATTTTACTTCTTTAATATATAAGATAGTCCTACAATTTGTTGTGAGAGGAAACTAGTTACTGTTTATAAATCTAGGGCAAACAGTTATGAATTACTTCTGGGTATCTTGTATTCTCATACCACACTATGTATTTGACCATTGACGCTTTCATACATGGGAATGTATAATTGACGAATGTCACGTGGCATAATTACTATGAGTACAGGTTCTGGAATCTATAGCTTGTCATTCTATTCTGATACAACAATGTTGGAACATTATTGAAAACCTCTCAGATTTAGTTACTTGTTAAATAGTACTCACTTCCAACTAAAAGGCTATGAGTCACCAGATGAATTAATTTCTACCTCTTTTGAGACCTTTATATTAATACCTCTATATTATTCTACTTATTTCCTGTGTAATTATCTATAATTTTGAAGATTTAATTTTAATGTCCTCCCCTCAGTATTCTGCATATATTATTCTATATGATGCAATTATGTTATATATTATTATACTTAATGATATAAACATAACAGCCTTCACCGTTTAACAGTAATTATGATGCTTCGTATTCATCATTTCATTTATTCTTATGCAACAGTGTGAAGTGTTACAGAATAATTCAACACAGATAAATTTTGATTTTTACCGACATCATCAGATGATAAGTTATTTTGCTCTTTTATTATATGTATACAATGTGAATTAGGTGCTTAAGCTTTATTTATTTATTTTATTTATTTATTCCCTTCTTGTTGCCCTTGTTGTTTAACATTGTTGTGGTTATTGATGTCATCGTTGTTGCATAGGAGAGAGAGAAATGGAGAGAGGAGGGGAAGACAGAGGGGGGGAGAGAAAGATAGATACCTGAAGACCTGCTTCACCTCCTGTGAAGCAACTCCCCTGCAGGTGGGGAGCCTGGGGCTTGAACCAGGATCCTTATTCCGGTCCTTGCGCTTTGCACCACCTGTGCTTAACCTGCTGCGCTACCGCCTGACTCCCTTAAGCTTTATTTTAAACAAATTATACTTATATTCTTGTATCTTGGTATTCCATTTATTTATTGTTACCCATATGATCATCTCATATTTATGGTAGGTCATATCTGGGGCTTCACTGCTCTTCAGGGCCATGTGTATTACATCCTCCATGTCATTCAGCCTCCTACCCCATAACCCCAATGTCCTTGGCCTTGCTGCAAAAGACCATAATATCTAGTCTAAGTTTCACCCTGCATTATGTATTTTCTTCCTAGTTTCTTAAGTTTCACCTAGAAGTAATGTTATCTTTTTCCTTCTGACTGATCTCACAAAATCTGCACGAATTCTGCCTGTGATGAGGTAATGAGGATTTTTAACATTCCAGTGTGTGTGTGTGTGTGTGTGTGTGTGTGTGTATCATGACTTTTTAAAACACTCATCTGTTCTTAGGCAACAGGGTTGCTTCCATATTTGTGCTATGATAACAGTGTTGCTATGAACATAGGTGTGTACATATATCACTTTGGATAGGTGTTTTTGTTTTCATTAATAGATGTCTAGGAGAGGGATTGCCTAGTCATAGGAGAGGTTCATTTCTTTCTTTTTTGTTCTTTCTTTCTTTTTTTTTTTTTTTTGCTTGCAATGTCTTTTTTTTTAAAGATTTTATTTATAAAATGGAAACATTGACAAGACCGTAGGATAAGAGGGGTACAGTTCCTACCACCAGATCTCTATATCCTATACCCTCTCCACTGATAGCTTTCCTATTCTTTAACCCTCTGGGAGCATGGTCATTATGGGATGCCGAAGGTGGAAGGTCTGGCTTCTGTAATTGCTTCCCCACTCAACATGGGTGTTGACAGTTCGATCCATACTTCCAGCCTGTCTCTCTCTTCCCCTAGTGGGGCTGGGATCTGGAGGTGGATCTCCAGGACAAAGGGTGGGTCTTCTGCCCTGGGAAGTCCATGGGAGGTTCATTTCTAATGATCTGAAGTATCTCCAGATTGTCTACCAGAGGGACTGAACCAACTTCCCACCAACAGTGTAGAATGTTCCTTTATCCCAGAAATTATCATTTCTGTTCTTTCTGTATATAACATTCTCACAGGTATGAAGTTGTATCCCATTATTCATTGTCTTTATATTTATATTTTTCATATAATTGTTTACCATTTGTGTATCTTCTTTGCTGAAGATTCTATTAATGTCCTCTTTTTCATTTTTTTAAATGGGATTATTTGCTTTTCGTTTTGTTGTAAAGTATTGTGAGCTCTTTATATAAATATGGTTCTCAGTCCTTTGATGCTGATTTATAAAGATCTACCATTCTGTAGGGTGTCTTTCTGTTGGTGATGGTTTCATGTGCTGTGTAGAATCTTTTCAGTTTGATGTCCTCCCATTAGTTTATTTTTGACTTTTTACTCTTGCTGTTGGGTTTGATTCCTCAAAGACATTTCTGAAGAAAAAAAAGTGGATTGCTCTACCAATGTTTTCTTCTATGTACATGATTGTATCTGGTCTAGTGTCCAAGTATTCAATTCATTTGGAGTTGACTTTTGTTCATGGTGATATGTGGTAGACCAGTTTCATTTTTCTCCTCATTTCAACTTAATTTTCCCAGCTACATTTGTTGAAAAGACTCCTTTCTTAGACTCCACTTAGTGTTCGGGACCCTATTGTCAAAAATTACTTGTCCATAGGTGAGGAAATTATTTCTGCCATTTATCCCAGGGATACAAATATGGTCAACATACAAAGTCAATAAATGTAAGCCATCACATTTACAACAGAAAAAAAAGCTATATTATTATTTCATTTGATGTAGAGAAAGCTTTTAACAAGACCCAGTGCCCCTACATGATCAAAACATTAAAAAGCTAGTTCTATTCTCATCTTCTCAGACAATATTTTTAGGTGACCTGCATATTAGCTATCAAGCTTAGGCAAAAATTACTAAAGTCATGGGCTCCTAGGTACATACCTGATATAGACTTCCTAGCTTCTTTCCACCCTAATATCCGTAATCTCAACTGCTCTAATTCAACTTTTTGATTCCTGTTTATTAAACACTTGGTCCTGGATAGAAACAGCCAAAAATCAAGAGGGAAGGGGATGAAAGAGAGGGAGAGAGACAGAGAGACATCTGCAGCACTGTTTCACCACTTGTGAAGCTTTACCCCTGCAGGAGAGAATTGGGGCCTTGAACCTGGATCCTTGTGCATTGTAACATGGGCATTTAGTCAGGCACACCACTACCTGACCCCCATGTCACACATTTTCTATCCCTTAACTGTCCCTCACATTATATAGTTAGGCTCAAGCCCCTAGAGATATTTATATTTGAGATGACACTGAAAAAAAAAAGGAAAAAAAAACCTGCAGTATTTAAGGAGAATATGTCCACATTCAAATTCCAGGTTCTCACTGGCAGAGGGAAGCCTCATGAGTGGTGGAGTAGTGCTGCAGGTGTCTTTTTCTATCTCCCTCTCTATATCTTTGTTATAAAAAAACATAAAAAATAAATAAATAAAAATAGGAATATCATTGGTACCTGTGGAGACATTACAACCCAGCAATAACCCTGGTGACAAAAATAAATATCTTTAAAAATACATATTAAGAGAAGGTGTAATAGAATTGATGAATGCATACTATCAAATTTATATGAAGATTTATTTATATCAGTTCCCTATCTCTTTTTTTGGAATGTACTCCTATTTTTTTTCATCTATGAAATGAGTACTGATATGCTTTGGATTGACTTCATTTTGACTCCTTCTCAAAATAAATATTGTTTCAGATGAAAGGAAAGAACAACAACCTGATATAATCTTCCAGTCATTAATATGTATTTGCCACCTGTCTGCCAGATAGACTCAAAACTGCCTATTAACAAAGTTGAGGAATAAATAGATAAAGTATAGAAATAAATGAACTTCCACATTTTAGGATGGCAACATTGTGTGAAAGAATTTTCTTGAACACGTGCCAACATTTTTTTTCCCCAACTTTTGGACTGCATCTTATTATCCCAGCTGTAATTAGAAATCTTGTGAAATTAAGAACCATTAAATTCAATGAGTTTTCAGCATCGGAAATTTGCCCAGAGGCCCCCAGCTGATGGGTCTGCCTAAGACTGGGTTTTTACAGAATGCTCCCTCTTCTCCTCCTATTCACTCTAAATGGGAACGTCTTTTCCACTTAGCTAATTAATTACACCTGCCAACAAGCAGATGGTTCTGTAGGCTTTGAAGCACAGAAGGAAAAAAAAAAAAAAACGAGGTGCACATCAGCTAGTTTAAACTTCCTTCAGTTCAACTTATACTGTAACTCCTAGAGCTCCAGAAAAATATTAGGTGATTATGAAGAAAACATTTAAAATATTTTCTTATAAAGCACATTTTAAAAATAGTATTTTATTGCTTATTTCCTGATCTCAACCAAAAAAAAATTTCAAAATTGTTTAGAAATAAAACTTGCGCCATCTCATTATTCTGAGTTCTTAAGTAAAATGAGAGAATAGTGGACTAGGATCACATAGGGATTGTAAAAAAAAAAAGAAAAAAAAAGACCAGTATTCAAGGCTTCGAAATATTCTTAGTGTTTTTGTGTTATTGTCACTTAATTACAAGGAAAGATGTATGAGTAACAGTGATGAAAGTAGAACCGGAGTGTAGTGCGACTCGTGTTAAAATTCACACTTATATTTTCAGTTTATATCATAGTCTGTTGAGCTTTCTTTGTTTTTCTTGTATATGAGATGAGTAGATAAATAGAAATTTTAACTGAAACAGTTGGATGTGTAAATTTTTTTTCAATTGAGACATACCTATATAGAAACCTGTCCTGCCAAAGTAAAATAAATATTAAATACAAATGCATACAAGCCTCTTTGCAAATTTATCTTCAGTAAATTCATATAGATTATTCACAGTAAACATTTTAAATAATAGCCATGTGGATAACATAATGGTTATTCAAGAGCCTCTTATACCTGAGTTCCTGAGGTCCTGGTTCAATCCCTAGCTACACCATAAACATATGCTGAGACGTGTTCTGGTCTTTCTGTATCTTTCTCTAAATCTGTCTCTCTCCTATTAAAAAAAATGTTAATATATTTTAAATAATTATTTTTATAAGAGAGAATGTTTGTAAGAGAGACAGCAATAGTCAGCTTTGGCATATTGTGGTACCAGGGATTGAATTTGAGGCCTCAGGAATGTTAAACTGTGCTTTAAGTTAGCTATTTAATCAGTCCTAACAAATATTTTTGAATTTATAATTTAATATTCAATTTCACAAAGTCATTTCCTCAAGTTACATTACTACATATATATGAAAATTTTAGCTAGGGTTTTCATACTTGAAAGGATAAGATAGATCATTAAAATTGACCATACAATTCTGCTAGAGATAAAAAGTAATAATTTGTGAGTAGTATATTAATGCAGTATTTATGTTTTTCTCAATATATTTATGAAGTTAACATTTGTTAATTTATTAGCATATTCCTAACTCTCAAATAATCACCCCTCTTATTTTTACTATTTAAATGAAAGTTATCTCTAATAATAAATATATTTATTACATCTACTAGAGGAGGATAATATTTTAAAATACTCCAGAAAGAAACATAAATCCTCTTACAATAGTGAATGGAATAAAATGTAGTTGAGTAAGTTTACTTTCAGAAAAAAAGATTATGATAAAATTATATCTATTATATTTTAATTAATTTACCAGAAGACTGCTCAGCTCTGTCTTATGGTGGTATGGAACTGAACGTGGGGCTTTGGAGCCTCAGGCATGAGATTTTCTTTGAATAACGATTATACTAGCCCTCTGTATTTGTTTTCAACTTCAACAGCATTTTCTTGAGAGAGTGTTAATTTGCAGGTATGTTCTTAGGAGGGTCCATTCTATATTTCCCTAACATAAGGTAAAGTCCATCTCACCTTACAGCAAACTATCATCCTGCTCCACATTAATTCTCATTTTCTTTTTTATTTCATCATTTGAGATTTGCTTCACTTCACTATTTTCAGTCTTTGCCCTTTTCTGTTAATCACCAAACAATAATTTGAAAAGAAGCCTCATATGGAAGTTGTAGACTTAGGAGAAATAGATACCTTATACATTTAAATTATCCTTTTTTCATAATTTGGAAATACACTTGCAAAGCACATGGAGTATTTTCTACTCAAGCTATGATTTTTAATTAATTAATTTACTTATTTGCCTCCAGGGTTATTGATGGGGCTCAGTGCCAGCACTATGAATTCACTGCTCCCAGAGGCAATTTATTGTCATTTTATTGCCCTTGTTGTTGCCCTTGTTGTGTTTTTTATTGTTTTTTTTTATTTTTTATTGGAGGATTAATATTTTACAGTCAACAGTAAATACAATACTTTGTACATACATAACATTTCTCATTTTTCCACATAACAATACAACCCACACTAGGTCCTATGTCATCCTTTTCCAGGACCTGTACTCATCCCCCCAACCACCCCAAAGTCTTTTACTTTGGTGCAATCAAGCTATGATTTTGGATAAGGTAATTAAAAGTCATTTCACCCTGTTCATTAAAGTAAAGCAGTGCTTCCAAGAACTGAGCACACATTGAGTTCCCACAGTACAATTCTTTACTTTCTTTAATTCAGTCTTTTTGCTGAATCAAAGACCTTTTCCTTAAACAGGTGGAGTTCTTGAGGTTTTATTGTGCTGCCTTTTCCTCTGTCTACTTTTGACAAGAGGCAAAAGGAACACAAGTCCAATGATGAGGCTGGGATATAGTCCAGACTTCTAACAGAGCCAAGACTTTTGTCAGTGCAGTTTTTCATGTAGAAAAGATACCTTAAAAGCATAATTTTACCTTTCAACTCAATATAAAATTTTCAAGAAGGACTTCAGGGAAATTATTGTGAGTTCTTAATTATACTTGGCAATTGATTATGTAAGGTAGAGTTGTGCCTTAGTTCTGCTTCAACACTTTCCCCTTTCTCAGTCTCCCTCCCTATTTTGAAGGATGTCTTATGTAAGAAGTTTAAACATATGACTCCAGCTCACCAGTTGGAAAGGGTTGGAATCAAACTTACCTAGATTACCCGTTACTTGTTTCTCTAATGTTCTGGGGGCTGACTGGTGGTACATCTGGTGGAGTGCACCTGTTATAAGGCATAAAGAACCAGGTTCAAGTCCTAGGTTCCTGTCTTCAGGAAGGAAGCTGTGCTAGTGCTGAAGCAGTGTTACAAGCTCTTTTCCTCTCCCTATCTTCCCTTTCCCTCTCAATTTTTTTTCTCTCTTTAACATTTTTCTTTTCTTTTTTATTTTTCCTTTATCTATCAGATAGAGGACTGAGCTGAGTGCACATGTTATAATGTTCAAGGGCCCTGGTTCAAGCCCCCAGTCCCCACCTGCAGGAGAAAAGCTTCACAAGTGGTGAAGCAGTGCTGCAGGTATCTCTCTGCCTCTCTCTCTCTCTACCTCACCCTCCCCTCTCAGTTTCTGGCTATCTGTATCCAATAATAAAAATAGTCTCCAGGAGCAGTGGATTCATAGTGCAGGAACCTAGCCCCAGCAATAACTCTGGAGGAAATAATAATAATAGTAATAAATTAAATAGAATATAAGTTATCTGCTAATATGAGGCTCTTCCTTATCCTCCCCTTAACTAATAATGGCATTAGTGCATTAACTGAACATTTTCTTTAAGAAAATTTGCGTTGAATATTTACATATTTTACCCATTTTTCTCTTTATAATTACCTTGTAAGAAATATTTCAGTATCAGTATCCTTATTTCATAGAAAAAGCTAAAACTTGTGAAATAGGGAGTCGGGCGGTGGCGCAATGGGATAAGTGCATGTGGCGCAAAGTGCAGGGACCTGAGTAAGGATCCCGATTTGAGCCCCCAGCTCCCCACCTGCAGGAGTCGCTTCACAGGCAGTGAAGCAGGTCTGCAGGCATCTGTCTTTCTTTCCCCCTCTCTGACTTCCCCTCCTCTCTCCATTTCTCTCTCTCTTATGCAACAACGACGACATCAATAACCACAACAATGTTAAACAACAAGGGCAACAAAAGGGAAAATAAATAAATATAAAAATTTTTTTAAAAAACTTGTGAAATAGAGTCACATGTAATTGACATTTTAAAGAAAATCTATGGTTAATTCATAGCCATTCAGCCTTATAGCATGGTCTGTGCAGATGTGTTTATATCCTATTAGTTTTCTCTTCCTGAATGTTGGCACCTTAAACTACATGGACCATAAGACATGTTAGGTTTCTTGGCATTTGAGTCATTTCTTCATGTCCAGGTTGAAAGAGCAAGCAAATAACTTTAATAAGTGAAACATGTTTATTAACCTTGGTAAAGTGGAGCAATCTAAGGTTGAAGTAGGTCTGTGCTATTGCTAACGCAAGTGGTAGGACTTTATCATTGCATAATGAGACTCTAATTCTTTTTGGTAACAAGTCTCACAAAACAGAAACAACTTTACAATAGGGAAAACAAAAGTGGTGGTTCTATGAAACATAGAATATAGAACAGAGAATCATTTTAACAATGTTGAAGTCATGCCCTTTGCAATATCATGATCAGAACTCAAAGGGATTATGTTGAGTGAGACAAGCCAATACCAAATGATCTCACTTACAGATGGGACGTAGAACAAAGAACAGTACGAGAAAACACAAGATAAAACTTGGGCTGGGTGTGACATATTGTACCAAAGCGAAGGATTCTGTGGGATGGGAGAAAGATACAGGACTCAGGGACATTGAGATCCTATTGTGTTTCCTAGACATCAATCAAGAGATGAGACACTGTGCCTGTGTATTAAAGACTATCCTGTAAGCCATTAACACCTCCCAATATAATTATAAAAAAACATCATTATTCATAAAAGTGATTGGGATGATTTCTTTAGAAATTTTAATGAGTTTTTTTTCAAATATCTTAAGTACATAATTGTAACTCAAGTGTCTCTGATTAAATATAGTATTTAATCTGCATTCAATAACAATGGCCTTTATACAAATCAGTAAATAGTTTAGATATTCCATTTACATTTCAACTATTCTATCTATTTAATGAAAATTCCTTAGCAATTTTAAGCAAAAAATATGGAACAATCATATTTACCTACTGCTAAGTCCTGAACTGAATGGAACAGACAAGCTTAGTAGTGTTCTTTGTTTCCTGACACAGCTATCCTGCAGCTATAGAAATACCAGACCCTTGAGATGAAGAAAACAGAGTTTACTTATCCCTAATCTTTGGAATTAACCTTATTTTTTTGAACACAGTGAAGGAAAAGGCCACCTGGAAATTGTCAGCAGAGTTTTAGCACATCTTTAATATGCAAATAGCTTTGAATCCTGTCCCAGTGAGCTGTTACAGGATGACACAAAATGACTTACAGGGTTAACTCTACTTGCTATCCAGGATTACTATACACAGACATACACACAGAATAACAATGATAATAAGAGAATTTTTTAAAATTTATTTTTATTTTTTTATTTAAGAAAGGATTAATTAACAAAACCATAGGGTAGGAGGGGTACAATTCCACACAATTCCCACCACCCAATCTCCATTTCCCATCCCCTCCCCTGATAGCTTTCCCATTCTCTATCCCTCTGGGAGCATGGACCCAGGGTCATTGTGGGTTGCAGAAGGTAGAAGGTCTGGCTTCTGTAATTGCTTCCCCACTGAACATGGACATTGACTGGTCGCTCCATACTCCCAGTCTGCCTCTCTCTTTCCCTAGTAGGGTGGGTCTCTGGGGAAGCAGAGCTCCAGGACACATTGGTGGGGTCTTCAGTCTAGGGAAGCCTGGCCGGCATCCTGATGGTATCTGGAACCTGGTGACTGAAAAGAGAGTTAACATACAAAGCCAAACAAATTGTTGAGCAATCATGGACCCAAAGCTTGGAATAGAGGAGAGGAAGTGTTAGGGGGGTACTCACTGCAAACTCTAGTGCACTTCTGCTTTCAGGCATATATTTTTCATTAGTTTACGGATACGTGTGAACATATGCTCTCTCTCACAGAAACTGGTGTATATCTAGGTTTTGGGACTTTGTTAGAAAGTGAACCACCTGAGATGAAATTAGAGTATACTATGAAAGGAAAGGTCTCACCCGAGTAATGAAGTTGAAGGGTTGTCATTCCACACGTGAAGTCTCTGGACACAGTCTGAAGTGAAGCATGTTGAGGTGGCAATCGTTGTGTTGGTTAGGTTGTGATCGGCAGATGCAATATTATTTGATATGGATTGGGAGAGGCATACGGGAAAGAGAGCCCTATCCAAGGGTTCCAGGACTGGGGGAAATAGAGGCTCCATAGTGGAGATGTGAGGTCCCTGCTGTCTTAGGGTTCAAAAAGACAATGGATAGTTAATTTTATCATCACATTAATTGGTAATTGGGTTAACTTTGAAAAGTCCTTTTGTTAGGGTTTGCTGTACAGTACCCAGTATCTTGTATATAGCTGTGCTATTGGTTGCTTCTGATCTACTTGGTCTAGGCTTTTGAGAGAGTCTGTATATCAGTTACACAGCCTATATATTGAAAAGATTCAGTTTGTGTTTTGAAAAACTTCGAGACATACAATTAATTTTATGACTATGTCCTCATGAAAAAGTGTGTCCTATGGTATACAGATAATTCCGTGTTTTTTTTTGTTTTTGACGGGGGGAGACAGTCTGATCCCTGTTATTCCCTGGCCATGCCTACTGGCCAGATAATCCCAATTTTAATTTACCAATTTTGGAAATGAATTTAAGAAAAGTATAGAGCTTAATAGTTTAGTTAAAAAATTATTACACTGTAGACTAAATTTATGGGGATTTTCTATGATTCTTTTTTTAAAATTTATTTAAGAAAGGAGACATTAACAAAACCATAGGATAAGAGCAGTACAGCTCCACACAATTCCCACAACCCAATCTCCATATCCCCCTCTCCCCTGATAGCTTTCCCATTCTCTATCTCTCTAGGAGTATGAACCCAGGGTCATTGTGGGTTGCAGAAGGTAGAAGGTCTGGCTTCTGTAATTGCTTCCCCGCTGAACATAGGCGTTGACTGGTGGATCCATACTCCCAGTCTGCCTCTCTCTTTCCCTAGTAGGGTGTGTCTCTGGGGAAACAGAGCTCCAGGACACATTGGTTGGGTCGTCAGTCCGGGGAAGTCTGGTCAGCATCATTCTGGCATCTGGAACCTTGTGGCTGAAAAGAGAGTTAACATCCAAAGCCAAACAAACTGTTGAACAATCATGGACCTAAAGGTAGGAATAGTGCAGATGAAGTGTTGGGGGGTATTCACTGCAGACTCTTGTGTACTTCTGCTTTCAAGTATATATGTTTCCCTGGTTTATGGGCACATGTGAACATATGCTCTATCTCAGGGGACCTGGACTATTATCGATTCTTAAAAAATAATTTATTTTGTGAGCTGGGAGATGGCACACTATGTAGAGCACACATCTTGCCATACCTGGGGATCTAGGTTCAAACCCTGGGTCCCCACCTGCAGGATACAGAGTCATCAACATAGGAGCTCTGCTGCAGATATCTCTCTATTCCTTTCCTTTTTTCTCTATTTATCCCTGTACCTAGTAGGAAAAGGGAAGGAGGGCAGAAAGGATGAAAGGTAGGAAAATATACAAATGCAAGTTGGATGTGAACTAATTCCCTTGAAGGCACCCAGCCCCAGAAATAACCCTAGTGACACACACACACACACACACAAAAGAAGGTAAATAACTTGAAATGAATGAACATTTATGTATATGTGTGCACATACATGTTCATTTAGCCTCTGTTCCTCCTAAAATATTTGTACTTCAACCAATATGGATATATCATAAATATCTTGGAAAAGGGAAGACTCTGAACTGCATTAATAACCTATTATGAAGGGAGTCGGGTGGTAGCACAGCAGGTTAAGCACAGGTGGCACGAAGCCCAAGGACTGGCATAAGGATCCCGGTTCAAGCCCCTGGCTCCCCCAACTGCAGGGCAATCATTTCTCAAGTAGTGAAGCAGGTCTGCAGGTGTCTGTTTTTCTCTTACCCTCTCTGTCTTCCCCTCCTCTCTCCATTTTTCTCTGTCCTATCCAACAACAATGACATCAATAGCAACAATAACTACAACAATAAAACAACATAAATATTATGTTCTCTGTTTCCTAGATTTTAGGAAAAAAAATCTCTGAAATCACCCATCCAAATCATACAATAAAGTAATGCTTAAAAGGTTGCTAGATAACTTATCTGTTACCAGGATAGTTCACCTGCTTTGTCATGCACCTGGCCAAGGTTTAAGTCTGGCTGCCTCAATGGAAAACCCTTGCGGGTGCTCACCTAGCATCTTTATTTCTCTGTCTTTCTGTCTGCTTTTGTCTAAAAAGCATTTTCTGATCAGTGATGCTGTTGGGATGACAAATAAAAAGTAGTGCTTAAAATATGAACCAATTTATTAACAAGCTGGGTATGTATGTTTATTGGAATAGTATATTCAAATGAATCTGTAATGTAGATAGCATAAGTAAATCTCAAAAATCATTATTTTTAAATAACATAAGTGTAAAAAGTAAATACCAGGTGATGTGATTTGTATTAACAGTAGCAAACAGGAATAACTAATCAGTGATGACAATCAGAATTGTGACTGGGGGAGGGAAATAATTGGAGTGGTCAAATTTCTAAATGAATAAAAATTTTCTGTATTTCTATCTGTGTGATAGTTACATGGAGAAGGGCAAACACAGGGTGCACATATATGTGAAATGAGTTCAGTTTATATATTTTGTAATATCTTATATGTATTTTTAAGTATAATATATATACTAACTCAATGCCTTTTATAAATCAATATAATTCTAATGTCATGACGCTATATTTTGGAAACTAATTCTTTATACTAAAGTGACCATAATTCATTCATTAATTTCTAGATTCCTGAAGATGACACCAATTTTTAAATAAACATTTAATTAGGACCTCTATGTGGTTTTATTAAATTAAAAAAATTATTTATTGCTTTTTTATTGCCCTTGTTGTTTTACTTTTGTAGTTATGATTGATGTCATTGTTGTTGGCTAGGACAGACAGAAATGGAGAGAGGAGGGGAAGACAGAGAGGAGGAGAGAAACACAGACACCTGCAGACCTGCTTCACCAAGCCTGTGAAGTGACGACCTTGCAGGTGGGGAGCCGGGGGCTCGAACCGGGATCCTTAAGCCGGTCCTTGCGCTTTGCGCCACCTGCGCTTAATCTGCTGCGCTACAGCTCCCTCTGTGGATTTTTAAGCTATCCTACTAGCAGTTTTTCCCATTCTTATTTTATGGCATTTTAATTTCTTATTTTGTAAAAAATTATATTTGTTTATTACCTTAAACATTATATTAACATTATAGGCATTTTATCTGAGACGACCAGTCCCCTAAATTATGCATGTAGCTTTAATATTCTTACATCACATTTAATTTTTTGATTCATTTGAAAGGAAGAGTACAGCCATTTACAAAATTAAGTATTTCTTTTCAATTGTTTTACCTTTTATTTGCAAGTTTTAACTTGCCAGTTGCAAATATACATTGTGATATTACTTATTATTACTGTCATCAGGAAAAATCATACTTTTCTGAAATGAAACTCTAAGGAAACAGTGAAGAAATCACACATTTCAGGAAGAGTTATTAAAACTATACAAACTAATATTGTAGGTGAGATATTTGAAAGTGACCTTGCAGTAAATCCTAGGCTTACTGTATTAAAGCTTGTAAATAAAAGGGACAAATCATTTCTGGGTACTAATATGACTTTCCCTCTTATTGGTAATGAAAGCATTGAACTCTAATGATTTGTTCTATTGAAGCAATTACATTTTCTGGAAACTTGGAGATGTTATTTAAGAGGATTGTTGTCTATAATGAGGGCTTTCTGGTGGATAGGGGAATACAAATATTTGATTTTTATGTAAAGGAGTGTTCTAGTTTAGAGCCAGGAGATATTGGATTTCTTACTCATTTTATATACTGCTGATTTGTAGTCATGTTACTTAGTAGAGAGATAATCAAGGTGTACATTTCATCCATCTTCCAGAATTCATACTATGCTTTTTATTTCTGTAATTATTGTAATAGTTTTAAAATATCTTTCTAATATAAGGTAGACTTTCGTTTTCAAAACATTGGGTTGAGGATTCCCATCAAAATTTAAACATTAGGAGGGTTTAGTTGTTTGTTAATCATCCCAAATAGAGATCTAGTTTTCTACAGTGCTTTGTAAATGTTTCACACATAATAAGAACCTTCCTTACCTAATCAGAAAAGAAAATATTGCCTGTTAAAATTAGTTTAGCATCAGGGTGATAGCTCTATGTTAGAATGCAAATTTGGATCCCTGACACTGCAGATAGATTAGATTCAATTCTTGGCACAGTCTTATACTAGAACTGATAAACAAACAAACAAATAAAAATTAAAACAAAATCATTTAAAATGGCATTAAGAGAGCTCAAATTAATTAATCATTGGGGAATTAAAATACAATGATATCACTATATACTAGCTAAGTAGCTAAGAGATATGAATTTAAAAAAAATAAACAGATTGACCACTAAGTAGCATGTAAATACCTCATACATTACTATAGGAAATACAATTTGATGAAAGCATGTTTGCATTTGTTCATTATACATTTTCTAGTGCATAAGGAGAGAACACCAACATGGTATCAACTAAGCAACTGGCTCTTTCCTTCTGCAAGAAAAACTCTGCAAAGAACTTAGTACTGCCATTATTAAAAAAATAAACTTGAATTTATATTATTTGCTGACATTTTCTTTGGCATTGCAGTCAGCAATAGGTGATTTGTGGTTCTTATCATCTGGAGACCTACAATATAATTGGGGAGAAAGTACACAACCGTGTAAATAAGAAAACAAAGCAAAATTACCCCTCTTAGATGCATGTTAATCTTTGTAATGAGTTAGAGGTACTTAGCCTATCAAAGCTGGGTGATTATAGCAGGCTACCCAGAGGAACTAGGGCTCAAGCCAAAACAATGAAAACTAAGAATTACAGTGAATGTTGTAGTGGAACATTAGTAAGAAAATTCCTGAGTTCAA
This sequence comes from Erinaceus europaeus, assembly GCF_950295315.1. Taxonomy (NCBI): domain Eukaryota; kingdom Metazoa; phylum Chordata; class Mammalia; order Eulipotyphla; family Erinaceidae; genus Erinaceus; species Erinaceus europaeus. The sequence goes on from NC_080168.1 coordinate 22,993,907, forward strand.
TTCAAGATAATTTTGCTTTTGTTTTTTAAAGCTGGTTTTCAGCCTATAAATCTAATCATTTCTTCTTGAAATTGCCTTGCTCTGATAAACTGTCCACTGATATGTTCTAACTTTGTCTGCATCCATGAGCTTTTGACTGTGACCATTGAGCTGAAATACAGAAGGTTGCATCACTCATTTACATTATCGCCCATTTCCCACTCCCAATACAAATGTGACATTTCAATTTTGCACACTTCAACTCTCCTTAAATCATCGGTATAAAAACTTCAAAGCTTGATTGATGATGAATGAGCCATTGTATCCTCAAGCACCAGGTTCTCATTAGCCTCTAGAGTCTCAGCTTATTAATAACGAACCTTGAGGGCAGACCTGTAGGGGTTGTAGCAATTCATTGTGCTCTCAGATGAAAGGTCTGGGTTTGCTGAAGATACAGGAATCTCTGGACCAAGTTCATTCCAGAAATGATGTATTAATTATCACAGGTGGATGATGTGAACTTTATTGCTTTTGTATCAGTTTCTACCAACAGACTGATGGTGGCTTAGGCTGATGACAGAAAGATACATTGCTGCATGTCTAAAAATGCCCAGTAACTGTTTACTGTAGCTTTATCTTGAAGATGTGCTTTTGCCCCTTTGAATTTTGACTTCTTGATTGTGACCTTTAGCTTGTACAGGCAATATAAGTCTGAAATATGCATTATGATTATGACTCCACTATAATTAGACGGGTACAATATTTTTGGTCTTTACTTATTATCATTTTAGTTGTAAGGTTGGTCTGTAGATGCATCCACACATAAGGGCATTTAGAGTTTAATCATGAACTGGGGTTAAGTATTTCACTGTGGATTATCTGATCTTATTGTAGTTGGTAGCTTGATTCAGAAATAAAATGTTTGCTATTAATACTAATCATGTCAAGTAATATGGGAATATGACTAATGACATTTAAAATCTCATATTTATTTTCTAAAAGGAGAAAGACATTTAATCTTATTAATGAAGTGGCTACAAGTTGTGTGTGAGGTAAAGTTTTTCTTTTTTTACTTTTTAAACCTGCGAAGAAGGTTAGATTAATCTGTATTATTTGAAAGGATTCTATGTAGTGGTTTGTAGTGATTTGTCTATCACATAGAGAGCAGAGAAAAAAAGGCCATGTCTGGAGATTCAGTATTTTATTATATTTTCTTTTGAGAGAATATGTTTTTGAAACATCAATGATTCTCTTAGTGGTCATGCATCCACTAAATTCACTATACAAATTCAGTATATTATGAAAATAAGTGAAAAATGTAAACAACTTATTTATTTAACACAAGCATTTTCTTCTTCACTAGACTCATGCATGAACAGATGAAAGAACTGGTCAAATGGTTTTTTATGGATTAGTAGGCTAAAGCACACACATGTATTGATAATGTTCATTTTAAAATGTCTTGTTACCACTTTACAACTGTCTAAAAACATAAGTGAAATATGAGGTAGATTTATGGTTTAATGTATAATATACATAGTTTTAGATTGTTGTATAGTGCATGATTTTGCACAGAATTGGGGGTATCTGGCTGATCTGAAATGGCTCACCATCAGTATTATTCACTTGGCAAACAGCTGCCAAATTTGACTTCTCAATAAAGAAATACTTTATTTTTAGAATTTCATATTTAACATATCTTACTATGCTTAAGCAATATATCTACTAAGAAGATAAAATTCTGGGGCGAGGTGGTGGTGGTGCACCTGGTTAAGCGCACATGTTAACAATGTACAAGGACCCAGGTTCAAGTTCCCAGTCCCTTCCTGCAGGGGGGAAGCTTTGTGAGTGATGAAGCAGTGCTGTAAGTGTCTCTCTGTCTCTCTTCCTCTCTATCACCCCCTTCCCTCTTGATATCTGGCTGTCTTTATCCAATAAATAAGTAAAGATAATTAAAAATAATTTTAAAAAGGTAAAATTCTTGTTTGTTCACTTACTGCAAATGATTTAATAAAAACAAGAAACTGAATGGCAGCTTATTTTTTTCTATTGATTGTTCAAATGACTGAAAATATTCTTTGTAATTTTCTTTATTTATTATGGTCTATTTTCTACAGTGAAACTGAAATATAGTGGAATATGATTGTCATAGGCTTATTTTTTTGACACTTTTCAGAATCTGTTTTGTTGTGTTTTGTTTTGTTTTGTTTTGCTTTTTATTACCAATTAAATTGGTGCCTTACTTGTCTTTTTTTTCCTGAGAATCAGAAATGCCTTTTTGGGTCATGGTTTAATATTTTATTTTTAATCACATTATTTCATGTTGTGGGAGGAAAACTATTATAATGTAGAGCATAACATCCAATAAATCTAAAAAAAAGAAAAGCTTTATAGAAAGCCTTGCTTTTCTTGTATGCTAGCATAGATCTAAAGTCCAGGCAGGCATTCTTCTGGTATCTTCTTGGATAAATTATTCTGTTAACCTTTTCTCTTCATCTGTTCTTGTTTGTCTTTGTAATCTAAAAAACTTACTCAGCCCTCTTTAGTCAAAGAATGCAAGAATGTTAAGTATCCATTTTGTACAGTAAATAATCATTTACAGTATTTTTTTTTTACTAATTAAGACTTTTTCTGGAAATTTTTAGTTCAGAAATAAGTCTGAGTATTTCCCTACAAAACATATACAGTTATTATTTAAAATGTATATAAATTAATATTTTGAAAATACTTTGATAAAGTCATATATTGATAAATAAATGCAGATTAACACTTAATTATGTAAACTCAAGTTTACAAAAATTAAGAAAGATTATACATTGAAACTCTCTAGATATAATTAAATAGTTAAATTAAAATACATGTTTTTGATTGTGTGAAAATAATATTTTCAGGGGAATACATAGGAATAAACTTTCTATCATTAAATATTAAGCATTTACTAATTCTCCTGATCAGAATTCCCAGAATTTGCTTGGCTTTGAATTTGCATGATAAAAGTATCATCCAGATTGATCATGATTGTAGTCTTCATTTGAAATTTCAGCATGTAAGCTTAAACTTGAATGAATTACTACTGCCTCATTTCTAAATCCCTTTCCAAATACAAACCAAGCTCTTGAATTGAATATTTCTGAGAAACAAATGTCAACATGGGTAGCAGATTAATGTGGTTGAGGAAAGGGATTTGATGAGATTATTATTCAGTATAATGTAATCTGATTCCACTTGAATATTTTTAGATAGGAAGTTGGAGATGGATACTTTGTTCTTTTAGTATGAAGTATTTAAATTAAAATGTGACTTCTGAAAAATACAGACTCTACAATGTTTGAACAATTGCCTTTCTTTTCACATTTTTTAAAGTAGATCTTTCCCAAATGTACGCTGAAAAATAACCTTCATTTCCTGGATAGCAGTCAGATCTTCTTTCTTTGTCTTTTAATGAACAATTATTCCTAGAGCAGAAGTGCATCCCTTAATGTCTCATGAGAAAGCTATTAGTGTAAGATCGTCACATTTCTTAGATAGAAACTTAATGCCAAACATTAATGTAAAAATCCATTTTCACAACCTTCTTACCTCTTACATCTCCCTTCTGCGTTGATGAAGGCCATATGGTTAGGTCATGAAAAATAATTAACTAGGATAGAGAAGTAGAAAGATTATCTAATTTCTTTTTGTTTCTTTGTTTTTTTCTTTCACCTGAGAAAATGTATCCTATAGTCAGAGAAATAATTGATGTTGGGGATGGAAGTTATTTAAAATGTGAAAAGCCTTGCAGTGTCTAAATTTCTATCCAGGATTTTATATATGACATACAGTGAGGCAGTAAAGAACTTTAGTTGTTCCCACCAATCTTACATCCACAAAATACCTTCTAGTTGTATTATTACATGTTTCTTTTGTTCTTTTATACCCCTGTGGTTTCAAGATAATCTTAAAAAATTAGTTTTTGATAGTGAATAGGAGAGACAGTTTTCTGAAGGCTAGTATCAGAAACAGACTTTCCTCTTTTTCACAGACACCTTGCTTGTTTAGATTTTGTTGAGTAGCCATAGAAATATTTTCTCACTCATCCTCACTTGCAGTAGAAATGGTCAGGGCATATTGTTCTGGAAATCAAAATGTAGACATATCTTGAGGAGAGTTTGTCTTCTTTTCCCAAATAGAATGTCAGAGCCTCACTAGAAACAAATATCTTACTTGCTATCCATCTTCACCGTGCCTATAATTCAGAGTAGATATCTTCAGATGCAGACTTCTTGTGTCTGGAATGAATAAATTCAGCACACTGAGGATGGCAAAGTAGATCATGGGTCTCGTGAAGAAGCAAAAATTAATATCTATAGTTATTTGCTCTAGATTTCTTATTATATGAGAAAAACCATTCCTCGTCTACATAAAGCTATATCTTTGCTATTTGAAGTGTATGTTTGTTTGTTTGCCTTCAGGGTTATTGCTGGGATTTGGTGCCGGTGTTAGGAATCTACTGCTCTTGGCAGCCTTTTTTTTTTTTTTTTTTTGATGGGATAGAGAGAAATTGAGATGGGGGAAGATAAAGAGAGTGAGAAAAAGGTAGTAGACACTTGAAGATATCCTTCACCACTTGTGAAGCAACCCCCCGTTTAGGTGGGGAGCAGGGGGCTTGCTTGAACAGGGATCTTTGCACAGGTCCTTGCACTTTGTACTATGTACAGAAAGTGAATGTTTTCTGAATTGATTATGTATTTCAGATTTTTTTTTATATTGGGCAAGAAGGAAAAATGTTTTAGGTACTAGGCAGAAAATGTTATTTACGTTTCTAATAAATCATTCAAGTAAGAATAGTATCTGCATGGGAGTATGTACCTAGAAGGTAGCACAGTGGATTACACCTTGGATTCTGAAGCATAGGCTTCAAGTTCAATTCCTGGTGTTGCATGTACCAGAGGGATGGCCTGGCTTTCTCCCACCTCTTCTTCCATTAACAAATAAATAAATAAGGACTGGATGGTGACTCATTCTGTAGAGTGTACACATCACCATTCACATATACCCCAGTTCAAACCTCTGGTCCCCATTTGCAGGGGAGAAAGGTTCTTGAGTAGCAGGGCAATGATGCAGATATTTTTCTTTATCTTTCCCTTCCTTTCACCCCCTGATTCTATTTCTGTTTATCTAATAAAAGGAATTTTAAAAAAATGGTCCTGAGAGTCAGGCGGTAGCACAGCGGGTTAACCGCAGGTGGTGTAAAGCTCAAGGACTGACATAAGGATCCTGGTTTGAGCCCATCTCCCCACCTGCAGGGGAGTCACTTCACAAGCAGTGAAGCAGGTCTGCAGGTGTCTTTCTCTCCCCATCTCTTTCTTCCCCTCCCCTCTCCATTTCTCTCTGTTCTATCCAACAACAATGACATCAACCATAACTACAATAAAAAACAACCAGGGCAACAAAAAGAAATAAATATTAATAAATAAATAAATGGTCTTTAGGAACAGTTGCACCTTGCATATCCTGGTGATAACCTTGGTAATAAAATAAATAAATGTTAAACAGAATAGTACCAGAGGGAATATCTTATCTTTTATTTTCTCATAACATAAAGTAACTTGAAATATAGTCTATGTATATGATTCAGGATAGATAAATCAGTTGATCAAGCCAATGCTGTGAAAAAGACAGTCAATAAAAAATCAATTTTAGAGAATTTTAATTTCAGTCTGTGACAATGAATGTTTCAGTGAGCCAAGAGCTTTATATTAGCAATTATGATAGGTTCATTTGAGATTATAAGGAACACTTCCTAATTGAAACATTAATTTTAGCTTTCTTCTTCTTCTTTTGCTAATTGCTTACTAATTCTAGTTAATGTTCTGTTTTTCCTTAAAATTTTCTGACAATTCATACCAAATGTCTTAAATTTATTTTTATAATGTGATCTTGGAAGTCCATCTGCAAACATTTATTTTAGTGAACTATTCAAGGACCATAGACATGGCTCATCAAGTAAATCCTGGGCCCTGCCATATATGTGCAAGTTCCAGGACTGAGCTCCGACATCACAGAGGAGGTGATGTGGTGTCTTGTGGTGTCTGTTCTCTTTTTTAGTACTATCTCTCTTGTTAATTTTATTGAGAGAGTAGTGGTTTATAGTATAGTATGTAACACATAGGTACAGCCTCTCATCTCCCCTAGATTGGTGTATAGGAGACACAACAGGATCCCAATATCCCTTCATTCTGTCCCCAGCCCTCCTTCCCCAGAGGCCTGTACTTTGGTGCAGTACTCTACACCCAGTCCAAGTTTCATCTAACGTTTCTCCTTACTGTTCTCTTGTTAAGTCCCACCTGTAAGTGAGATCATTCACTATTGATCTTTTCCTTTCCAGCCCAGCAGTCATGCTCGTGTAAATTCTTGTAACATACAAGTACACGTACACATATACACACATGCACATATGAACTACTCAGTGGGCAAGTTGAAATTACCAACAAGAAGGGCTTCTTTAAATGCTATTTAATGTATATGGTGGCATGACATATTCATTTTAATTTTTATCATTAATTTATTCTCATTTATTGGGGGTTATGGTTTATAGGATAGTTGTTACCACATAGGTATAATCACTCATCTCCCCATGAGAGATGTCTGTAATACAATCTCACCATAACTTAGGTCTTTGGCCATATCATATTCTTATTAAAAATGATATTCATTAAAACACAATATTATATTAAGAAAAACTAACAGTCTATGGAATATTCAGAAATGTTGTTATGCCAAGAGAACAAACAAAAAAGAGATAAGTAACATCTTTACCAAATTGTTAATGGTGCTTCTTTAGAAATCTTGAGATGGTTGTTTTTCTTTGTGCTTTTCAAATTTACTCGATCAGTTTACATGACTTAGCAAATGATATTTTAAATGGTATCTTGGATATGAAAGTAATCATGAAAATAGTTTAAATAAGTTCTACTGACTACATTTTCAAGGAAAAAGAAGTATGACTACAATCTTTTGTTTCTTTTTGTACAGAAATCCTAAATGGCGGGGTCTATGTGGACCAGAACAAATTCCTTTGTTACACAGATACAATTCACTGGCAAGATATTGTTCGGAATCCATGGCCTTCCAACTTGACTCTGGTGTCAACAAATGGTAGCTCTGGATGTGAGTAACGATTTCCTTTTTCATGTCTAAAATTGTCTCTTCACTTTTGAAAATGAATAACAAGTTTTCAACCTACTAATGATTTTTAAACTATATTTGCATCCTCTGAAATGTTTAATTATGTGTGGCAGAACAAATGATTGGCTTCATTTTGAATTGACTCCCTATTTGGAGTGATATCTCCCTTTCACAAATATTCATTTTCTCTTTTTTTATTTAAAATATTTATTTGTTTATTCCCTTTTGTTACCCTTGTTGTTTTATTGTTGTAGTTATTACTGTTGTCATTGATGTCGTCGTTGGATAGGACAGAGAGAAATGGAGAGAGGAGGGGAAGACAGAGGGGGAGAGAAAGACACCTGCAGACCTGCTTCACCGCTTGTGAAGAACCCCCTACAGGTGGGGGTCTGGGGGCTCAAATCAGCATCCTTATGCCAGTCCTTGTGCTTTATGCCACATGTGCTTAACCCGTGGCGCTACTGCCAGACTCCCACAAATACTCATTTTCTTTTTTTTTTAATTTCTTTATTTTCTTTTTTCTTTAAGAAAGGATTAATTAACAAAACCTTAGGGTAGGAGGGGTACAATTCTACACAATTCCTACCACCCAATCTCCATATCCCACCCCCTCCCCTGATAGCTTTCCCATTCTCTATCCCTCTGGGAGCATGGACCCAGGGTCATTGTGGGTTGCAGAAGGTAGAAGGTCTGGCTTCTGTAATTGCTTCCCCGCTGAACATGGACGTTGACTGGTCGGTCCATACTCCCAGTCTGCCTCTCTCTTTCCCTAGTTGGGTGGGTCTCTGGGGAAGCAGAGCTCCAGGACACATTGGTGGGGTCTTCAGTCCAGGGAAGCCTGGCCAGCATCCTGATGGCATCTGGAACCTGGTGCTGAAAAGAGAGTTAACATACAAAGCCAAACAAATTGTTGAGCAATCATGGACCCAAAGCTTGGAATAGTGGAGAGGAAGTGTTAGGGGGTTACTCACTGCAAACTCTAGTGTACTGCTGCTTTCAGGTATGTATTTTGCATTAGTTTACAGATACGTGTGAACATATGCTCTCTCTCACAGAAACTGGTGTATATCTAGGTTTTGGGACTTTGTTAGAAAGTGAACCACCTGAGATGGAATTAGAGTATACTATGAAAGGAAAGGTCTCAACCGAGTAATGAAGCTGAAGGGTTGTCATTCCACAGGTGAAGTCTCTGGACACAGTCTGAGCTGAAGCATGTTGAGGTGGCAATCGTTGCGTTGGTTAGGTTGTGACTGGCAGATGCAATATTATTTGATACGGATTGGGAGAGGCATATGGGAAAGTGGGCCCTATCCTAAGGTTACAGGACAGGGGGAAGTAGGGGCTCTATAGTGGAGATGTGAGGTCCCTGCTGTCTTAGGGTTCAAAAAGACAATGGATAGTTAATGTTATCATCACATTATTTGGTAATTGGGTTAACTTTGAAAAGTCCTTTTGTTAGGGTTTGCTGTACAGTACCCAGTATCTTGTATATAGCTGTGCTATTGGATGCTTCTGATCTACTTGGTCTAGGCTTTTGAGAGAGTCTGCATATTACACAGCCTATATATAAAAAAAAATACAGTTTGTGTTTTGAAAAACTTTGAGACATACAATTAATTTTCCCCCTCATATTAATTAACTAGTGATTTATATGTCTACATTTTGCTAGGAGTGTACATAAACACCATTCCCACCACCAAAAGACTGTGACCCATCCCTCCCACCCACTCCCACCCCCCACTGGCCCAGGAAGCTGCATGTCTACCCCTCACCACAGGGCTTTTACTTTGGTGCCCTATTTATAATTTGGTCAGGTCCTGCTTTTAGTTTCCCTTTCAGATCTTCTTACTCAACTGTTGATGAGTGGGATCATCCCATACTCATCTTTATCTTTCTGACTTAGCTCACTTAACATAATTCCTTCTAGCTCTGTCCAAGATGGGTCAGAGAAGGTGGGTTCATTGTTCTTGATAGCTGCATAGTATTCCACTGTGTATATATACCACAGCTTTCTCAGCCACTCATCTGTTGTTGGGCACCTGGGTTGCTTCCAGGTTTTAGCTATTATGAATTTTGCTGCTATGAACATAGGAGTACACACCTCTTTTTGGTTGGGTGTTATGGAGTCCTTGGGGTATAACCCCAGGAGAGGAATTACTGGATCATATGGAAGGTCCATGTCTAGCCTTCTGAGAGTTTTCCAGACTGCTCTCCACAGAGGCTGTACCAATTTACATTTCTTAACATGACTAATCCTGGTAAATCTAAACCCCTTAGTATTTTTCTGACATCCAGATATGTACTCCATTGTCCATAAATTTAAGACTGGTATCTAGCCACTTTGTGATCTGTACACCACTGGAAAAATGATAGTAAGACAAAAATGTACCTTTTTAGTCACTAAAAAAATTAAATATAAACTATGGACCGTTTAAAAATTACCAAGTTTTCATTTGTCCTGAAAATGTTATTAATTAAAGGTTATTAAAAAGACTGTAAATGTAGTGGAGAAATATAAATTTCATATAAAATAAATACGTGCATTTTGATTTTAGCATTAACTTAATAAGGTACCAAACTTCCAGTTCTGAAAATATATATATATATATCTGCCACAGAAAATTTATAAGATGTAAAATGTTTATTATGTCTAAATTATAAGTAAATAATATTTAAATTATCTCTAAAATTTTGAAAATTATTGGCTGATATCAGTTTCATCCTCAGAAAGGAGATTATATTGTCTCCATGTTTATTATTGTATGAGAACAGAATTAGTATCAAGTGTTAACCTGAGTTTCATATTCCTCATTTCCTATTGTATTTCCCACATGAAATCATGACTGTATTCTCACAGCCCAATAATTATTTGCTATGTTACTGATTACAATGTGACATTTTTGTAGGAAATTAAACTTAAAGGAAATATTATTAAATTTCGTTATGGCCCTAATAATTCAGTAGGGAAATATGACTATATTTGATCCACTCTAGCAGCTGTATTTTAAATAAATGGTTAAAACTTTTTAAAAAGTAGAATAACATAATTTGTCACATTTCAACAGCAATTTGTATGAAATTTCATCTTTACTATGTTCAAGTTGCCTACATTATAAAATTACATGTGAATAAAATACTGAATCTCTTCACACTATCAAGGCAAATATATGTGCTTCAGAAATGGATTCTATTTTCTGTATGCTTATACTGTGATGCATTTTATATTTTGACTGGCTTTGGGAAAGCATAATGGTTGGATAAAAGGAACTGCTATCTGATTACCAGAATGAATATCCTGAAATGCATGAATGAGATTGAACAAGAATAAAGCCTGAAATTGAAGTCAAAAGAGAAATGTGCTCAGAGTTTTATAGAACAGGAACAGGAAATGGTTGAAGGCTTTGCTGTATTTTCTCAGAAGGTATCTCCTTGTGCTTCTGTTTTGAGGCAAATTTGAATGGTTGTGCCATTAATTAGGCAACTGTAGCAGCATTTTATTTCACATGGAAATAATTGCAGCCACAAAAATTATTGATACAGAGTCATAACCTCTCATCTTTTGCAAATTAATCCCTGAATCACTTCCAGAAGTTTTACACTTTATATAGCAATTCTGTTTGCAGACATACTATATATACTGCATGGTACCATACTGACAATAATTAATTGATCATTAAATGTTAGTCCATTTTCTGTTTACTTCTTCCACCTTTTGTTCATAGGTGATCTCAGGTACAATCATGGTTTGAAACTGGTACCACTTTACTAACATATTTTCAAATGCAACTTTGAAACTTACACTGATGACTTTCAGAACTATCCATCACCAGTCAGTTGAGTCAGCAAGTAAATAAATCTGGTCATTATTTGAGCTTAACTTTCTCATCAGTCATTGGCATTTAATTAATTATGAATATGAGCTGAGCTCCAGGGATAACCCTGGAGGCAAAAAAAAAAAAGCAACAAAACTAAATATTCACTCTTACTAGATATTTGACCTAGGGCAAGTCACACTCAGTTCTTTCTATTTACATCTGTAGTGTCAAGAGCTGGACAGGGTTGAATTGTGGTTGAGAAGCTAGGTGTCAGGGTGGTTGATTAACACAAATAGCCAAATGAGATCAAGTGTTGGCACACTTTTTAGAGTTAACACTTGTTATCATGTTTGAAGGCCTAGGTTTGAGTCTTTAGTCCCCACCTGCAGGGGGAAAAGCTTCACAAGCTTTGAAGCAGTGCTGCAGATATCTCTTTCTCTCTGACTCTCCTTTATTTTTTATCTCAGTAACAAATAAAAAGGTAAAAAAATGAATGCTGAATATATATGTGCATGAGAGCCAGACTGGCCTATGTGCCCAAGTCCCTATAACATCATTCAAAGACTGCTGTGCATTAGGACTGTGCATTAACCTTGACATTAACTCTGAAAGATCACACAGGTTTTCAGGTCAGGAGCTGATATTACTAACTTTATAGGGCTAATATAAGGAATAAATGAGTAAATGTGTTAAAACCTGAGAGTTATTTCTTTATTATGGTAAAGGAATGACTCATTTTCATTTTTTTTTTTTTTTAACAGAGTATAAACTCTGGCTTATGGTGGTGCTGGGGATTGAACCTGGAACTTGCAGCCTGAGACTGCTTATCAGTCTCTTTTATGATGTTGCAAAGAAAATGTTAAGCCGGAGTGGGCCTACAGCACAGCAGATTAAGCGCACATGACGCGAAGTGCAAGGACCTGCATAAAGATTCCGGTTCGAGCCCACAGCTCCCCACCTGCAGGGGAGTTGCTTCACAGGTGGTGAAGCAGGTCTGCAGGTGTCTATCTTCCTCTCACCCTCTCTGTCTTCCCCTCCTCTATTTCTCTTTGTCCTGTCTAACAACAACATCATCAGTAACAACAATAATAATACAACAACAATAAAAAGGGCAACAAAAGGGATAATAAGTAAAAACAAAAAAAATTTTAAAAAGACAATGTGAAGCCTATGGATCATACATGGTATACATTAATTGAGTCCCCTAGTCCCTTGTGGGTCAAATGTGATTAAAATACACACACACACACACACACACACACACACACACGAGTGGGGAGTGAGAGAAAGAGTAAGTGAGTACAAGCTAAGAACCTCTTAAGAGAAAAAGAGGGAGTCGGGCTGTAGCGCAGCGGGTTAAGCGCAGGTGGCGCAAAGCACAAGGACCAGCATAAGGATCCCGGTTCGAACCCCGGCTCCCCACCTGCAGGGGAGTCGCTTCACAGGCGGTGAAGCAGGTCTGCAGGTGTCTATCTTTCTCTCCCCCTCTCTGTCTTCCCCTCCTCTCTCCGTTTCTCTCTGTCCTATCCAACAACGATGACAACAATAATAATAACTACAACAATAAAACAACAAGGGCAACAAAAAGGGAATAAATAAATAAAATTAAAAAAAGAATAAAAAAAGAGAAAAAGAAGTTTAACTAAACTTTGCAGAAAGAAAAATGTCTAGCTCTTCAAGGTGATATTATGTTAATTTTTTCACTTAAATTATTAAACATACTTAGCTTTTGTACTCACATTAACTTCTTGTACTCAAGATTTTCTCAAAAATATTGGAGAGTTTGTCTCATTTGATTACAAAGCTCATTGTAATTATCCCTCTCAGAATAAACTGAGTTTCAGCCTCAGAGATTAATTCTTCTGTATCCCACAAACATGCTCTAGCTGTAGCTCTTAGATGGGCTACCTTTCTAAACTCAGATTTATTTTCATGGCCATCATTTGTCAAAAGGAAAATCATTTTATGTAAAGTGGCAACATAGTATTGTAGCATGTTCTACCATTATTAACATTATTAACAAGACATTCTGTGTCCAGATAAGTGAATGAGCAGTTTCTGAATGTAGATTTGTGATAGAGCCTGCTCTCAGAAGTTGTCCCTGAATACATCTGGAGTCTTCCTATATTCAAAGTTCCAAAACTTATTCTGAAGCCAGATGTAAGTAACACTAACCTAGTATAAGGTTTCTATGCTGGTAAAATAGTAAGACATAGTATTGTACATATATTTTAGTCAGTGTGCTGACTCACAAAATTAATGTCTGGGCTTGCTTCAAACAGGGCAGCTATCAAATTTATAAGACCTCTATAGGCATTATATACTTCTCTGTCTCTATGTAAGGCATTCATGACTAATTTAACAATTGCATGAGATGAAATTTAATCATAGTAAATAGCAATGGAGAGAGAGATATGGAGCTCTTATCAGGGACTTTTACTGGTTTGGACTGACTGACTTTTTCAGATAAGACATATGAGGCAGAAAGATATGGGGAAAGAAACCATAGCACAAAAAATCCCTTCAGTATGGTGAGAAATAGGTTTAAACATGGGTCTTACTCATGGGAAATCAGTGCACTCATTGAGTTAACCATTTTGCTGGCTTAATAATAGCAGTGGTTTAAGTGCCTTTGACCATTTGACGTAGCTCACCACAGATATTTACAGACATTATTTCTAATTCTTATAGACCTTATGTAAGGTATATATTTAGAACATCACTTTGGGGAGAGGGTGTCACTGAATGCCTCAGAAGTTTGCAGTTTCTAGGAAAGAGTATGAATGGTTGAAAGGATCCACATTTCAGGAGATAGGAGGTTCAAATTGTCCAGTTGGACCAATCTTCATACTATTTCCTTTTTTTTCCCTTCCTTCCTTCCTTCCTTCCTTCCTTCCTTCCTTCCTTCCTTCCTTCCTTCCTTCCTTTCTCTCTCTTTTTCTCTCCCTGCCCCCCCTTCTTTCTTTCTGCCTCCAGGGTTATTGCTGGAGTCTGTGCTAGCACTATGACTCCACTGCTCCACTGTCATTTTTCATTTTTCCCCCCATTGGATAGGACAAAGAGAGAGACTGAGAGGGGAGGAGGGGGAGAGAGAGGGAAAGAGACAAATAGATACCTGCAAATAGATACCGCTTGTGAAGCGACACAAGGTGGGGAAGTGGGGTTCTAACTGGGATCCATGCTCCGGTCTTTGTGTTTCATATTATATGTGCTTAACCCAGTGTGCACCCAGCCCAGCCCCACCCACTCTGTTAAATTGAAACTTAAATTTTATTTCTTACCTTTTTATTTGAGTATGGTTTCATGGTCTTGCATGTGTGAAATTCCACCACTAAGGTCCTTTTCATTAAATAAGGAGACAGAGGGAGGCAGCGCAGCACTGTAGCTTTTCCATAGTCTATAGCACTCCCCATACAGAGCGCTGGAACTCGGAACCTGGATTGTCCAGGTGCATGCCAAGGCCTGTGCCTTACCTTGTTAGCCTTTCAGGACATTTTTTATTGCCACCCTAGTTCACTTGGGATCAGTGCCTGTACTACAAATGTACTTCTCCCAGTGGGAGGAAAGAAGGGAGATAGAGAGGGAGAAATAGAGAGATACCCGCAACTGTGCTTCACTGCCCATGAAACTTCCTCACTGTAGGTGGGGGCTGGGGACCTATATCCAGGTCCTAGAGCATAGTGTCGTATTGTTCAGCTGAATACACTTCTGCCTTACCCCTAAAGTACATTTTTGTTGTTAACGGTTGTCAGAGACACTTCACTACTCCCAGAAAACTTTTTCAGTTAGAGAAGGAGAAAGGAGGTGTGGGATGGTGGGGATCAGGCAGTGGCACACCTGGTTGAGTGCAAGTATGACAATGTGCAAGGACCTAGGTTCAGTCCCATGGTCATTACCTGCAGGGGGGAAGCTTACGAGTGATAAAGCAGTGCTGCAGGAGTCTCTCTCTCTCTCTCTCTCTCTCTCTCCATCCCTCCCTTCTTAATCTCTTTCTGTCTCTACCCAATACATAATAAATAATTAAAATAAGAGAGAGAGAGACTATTAATACTCTACTAATAGTATCCACCAGTGTCATGGAGGATTTGAACCCGAGTTCTGTGTATGCAAAACAAGTGCTTTCCCAGTGAGCTGTCTTGCCAGCCCTTTCAGCTCATTTTTATTTTATTTATTTATTTATTTATTTATTTATTTTCCCTTTGTTGCCCTTGTTATTTTTTATTGTTGTTCTAGTTATTATTGTTGTTATTGATGTCATTGTTGTTAGGTCAGAGAGAAATGGAGAGAGGAAGGGAAGACTGAGAAGGGGAAAGAGAAAGATAGACACCTGCAGACCTGCTTCACCGTCTGTGAAGAGACTCAACTTCAGGTGGGGAGCGGGGTTCGAACCAGGATCCTTATGCCACTTCTTGCAATTTGTGCTCCATGCGCTTAACCTGCTGCACTACCGCCCGACTCCCTTCAGCTTATTTTAAAGTCATTCCACTATAGGGATTTTTATTTAAAAACCATTTTTTTCATTTCATTTTATACCATTTATTGATTTTATGTAACACGTCTTCATGATTGCCTGTTGTAAATAATATATGCATCAAATGTTTGGGATTATTTTTTCTTTCTTTTAATTAATTAATTAATTAATTTCCTTTTTGTTGCCCTTGTTTTTATTATTGTTGTAGTTACTATTATTGTAATTGATGTCGTCATTGTTGGGTAGGACAGAGAGAAATGGAGAGAGGAGGGGGAAGACAGAGGAGAAAGACAGACACCTGCAGACCTGCTTCACTGCCTGTGAAGCGACTCCCCTGCAGATGAGGAGATGGGGGCTTGAACCAGGATCCTTATTCAGGTCCTTGTGCTTTGCGTCATTTGCATTTAACCTGCTACGCTACTGCCTGACTCCCTCTTTCTTTCTTTTTTTTTTTTTAACCTGACTGCTGTTTTTCTCTTTTACTTATTTTAAAAATATTTTTAAATTACGGAATTACATGTCGACAGGGGTTTGAATCCACACCATTCCCACCACCAGAGTTCTAAATCTTCACTCTCCCCACTGCCATCCACCACAGTTGCTCCAAAGTTGTAGACATGGGCCGACCATCTTCTCTACAACTGTCTGTCCATATTTTTACAAAGTTGCCCCTTCTTTTCCTGATTCAATCCTCTCTTTCCCTCTAAACCACTCATGACATCAAACCTACCTCCATATGTCCCTCTCCTTTTCCTTCTCTCTCTCTGGAAAAAACCATTTTTTTAACTAAAATTCACTGATATGGAAAAGAACAGCCCATGTGTCCCACAGAATGGGGATATGTGAAGCAATCAGAATAATGAACTTTTCTTCCAAATAAAAATCCTTAATATTTTGTAAATGATGAAATTTGAAGTTGAAGATTTGGGGAACTAGCTAGATCTTTCTCACTGGAAAATATAAAGAAGTAATAAGTAAACATCCGTTTCAAATTGGATAAGAGGTAAATCTAATCAGTTATGTTTTATTTACAAACAAAACTTTCCCATTTCTTGATATGAGAATGAATGGGAAAGAAAAATGTGGTATACAATGAAATATGATTCTCCTTTAAAAATGAATGAAATTCTATTACGTGAAGGCTTCGATAAACCTTGAACATGCTACGTGAAATAAACCAGTTGTGAACATACATACTCCAAGATTCCACATATGTGCGATACTTGGAGTAGTAAAAGTCATAAAAACAGAAAACATGGCTTCACAGGCGGTGAAGCATATCTGCAGTTGTCTTTCTCTCCCCCTCTGTCTTTACCTACCCACTCAATTTCTCTGTCCTATCCAACAACAAAAACAACAGCAGCAACAACAATTGTAGCAACAACAATAATAGAAACAACAACAGTAGCAACAACAACAAGGGGAAAAGATGGTTACCAGGAGCAGTGGATTCATAGTGCAGGCACTGAGCCCCAGCGATAATCCTGGAGGCAAACAGCAAAAAAATAATGGTAGTTTCTAGAAGCAGGGAGAGAACGCAGTGTCATTGCTCAAGGATTGTATTGTTTCAGTTTTAAAAGATCAGAAGTTATAGAGATAGATTTTTTTCCACAGCAAAGAAAATGTGTTTAATACCACTAAAGTACATATTTAAAAATGTTTTAACACAATCAATTTTATGGTATACGTGCTATTCCATAATTTAAAAATACAATATATAAAGCAATGAACATTAATGTGAAGTAACAGATATTTGCTCTATATCTGTTTTTTAAAAATATCTCTAACAACTTTTACTTTGTTGGGTAGAGACAGCCAGAAATTGAGAGGAGAGTGAGTGATAAAGAGAGAGAGAGAGAGGGAGACAGAGAGACACCTGCAGCACTCCTTCACCACTTACGAAACTTTCCCCCTGCAGGCGGGGCCTGGGCTCAAACACGGTTCCTTGCGCATAGTGACATGTACGCACAACCAGATGCGCCACAACCAGCCCATTGCTCAATATCTTAATATAATTAAAATGTAAACTTACAAAAGATATGTTATGTTATCTTTTGTGAGAATCTGAAAATCACTTTGACCTTAGAGTGGTTAGGTATGGAGTTGAAATAGTAGGCTGATAAATATTTAGTTAAATGTTTGTAAAATGCAGAACTCAGATTTACCAAATGAAATTCTATGTTAATTCAATAAGTACCTAATAAAATCAATCATCATTTTTAAAAAAACTTCAGACTGTGATTGTATTGTATATTTAGTACATAATTCATTCAGTATTAGTATCTTTACTTGTCTTTAATTTGTTTACTTTGTATTAAGTCTAGGGTGATTATTTATGTGCATGTCATTATTTACAACCATTGCTCATACAATCATTACTATCCATCTTTATCCTTGACGAGTGAAAGTAGTTTCATCAATTCAGTTTGAAGGAAATATATATAGAAAAGCTTTTTAATATTTTATTAATTTATTATTGGATAGAAACAGAGAGAAATTGAGAGAGGAGGAGGAGATAGAGAGACACTGGCAGCCCTGCTTCACCACTTGTGAAGCTTCCCCCATGCAGGTGGGAACCAGGGGCTTGAACCTGGGTCCTTGCATACTTTAGTGTGAGTGCTTAACCAGGTGTGCCACCACCTGGCACCCAAAAGGTTTAAGGTTATTTTATTATTATTATTTTCTGGTGGTGCTGAGGCCTCCTATGGCAATTTCACAGCTCCAGGCCATTTATCTTCCTTCCCTTCCCTTCCCTTCTCTCTCTCTCTTTCTTTCTTTCTCTCTCTCTCTCCCTCTCTCTCTCCCTCCCTTTCTTTCTTTCTTTCTTTCTTTCTTTCTTTCTTTCTTTCTTTCTTTCTTTCTTTGTTTCTTTCTTTGTTTCTTTCATTAAGATAGGAATAGACTAATGGATAGTGAGAGAGGCCCATAGCACCAAGATACCCCCTGTGCCACAACACCTCTTAGTGCAAGTTGAATATGAGCTGCAAGCATCCCTAGACACATGCACTACTGATGAGCTGCCTTTCAAGGCCTTAAATAATGTAGAATTGAAAAAAAAAAAAAAAACTTGCTAGTTTGATTTTTTTTTTCTCAAATACTTCATTGAGAAAAAACTAGAAAGTAGATGTTTATGAATTACTGGAAAATTGTTATGTTTCAGCTCCCCCCTTGATAACATTTGCAAAACAGAAGCCTTACATGTGTCATCCCTTTCTTATTGATGTCCTCTTATGAAGCCACTTTTATTTCAAAATTTGAAATGGAGATGGGGAGAGACTGCTGGCTACACTGGAGGACTAGGTTTAGCTAGCATCTACAGGTGGGGAAAAGAAGGGAAATGTTTCAAGCTGCTAACCCACTTAGCAATCTTTCAAGCCTCCATTGTTGCAAGCAGCCATATGCAACTTTTATTTAATTCCTTGCTGCCTGGCAAGAACAAATTACATTCTATTTAGAGGTGATTCTTCTGGCAATTGTAGTTGCTCTTTCCAAGCAGGGAAGAAAAAAAAAATGGAAAAGAAATTATGCAGTGACATTTCTCTTAAAATTCTCTTTTAAGTAGAAGTGAAGTCTATAAAAGAAAAAAAATGATTAAAAGAATACAAAAGAAAAGTCATCTTATAATGAGGTGTCCTGATTAGTCATTTTTATTCTGGTACCTCCTCACGCTTTATTAAATAATGATTTTGATCTAGGCAGTTTTTTTTTAAGTTTTTCCTATAGAACCAATTTGAACTCTCATACCCAGGGGGTAAAATGCAGTGTTAAAATAGCTATCTAAAAAACATATGCCAAAATATATTTTTCATAATAAGGAAATTTGCTTTGCTAGAAAAATCATAATGATAAAAATGTATCATCTGGGGCCTGGAGGTGGTGCACCTGGTTAAGTGCAAGGACTTAGCAAGGATCCAGGTTTGAGCCCCCAGCTCCCCACATGCAGGGGGTGGTCACTTTATAAGTGGTGAAGCAGGTCTGCAGGTGTCTTATCTTTCTCTCCCTCTCTCTGTCTTTCCCTTCTGTCTCAATTTCTCTCTGTCCTGTCCAATAAAATGGGGGGGGGGGAATGGTCCCCGGGAGTGTGTTCATAGTGTAGGTACTGAGCCCCAGCGATAACCCTGAAGGCAAGAACTTAAATTTTTTTTAAGGTATCACCATCACATCTTCATAAATTCCATAATGCGGCGTTATCTGGAATACCATACATATTCTCAAATATTAATATAGCTATATTTTTATTTGTAATTCTTTCTATTATTAAATTTATTTTTTAATTTTATTAGTGACTTAGTACTGATTTATAAATTATAAATTTATAAATTATAAGATAACAGGGTTAACTCTGCACTGTTCCCACCACCCGAGTTATGTGTCCCCATTCCCTCCATCGGAAGCTACAGCAATTCTCCCAAGGTCACAGATAGTGGAGCATTTTTTACTATGGTCCCACCTTCTTTTCCTACATTACACCTACACTACTACTTCTTCCAAATTTCCTTCCTTTTTCCCTCTTCTCTCTCAGGGTTCTGATGGATTTGGAGTTCAGTGTTCTGTGGTCATCTTCCCCTACCATATCTCCCCATCTGGGAGTGTGGACCAAAATACTTTTAAGGTATAGAATGTGGGAGTTCTGGTTTCTGTATTTGCTTCTCTGCTGGATTTGGATGATGCAAGCTTGATCCTTAACCTCAGTCTGTTTCTGTCTTTCCTTAATGGGGTAGTGTTCTGGAAAGATGCAGTTCCTGGACACATTGGTGAGGTCGTCCAGGGAAGTCAGGACGGAACCATGACAGCACCTGCAACTTGGTGGCTGAAAGGCAGTAGGATATAAAGCAAGACAAATTGATTAATGAACAGGAACAAAAACGTTGGAATAGAGCAGATGAGAATAGGGATCTTAGGGAGGAAAGAGACAAGGAAGTCTATTTTAGGTATGTTCCCAGGGGCTTCTGGCTTTTGTAGTTTTTGGCTGATTTTGATAGCAACATGGAGGTGGACTAAAATATCGTCTGGGAAGATGGTGTTAGAGTTGAGCATAGGGCTGGCAAACTGGATTAGGGTAGATAGTAGCTCCCAAACTTGAAGAAAATCTATGTGTAAAATTAACTGTTTACCCCATCAACCTGACCCAGGGCCCATATATGTTCATATTTAGCACATAGGAACCTGAGTCCCTGTCAGTCTGAGTTGACAGTTTATGGTCACATCTGGCAACATTCCAGGCTGCACTCATTTCAGCACCAGTCTTCCTTGAGTGGCACGGTAGGATGACCCAACCTCCCTTTGGAGAGTGGGGCATTTCCTACCATTGCTACTTTATAGGGAGAGCAAGATCGTAAAGTGGCCCATGAGAGGTCTTAAGATGATGTTCCTGATGGAACTGACTGGTGATGGTGGAGAGAGGGATCTATTAGAGTTCTAGGTCCATTGTATCTATGTGTAAATCCAAAGATTCCTTGCCTAGGGCCTCAGAGGATGGGTTGGTATAGTATTGACCAAAATGATCATCATTAAGTGAGCCAGTTTCCTAACCTTTTTTATCTTTATCTGAAAAACTTAGACTTTTCCCCAGTTGTTAAAGCATTGAGTGCCATTTGCTGTATCCAAATTAATACTAGGTTTATGGGGTCTACCTTCTTTTTTTCTCCTTTTTTCATAAAAGAAAGAACATGAGGAAAATTTACCTTTGCTGCCGGATGTGTAAATTCTAAAGATGTTCTATATATGAGAATAATAGCACAAAGGGATTTGGGATAATGAAATGTAGAATGGCATTTATATACCATTACAGTTAGTTTACTATTCACTTAAATTAGATTTATAAAATATCAACTATTTCATTGAAAATATTTGCTATGTGATTTCAATAAAATACATTTTTAAGATACCCTTGTAATTGTATACTCTATAGAGGTCTACCTAGCTTTATTTAGTAAAGAAAGATAAATTACTTTCACATAGGTTTTTAATAGTCTGTGAGGTAGTAGACAATAGATACTATTCTTTTTTTAATTTCTTTATTGGAGAATTAATGTTTTACATTTGATAGTAAATACAATAGTTTGTATATGCATAACATTTGCCAGTTTTCCATATAACAATACAACCCCCACTAGGTCCTCTAATAGATACTATTCTATACAGTTGGTTCAGACAATTTATCAGGAAAGATGCAAAACAAACAAAATAATCAGTAGTATATTAAGAATAAGAATCTCTTTATAGTAATTTTTCTTTAAAATTTGTTTTTAATTATCTTTATTTATTTGTTAGATAGAGACAGTCAGAAATCAAGAGGTAGAAGGGGAGACATGGAGAGAGACAGAGAGACACCTGCAGCATGGCTTCACCATTCGCAAAGCTTTCCTCCTGCAGGTGGGGACAAGGGCTCGAACCTGGGTCCTTGTGCATTATAACATGCGTGCTCAACCGGGTGTACCACCACCCAACCCTGATAGTAACTTTTCATACATCCTAAATGGCTAATCACAGAGGGATAAATATTGGGTATCATTGTTTTTTTCTCTCCTCTCTACTTTTTGTCTCTACTGAAATGTTTCACCTGACCCTAATCCAGGGCAAAGACACCTGCAACTTCATTCTCATTGCATGATCAATCTTCTTTGCCTCAAAGGATAGTTTGCTTGCTGAACTAAAACTCTGGTTGCTGTATAGGTTGTATGGGTTTGAACTTTGAATTTCTAATGATACTTATTAAGTCCCTTTAGTTTTCTCACATGAGAAGGAATTAGGATAATAGATAAACATACCCATTCTGTTCCTACCATATAACTGGGACATTATGTTTTTAGTTGTACTCTACTCCTTCTATAAAGATACTAACAATATTTACCCAGTATCACCCTAACATTGGAAAATTTGGTCATCTTTTTCTTTAATTTACACCATTATCTATAGTGTGTTGGGATGATTAGTGAATAGGGATTGAAACCTTTACTGTTCTTGGTATCACCCTCCATCCTAACCTGTGGCTCATTTGCTAAATGCTTCTTATTCCCTATAGGTGTCAAAGATTTGGGCAAGTAATGCTAAACATACTTTTAAACTTCACACAAGACATTCCCTAGGTGACTTTGAATAAACATCTCTGCTAGCAATTTTGCTCAATATCCTTTCCTAATGATTTCTTTATCTCCCAAATTCATTCAAATTTCTTCGTAGCTATACTAATCTTATCCAAAAAAAAAAAAAAAAAAAAACCAAAGAAACACAGCCATATTGTAACATTTCTAAAGTTTGTCTTCCAGTGTGTTTATTGAATCTGAACCCAATATTTCTTGCCTTCTATCTTGGGTCTTTCTCACGCCTATTACTTACAGTAACAACATGGTCAAGTTATTAAGTTCCTGTGACCCCAGATTCCGTATCTGTAATAGTACCTTTCTCCTAAAGATTTTATGAGAAATAAAGTGTATAGAATAATGCCTGCAATATGAAAAAGTGTATTATAACTGTGTTGTGGTTATCTTTTATATACTAGATGATAGTGAATGATTCTACCTGGAAAATTTGTATTTAAAGATTTTTAGAAGACCAACTAGTGGAGGTGATGTTTAGGTCTTTTGTGTAATGGAATAGAATGGATTCTTATACAGTAGTTTGAAATCATATTTTCAGCCAATAAATGGTATCTCAACTTCCAGATCTGTTTATTAATACATCAATAAAAAACTATATATTATCTGAATACCTTATGATGGCATTCTGTGTTCTAAATATATTATAAATCCATCACACTTGAATTTTAGTTTTTTGTATGTGAACTTCAAAGGCAAATTAATGAAAGCACTTTTATACCAAGACATTTTAGGTTTATTATTGTAATGCCTTTTGGGTCACTTTTCTTATACCCTCCATCAATTTTAAAATCACATTTTCATTCTTTTGGCTTACAGTGGCATTTAAAAAGTGTGCCTGTTTATTAATGTTGTTTTTAATGTTATGGATTTCTAGGAGTACACCTGCCACAAACCCTCACACTTAAAATCAGCTGCATTAACCACAATATATATGACTATATATTTACATTATATCTCGTATTTATAGTTCTAGATATGTGCATGTACATATATCTGTGTCCTTTTATCAGATGAAAGAATCATAGGAGCACAAGATGACACTTTTGGGTACTACATCTCAGAAGAATTTGTTTAGTATAGTGCCATGAAGCTGTGTAATCTTTTCCAATTTGTTATCCATTTTTCTTTGTTATCTGTCTCAGTGACGTCTCATCTCCCCAGTTGACTGCTACAGGCTAGCAATCTGTAACAAAACTCAGTCTCAATCTCAGATAGAAAAGATTAATGGCCGTAGCCATAATTATGAAGTCCCAAACCACAGGCATTATAAGATCTCTCAGAATTTACTCAGGGTAAGGCAGCTGGGTTGGCACTATAGTGTGAAGACACTGGACTCTTAGTGAAGAAACTGTTGGGTTATTTGATCTCGGAAGCCCGCTGTGTTTGGGGTACTGTTAAATACCAGAGAAGAAATAATTCCTTCCCTTAAGGAGTTTGTAATAATTCTATCCATCTCAGATTTTCCCATGATAATACCCATTTCCTATTCATAAAAGGGATAGATCTGTTTTCAGAACGTGAAGTGAAAGTCAGATAAAACAAAAGCTGCTTTAAAAACTTTTACACATACATACTACATATATATGTATACACACATATTGTAGATAGATAGATAGATAGATAGATAGATAGATAGATAGATAGATAGATAGATAGATGGATATAGATCACTTTTCTATGCTCATTGTGGAAATAGAACCAATATATTTTTTTCTTAAGTAATAACATCTGTGACAGGATACAAATGACAAATATGGGAAGATCCTTGGTATTTTTGTCACACCATCTTAGACCTTCTCTATCAAGAGAGATTGAAAATCTCTCTCCCTCTCTCTCTCTCTCTCCTTCCCTCTTTCCCTCCTTCCCTCCCTCCCTCCCTCCCTCCTTAGAATGCTGCATGGTCACTTAGGATACATAGTGAAAAGTGGAATGGTGGGTGCACACCAGGTTAAACGCACATAGTGCAAAGCGAAGGCAAAGACTGGCTCAAGGATCCCAGTTCAAGCCCCTAGCTCCCCACCTACAGGGGTTGGCTTCACCACTTGTGAAGTGGTCTTCAGATGTCTATCGTTCTCTCTCTCCCCCTCTGTCTTCCCCATCTCTCTCAATTTCTCTCTTTCCTGTCCAACAACAACAGTAACAACAAAAACAGCAACAACAATGGAAAAAAATATGGTCTCCAGTAGCAGTAGATCCATGGTACAGGCAAAGAGCCCCAACAATAAACCTGGAGACAAAACAAACAAATAAACAAACAAATAAATAAATATGGACTGGAGTAAAATATGCAAGGGAGGGCATATAAACCAAGAGATTATATAGTAATAGGGGAGGACAGAAGAGTTTAGGAAAACAGACTAGAGGTGAATCAGGTTTTAGAGACTGGTATTAATATTAATACTTATTATATGCGAGGATGTTTATGTGTGTTATTTCTCTTAGCATTTATGATAACTAAGCACAATTATTCATGTATTAATGAAAAATGTTAATTCTAATGTAAAGTTTGATCCTCAAGTTCACAACATTTGTGAAAAGTTGATACTGAAAAAATGATGAATGCAGAGCTTCTATTTATGCATTTTACCAGCCCCTGTATGAGTCCTATAAGTAGTAAATGACAACATGATATATTGGCCACATACTCAGTTATAATTTGACTGTTTTATCTTTCCTAAATTGCTGGCTTATATTTTTCTGTCACAATTACTAAAAGTTGTTCATATTTAATTTATATTAATCTGACTATATTTATTGCTACTGCTAAGTAAATATTATCCATAAAAAGACTGCCATGCTGTGAATGGACAATTCTCTAGTTTCATTTAAAGGATATGTCCTCTTTTCTTATTTATAAAATTGGTTGTCTGAAAATTTATGACACATTTTTTGCATAGAAAAGCATAGGAAAATGTGTCATGACTTTTCCAACAACCCAATAGTAAGGATTCTAGAAATGTTGCATATATCAAATGAGATGTTATATGTAAGGCCCTTAGTGTATTATAATTAGAATATATGTTGAATTTGATGATAGTGAAGTCTTCAGTTAATTTAAAAACATGATGAAAAATTCTGTGTATGTTGTTACTTAAGAAAGGAAGTCAGGGAAGGGCAGGGGTAGGTAGCAAAAGGGTTATGCAAACAGATTGTCATGCCTGAGGCTCCAAAGTCCCAGGTTCAATCTCCCACACCACCATAAGCCAGACCTGGTCAGTGCTCTGGTAAAAATAAAAATAAATAATAATTTTTAATATGTTCAGAATGAATTTAAATACCTGCTATCATACTGTAAAAATTGAAGTTATAGCCTTGACTAATCATAGTCTAGGCTATAGATGTAATTGCTATATAGGTATTCTCTCTCACTCTTCATCTCTATCTCTCTTCTTTGATTTCATTGACTGCTCATATGTATGTTTAGGGATATTACTGGAGACCACCACGAAAGAAGGCTGAACAAGTTAATCAATCCCCTCATGTTTGTCCCTTGTGACTCCGGCAAGTTAATGTTCAGTGTTTATAAATGTTCCTACTAGTTATTGTTTTTTTTATTACAAAAGTCTAGACATCTAAGTCTTCTGGTAAATTGTTCCAATATCTTATTTATGTATTCATAAATGTTCTTGACATTGATTGAAAGTAATTCTATTACACAGTAGGTGGAATTCCTACGTTCTACACTGTGGTATTAATCAGTGATAATTGATGCTTTCTAAATGATTGATTTTAAAGAAATTGTTGGACAGTATCAAATATGAAGGCTGGTAGTTCTCCAAGAAAAATTAATTTCCCTTATAATTTGTGTAATTTCCTATTACTGATTATGCTGCTTTTCAAAAACCACTTGCTTCCACTACTTTTCTCTTTGAAGTTCTGTTGTTTGTTGTAGCCATCTAAAGATTTTGAGGATGTGCTGAGAAGAATGTGGAATATACAAACAGTAGTGTCATAGACAGCATTGGATCAGATCTCTCATTTCAATGAGAAATATAGTTTCTCTATTATATTAAAATGTAATTCATTATGTCTGAGGGCCTCAGTGGTCCTCCATACTTTTCCTCCATACTTTTGCTGCAATGCACCATACCCAGCTAAATGTCACCTTATGTTTCCTATAACTGTCCATGCTTCTTAATTTCCACCTAGGAGTGAGATCATCTGGCATTCCTCTTTTTAAAAGAAGCAAAAAATTCTTTAAAGAAAAGAAGATGTATTCATTTTAAAATTATATTTATTAAATAGCTTTCTAGCCCAACCTTTCAACCTTCTACTCGTAGTTGACATTTTTACCATTTTTCTTCTAGATTTATTTGTTTCTAGCTGCTTGAGAAGAAAAAAAAAACATGAATATTTGCTGAGTAGTCTCACTGCAGTGCTTTAAAATAACTGCATAACTGCATAACATATTAACTGGCCCATCCACTAACTGTTTGAAACTATTTCCAAGTGGTGCTGGGTGAGTTTGTTTGCTCTACTAGCCAGCAGATATGCAGTAGGGAATTGACTGCCCTGTGGACAGGGTGAGGTGTTTCAGATAAAACTTGACATACTTCACACTTCTATTTAAAATTAATCTTGATGACATATATATTACTCTCTACACTTTTACTATACATGTTTGCTGACAACTGCAATGATGCTAGTAGTAAAAAAAATTATGAGATTGACATAACCATTTTTTTTCAATCCAATGATTGTTTTGCATGTATGTATGTACACCTAGAATTTTCCTTCCTAGTTAATGAAAATAATTGATCATTTTTCCCCCTTTTTTTGCCCTTGTTGTTGTAGCCTCATTGTGGTTATTATTATTGCCATTGTTGACGTTCGTGGTTGGATAGGACGGAGAGAAGTGGAGAGAGGAGGGGAAGACAGAGAGGGGGAGAGAAAGATAGACACCTGCAGACCTGCTTCACCACCTGTGAAGTGACTCCCCTGCAGGTGGGGAACCGGGAGCTCGAACCGGGATCCTTAAGCTGGTCCTTGCACTTTGCACCACATGCACTTAACCCACTGCGCCACCACCTGACCCCCAATTGATCATTTTTTTTCCTAAGTGTATAGAGAGATCTATAAAAGTCACAGTTTCCATTCACTGAGTAATTTTCAGATCACAGACAAAATAGAAAAATAGAATGAAACTTGTGAAAACTGTAAGGTCAATTTACAAAACAAGGGCCCAGCATTCTGTAGAGCACAGGAGTTATTATGTGCAAGGACCAGGGTTCAAGCCTTTGTCCCCACCTGCAAGGGAGGGGGAGCTTTACAGGTAGTGAAGCAGTGCTGGAGGTGGCTCACTTTTTCTATCAAGGAAGGAAGGAAGGAAGGAAGGAAAGAAGGAAGGGAGGGAGAAAGAGAGGAAGAGAGGAAGGAAATAAGAACAAGTAAATAATAAGAAAGAAAGTGACAATAGTGACTGCCAAGAGCGTTGGATTAGTTTTATAGACACTGAACCCCAGCTCTAACCTCTGTGGAAAAACAAAAAGAAGAAAAATTACATAACAAAAGTGTAGAATAACTCCATGACCATGAGAACTGTCAGGTAAGAATAAAGGAAATATTAAGATCTTATTAAAAGAGTAATTCCACATTATAGTAATTACATTAAACTTGATTAATTTATCATTTGCTTGAATCATTATGACTTTTTAAAATGTTGAAAGTTTGTAATAATTTAAATTAACAAACAAAACCTGTGTTTTTAGGACTGCTGGAAAAAAATAAAACTTAGTAGGGGTACGACTGCACTGTCATGGATAGAACACTGGAATATAGCCTCCCGCTAGAGTATTACACAGTTTAATTCTGAGAGTTTGATTACCAAGAATCTGATCAGAGCTAGAATTATCTAAAATTTAAAAATTCCTGTGATGTCAGTAGAGTTTCAAATTATATAGCAAGTCATTGTTTCTTATACCCAGTTTGTCATTTTAGAACCAACATCAACAAATTCCTGGATTTTTTTTTTTAATATGGCTTCCTGTACCTCACTCTAGACTATAAAGCCAATATTTTACACAAGCTTCTCAAGTATCAACAGTAATGTTTGGAATAGATAATCAGAGATACACTTCATCTGAAGGTCAACCCACATCATTTCACTATTCAGAACTACTGAGTGACAATGTAGTACCTATGCTAAGTACACCCCCAGTGTATATCAGCCTGCCAATGCCCATGTCCAACAGAGAAGCAATTACAAAAGTCAGAACTCCCACCTTCTGCACTTCCTTATTTGTTTGTTTGTTTGTTTATTTTTGTCCATACTCCCAATGCAGTAGAAATGATAGGGTAATGTAACCGGTGTTTCTGAACTCCAGCTCCATCAGGACCTAGAGAGAAAAGGTGAAAAAAAAAGAACATTCGGAAGTAGTAATATGTATAGGTGCGACTTAGAAAGGAAGAGAAGGGCAAGACCATAGGAAAAAAACAGGGGGGGGGGAATTTATACAAATATAGATAGATAGTTATAGAAATAATGATTAACCCATATCTGCACGATGGGAGAATAACTGTAGCTTCCAATGGAGAGAACTGGGGTACAGAATTCTGGTGGTGGGAATGGTGCAGAATTATACCCTGCTAGTTATAATTTTTAAAGCTTTTTTTAAAAATTAATTATCTTTATTGGATAGAGACAGTCAGAAATCAAGAGGGAAAGGGGAGATAGAAAGGAGGAGAGACAGAAAGACATCCGCAGCACTGCTTTACTTCTCGCAAAGCTTTCCCCCTGCAGGTGGGGACTGGGGACTCGAACCTGGGTCTTTGTGCATTGTAGTGTATGCGCTCAACCAGGTATGCCACCACCTGGCCCCTAATTTTGTAAATTCAGTATTAAGTCACTAAAGCAAAAAAGAGTACACCCCCAACATGATTAGGTGTCAGAATAGTTTGTAAGTTCATTCTTTCTATAAAGTCCTCAACAAATGCAAAGCTACTCATTAACAGTATGAGGAGTTGTTCATTCTTTCATTGTTCACTCAGTCTGGAACTCACTTTGCATCTCTTTCTCTTTTGGACTGGTAGGCAAAGTCAACTGGATGCCCATTCTCTGATGAGCCTTTTTCAAATCCTTCCTTTCCACTTTATGCATAACTGTATTTAACA
Source organism: Erinaceus europaeus (assembly GCF_950295315.1). Lineage (NCBI taxonomy): Eukaryota > Metazoa > Chordata > Mammalia > Eulipotyphla > Erinaceidae > Erinaceus > Erinaceus europaeus. Next base: position 23,023,549 of record NC_080168.1, read on the forward strand.
AATATTATCATAGATGTTTTCTTTTTTTTTTTTTCTGTATATATCTGGTCCTTGAAAAACACTTTATGGAGAAGGCACAGACTACCTCATCTTTTTATTCTCTGAACAAGAGACTGGTTTATTGTCCTTTTAACAGATGTTCCACTTCCCTCTTTTGAATTATGTGGTCATGAAAAAGATATTATTCTCTCACTTCTTTCCCCAATAAAAGTAGTTTTAAGAGGTCAAGACTCCCTATTTTTAAAAGGACTTAGAGCAGAACCCAGGACTGTAACTATACCGCCTTTAGGTAGAGGAAATTTGAAGATAAAATCTTTTATGGTTGCCAGTGACTTCATATTTTGTAACTCTGCAATTGTCCTGGCATATTTCTTGCAGAAAGCAGTACAGAGGTACATATTAAATCCCCTCTCTGCTGTCAGACAGTCACACAAGCAAGTAAAACTCTAGCCTGGATTTATCACTCTTACAAATATCAAAGTGGCTCAAGGATTCTCGTTTCCTATAAAAGAATCCCAAAAGCTTCACTTTTAGTAACATCTACTGGACAAGCATAAAAGATAAGCTTAGTCATGTTTATTAACGTATACAGTGAATAATGCATTGCCAAAGCACAGATGATTGCCTGACAATTAAAAAATTGCTGACGTGCAGTAATAAGGACTTCTTTTAAAGATTAAGGTGACTGTCAAAGTAATATATGTTTGTTTAAATTTTTGTTTTAGTTTATCTTTCACGACCTTGAGTCAGAATGACAAGTGGTAGAAATATTAATTAAAAAGCTATGTTATCACTAAACTGAATGGAAATGCCAGCTTCTTTGTTTTAAAATTTTTGCAAATATTTTCAGTTTTCAAGGAAATATCACAACAGACCATTAAAAAGTGATACAAAGAAAGGAAAAGTTGGACAGGGCTAAATCTCAGTGTCTTAAAGATTTTCTCCCATGTGCATCGTCTAGTATCTGACTAATACCTATTGTTATTGTTCTCACTAAAAAAAAAAAAAAACAAGAAAACAAAGCAAAAACAATCATGGTTTTGGAGAGGTAGCTTATTCCAACCAGTGCACACTTAGTGTATTATTGGCACCATGTATTGTCTATTTTCTTGATGAAGTCAGATCTTCTGAGAATGACGGACAAAAGGAATGTTCTCCATATGGTATTGGCCTATACTTAAAGTCTTTTTCTTTCTAGCAGGAGACAAACCTGGGACCATTCGAACCATATATTTTTCCTTTCCACTGAAATTCTCAGCACTGATTTAATTTTAGATGTCACCTAGATAAATCATCACGTAAGGAATGGATTAGATTTCTGAGCCATCAGACATAACTTTGGGCAAACGCTAGAAGAAGAAGAAGACATAACTTTGGAAAATAATCTTATTCAGTCTGGTTTCATCCAGTTCTTCTTTCCAGAGCTGAGGGATTGAGAAAAATTCAGATTTATTCAATTTTGTGTCCTCAATACAGAGAAAGTAAATTTTAGATATAGTGCAAGTATAGTCAAAACATCCCCCTTGAATATAAATCTGAATTAATTCTAAATGCTGTGAATGTAGCAGCCGTGTCTGTTTTCACCTGATACATAGTTCCGATATATAGTTCTTTATAAAGTTCTGTATATAGTTCTTAATATACAGATATAGAAGGTACTCAAGAATAATTCTGGATAGGATGAAGTTAAAACATAAAGTCTACAAGTTTTCTTTTCTAATTCCAGATGGATAATTTTAAAAGAAACTTTTTTGGCCTCCAGGGTTATCGCTGGGGCTCAGTTACAAATCCACTGCTCCTGGAGGCCATTTTTCCCATTTTGTTGCCCTTGTTGTAGTTGTTATTGTTATTATAGCTGTGGTTGTTGTTGGATAGGGCAGAGAGAAATCAAGAAAGGAGGAGAGAAAGACACCTAACAGATCTGCTTCACCACTTGCGAAGCGACCCCCCTGCCAGTGGGGAGCCAGCGGCTGCAACCAGGTTCCTTAAGCAGGTCTTTGTGCTTTAAGCCATGTGCGCTTAGCCGCTGCACTACCCCCCAGGCCCTCAAAAGAAACTTTTTTTTTTTTAAATTTTTTATTTAAGAAAGGATTAGTGAACAAAAGCATAAGGTAGGAGGGGTACAACTCCACACAATTCCCAACACCCAATCCCCATAACCCACCCCCTCCCATGGTAGCTTTCCCATTCTCTAGCCCTCTGGGAGCATGGACCCAGGGTCGTTGAGGGTTGCAGAAGGTAGAAGGTCTGGCTTCTGTAATTGCTTCCCCGCTGAACATGGGCGTTGACTGGTCGGTCCATACCCCCAGTCTGCCTCTCTCTTTCCCTAGTAGGGTGTGACTCTGGGGGAGCTGAGCTCCAGGACACATTGGTGGGGTCTTCAATCCAGGGAAGCCTAGCCAGCATCCTGGTGGCATCTGGAACCTGGTGATTGAAAAGAGAGTTAACATATGAAGCCAAACAATTTGTTGAGCAATCATGGATCCCAAGCTTGGAATAGTGGAGAGGAAGTGTTAGAGAGGTACTCACTGCAAACTCTAGTGTAGTCCTGCTTTCAGGTATATATTTTGCAGTAGTTTATGGATACGTGTGCACATAAGCTCTCTCTCACAGAAACTGGTGTATATCTAGGTTATGGGACTTTGTTAGAAAGTGAACTACCTGAGATGAAATTATAGTGTACTATTAAAGGAAAGGTCTCACCCGAGTAATGAAGCTGAAGGGTTGTCATTCCACACGTGAAGTCTCTGGATACATTCTGTGGTGAAGCATGTTGAGGTAGCAATCGTTGCTTTGGTTAAGTTGTGATCGGCAGATGCAATGTTATTTGGTTTGGATTGGGAGATGCATACGGGAAATTGGGCCCTATCCAAGGGTTCCAGGACTGGGGGAAGTAGGGGCTCTATAGTGAAGATATGAGGTTCCTGCTGTCTTAGGGTTCAAAAAGACAATCGATAGTTAATATTATCATCACATTATTTGTTAATTGGGTTAACTTTGAAAAGTCCCTTTGTTATGGTTTGCTGGACAGTACCCAGTATCTTGTATACAACTGTGCTATTGGAAGCTTCTAATCTACTTGGTCTAGGCTTTTGAGAGAGTCCGCATATCAAATACATAGCCTATATATTAAAAAGATTCAGTTTGTCTTTTGAGAAACTTTGAGACATACAATTGATTTCCCCCTCTCATATTAATTAAGTAATGATTTATATGTCTACATTTTGCTAGGAGTGTACATAAACACCATTCCCACCACCAAAGGACTGTGACCCATCCCTCCCGCCCACTCCCACCCCCCATTGGCCCAGGAAGCTACATGCCTACCCCTCACCACTGGGTTTTTACTTTGGTGCCCTACTTACAATTTGATCAGGTCCTGCTTTTAGTTTCCCTTTCAGATCTTCTTAGTCAGCTTCTGTTGATGAGTGGGATCATCCCATACTCATCTTTATCTTTCTGACTTAGTTCACTTAACATAATTCCTTCTAGCTCTGTCCAAGATGGGTCAGACAAGGTGGGTTCATTGTTCTTGATACCTGCATAGTATTCCATTGTGTATATATACCACAGCTTTCTCAGCCACTCATCTGGTGTTGGGCACCTGGGTTGCTTCCAGGTTTTAGCTATTATGAATTGTGCTGCTATGAACATAGGAGTACACACCTCTTTTTGGTTGGGTGTTATGGAGTCCTTGGGGTATAACCCCAGGAGAGGAATTATTGGCAGACTAGACCTCTTAGACATTTTCAGACTCCTCCACCCCAAAAAACTAGAATACACCTTCTTTTCAAATCCACACAACACATACTCAAGGATAGACCACATGTTAGGCCACAAAGACAGCATCAATAAATTCAAGAGCATTGAAATCATCCCAAGTATCTTCTCAGACCACAGTGGAGTAAAACTAACTTTTAACAACAAACGGAAAGTTATTAAAAGACATAGAATTTGGAAACTAAACAACATGCTCCTTAAGAACCACTGGGTCAGAGACTCACTCAAACAGGAAATTCAAATGTTCCTGGAAACTAATGAAAACGAAGACACAGCCTATCAAAATATTTGGGACACAGCGAAAGCAGTACTGAGAGGGAAACTTATAGCCATACAATCACATATTAAACACCAAGAAGAAGCCCAAATGAACGACCTTACTACACACCTCAAGGACTTAGAGGAAGAGGAACAAAGGAACCCTAAAGCAACCAGAAGGACAGAAATCACTAAAGTTAGAGCAGAAATAAACAACATCGAAAATAAAAGAACCATACAAAAGATCAATGAAGCCAAATGTTGGTTCTTTGAAAGATTAAACAAAATTGACAAACCCCTAGCCAGACTCACCAAACAAAAAAGAGAGAAGACTCAAATTAATAGAATTGTAAACGATGCAGGAGATATCACAACTGACACCACAGAAATCCAGAGAATTCTGCGAAACTTCTATAAAGAACTATATGCCACCAAGCTAGAGAATCTGGAAGAAATGGAAAAGAAACTTTTTATCCATCCTCTCATCTTGTGACAATTCTGTGCATTTGAATTATAAGGAACAACACTTTTAAAAAGAATGTAAAACATATTAAATGTAATAGACTATGAAACTACCCCACTTACTTATCTACTAGATAAACTAAGATTACAGGCACGAAGATGTGGCAAAGGCAGTTATCCAGAGACAACTATAGTCATTCAGTCAGTTATCTATAGCAAGTAAGACAAAACAGTATTAGCATAGTGTTGAACATTGCAGTATTGAAGAAAAAAAATGCAGATTCTAAAAAGGTCGAAGCACTACAGAAAGATAAAGAAAGACAGGACAAACTGAGAAACCACTGTAGAAGCACATTTAATTCATAGTCCTCCAGTACACTTGGGATAACAGAATTCTAAAATTCAAACCAAGTAAGCGATTCCTCTTGGACTCTAAAAGGGGTTGTGGAAATGAAAGACTGATTAAGAGCCCAGAATAGAAGTTGCCATTGACTTCATTGTGTGGTATTTATAAGTGTTTCTTTTTAAATAAGAAAGAAAATGGAACATGCTAAACAAACTCTCCTAATAACATTTAGACAGCCCATGCTAAATTATGTAGACTGTGCGTGTCTGAGTGCGAAGGTCTGTATGTCTTTGTGTACTCTATCACTTTCTTCAACTAGGTGAGACTTGAGGTGGTTCCTTGCAAAGGATCATGAACAAATCTCCATCCTACTAAATTCCTTTATGTGTTGGTTCTTGGATTAAGTCTTGGTGTGGTTGATTGAAGTAGCAGTAATAAGAAAATAAAGAGTAGGGTGGGAGTATATAGCAATATGGTTGTGCAAAGAGATTCTCATGCCTGAGGCTTCAAAGTCCCAGGTTCAATTCTTTTCACCAACATTAACCAGAGTTGAGTAGTACTCTAGTAAAAATAATAATAATTAAAATTAAAAAAATAAAGATTATGTAACCCAGATAAAAGATGATTGTGGAGAATATTAAAATAGTTAATGTTACATAAACTTTATTGCTTACAATAACAAAAAATGCTTTCACCACAAAGAATAAGACTAAATATTTTATTGTCACCAGATATACTTTAAAAATATATATTAGCTGGCACATCACCCACTGCTCCAGATTTTTCATCTAGCAGAGTACTTAATGGATCAATTTATAGGATTTATAAATGCATACGAAAAAACGTATTAAACTGCTTTCTTTTTTTAATACTTATGTATTCTCTTTTGTTGCCCTTGTTGTTTTATTGTAGTTATTATTGTTGCCGTCGTTGTTGGGTAGGACAGAGAGAAATGGAGAGAGGAGGGGAAGACAGAGAGGGGGAGAGAAAGAAAGACACCTGCAGACCTGCTTCACCGCCTGTGAAGCGACTCCCCTGCAGGTGGGGAGCCGGAGACTTGAACCGGGACCCTTATGCTGGTCCTTGCACTTTGTGCCACCTGCGCTTAACTCGCTGTGCTACCACCCGACTCCCTATAAATTACTTTCTTATAAAAAAGAAGTTTGTGCTCAAAAACGTTTTCCTTTCCTGCAGTTTGTCTCATGGTCCTTTCTAATTTCCGCTGGTATAAATCAATTTAGATTTATTAGCTTTGTTCAAAAGAACTCCAGTAGTTTTTAATAATTATTATCATTATCCCTGATTAAAGTTATATTGTTCAGGCCAGATGGAGTCCTTTTCCTGTCAGCTAGAATGAGTTTGCATTATGTGGTTATAATGTGTTTGGATCTAAATAAACAGATGGCAGAGTGACAGGATATTATATGCTGGTGATGTCAGCAGCAATACTTCACAAACAGAAGTACTTTAAATAAACTCTGTTGTGGCAAACAGTTGGGTAGTTTAAAGAAGGTGACTGGAATTGAGCCTAAATGTTACATTAACTCGGAAATAGTAATGTTTGTTCACTTGTGGGAGTCTAGACTGTTAGGGGAATCTAAAGCTTATTCTAAGAAAATATGTCTGTTGAATCTGCTTCTTAACTGTGCTAGCATCCGGCACAAGTCCATTCAGGCAGTTTCATTAGGAGAAAAAGAAAAAAGCTCCAAGTGGAAGAGTTGGTTAAAAAACTGTAGTGGCCACTTGGTTGAGAACACACATCATTACATTGCATGGTGGGGGTGGGGTTCAATCCCCTGGCCCCCCACCTGCGTTAGGAAAGCTTCACATCTAGCAAAGTTTGACAGAAGTTGTGGGTCTTTCTCACTCCTTCTCTGTATTCCCCTTCCCTCTTTATTTTATTCTGTCTCTATCTATTAAAATAAAAATAAATAATAAACAGTTAAAAGAAAGAAAATGCTAAAGAAATCTGTACAGTAAGGCTGGTGAAATATATAGCTCACTTGCATAGAGTGCTGCTTTGCTATGTGCACAACCCAAAGTTTGAGTCCAGCCCCCACTTCACTGAAGGACATTTTGGTGCTGTGTTCTTTTTCAAGCTGTTATTCTCTCTCGGCCCCTGTTTCACTGTTTCTATTAAAAACAAACAGACAGACATACAGACAAACAAAACCCTGTAGGGTAAGTGGCTTGGGAAGTGATAAAATGACTAGAGCGTTGGACATAAAAACATGACATCCTAACTCCATTCTCTAACATATGCCGTAGTTATGCTCTGATGTGAGACCGATCTCTCTTTCTTTGCCCAACCACCTTATGCTCTCTCTTTTCCTCTTCCTTCTAAATAAATATTTTGTTCTTTCACTTCTTCTTCTAGCGTTTGCCCTTCTTCCGTAGCCAGTTAATGGCTTTGAAAGTGACTGGGATCCATGTGGATTCAGTCGGCTAGGAAGGATCCTCAGTTTCCCCAATGAATGGGTACTGACGGGATGTACCACGGGAAGGTCGATCCAATGCATCCCTGTTCTTTCACTGATAATAGATGAATAAATCATTTAATTCCATTAAACTATGAGCTAAGGAAAAATGAAAACATTGATATAGCCCCATGTCAAGTTTTTACAATATTAGCTATACTAATATACATTTTGTATAAGCGTATGTCTGTTTACAAATATATATATTAGAAAGTTAACAGAGGAGGAGCGATATGTGTATTAGAGAAAGTTTTATTCCTGACTGGCATACTTACTTTCTATTCTAAAAATAAACCCTTTGAAACATGTGTTCCAATAAAGATATAGTATAAATCTATGAAATTTCAGAAGCAAACTTCAAAATAAGTCACCATAAGCTTCTGTGTTGAGTGGCTATGGGAATCATGTGAGACAGATATATTTGTTTTGGTTGAGGCAAATATCTGTAGTAGCTTAGTCTTTAGAGAAAGTTGCCACTGACAAGACAGTGGATGATATATGAAAATAATAGTAGTATTAGTAAACTTTTAAAGAGAATGACAAGTAATTTAAAATAGGCCAGAATAATAACTATCTTTAATACTTCATTTATAGTGAATCTTAGTTATGTATTTAACCTCTTATTCTGACGATTTGTTACATAACATAATCTTATATTCATAGACAATTTTTTTCTACTTCATTCTTTATTTTTTAAATATTTATTTGTTTATGACTGGATAGAGACAGAGATAAATTGAGAGGGGAGGCAGAGATAGAGAGGGAGAGAGACAGAGAAGCACATTCAGTCCTGCTTCATCACTCATGAAGCTTTCCCCCTGCAAGTGAGGGCCAGGGGCTTGAACCCGGGTCTTTGCACACTGTAATGTGAGCATTTAGCCAGGTACATCATCACCTGGCCTCCTTCTACTTAATTCTTAATACCTGTCACTATCAGTAAATCATGACCTTTTGAAATTTTATCAAGTAGATTTATAAAAATAGTGAGAATAGTTAACATAGCTCTTGTAAATATTAACTCCTGACCACAGGGAAATTTCACAAATTTATTTTCTTCCTGTTCTTTGAAATTTTGAGAGGATTGTGACTATCAAGACTATCAGAAGTTTGTATTTTAGCTTCATATACTTGACTTTCAGATTTAGCTATTTAAGTAAATTTTTTATTGGTCATGTTTAAACCATAAGCATAATATGCATTTATATATCTTTTCTGTTTTATAGGTGGTCGTTGCCATAAGTCTTGTACTGGCCGTTGCTGGGGACCCACAGAAAATCATTGCCAGACTTGTAAGTGTTCAAATGTAAGAAAGCATAGACTTGAAATAGTCAAGGATTTTCAGTCATTGCCGCTATTTATACTTCTGATGATCAGAAGTGTGAAAATGAGCTTTTAGCTCATTGTGATAGATTCTATCCAAGGAAACCATCTCATTTTATTGCGTTCAAATCAACCATGGTACATAATTGCGTCTTATATTTCTTTGTGGTTTCTAAGTTAATTAATTCAGTATCATATCTGTGGTAGTACTAACTATGCATTCAGTGTCTGTATATACATCAGAGGAAAAGGGAAATTCGAATGTGTGCTATATGATAATGACTCAAGTGCTGGTTGTGAATGTCTCAGTACTTGTTGGAAAGTGCTACCATCACCTTTCAGTCAGTAGGGAAAGTCAAATAGAAAGAAAAAGACCAGGAGCAAGAAAGGAGGCTCACTCAGTAGAGCATACATATTACCATGATCAAAAACTCAAGTTCAAGCCCTTTGTCCGCATCTACAAGAGGGAAGCTTCGTGAGCTGTGAGTCAGTGTAGCAGGTATCTCTCACTCTTTCTTCCTCTCCTATCTCCCCACCTCCTTCAATTTCTCTCTGTCTCTATCAAAAGAATTAGAACAAAAAATAAATGAAAGAGAGGGAGAGAAAGAAAGGATGGAGAGAGGAAGGAAAAGAAGAATAAAGGAAAGAAGAAAAAGGAAGAAGAAAGAAAAGAAAGGAAGAAAGGAAGGAGGGGGAGGGGAAAGAAGAAAAAGAAGGAAGAAGAAAGGAAGGATGGAAGATAAAAGTGGGGGGGGAGAGTGGTGGATCATTTGGTCAAGTGCACATCTTATAAAGCTCAATGACCTGTGCAAGGATCTGGGTTCAAGCCCTGGCTCCCCACCTGCAGAAGGTCAGCTTCAAAAGGGGTGAAGCATGTCTGCAGGTGTCTTGTCTTTCTCTCTCTACCTCCCCCCTCAGTTCTTAATTACTCACTCTCCTATCCAATAGAAAGGAAAAAATGGCTTCCAGGAGCAGTGGATTCATAGTGCTGGAACCGAGCCCCAGCAATAACCCAGGAGACATTCATCATGCCAGACATTGAGCCCCAGCAAAAGCTCTAGTGACAATGAAAAAAAGATTAAGAGAAACTTAAAAAAAAAAAAAAAGGAATTGGGGGGGAGGATCCAATTTACAAACTGTTCTAACCACAATATAACTTTTATGAAAGTGAATATAAATGAACTATTAATTAACAGTACATCTTGCCTTTGATGTATTTTATTTCATATACTAGTGGTCATCTATTATGTGACTAGTACAATAAGCATTTTTTGATTGTTTTTTTTTTTTTTTTTTTTTTTTTACCAGAGCACTGCTCAGCTCTGCCTTATGGTAGTACAGGGGATTGAACCTAGGATTGTGGAGCCTCAGGCTTGAGAGTCTCTTTGCATAACCATTATGCTATCTACCTCCACCCAAGCTATCTCCATTGTTAAAGCCTTTTAAAACAAAATGCAAAAATGAAAGATAAAAACAAAATATACTGTACATAAAAACAAATAACTAACTTTTCAGCATTCCAAAAAACCTTATGATGCTTAAACAGCACTGGCTTTGCATCAATATATTGAATGACAGTGTCTTTGTAAAGCAGAAACAAAATTTTCTATATATATGGTAATCCAGCTGCAATTACAGCAGCTTAAATATTATATAGAAAATAGCATGGTAGTGATGGAAAAGGAATCCCATTATTATTTTAGCAGTAAAATAAAAGTATTGTCGAAATTTGGATATACAAATGATATAATATTTTCTGCTGTGGGATTGAAATTAGAATATTTATAATTTTTATCAGTTCGAAATATTTGTTAGATTATCTTTCAATAAAGAAAGGAAAGAGGGAGCAGGCAGATAGCATAATGGTTATGCAAACAGACTCTCACACGCTTGAGGCTTCTAAGTCCCAGGTTCAATTCCCCACACCACCATAAACCAGAGCTGAGCAATGCTTTGGTGTTTCTCTCTGTGTGTTTCTCTCTATATATATCTCTCTCAAAAATAAAATAAATAAATTTAAAAAAAGAAAGAAAGGCAAGAGGGGGAGTCAGGCAGTAGTGTAGTGGGTTAAGCGCACTTGGCACAGAGCACAAGGACCTGTCTAACCCAACTCCCCACCTGCAGAGGGGTTGCTTCACAAGCGGTGAAGCAGGTCTGCAGGTGTCTATCTTTCTCTCCCCCTTTCTGTCTTCCCCTCCTCTTTCCATTTCTCTCTGTCCTAACAATGACAACAATAATAACTACAGTGATAAAAGAGAAAAACAAACAAACAAACAAAAAAGGCAAGAAGAGCAGGGCAAGGTCGTGGCACACCTAGTTATGCTCACATAATACTAAGCACAAGGATCTAGGTTTGAGACTCCAGTTGCCGCCTGCAGGGAGGACTCTTCACAAATGGTGAAGCAGGTTTGCAGGTGTCTCTCTTCCTGTCTGTCTATCTATCTATCTATCTATCTATCTATCTATCTATCTATCCATCCATCCATCCCACCCCCCTCTCAATTTCTCTCTGTCCTAGCCAATAAAAAATGGGAAAAATGGCTAACAGGAATAGTAGATTTGCAGTGCCAGCACCAAGCCTTAGCAGTAACCCTGGAGAAAAAAAAGAAAACAAAAATCAAGGCAAGGGCCAGCAGATGGCTCCCCTAATAGAATGCAAACTTTGATGTTCCTGGGACTCTGCATTCAAATCTTTTTTTTTTTTTTTACAGGGGGGAGCTCTGTGAATGGTGGTGTCAAGTGGAGTGTTATCTTTTATCTTTATCTCTACTTCTCTCTTCACTCTCTACTACACTCTTTGTCTCAAATAAATACAGGAATGGAAAAATTGGACCAGAGAGTTGTCTCAGAAATTATGTGCATGCATTTAATTCCCTATATGGTAAAATAAACAAAGACATATAAAAATAATTACTACTGTACCACAAAAAACTACAACACATATAAACTTATGGGGTGAATTATTTCTTAAATTGTTTTCATGAATTTACATGAAATTACTACATTCAGAATCCATAAAATATAAATGTGCATAAGGTAAAAAATACCTCTCCCCATTTGTGTCTCACCTTTGTCTCTTATCTATCAATTGCCAAAGTTGCTACTGGCTACTTTTGTATAATCTCCCAGAAGCAACTTATACATACTCTCTGAAATATGTGTACATTTTAGCCTAATTTGCAAGCTTCAATACACATTGAATTTTTCACTTTATGTTTGTGTATTAATGTATCTCCTCTATTAAAACCCAGAAGCGGTATTTACAGGGTCAAAGATACATGTGCATGTTACGTGACAGTGATCAACAACATGGAGCTCTTGTCCTCTGTAGAGGTTATAACAGTTTACTTGTCCAGTAGCACTATATGGGAATGACTATTTTTGCATTCCTTGAGCAAATAAGTGCACTATCTATCTCTTGATCTTTTGTCAACAGGTTAAATTAAACATAGTGTCTTGGTGTTAACTGAAATTAAGTTATTTAATAGAAGCAATCCTTTATGGTGACAATGTCATGACAAGAATTTTAAGCTGGTTTCTAAAATAAGAGTAGATTACTCTGTGAAATTCATCTATTGCAATATCTGTAGTAAAGTTTTAGTAGCAAGAAAGTTGAATCCAATTTGCTCTTAAGAATGCAGTGATTTGATGTGGCCAAGAATATAAACTCAAACTCTATAAAATAGTTTTTTAAAAATATTTTTACACATTTGTTTTGGACAGAGACAGAAATTTGAGATAGAGAGAGAAAAAGAGAGAGAGTCTGCTTTACTGCTCTTGAAGCATTCCCTATGCAAGTGGGGACCAGAGACTTGAACCTGGATCCTTATACACTGCAGCGTATGTGATCAACAAAGTGCACCACCACTAAGGCCCTCTAAAATATTTTTATCATGTAAGATTCTTATTGTGCTTATTATTAATCTTTTCAGCATAAAGATCTTTAAGGTGAAATTCAAAAAAGGAACTCCTGGAAGTGGCTCAGAGTCACATGACTTACATTCATGGGACCTAGTTTTGCTTCTGGGAACCACAGGAGAGAAGAAAATTCAGCACCACAGATTCCGTGGGTGATTGAACTCTTTTAGTGTCTCTTTGTCTCTGTGTGTATCCTCTCTCTAAAAGTGTAGACTGGAAAGATGGGACCGTGGAGGCTATTCAGCTCTATCAAGTATACCTGAAGCTCTGGGTTCATTCTCCAACACTGTATTAAAAAACAGAGAATTTTCACTCGCTTGCTTCCGTTTTTAACAAAATTTCCTAGCAAGACAGCTCATTTTGACTGTGCTCCTCTGAGGGTGCACTCAGATGTCACTGTTTGTCTTTTGAAGAAGACAATTGAAACCCACCAAAGGTCCCTAGTGTGTATGACAGGGTTTAGATTTGGGATTTCAGTAAACCTACCTAGGCTGTTCCCTGTTGCTTGATTAAATTGGCATAGTGATGATCTGAGTTTTTTTTAATTTTTCCTCTTTTGGTTGAGAAACATGACTTAACCTAATACTGTATTGTCCCTCCACTTCTAGTCCCCAGACCAATTAGCCTTTCTCTTATAAACTTTCAGAGTTTTCCATTATATTACTGACTTTTATAGTACTCACAGGATTTATATGTGTTCTTAATATAGAATGGCAATATATATATATATATATATATATATATATATATATATATATATTGTATTTTTGGGACCAGAAGTTCCATGTAAGACTTTTAATAATAAAATAATTATAATTGATTTTATCTTTGACTTACTTTAATTTTTTGTAGAATACAAAATTTAATGTTCCAAGAGTCAAATGCCTATATGTATACATTTATTTTGTAGAGGTAAATAATGACTCTCAAAATCATGAGAAATTACTGTATTAATGAGAAACAGAAAAAACTAATTTTTCCAATGTATGAAATTAAATTTCCTTTAAGTCCTATAGTGCACGAAATTCTGAAACTTTTATTTTAATGAATTTTATTATGTTAGAAAAGTCATCATAATTTCTATCAGCTTCTCACTATAATTTATACTTATTAATTTTCTGAAAGACAAAGACCAAAATGTAGTTCCAGCATATGCATTATATAAGGTATCGAAAATGGGAGCCTGTAGACCCTTAACTTTTCACTCTGTCCACTCTGCCACCTCCCTGTTGCTAATGCTTCTTCTTATTCTGATCATGAGTTAAGTTTAGTAGACTTACTAAGAATATATGTGTCTTTCTTTAAGGAGTAACTGCTTCTGCATGAGGAGATCCTGCAGCCATTTTTTTTTATTAGTTTTTCTTAATCAGGGAAAAATCTTCTCTCAAATGCATTGATGATGGCTGAACATTTTTGGTTGCCACAACACCGGAAGACTAGGGGAGCATCCACAGGAATTTAATAGGAAGGAGCAGGGATGATGGTAAATATTCTCAGGAGAGTCTAACCTACATCCTTCTAAAGAAGATTTGAATTCTAAGAGAAGTATATATGGACCCAGACTGTGCAACTCTCATTCTTTCCAGAGAATATTCAGAATGTAATTCAGAGGCATTGGTTATACCATGTTGGAAACTTAATTGGAAGAGATAATAACCTAGTTGAGGTTTCCATTCTGAAACATGACTGTCAATGAGAAGCAGAAGTTAGTGAAGTCCACAGCGATACAGGCGATTAATTAAGTCAGTCAAACATGAACTGCAGTAAAATGAAATAAAACAAATGAGTAATAGTTTTTGACAGTCTTTATCTCATCATTCTCTGGCCTCCCTGAGATCTACTTGCACTTCTATGTATAATTACCTGGGCTTTTTGGAGTCCTGGTGCATGATGGTGGAAACAGACCACAGTTGGGTGTGAGAGTATTTTACAGACACCTATCACTGTGAGGTGAGAAATTGTACCCATGAGTCAATAATTGTACTGTAAACTATTAACCCTCCAATAGAATATATGAAAGAGAAAAAAAAAAGAAACAAATGCATGTATCACATTTATTTTCCACCAAGTGAAGGTGAAAGTAGGCTTGGATGAGAAAATCAAGTTATAGCTAATATGTTCAGTCACCAGCTATGATGTCATTTAATTCACCTATGTTTTCAACACCTAAACTAGGCTTACTCAAATAACCTAGACCTGTCTTCTAAGTTGCTGTTCTTAGTTAGCAGGCTTATCAATTTTAAAGTGAACAGACATTTACGTGTATCTGATATATACAGATTAAAAGTTTGAAAAATATTCATGTGCAGGAATATTTATAGTCTATAAAATAGTCCATTTAGAATTTATTTTTGAAAATCCAAACAAAACAGAAGCAAGCAAACTGTAAGACTTATGAGAACTATGGTGGTTACTTTTGGGAGGTGGGGGGACAGGGAAACAGAACTTTGGTAATGGGTGTGGTGTGTGCAACTATACATTGTAATCTTAGATTGCAAGAAACTAGTAATAACAGAATCTGTATTTAAACTTTATTTTTATAATAGCCCCATGAGTTTAAAGGGTGATTGTAACTTACCTCATTTCACAATCGGGGAAATTTTAGCTGAGGAAATTATAGAAGGAGTTGTTAAATTTACATATCTAATAACTGATCTGTTAATCTCAGAGTACTGAACGTAAATATAGTACTGTTTCCTGAATATCATAGTATATAACACAGTTTAGTGGGTGAGAACCGTTTATTTGACATCAATTAGATGGTACAAACTGCAGTTGTTTCCACTTCCTATACTGAGAAAATGACTTGATCTTTCTAGTCTAATTTGCCATAACTAAAGCACAGATTTTTTTTTCCATTTTATTGGATAGAACAGAGATAAACTGAGAGGGATGGGGAGGTAGAGAGGAGGAAAGAAAATAAATACCCGCAGACCTGCTTCATCGCTTATGAAGCGACCCGCTTGCAGGTGGGGAGCCTGGGCCTCATACCGGGATCCTTGTGAGGGTCCCTGTGCTTCATACTATGTGCACTTAACCCAGTTCACCACCTCCTGACCCCCAGAGCACAGAGATAATTACACTCACCTCAGATAATTGTTTGCAGTCATATTTAATGTAATTATGTCTTTATAATGCCTAAGTACTTTTAGCTTATACTTGGGCCCTAGTAAATATTTTAATAAACCTAAGGAGATAACTATTAAGAAAATTCAATCTATCTTAAATCAGAATGAATGAATGTAGAAAGAAGATTTTTGTTTTGTGGGCCAGCTCCACTTTGTGAAATCCACTGATGTGAATGAATGGGGAATAAAAAAGTCAACACTCCCCGTGAGTAAAATGGAAGCTGTCTGCCCTGGACATTCAGTCTTGTTCTCTCTCCTTACTTGACTACTTGAGAGGTAAATTGCGTATCCAGAAAGAACTCGGTATCCTAAGGCAAAGAGGCTTGCAAACAATTCAAAGATGTACTCACTTTATGGCTTTTTTTTTTCTTTTTCCTTTTCTTTTTTTTTTTTTTTTAATGAAATCTGTCCCCTTTACTGTATCTGTGAAAACATTCAAATATTTGGGAATAAAGTTAACAAAGAAAGTGAAGGACTTATATACTGAAAATTCCTAGGTAGCATGGTCTCTTTTTTATTTTATTATTATTATTTTTGCTTCCAGGGTTGTTCCTGGGGCTAGGTGCCTGCACCATGAATCCACTGCTCTTGGAAGCTTTTTTCCCCCATTTTGTTGTCCTTGTTGTTTTATCATTGTTGTGGTTACTATTATTGTTGTTGGCTAGGACGGAGAGAAATGGAGAAAGGAGGGAAGATAGAGAAGGGGAGAGAAAGATAGATACCTGCAAACCTGCTTCATCGCTTATGAAGTGACACCCCTGCAGGTGGGAAGGTGAGGGCTCGAACCCGGATCCTTATGCCGCTCCTTGCGCTTTGCGCCACCTGCGCTTAATCCCCTGTGCTACTGCCCGAGCCCCAGGATGGTCATTTTGACAGTGTTATTCATGGATTGGAAGAATTAACATCATGAAAGCAGCCATCCTACCCAGACCCATTTGTAGATTTAATGTCATCTCCATCAAGGTACTACTATATTTCTTTAAAGGAGTAGAACAAACACTATGAAAAATTTGTCTGGAACCAGAAAATACCTAACATCATCAAAGAAATCTTAATAAATAAAAAAATAATAGGATGAAAAAATAATAGGATGTGAGACATCACACTTCCTACCTCAAGATATACAACAGAGTTAGGGTAATCAAAATATCCTGGTACTGGAGCCAAAATAAATAAATTGATCAGTGGAATAAAATTGAAAGCCTATAAATTAGCTCCCATACTTATGGGCACCAATTTTTAAAAATTTTTTACATATAAAAAGGAAACATTGACTAAACCGTAGGATAAGAGGGGTACAACTTCACACAGTTCCCACCACCAAACCTCTGTATCCCATCCCCTCCCAATAGCTTTCCTGTTCTTTAACATTCTGGGACCATGGACCCAAGGTCATTGTGCGATGCAGAAGGTGGAAGGTCTGGCTTCCGTAATTGCTTCCCAGCTGAATATGGGTGTTGACTCCCAGCCTGCCTCTCTCTTTCCCTAGTGGGGAAGGGTTCTGGGAAAGTAGAGCTCCAGGTGGGGTTATCTGTCCAGGGAAGTCTGGTTGGCATCATGCTAGCATCTGGAACCTGGTGGTTGAAAAGAGAGTTAACATACAAAGCCAAACAAATTATTGACCAATCATGAACCAAAGGGCTAGAATAATGCAGATGAAGAGTTGGGGGGGGATCCTCAATTTTGTAGATAGCTAGTAGGTATATTCCAGTTAAATTCCAAAGGGCCTGTGGCTATACTAGTTTTTTTCTTCTTCTTCTTTTTTCTTTTTTCCGCTGAGCCTGAAATCTGATATGCCGGTGGATCCAAGTTATTGTCTGGGGAGGTGATGTCATGGCTGGCAGGAGAACCAGAAAGCTGAATCAGGGAAGAGAGTAGCTCCCTAATATGGGAAAGGTGTATAAATATTGTTGATTGTAAACCCCATCGATTTGATGTCATCTGGGGCCCATAATCAACTTAGGAGCTATGTGACCTCTGCATCCAACTAGATCTGAGCTCACATTCTGTGGCCATGAGTAGGAATAGTCGAGGCTGCCCCAATATCGACCCATCTTTCTCAGGTGTAGCATACAGTATGTTGTCCATCCTCCCTTCAGAGGATGAACATTCTCTATCATTGTTGATCCAAGGTGAGGGCAAGGTCCTATGGGTACCCATAAGGGGTCTATTGTGTTGTTCTGATAGAAATAACAATGGAGAAAGGGATTTATTCGAGGTCTAGGCCCATCATGTCTGTTTGGGAATCTCAGTACTCCCCGAGTAGGGCCCCAGCTGATGGAATGACCGGATAGTGTCTAAAGAGTCATTGTTAAAATATGCCAGTCTTTTGCCCTTATTCAGCTTTTGTAGTCCTTGCTTTGATAAGGTTAGCTTTACAGTGAGTGAGAGAACTGTTATAGGAAGTAGGTGAGGAGGGTATCTAAGTGTAAGTAGATACTATTTCATTAGGAACTTGATACAGACTCACTACAGACTATTGTGTATTTTTTTTCAGGTATATATTTTGCCCTAATTTATGGATACATGTGAACATATACTCTATCTTACAGGACCTAGTCTATATCTAGGTTTTGTGACTTTGTTAGGACATGAACCACCTGGAAAGGAATTAGAGAATACTATGAAAGGAAAGGTCTCACCCGAGTAATGAGGGTGAAGGGTTGACATTCCATGCCTGACGTTTCTGGACACAGTCTGAAGTGAAGCATGCTGAGGTGGTACTGGTTACATTGATTATGCTGGGATTGGTGGATGTAGTATCATTTGGTATAACTTGAGAGAAACAGGCAGCAAAGTGAGCCCCACCCTAGCAGTTCCAGGACTGGGGGGAATTATTAGCTCTGTAGAGGAAGCTAGAGGTTCCTGCTGTCCTAGGGTTTAAGAAGGCAATAGATAGTTATTGCTATAATCACATTATTTGGCAATTGAGTTAACTTTGAAAAATCCCTTTATTAGGATTTGCTGTATCATATACAACATCACCATATTTTATGTCCTTTGACATTATTTGTATATAGCTGTGCCACTGGTTGCTTCTGTTCTCCCTGGACTAAGCTTTTAAGAGAGTCAATACATCAAAGACTCAACCTATATATTAAAAAGACTCAGTCTGTGCTTTAAAAAGTTTGAGACATTCAATCAGTTTTTTCCCTCTCCTATTACTTAAATAATGATTTATATGACTACAAATTAATAGGAGTGTACATAAACATCATTCCCACCACCAAAAGACTGTGTCCCATCTCCTTCCCCCTCTCTTCCCTCCCCCCTCAGCCCCATGAAGCTGAACATCCACCCTCACCCTCAACCCAGGGTTTTTACTTTGGGTCCCTACTCCAAATTTAGTCCAATCCTGCTTTGAGTTTCCCTTTCTGTTCGTCTTTCTCAACTTCAGTTTATGAGTGGTATCATCCTATACTCATCTTTATCTTTCTGACTTAGCTCACTTAACATAATTCCTTCTAGCTCTGTCCAAGATGGGTCAGAGAAGGTGGGTTCATTGTTCTTGATAGCTGCATAGTATTCCATTGTGTACATATACCACAGCTTTCTCAGCCACTCATCTGTTGTTGGGCACCTGGGTTGCTTCCAGGTTTTAGCTGTTACAAATTGTGCTGCTATGAAGATAGGTGTACACATATCTTTTTGGTTGGGTGTCATGGGGTCCTTGGGTATATTTCCAGGAGAGGAATTGCTGGGTCATAAGGAAGGTCCATATCTAGCCTTGTGAGAGTTCTCCAGACTGCTTTCCACAGAGGCTGGACCAATTTACATTCCCACCAGCAATGCAGAAGTGTTCCTCTGTCCCCATGATTTGCCAAGTATTTCCTTGTTATTATGAATAGCAATAAGGAAGACTTTTCATATTTGAGGGAAGAAAAGCAAAGTGTTTAAAAGCCCTAAACCTCAGCAAAGGAAGCTGAAGTTTCACCATAGATCAAAACAGAGTTTTCACACAGATGCTGTCTCCTGTAAGAGTAAATGTACCAAGTAATGTTCTGTGTCACTGAAGTCTGAGAAGTCATGGAAAAGATAAATATTTCAGGACATTGGAGAAGACAGTCTTTGGTAATGAATGCCTTGCCAGATTGAATGGTGATCAGTCTGGAAAGCACCTCTGAAAAGAGACATGGGAAAACAAAAATGCTTACTACCTTAATGGTAATTTTGGTGGGAGTTCTCTAGGAAACACAAGTTTTATCTTATTTTTGTTTTGGGGGGCATTATCTTTATATATTTATTGGATAGAGACAGACAGAAATCAAGAGGGCAGGGGGTGATAGGGAGAGACAGGCACCTGTAGCACTGCTTCGTTTCTCTTGAAGCTTCCCCCTGCAGGTAGGGACTGGGGATTCGAACCCAAGTCTGTGCTCAACCCAGCCCAGAAACACAAGTTTTAGGCAGAGGTTAAACTGTCTTTCTCCTTTAAAATGAAGAAGTTATTTTGTGTTTTTTTTTTTAATGTGATCTGGAGAGTGAAAAAAGAGTGTGGATAAGCCGAGTTAACTGGGACAGCAGCTTACTGTACATATCTAAAGCATTTAAATAAAATATTATTACTTTCAGTGAATTTGTCTAAACTGTGTCACATTTTATGTACTGCATTTGGGTGCCACAGTTAACATTGCCTATTGGGTCATTTGTATATTATTGTTCTTCCATATCCATTATTAATGCTGGGACTTAACACTTCCAAGTCACTAGTTATTTCACAAATATTTTTTTCTAAACAAATGCCTAAAAATGGGCCCTTCGACAACCTAAAGAATCTTCATTTATAGTATCAAAGTAAAGCCTTTGCTCAGAGAATTTAGTCAAGTTGCTCCATCCATACTAATTTTTTTTCTAAGTCTGGCTATCTAAAACAATTTAAATTCAATCTTCTTAAATCCTTTTTGATGTTAGAGCATCATGACTTTAAACTTAACAGACGCAAGTCTCACATATTTGTAAAGGTCAAAAGAGAACCTGTGATGGGACACTGTGAGTTTCATTACATGTGGAACAGCGACTCAAACTTGAAAGTACTTTTAAGCTCAGTTAAATCGTGGTCACATTGCTCCACAGCACAGCTTAAGTAAATTGATTCAGTGGATTAATGTAGCCATGTCAGGGGAGACAAACTTATCTGCTATGTGAAGTCTGAAGCTTATGGAAGTATTACTTAGTAGGCTTACTGTTAAGAATGACAACTCTCTGTATTCCAAAGAACCAAGTCCTAAGGTTGGACCGCTGTAGGTTTAGGGGTGAAAGAGACTAAGCTTTAAGAAATAAATAATAATGATTAAAGGAACAAAGTTATCTCTGTACTGCAAGATAGATGAAGCACACTTATCTCATTTAAAAGAGATACTGCATGTCCTTGTTTTATCTTTCAGCATGATATCTCACCAGCTTTCTGCAGCCTCCTATTATCAGGCTGGGTGATGGTTTCCCTTTTGTCCTCTTAGACCTGGTGTCATCTCTGACATTGCATTCTGACCAAGGAGGGGAAAAGAAAACAAAGATCAAACTGTTGCGATTTGATGCTCTGAACCTTTCCACACATTTTGTGTTAAAGCAGTTAGAATGGACTACAACAGTTGATTATATAACTGAAACTTTCTAGGCTGATTAACACTCAATATGCTCTTCAGTCTTTCAAGTTGCTTTGCAAGTGACATTTCTTACTCGGAAACTAATTGAAAAAATGTACATACATTTGAAAGTCAGTTAAACAGTTGTTTGTCTCCTAAACCAAAATATCATACCACAAAAATTAATTAGCAATTCATATTCCAACTACTGTAGTGTACTGATATTCTTCTTGCTCTTGAAATGTCCATTTAATTTATTACAACGAAGGCCTTATTTTAACAAAAGCAGGTTCTGCTGAAATTTATTCCTCATTTCTGTAGTATTCTTCCCAGCTAGGTCATCTCAAAATCTTCTTTAATTAAAATTAAAATAGCAGTAACATCAGTGCAAGCAGTGTACTTATTATGTTGTATATAACTGTGGGTGGAAGATAGTATTCTATTGCAAAAGTAAGTAATTGTTTTAAGTAACATTTTCTGTCATGTATTATTTCTATACAAGCTTTCTAGAATATGCTAAGAAATTTTGGATAATATTTATCATTTTCCTCTGTAGTTCATTAATGCACTGACATTTCTTCCATAGTTGTAATATTAAAACTTGCACATTAGTAGTAAGAAATTATTTGGCTTATATTTAAAATGAATATTAAAACAACCATGTGCTTTTGGTCTTTAAAATTTGAGCTAGTATATATATCAAGTTAAAGATTAATACTTTCCCCAAGGAATTTCTCTAAAAGTTTCCTTCACATTGTTAAACCAAAATGATAAACTGTGAAAATAATTATAGACACATACATACATGTACATATAAACTGTCTAAAACATAACTGTATTTACAATCATTGTGAAGCAAACATTGAAAAAGAAAGTGTCAACAAAGTACATGTACAATTAGAGCAGAGAAAAGCAAGCAGAGCTAATGGACAAAAGGGAAAGAGCTGAGCCAGCAGACTCGATCAATCAGGATAACAGCAAACCTCTGTAAAAGGCTACATCTTTAATTAAAACTCTTGTATTTTACTAATAACTTTGCATGTCCATAAGCCTTCTTATTGATTTCAGTTATTTACTATTTTCCTTTTGGGGGGCTTGGATTAAAGAAAGCATTACAATGAGCTGGAAACATGCATATATTTATAAAACATTTCAAAGGGGGATCTGATCTAGAATTTTGAAAAAATTATGTTCTATAAAATAACATAAATTACATGCCTTCGCTTTGATGGCAACTAAAATATATTTCCTTTTTTTACCACCTTTCTCAAACTTAAAAGAGCAGAACTTTTTATTTTAACAATGGAAGATTGTTTAACATATGAAGTCTTGAGTATATAGCTTAGTATGATTTAAGAGGTATTGTTTAATGCTATGCTAAATATTCAAGGGGTGTAAATGATTTCTGAGGAAAAAAGTACCTATTCTCTGAAAATGCTCGGGATATAAAAGATCAAAAAGATGGAGTTGGAACACTAAGACACTATAATATAGTTCTACCTCTATATTATTATTTAAACTTATTTAATTTTTAATAACATAATAATGATTGACAAGATTATAGGATAAGGATACAATTCCTACCAGCAGAGTTCCATATCCCATCCACTCTATTAAACGGTTCTCTATTCTTTATCCCTCTAAGATATGGACCAAAATTCTTTATGGGGTGCAGAAGGTGGGAAGTCTGGCTTCTGTAATTACTTTTCCACTGGACATGGGTGTTGACTAGTTGATCCATACTCCTTACCTGTCTCTATCTTTCTCTAATGGGGCAGGGTTCTTGGGAGGTGGGGTTCAAGGACACATCGGTGAGTTCATCTGCTCAGGGAAGTTAGGTTGGTGTCATGGTAGCTTCTACAAATTGTTGGCTGAAAAGCATACAGATATAAAGCAGAAGAACAAATTGTTTAATAATCAAGACCCTAAACATAAGAATAAAGCATATGGAACTAAGGATCTTCATGTGGGAAGAAGCTAGGAAGTCTATTTTAGTTGTATTCCAAGGGGCCCATGACTTTTTGCTTGAGCCCAACAGCTATTATCTGGGAAGATGGTGTCAGAGTTGAAGATAGGACTAGAAAGTTGGGTAAGGGCAGGGAGTAGCTCCAAAATATGAGGGAAGTATATAAATACCATTAACTATTATCCCCATTGATCTGCCCTAGGACTCATGTCTGTTCACATTTAGCACAGGAGCCTATGTAACCTCTTAGTCCCTGTCAGTCTGAGCTTGCAGTCCATGGTCACAGCTAGGAACATTCTAGGCTGCATTCATTTCAGGACCAGTCTTCCTCAAGAGGCAGAATATGTTGATCCAGCCTCCCTTCAGAGAGAGGGGCAGTAAATTTTAATAACTTCATTTTTCTCAAGTTCCCTAATCTGTACAATGAAAAATTTGGGAAAAGGCTATTTTTGTTCCTATGTCCCCACAAGTTAGGATGTTTGTGTGTGTTGTCTATGTTTATTATTATTATTATGTTTATTATTATTAGTTTATTATTTATTAGTGATAGATAAAAATGGCATAGACAGATCTCTCTCTTTTAAACTTTTTGTATTATCTGTATTTATTTATTTATTGGGTAGAGACAGCCAGAAATCAAGAGAGAAGGGAGAGATAGAGAGATACAGAGAGATATCTGCAACATTGCTTTACCACTTGCAAAGCTTTGCCCTGCAGGTGGGGACTAGGGTCTTGAACCCAGGTGCTTTCACATTGTAACGTGCACTCAAACACAGGTGTGCCTTCACCAGCCCCTGCTTTGTCTCTCTTTGCTAATTGATTGTGAAGCACTTAACTAGAAACACCTGTGGTACTCACAGAAAACAGAAGTGCATGTGGCAAACGCAGTCTTGTAATTGGACCAAATTTTGTGGTTCCATGACTGAAAATTACCTCAGAAATAATCATTAGGGAACACTGAAAAATCAAAGCTTATTGCTACTAAATCTTGTAGAACCACACAGTGAAGAAAGGAGGGAGGGAGGGAGGGAGGAAGGGAGGGAAGGAGGGAGGAGAGAGAGAGAGAGAGAGAGAGAGAGAGAGAGAGAGAGAAGAAGGAGGAGGAGGAGGAGGAGGAGGAGGAGGAGGAGGAGGAGGAGGAAGAGAGAGAGAGAGAAGGAGAGGGAGAGAGAGAGAGAGAACAGCTCCAGCAGGAGATTCTATCTTTATTGGGTTGAGGGTAGTGAGGTAGTTGAGGGTAAGGATTTATAAGTATATGCTTTACTGGAAAATTTGCAAGCATAAAAGTGGAAATTTCATGAGAAAGAGATGCCAGAATACAATCCATTCTGACATATTTAATGTAGCAGGATTGAAAATGGGAGTTCAAGTCCTATGGTATGCAAGTCCTTCAACCATTGACACTATACCAGTATTTCTGTAAGGAATATGGGGGGGGGGAATAATACTGTTATGCGGAATATTTTTAAAGTCAATGTAATACAGCATTTTATTTTTTTATTGACTTGACTCACAAATGTTGGTGATGCTAATAGTCTAATGAGGTAATTTCCCTGGTGGCTATGAATGTATTTTAAGGTCCCTCATTGAATCATTGAGCATGTTATATAAACTAGGTTGAATAAAACTTCATTAAATAAGTGAATGTAGCAGCTAGTGGTGAAAACCAAATTAGACCAAATCCCTTTACTATTTGACACTACTAGCAATATTATCATGTCATAGTATTTGAATCACCAGAGATTTATATGGGACGATGGTTAGGCCTGTTTAGTAACTGCCAAAATATGAGCATACCTCCATTGTTATTCTTCTTCTTCTTCTTCTTCTTATTATTATTATTATTGATTTACTAAATTAGAAAATAACAGGGCTATAATTCCACACTGTTCCCACCACTAGTTTTGTGTCCCCATTCCCTCCATTGGAAACTGCAGTAGTTCTTCTAAGATCAGATATGGGTTGATATATATATCCATTTTTTTTCCTATGGTCCTGCCGTCTCTTCCTTTCTAAGTCACACCTAGACCCGTTACTACTTCTGAGTGTCCTTCCTTTTCTCCTCTCCTCTTTCAGAGTCCTGGTGGAATTGGGGTTCGGATAACTCTGATCACCTTCCCTTAAAAATTCTCTCCTTCTAGGAGTATGGACCAGAATTCACTTTAGCATGCAGACGGTGGGAGTTCTGGCTTCCATAATTGCTTCTCCACTAGAGATGGATGTTGGCAGGTCGATACATTCTCCCAACCTGTTTCTATCTTTCCCTCATGTGGGGGCTCTGGAGAGGTCAGGTTCTGGGAATCATAGTAGCATCTGCAAATTGTTGCCTGAATGGGCACATGCTTTGACAATGAATGTCATATTCAGTAAGGGTTTTTCAGGTATGCGACATGTTTCATGGTTCTTTTTCCTCCTCCTCCTCTTCCCCATTCTTCTTCTTCCTCCTCCTCCTCCTCCCCCTCCTCCTCCCTCCTCCTCATCCTCCTCTTCTTCTGCTTCCTGTTTGGTTCTTAGAGGCTACCTGGCACTATGCATGTGGATTTGCTGATTTATGATCTTTTGTGAAAATGGGTAGGAGAGTACATTTAGGTGTTTGCAGTTAGATGTTTTCTTAATTGTGATTTTAGTACATTTTTAGCATATTGTAGAAGTAATATGTTTCCTTGAATGCCCTGTGGGCTTTGTTACATTTAAAGTGTATCCTAGAAATTGACTTCTAAAAATATGTTGTACAACTGTGAATGATCATTTTTAATAACAATTTCAAAATCTATACTTATAAATATTGGATCATAGAACTAGAAGTGTTCCTCTAGAGAGCATTTCATCAAACCAAGTCTTAAGTGAATGTAACGCATCTAAGAGATTTCCTTTAAATATTGACAAATAAAAACTCAACAATTTCATCAACAGTTAACTTCAGTGGTTTTATCAGTGTACAAGTATATATATTTGTCCTCATATCTTCACAAAGCATTTCTGTTTTAACACAAGTGCTTTTCTTCTTGCTCAAACTTCCAGATAGATAGCTGAAATAGAATAAGTTTAAAAAGCCATTTAGTCAAAGTAATATCTAGTATATTTCTTCAGCACAGTTTGTGGAAATTTGGGAATTAAATGTAATTAACATAGACATCATAGTGGTGTGGACTATCAAATACAAATGAAGTAGAATAAAATAAAATAAATGTAGGTATTGAGAGAAAAGTCATTAAGTAGGACACATGCCTTGTCATGTGATTAGACCAAATTCGAACTCCTGTAGCACATGGAATGTACTATGATGCAGAATTTTCCACAAAACCTTGGGGGTCAGGAACTTGAACTAAAGTTGCATGCTGGACAAAACAGGTGCTCTTCCAAGTAAATTATTTTGTAGATCTCAATCTGAGTAACAATAAAAATATCAAAAACACCTAGAATATTGCTATAAATTTTGACTTACTAGATGTTACCTGACTTCCAAGCATTTTAAATTGTTAATATTTTAAGAATTCTCTTTCTTCCTATCCCTTCTTCTTCTTCTTCTTCTTCTTCTTCTTCTTCTTCTTCTTCTTCTTCTTCTTCTTCTTCTTCTTCCTATCCTCTTCTTCTTCTTCTTTTTTTTTTTTTTTGATTTTTTGCCTGCAGGGCTATTTCTGGGGCTTGGTGCCTGCACCAAGAATCCACTGCTCTTGAAGGCTATTTTTTCCCCTTTTGTTGCCCTTGTTGTTTTATCATTGTTGTGGTTATTATTGTTGTTACTGATGTTGTTGTTGTTGGATAGGACAGAGAGTAATGGAGAGAGGAGGAGAAGAAAGAAAGGGGGGATAGAAAGATAGACACCTGCAGACCTGCTTTACTACCCATGAATCGACCCCCCCCCACGCCCTGCAGGTGGGGAGCCTGGATCCTTTTCCTATCTCTTCTTATGCATATCTTGCCACTTAATGTATTTGTGGTGATACTAAGTGAGAAATGTTAGAAATGAGCAATCTTGGCTCTTAAGAATACCAACTGAAATTAAGTCTTACTTGCTTTTTTCATGTTTGCTCCCTCTACAAATAAAAGAAAGTATTATGATAAGCATAATAATTATATCTTATAATGGCTACTTACTGTTAATTTAGAGTCATGATAAGCACTTTTTAAATATGTATCTGTGTATCTTTAATCGATCTGTGTATCAATCCGCTCCATCTTAATTGTAAAATGAAATATACAGAGTGGTTAAATAGCTTCACATAATACAAAGCTAGAGTTGAATTTAAGTCTAGGCCTGTCATGAACTGAAATATTAGAGTTATTTTCTCACTTGCTCAGAAGTTAAGAATGACAGACCAATTTAACCTGGAAGTGTCTTTAAATGTTTCAGAGAAAACAAATGTTTCAGAAAAAAAGTAACATCTAAACTAAATATTTCAGGAAAAAAATTTGCTAGGTAAAGAAGATAAAACTTTTTTGTTTGTTTTTTAATGGTATCAAGGTTTTATGCTCTAGGTGGGCTGGATTTGAGCTTGGGTCAAATGGTAAAACAAACCCACTATCCAGGCAAGCTAAGCTAAGCTGACAGGATTGGATTTAGCATGTAGAAATCCATTGTGAAAAGGCAGTGGGAATTATAATTGCATGTGATACATGGAATTGGAAGTGGCAGGTGTTGTTTCTGTGTTGCTAGGTATGACAAACCTTGGGAGAACAGTGGGAGATGCTGGCCAACCTACAGATGGTGGTCAGTTCATAGCATATTTGACTGGTAATATTGGAGCAGATATCACATGAATGTCTGTGTCAAATCTGAGAAACACTACCTTTTAATGGAAAGGGTCTTTTTATATAGTAATAAAGGAATAATGAAGAACTCTAGTTCTTCTTCTTCTAGCGTTTGCCCTTCTTCCGTAGCCAGTTAATGGCTTTGAAAGTGACTGGGATCCATGTGGATTCAGTCGGCTAGGAAGGATCGTCAGTTTCCCCAATGAATGGGTACTCACGGGATGCACCATGGGAAGGTCGATCCAATGCATCCCAAGAACTCTAGTAATGTGAAGAAATAAGACTAACATAGCAATATAGAATACTGAAACTCTGCCAGTGAATGAAATTATCCAATATGCATCCTTCTCTATCTGGCTTATTTCATGTTTCCCTCAAGGAACAAGAACAGAAAGGGGAAACACAAAGTAAAACTTGGACTGGTAAAAGATATTGCACCAAGACAATGACTCCAGGGAAAGTGGGCAGGAAGAAGTGTTGTGGAGAATGGGGAGGCTTTCAGGTCATGGTACACAATGACGGAAAAGGACCTAAGACCGTTTTGAGAATTTTTGTCCACACCTAGCATGGCGAGATGAAAAATTATACCCATGTGCCAACAACTATACTGTAAACTATTGACCTGTTAATAAGAAATGAAATACAAAGCGAAGTGGTAGCGCACCTGATTAAGCGCACGTGTTACAATGGCCAAGGACCCAGGTTCAAAGCCCAGTCCCCAGCTGCAGGGGAAAAGCTTCACAGGTGATGAAGCAGGGCTACAGGTATCTCTCTGTCTCTCTCCATTTCTGTCTTCCCCTTGCTCTCAATTTCTGGCCGTCTCTATTCAATTAATTTAAAAAATGATAATAAAAGTTAAAAAATGAAATACAGAATCCAAAATCTAATGACACATTCCACTATAAAATTAATTTATTTAAATGTCTTGAGAATATCTCTTTGGTGGTCCAGGAGGTAGTGCAGTGGATAAAGCAGTAGACTCTCAAGCATGAGGTCTTGAGTTCAATCCCTGGCAACACAAGTACCAGAGAGATGTTTGGTTCTTTCTCTCTATCTTTCTCATCAATCAATAAATAAAATCTTTAAAAAAACAATATCTTTTTGGAATAAGTAAGAAGAGAAGAGTTATGTTCCTTATTACTCTAATTTTGATGTTTATCAAACATTGGCTTACTTGAAGTATACTTTGATATGATGCTGTCAGTTCCAATTGAAAGATGTACAAATAGACTGAAGAGAATTTTTATTGTTTAACATTTCTTCCATTCTTATGAAAATGTTGGTTCATACTTTTAGATGATTATTCTTTTTTTAAAAAAAGATTTTACTTATTTATTAATGGGAAAGATAGGAAGAGAGAGAGAAAGAACCGACATCACTCTGGTACATGTGCTGCTGGGGATTGAACTCAGGAACTCATGCTTTGGAGTCCATTGCTTTATCCACTGTGCCACCTCCCAGATCACACTAAATGATTATTCTATTTGAAGATTCATTGCAGAAATCATACTAAATTTCAGAAACAGAAACAGTTATATTCCTAGTGATCAGTCTTCTTTCAATCTATGTGTCATCATCATCATCATCTGGTCTTAGTAAAGCAAACTATAACATAATACATTTACAAGTTTGTTTTTCCTTTCAATTTATTGATAAATTTCTTAAATTCATTTCTGGGAACAATTTTGTTCCATAGGAGCACACTAAGCATGTTGTGAATGCCTGTTCCTCCTTTTATAACTTGCCAAAATGCTTCATTGAGTTATTTCAGATTTGATCCTTTCCTGCTAAGTTATATGAGTGTTGTAAAGCTCTGTAGGTGTAGGCTGCAACATGAAAGAAGAAATGTGTGTATTGTTTTGGAAAGTTTCTGCTCAGTAATCTTGTTCTAAGACTTCATTCTCTAAGTGTCTGTAGAACTGAGTCACTACTGGGCTGAGTAAGTTGCCACTCCGGAACTTAGCTTTTCTGGAATTGACGTGTAAACATCTATCATGAAAGGATGAGAGATTATACCAATGTGACAATGACTGCCTTGTGAATCATTATTTACTAATAACAACAAGAACAACAACAAAAACTGATTTTGATCAAGTCTCTATCTCTGTCTTCTGTAGTGACAAGGACGGTGTGTGCAGAGCAATGTGATGGCAGGTGTTATGGACCCTACGTCAGTGACTGCTGCCATCGAGAATGTGCCGGAGGCTGCTCAGGACCTAAGGATACCGACTGCTTTGTATGTCTGGGAGTTTCCCCTTCTATCACCTTGCTCTCCGCCCCCCCCCCCCCCAGTTAGATTTAGACACAGTGCATCTTTAGCATCTTAATTTTTTAAATTAATTTATTTATAAAATGGAAACACTGACAAGACCATAGGATAAGAGGGGTACAATTTCCACCACCAGAGATCTGTATCCCATTCCCTCCCCTGATAGCTTTCCTATTATTTAACCCTGTGGGAGTATGGATCCAGGGTCATTATAAGGTGCAGAAGGTGGAAGGTCTGGCTTCTGTAATTGCTTCCCTGGTGAACAAGGGCATTGACTGGTCGATCTATACTCCCAGCCTGCATTTCTCTTTCCCTAGTGGGGCAGGGCTCTGGGGAAATGAGGCTCCAGGACACATTTTGGGGTCGTCTATCCAGGGAGGTCCGGTTGGTATCATGTTAGCATCTGGAACCTGAAAAAGAGTTAACATATAAAGCCAAACAAATTGTTAATTAATCATGAACCTAAAAGCTGGAATATTGCAGATGAAGATTTGGGGTCTCTGTTTTGGAAATAGCTAGTAGGTCTGTTTATATTAGGTATATTCCAAAGGGCCCGTGACTTAATTAGTTTTTGCCTGAGCCTAACATCTGATACGCAGGTGGATCCATGTTATTGTCTGGGGAGATGATGTCATGGCTGGAAAAAGGACAAGAAAGCTGGATTAGGGAAGAGAGTAGCTCCCAAATATGGGAAAAGTGTATAAATATTGTTGACTGTAAACCTTATTTCTAGAAGGACAAAATTAACCACGTTAGGATTAAGAAATATGTTCTGCCTTTCCTAGAAGTCATATTGTCTCTCTGGGAGGCTATTGATCACTTGAATTTCTCACTCCTACTAAATGCATTAAGTCTTTTGAGATAATTTATATTACAAGGGAATAGTGGAGAATGTGATGAGGAACATACAGAGATTCTTTAAAATAAAAAATAAAAATAAATGGGGGGCTGGGTGGTATAGCTCAGCGGGTTAAGTGCACATGGCACAAAGTGCCAGGACTGGCCCAAGGATACCAGTTCGAGCCCCTGGTTCCTCACCTGCAGAGGGGTCACTTCACAAGTGATGAAACATGTCTGCAGATGTCTATCTTTCTCTTGCCCTCTCTGTCTTCCCCTCCTCTCTTGATTTCTCTCTGCCTTATTCAATAACAACAGCAATAATAATAACAACAACAATAAACAACCAGGGAAAAAATGGTCTTGGAAAAAAAAAAGGCCTCTAGGAGCAGTGGAATCATAGTACAGGCATAGAGTCCCAGCGATAACCCTGGAGGCAAAATAAAAAAATATAAAAACAAAAGAAAACCTTTTGTGGTCTCCCTGGATTCCTGGTTTTATAATTTTATTTTTTTAGAGCACTGCTCAGCTCTGGTAGTGTGGGAGACTAAGCCTGATACTTCAGAGCCTCAGGCATGAGTCAGTTTGCATAACCATTATGCTGTCCCCCCCCTTATAATTTTTATAATAACAAGTAATGGAGAATGTAAAGGAGAACATACTGAGTTTGTTTGTTTGTTTTGTTTTTTCATTGCTGGAGTTTCACCATCCCTGGTCAACTTTATTAAAGATAGAAAGGGAGAGACAGAGATACCTAAAGAAGGAGAGACATCACACTGCCCAAGCTTCCCCCAGTGCTAAGGATTCTGGGAGTTCAAGCTGGCTCATACTCACATAAAACCAGACACCACTGTAAATGAGCTTTCTTGTTAGCCTGAAGATACACGTTTGTGAGTGTGTATTTTTTTTAATTTTTATTTAAAAAAGGAAACACTGCAAGAACCATAGATAAGAGTGGTACAACTTTACATAATTCTCCCCACCAGAACTCAGTATCCCATTCCCCCCCCCCATAGCTTTCCTATTCTTTATCCCTCTGGTAGTATGAACCCAGGGTCATTATGGGGTGCAGAAGGTGGAAGGTCTGCCTACTGTAGAGTGTGTATTTTTTTGTTTGTTTTTTTGCTACTAGGGTTATCACTAGTGTTTGGGACCTGAACGACAAATTCACCACTCCTGGTAGCCATCCCCCCGTGCCTCCCAACCCTCTTTTTTTTTCTGTTCTATTTGATAGGACAGTGAAAAATTGAAAGGGACAGGTGTAGTAAAGAGGGAAGAAGAAAGAAAAACACCTGCAGACCTACTTTGCTGCTTTTAAAGCTTCCCCCTTGCAGGTGGGGAACAGGAGGTTGAACCTGTGTCCTAGCTCATCTATACTCTACTGGGTGTCCCACTATCTGGCTGTGTGTGTGTGTGAATTTTATTAATATTTTTTTCAAAACTGGCAGAGATTACCTAATGTATTTTTATATCACTGAGACTTCTAAGTAGGAAGCACTTGCATATTGTTTCTTGAAAGTAAA
The DNA here is from genome assembly GCF_950295315.1 of Erinaceus europaeus. Classification (NCBI taxonomy): domain Eukaryota; kingdom Metazoa; phylum Chordata; class Mammalia; order Eulipotyphla; family Erinaceidae; genus Erinaceus; species Erinaceus europaeus. The sequence continues at coordinate 23,056,164 of NC_080168.1, forward strand.
TTTCAAGACTGAAGCAGATAAATTTGTAAACCTATTTTACAGTTTATATTATTTACAAGGTAATATAACTCAAAATTTATAAGACATACAAATATATGCTTAAAGCAGTTTGTATGCTAATCTGTCTCGCTTTTGTTTTAGAAGAGGACAGTTTTACTCCCTGTGATTATCATCTATAACATATTGGAGACAATTCTTATTGGTACCCCGATAACAATATTTTCTGTTTTGTGAATGTGTACTAGCTATTCTGTGAGCTATAGTTAATACAATTTCAAACATAAAGATTATTGGTAGTGTTTTTAATTAAAAAAAATAAAATAAGAAATTATTTTTCTTTCTCAAAATAAATATTGGGAGTTTATTTTCCTTATCTCAATTACCCAGAGAATGCATACATATATGTATGTAATTATATATTTATAATCTGTCTATACCAATTCTGTTGTTAAATGAAGGGCTATTGTAGAAATGAGTAGAAAAGAAGAAGTTAAACTGTTAATATTTAAACTTCATTTTATTTTATTAGGCAGAGAAAACTTTAGAAGGGAAGGGAAGATAGGGTGAGAGAAAAAGAATACCTGCCATACTGCTTCACCATTCCTGAAGCCTCCCCCTACAGGTGGGGACTCGGTTTTGAGCGCCAGTCTTTATGCATGGTAATAAGGACAGGTGAGACATTCTACCAATGAACCAGCAACGCTTGAAATGTGCATGGTAATTTATGCACTTAACTGACTATGCCACTGCCCAAGCTCCAAAATGTGAAAATTTGAAAGACCCAACAGATCTTGAGCTCTTGTCTGTTTGTATTCTTGGTATGAGAGCTTGATTTAGAGGATACTGAACAAGTGTTGTAGCAACAATTTTGAAGCTGTAACACCAATGAACAAAAACAATAGAACTTTCACCTAAACATTTTGCACTGCAGTTTTTTTTCTATGCTTCCATTATTATGATAAGTAGTGTGTCCACTGAGCTTAAGAATTACCATTCCATTATTTTCATGGATGGAATAGTGATTCCATTTAAGTATTTGGTACATAATGTTTAAGAATGCCAGATTAAAACCTTGGTGTAAGTTATACTGCTGCTTTTTATGCAGGCTGGAAGGTAAATTTGTTATATTCTTCAGGCTTATGTTCTTTTGTTGCCAAGCAATCTGTGCAGAATACTGCATAAAGTATGTTAGTAAAGCAATTAGGAGGACACATGAAGTTTTATAGCTATAAATTAAAACTTACTGAGTTTTCTAGATTGGCTTTTAATAGATCCTTCCTGGAAAGTGTCATCTTACTGAAAAATGTATCATCAGTGAGTCTCTTTATTATTATGCCTCTACTAGACCATCACCAGGGAATTGTCATGTTGTGATAAAGCACTTGCTAAAACAACAATTGATGATGAAATTGTTTTGAAGAAACAGAATAAATTAATGCTTATTAATAACCACACATACACTTTATGATGAAAATGTACTGGATAGTTTGAGTTCATATTATCTTGCATACCAAATTAATTCCATGAATGTTTGATTTTTAATTTAGAGAGTTCACCTACTCTTTTGATAACTACATGTTTTATTTTATGTCAAAGACCTCTCAGTTGGTAAACTGTTCTTAATGTTTTCAAATACATTGGAAATATTCACAATTTGAAGTCACAGTGCAAATATATGTCACCTGAAAAAAAAGTGTTGTGCTTGAACTTAGTGTCTTTACTAAATACTTGTGTCATTATGAAAAAGATCAGACAGGAAATAGCACCATTCTCAAATATTTCATTGTGAGCTGACTCTAACTACTGTTTTATATTCAGCATTGTACACACTGCCTTTCCACTTGACTTGTCACCAGTTATAGCCATTTCTTTAAGTTCAACTTCAACCATCATTACAGTGATTTTTCCACTGATGATGATTGTGCTTACCATGTTACTTAAGGTACCAAACTATACAAACACAGCTTTAAGGAAAGTCTACCTTGGATAATTGAGAATTTAGTCATCAGTTCTAGGGTTAAGCTCAAAAAAAAAATTTTTTTTCTTTGTTTTTTCTTTTTCTTCAATACTAGCTGACTTTAAACAATTCTTGGATTGGCAGAATAGTTCATCTGAAAGGGTGCCTACTTTGCCATGACGGTGATGGGGTTTGAGCCAGGCCTCCACACACTAGAGAAAATTTTGTTACAATTGTGGCTTTCTCTTGCCCACTCTGTTTCATGCAAAAATCAGAGACCTGATTCTCCAATGACAACAACATAATAGTAATAAATTAAACAATTCTCAGTTTAGAAATTAATTTGTAAATAAAGACTAACTTAACCTCCGTGACTGTAGGTGGTCTGCTTACTGTTCTTACAGACATAGGAAACAAGGTTTTGAAAGTTCTAGAACACTGAACAAATTTGAACTAAAAACTCACAAATGACATTAAGTTATAAACATGCTACATAAAATTATTGAGATAACAGTAAGACTGTTTTAGATATACACTTTTATACCTCTTCCTGACAGGCACTATCATAACACAAACAGCACCAAAGTACACCTTCCACCAAATTCAACTGGGCTGCCTTTACCCATGTAACACCTGCCTCCTTCTTCCTCTCCCTTTCTTGATCTTGGTTCTGCACTCAGTTAAAAGCTTGTTTTCTTTAGACTTTGTTCCCTTGCTTTGCTTCCTTATTTTGTACGTATAAGTGGTATCATACAATATTTGTCCTCCTGAGTTACTTCATAATCTTACACATTTCTATCCATGCTGTTGTAAAAGGCAACACTTCCTCTTTTCTCACAGCTGAATAGTGCTCCTTTGTGTTTATCTGTTTATTTACTTTTTCTTTTTTTTTAACCAGAGCACTGATCAGCTCTGGCTTATAGTGGTACTGGAGGATTGTATACTTAGGACTTCAGAGCCTCAGGCATGAGAATATCTTTGCATAACCATGAAGCTGTTACCCCTCCTTTCCTTTTGTGTTTATATACCACAGCTTCTTAAGGTTGATTCCATGTCCTGGCAATTGTAAATAACACTACAATGAAAATAACTGCACATGTACCTTTTCAGATCAATGTTTTGTGGTTTATTTATTTATTTATTTATTTATTCCCTTTTGTCACCCTTGTTGTTTTATTGTTGTAGTTATTATTGCTGTTGTTATTGATGTCATCATTGTAGGATAGGACAGAGAGAGGAGGGGAAGACACAGAGGGGGAGAGAAAGATAAACACCTGTAGACCTACTTCACCGTTTGTGAAGTGATCCCCCTGCAGGTGGGGAGCCAGGGGCTCGAACTGTGATCCTTGAGGGATTGCGATCCTTGCTCTTTGTGCCACCTGTGCTCAACCTGCTGCACTACCACCCAACTCCCGTTTTGTGGTTTTTGAATGGAGATCTGGAGTGCGATTGTGTGAGCAGTTGTGAGAGTACATGCTAGTTATGTTTAATTTTCTGTTAAAACTCCGTACTGTTTTCCAGAAGGCCTTCACCAATTTACACTCCCACCATCAATGTATTAAGGTGCCCTTTTCTCCACACCCTTGATATCACTTGCAGGTTTTTTTGTTTTGTTTTATTTTTTTAGTATTTCAGTGTAAACCATTCTTTTAAGATAGTGATATCTCAGTAAGTTCTTTTTTTCCCCCTTTCTCTCATAAGTGATTTTTTTTTTTCATATACCTACTGGAAATCTGCTGTATTCTTTGGCGAAATATGTGTTCACTTCTTCCCTCCATTTTTGACTAGGTCGTTTTTGTTGTTGTGTTTTGTGAGTCTTTTATATATCTTAGATAATATTAATGAAATTGATATACAATAAATACAGAACACACAATGCTAACGAAAGTTTTGCAAGAAAAAAAATACAAGCAAACTAAGAAATTAAAGAGAAAAAAATTTTTAAAATTATTTTTATTAGTGATTTCATAATGATTGACAAGATTTTAGCATAAGAGGGATACAATTCCCACCACCAGAGTTCTGTATCCCATCCCCTCCAATGGAAGCTTCTTTATCCCTCTGGGAGTATGGGCCAAAGAGAAAATTTTAAGACAGTGTTCCTTTAGCAACTTATGAAGATTATCTTTAAAAATGAAATATTTACTATGTTGCAGGCCTGCATGAACTTCAATGACAGTGGAGCATGTGTCACTCAGTGTCCTCAAACTTTTGTCTACAATCCAACCACCTTTCAATTAGAACATAATTTCAATGCAAAGTACACATACGGAGCATTTTGTGTCAAGAAATGCCCACGTAAGTAACGAGATAAGAAAGATCATATTTATTGTAGCGTCATTTACAATCCAAGAAATTTCATTTTAAGTGTATTTTAATTTGAAATATGTAAGAATATTGTGAATTTCCTTGTGCTTAGTTATCACTACCAGTTTCCAAATAATGAAATTAAAATTGAAAAAAATTAAAATATTAGTCCAAATTCTCAATAAAGAAGTGTCATAATTGTGGTAGAGTTCAGTGTCATTATCTTCTAAACTCATTATTTTTATTAAACTTCAATATTTTTCATAACATGATGTTTCTCAGAAAAATGAGTAATTAGCATGAAGCAATATAAATAATGAATTTTACTTCTGATGACAGTGAAACTTTGACTAATACTTTATTATTTTATGAAAAATATAAGGATATATATCTAATGTTAAATATAATCTTAAAATTAGCAGTAGATGTAAAGGGTTTTTTTATTCTAAATTGATAATATTCCAGTGGTTCAAAGTAACCAGCATTGCTTTCATTAAAAAAAAAAAAAAAACACAACAATTTATATTTTGATATTTTTCATTGTACTTTCTTTGTTTGGAGGATGCAACTGTTCTTCAAAGTCCACTGCTGAAAAGACTAAAAAATTACTCTATTTGTCTCTATATTCATTTAAAAGTAAGATTTATAATCATACAAATGATATATCTTTCTTGGTACAAATGATGTAGTGGGAGGCATAAGAAAGGTGGAATTGGATTTAGCTATGGATTCTGGCTTTGCTTAAGTTACAAGATTGTAATGAGCTAGTTTTCTATTTCCTCCTCTTTAAGATGTGAACAGCAATGATCATATTTCCTCCATCTCTTTTTTAGTCATTATACAGATGAAAGGGATAAAGAACAAGGATCAGAGAGACCACATATAAAAACAAGTTATTGAAAATGATAATTTTAGCCGTTATTATACTGGTTTAACATAATTTTTTATAGAATCTGTACATTATACATAATACATTCAAATTCAAAATGACTCTGATTTAGCATTTTTGAAGTCACAAATACACTAAAACTAAGATAGTGGAGATTTTCTAGCCTAATATTTCACCAACATGCAGATAATAAAAAAAGCAATATTAGTTTACTTAGCATTTCACTCCTGAAATACAGACTTTTCAAAATTCATTTTGTTTCTTCATATAAAACCATGAGGCAGTTTCTGTGGCACTCCACTGAGAAAAAGAACACATTTTAGACATTTGTTCCTGGAAATGAAGTGCACCCTCTTGATCGAAGGCAGCTTAACTTCAGCTTTGTCTGTGCTTCATGTAATTTAAAGAATTTTTAGACTTCAAACTTGCATCATGACTGGAAATGAAGTGGAACTATTGAAAAACACAAACTAAATGTCACGTACTTTCCTGAGTCTATAAAAGACATTCAGTCTGTCTTGGGGGCCAGTTCAGGATGAGGAGCAGTAGTCAAGCAAGTACGAGTTGTTAAAAGACACTAATCTTAGATTTGAATTTGGATATTTGAAGATGTTATGTCAGCTTGAGATATTTAGACAAATGAGTACTTTATGGGAAGAGACGTAGATGCTGTTAGTAGTAGTAATTATATATAATTTTTAATACTTGTTTTAAACTGGTTTGCTGGATATTAACATTGCTAATTTTCTCTCTCTCTCTCTTTTTTTTAATTCAGATAACTTTGTAGTTGACTCCAGTTCTTGTGTACGTGCTTGCCCTAGTTCCAAGATGGAAGTAGAGGAAAATGGAATTAAAATGTGTAAGCCTTGCACTGACATTTGCCCAAAAGGTAAGATAAAGTTAAGATTATTTTTGAATAGCAAGGATTCATCTGAAGGGTTTTTTTCTTTCTTTCACTTTTAATGGCCTAAGTGCTCAAAACATATCATTTCAAAAACCAAACCTTACATATAACTTTCTGTGACTTTGGACAATATCCTGAAAGTATCAACCTTAATAATAGTTTGTTTTATAGGTTTTAAGATTGCTTATACATTAACATTACTCAAATAAAACTCACAGTTAGCTTTTATAGGAAACAAGAGATAACATTGTCTTTTATTTTATGGTAACAAATATTAGAAATTATGCTCAGAACAAGGGGGCAGTCAGGGAGATAGCATAGTGAATATGCAACAGACTTTCATGCCTGAGGGTTGGGAATCCCAAGTTCAATTCTCAGCACCACCATAAACCGGAACTGAGCAGTGCCCTAGTTAAATAAAAAGTTCAGAAATAGGTCACACGAGTAGTGCACCTACTTTGTCATGTTCATGACTCATAGTTGAGTATGGCCTCACCTCTTTGGAAGAAGCTCCAGTGCTGTGATGTCTTTCTCTCTGTCTCTCTGTCTTTGTCTCTAGCTGAGAAATGTCAGACCATAGCAAAAATGGCCCAGAAGTGACAAAACTAACAAAATAAAAGCCTAGATGCAACATAGCTCACATAGGAACTCGTCTTAGGTTTTAATCTGACTCTCACCACATTGGGAGAAATTTTGGTGTTTGGGTTGTTTTTCATCTTTCTCTCTCTCTGTCTCACTCAGTCGATCTCCTTCTTTGTAAATAGCTGGTGTAAAGCAATGAAACCCCTGTGATAACAAAATAATAATAATAATAATAATAATAATATGGAGCAGAACTTTTATATGATCATTTTAGCAGCAAAAACACTTATTTGTTGCTTGCCACTATAAACTTAATGATCTAATGTGTGTAAATGTAATGCATACTTACTCTTGAAGGGTTAAATCTTGTCAGAGATAAAAGCTATGGAATGATAAAATCTTTATAAAGCACCATTCATACTCAATTTATATATAGATACATAAATGGATCTTGAATTTTATCACTCATAGTATTTTCCCTTTATTATTTTTAATCATATCAGGGTACAAGGCATTAAAATTATTTTGATAAAGTAGCAATTTAAAAAATATTAAAACTTTTTTAGGATGGCTTTGGAAATAGATAATTTTATATAGTACCAAATTAGTATTGATTTATGAGAATTTTGGTTTTGCTATGCATTTTTGTGTGTCTTTGTTGGTTTTTGCTATAAAATAGACTTCTTACTATGAATGACAATTACTAGTTTTGCACTGAAAATATTAGAAAGCAGGCCAACAGTGAAGTTGGCTTGAATGATTATTTTATTAGTTAGACAGCAATTCTTGTCATAGCTTCTTAATTTTATAATTAAATACTAATGTTTTTGTAAATGTTAATATTTATAAATCATTTATTTATTGGTTAAGAAAAAAGGGATCGCAACCAATGAAGTATGTTTCATTTCTACAGCTTGTGATGGCATTGGTACAGGGTCATTGATGGCAGCTCAGACTGTGGACTCCAGTAACATTGACAAGTTCATAAACTGCACCAAAATCAATGGGAATTTGATCTTTCTTGTCACTGGTATTCATGGGTATGTGTTACATCTTTGTGCAAAATTATCTTGCAAAGTATAAACAAAGTTTAAGCATTTTCTTTTTATATATTTTATTGACATAACAATGCAGTATTGTTTCAGGTATGCATAATTATAAATCAATGGCTGTATACATTATGCTAATTTTACCATTGACAGCCTCTATTAGAGTTTTCATAATATACTTGATAAATTATGTAGTCTTTAGATCTAGAAAAGTTCTGACCTGCCTTAATACTTATGTCTGATAAAATCAAGTTTCAGATATAACTAGTAGCGACAGTAAACCAGAGTTTTTGCATGCATATAGATTTTGAGTTTCGTCACTCTTTAAATTTATAACTCTTAAGCTCATATCTAAGCTGAAATGATTTGTAAATAAGTCCATTCAAAATCAATTTCATGGGGGTCGGGCAGTGGCGCAGTGGGTTAAGCGCACGTGGCACAAAGCTCAGGGACCGGTGTAAGGATCCCGGTTCGAGCCCCTGGTTCCCTACCTGCAGTAGAGTCACTTCATGGGCGGTAAAGCAGGTCTGCAGGTGTCTGTCTTTCTCTCCCCCTCTCTCTCTGTCTTCCCCTCCTCTCTCCATTTCTCTCTGTCCTATCCAATAACAAAGCAACGTCAACAATGGCAATAATAACCACAACGAGGCTGCAACAACTAGGGCAACAAAAAGGGGGAAAAATGGCCTCCAGGAGCGGTGGATTCATGGTGCAGGCACCGAGCCCAGCAATAACACTGGAGGGAAAAAGAAAATAAAAAACTAAAAATAAATTTCATTATTTGTTCATTATTTAAATATGTTAAGAGATATGGTATCAACAAGTACATTAGGGAATTTCAATATAATATCTATCCTATTACTTAATGATTCCTTCCAGCATATATGTCAAAAAGTCTATCACTAATTTGAAAAAAATATATATCACTAAATTGAAAATTTCCTGAACTTTCAAAATTATCTTTGACCTGTTCTATCATTTGGAAGTTAATACTGTCATAATAGCTCTCTTAGATGCATTTCATGTCAACAATAACAGTTGTGCCATTTTCTGGGTTAGTTCATTATAGAACCACCTGCTGGTTTTAACTGGGAAAACAACTAAATTTGAGTATTTAAGTCATAATAAAAATGTCAGTGTTTTTATTTTATATATTATCTGTGTGTCTACATTGCTACTTAATTTCTAAATATTGGTGCTACAGGCTGTATATAAGAATATCACTCAAATACTTCAATTTAAACCTTATTCTAAACATATATCACAATATTCCTAGGAGCAAAATGATTTCACAAATTATAATTGATATGTCCAACTAGGAACAGTGAAAGAAAGTAGTGTTTCATTCTGTTGAAATAAATTACTCTAGATGTTATTCTATACATTTTTCTTTACAGTGAGATCTTAATGTAGACCTGACCTATATCTGGTATTGTAACAATATATTTACCTTTTCTCCCAGATATATTTTATATAACCCAAGCAGTGTTTTATTTTTAGTGAGATCACCATTAAAAAAAAACATTAAAAACGTGTGAACTTTGGGAATAGTGTTTACCTTCCTACAAGACAGCAATCTGTTGGGAGTTTGAAATTGCGAGTTATGGGTGGGGGTAGATAGCATAATGGTTATGCAAAGAGACTCTCTTGCCTATGGCTCTAAAGTTCAGGGTTCAGTCCCCTGCACCACCATAAGCGATAGCTGAGCAGTGCTCTGATAAAATAAAAGGCAAACAAGCAAACAAACTTAAAAATGAAAGAAAGAAAGGGAAGGAAGGAAAAAAGAAAGGAACTTAGAATGAAAGAAAAGGAAGAAAAGAAAAGAAATTACTAGTTATTTCAAGAATCACAAATAGTTAACTTACGTATTACCATAGTGGACTCCTGCATTCATTTGCAAGTTTATCTTTACCTCCTGAAGTAACTGAGTATAAAAAACCTATCTCACTATTAAGTGTCTCTTTATAATGTAACACATTACAATTTGCTTTGAAGTGTTTATTTTATTTCACTATTTAAATAACATGTAACAGAAAAATAGAACAAAGTAAAAAAGATACTGACACGTGGTGCAACAAGGATAAAATCTGGAGCCTTAGGCATGTACATCCTGCTCTCTACCAGTTGAGCTGTTTCCCCAGTCACTCACGTAACTATTTTTAAAACCAAATATACCCTGAATTTAAGACCATATCATGTTAAGCGTCTTCTCAAAAAATAAGACACAGCCCGTTTAGTCACACTGCTTAAGTACTATATCAGGTGATGCCCATTATTCTCTTTTTCTTATTATTTTATTAGTGATTTAATAATGGTTTACATTATTATCAGATGAAAGGTATATCATTTTTTTAAAATTTATATTTATAAAATGGAAACACTGACAAGACCATAGGGTAAGAGGGGTACAGTTCCCACCACCAGAACTCCATATCTTATCCCCTCCCCTGATAGCTTTCCTATTCTTTAAACCTCTGGGAGAATGGACCCAGGGTCATGATGGGGTGCAGAAGGTGGAAGGTCTGGTGCTTCTGTAATTGCTTCCCCACTGAACATGGGCGTTGATAGGTCAAGCCCTACTCCCAGCCTGTCTTTCCCTGAAAGGTATATACTTTCACATAACACCCAGCGCCAAAGATCTGTGCTCCTTCATCCCCCAGCCATAACCACCATAGTTTTCACAAAGTCTTACAGTTTGCTACTTTTTATTTTTAATATACACTTTGATTACAGTAAGTTGTTTTTTAAAATAGTAAGCAAAGCTAAAAAGTAGATTTTGCTTTATAACCAAGTTTCTGCAAACTACAATTTACTTACAACTTAGTCATTTAATAAATAAAAGAGCCCAACAAGCTATTGGCATCTAGTTTTTAGCACAAAAATGTCATTTCCAGAAATAGACTAAGCACTCATGACCTTATTTTGAATGGGAACCACAAGCAATACTCAGTGTCGAAGGTCCTCCATAGGCATATTCCCCCTTTTGTATGTCATAATATTTGACATGAGGAGGCCAGATGTTGGCACACCCAGTTGAGTGCACATGCTACTATGTTCTAGGACCTGGGATAAAGTCCCTGGGGAGAAGGGACTTCACAAGTGCTGAAATAATTCTATAGGTATCATACTCTCTTCCTCTCTGTCTTCACCTTCTCTTTCAGTTTGTCTCTGTCTCTATCTAACAAATAACTAGTAAGTAAAATATTGACAAGGAAGTGAAGTGATAGATTCTACAGTGGTAGACAGTGAAAAAAGTAAAGTGGTGTTATTAAACGTGAAAATGTGTTTTTTATACTGACATATATTTTGAATCACTAAACACAGCGACAGGGTATATATTATGTTCTTTACATGATTCTGAATTCAAGTAAGACAGATACCACTTTTAAAATACCACGGATTTTAAGTGAGTGCAGGATGAAATTCCCTAGGAGTACTTTGAAGTTTGTAAGTGAGATTATGTCAAATTATTTTATGAGAACACTGGATCTCTAAAATTAAGTACATAAAATTTCTGTGGTCCATTGGGCTTCCTCTGAGCAGTCCAGAATTCATTTCACTCCTGGCAACCTAGAAGTGTTTTCAGTAAAGATTTGAATTGACCCCATTATTGTATGTTTGCCCTGAATTTTTATTGTTTTTCAACAGTCAGGCTATTTGACTATGTGACCAGAGCTGCTCTCTGTACTGTTTTTCATCAAAATAACAAATGTTGAAAGCTCAGTGTACTACAGCAGAACTAATATGGTCACTAAGTGAAAGTATTTGAAATTTAAAAAACAACAAGAATTTTTCCAAATGATAAACTTATTTTTTTGGTTTCATACTCAACAAAAGCATAGATATTTTATGTATCTTTTGTTATAAATATAGTAAGTTTGCCAGAACATTTATTTAGCTTTTGAGCAAAAGTTATATAACATTGAGGAAAAGCTTAATTACATGTTTATTATAGATAAATCAATGTATAGCTTTCTCTAATTTTAGCAGCGTCCAATATTTGAACCTTTTTTAACACTGTTAACCTAGTGTTATATTATAAGCACTGTAGTTCTTTAAAACAGTGACCAAGTTTTTTTAAGATATGGAATATGTTAAAAATATGGAATATGTTGATAAAACAAGCATAGAGATACAGAACAGAGTGATACTAGAGATCAGAGTTATTGGAGCTAATAATCTTATTAAGACTCAAGGGTCAGATTAGCAAATGCCAGTGAATTGGGGCTTACATTTCCAGAATATCAGGAATATATGCATAAATGTTTGGGAATCATGAGGCATCTTGATTATACTCTTATAAAAATAAAATTCAGGGGGTCAGGTGGTGGCACAGTGGGTTAAGCGTATGTGGCCAAAGCGCAAGGACCGGCGTAAGGATCCTGGTTCGAGCCCCTGGCTCCCCACCTGCAGGGAAGTCGCTTCACAGGCGGTGAAGCAGGTCTGCAGGTGTCTGTCTTTCTCTCCTCCTCTCAGTCTTCCCCTCCTCTCTCCATTTCTCTCTGTCCTATCCAACAACAAACAACATCAACAACGGCAATAATAATAACCACAATGAGGCTACAACAACAAGGGCAACAAAAGGGGGGGGAAATGGCCTCCAGGAGCGGCACTGAGCCCAGCAATAACCCTGGAGGAAAAAATAAAATTCAGTGGCCCGGGAGGTGGCACAGTGGATGAGGCATTGGACTCTCAAGCATGAAGTCCTGAGTTCAATCCCCGGCAGCAGATATACCAGAGTGATGTCTGGTTCTTTCTGTCTCTCCTCCTATCTTTCTAATAAATACAATCTTTAAAAAATAAATAAATAAATAAATAATAAAATTCAGGGTATCATATCCTAGTACTTAAACGCTGTATAAAAATGCTGTCCAGAAGATGACACAGTGGATAAAACATTGGACTCTCAAGCCTGAAGCAGCAAATTTAACCCCGGGTTTCAGTGTACCAGAGTGCTTTTCTGGTTCTCTCTCTCACTCTCTCCTCCTCATTAATAAATAAATTATACTCTAAAAAATAAAGAGGGACTGACAAAACTCAGTTGGATAAAGTGCTAAAAATGTTGCCTGAATGACATATGTTTGACATAAAATTCAAGTCTGTAATTATTTTGCATGATCAGTATGTATTACATAAAAATGTTTCCTACAATGTGTATCTCTAGAAAAAATCTATTATGTATTTGATCTTGAAAGTGTTTTTTAGGTGTATCTTTTTTTTTTTAATTGAGGACATTTGTAGACTGGTAACATTAAGTATAGAGATATTTATGCACTGCAAGTTGGTATTTATAAAAGTCTTTGGAATTTAGACTTTTTGGCAAGTGCCTGATGATCTTACTCATATGTGATATCTAAAGAATAAAGCAGGGAATTAACAGCACCAGACATAAACAAATCTTTGTTTTGTGACAAGAGATCTGTGGTTACCAATAATCTATAGTACAGAAAATTGACACTTTGGTGTTAGGTGGAATGCGGTAATATCTATTTTCAGTAGGTGTGGAATTGTACTCCTCAGACAGAAACAACTTAGTAAAGCAACATCACCCTCAATTAAAAATTAAGCTTTTTAAATATTAACTTTATTGTTGGGTCTAGAAATAGCTTACCAGGTAGGGTAATCCCTGCACTCCATGGACTCTCTATGGATATCCACTGAGATGCTCTGTGCATGGTTGAATAAGGCTGAGGTCTCTCTCTTCAGTCTTTTCCACTTTCATTTATCCCACTCTCTGTTTCTAAAGGAGAATGAAAAAAATTGACATGGATATGGTCTTTGAATAGCAGCACACTAAAAAGTTAATAAAAATAAAAGCTTTAAATTTGTTTTTCAATGTTAGTATCATGTGATTACTATGCTATAAAAGCATACAAATGACTGCTTAAAGATCAGGTAAAATCCAGACAGTTCCATATAACCCATATAAAGAAGACCTTTCACACAGTAGTCTGAATATTTCAAAAACTTCCCAATAGATGAATGTGACAAATTAAATCAGTCAATAAATAAATTGATTTCATGTGTGTTTGTAGTTGCTGCTCACAATTTAGGATACTTAGAGACATCCAGAAACAATGGTTCTCATAACAACATAGTTTATTTACAGATACTTTCCCAATTAAGAATCAACTTTTAAAAGCATAGTAAAGGGACCAGGTGGTGGCACATCTGGTTCAGCGCAAACATTACAGTGCACAAGGACCCAGCTTTAAGCCCCTGATCCCCACCTGCGAGGGGAAAGCTTCATGAGTGGTGAAGCAGGGCTGCAGGTGTCTCTCTGTCTCTTTCCCTCTATTTCCCCTTCCCCTCTCAATTTCTCTCTGTCTCTATCTAATGATAAATAAAAAGATTTTTTAAAAAGCATAGTAAAATAGTTTACAAATGGACTTACTCTATTTAGAGGGAAGTTAATAATAGTCAAAGTTATCCCTTTCTCAGTATTTTTATAGAAAGGTTCTTGGGCTGTCAAAATAGTTCCCATGCCTAATGTGCTTTTTTGTCATATGTGTGACTCAGGTTCAAGTCCTGTCTTCACTGCCTTATAGGAAGTTTCCATGTTATGGTCTCTTCCATTCTCCTCTTTATTTCTGGAAAAAAAAAAAATCATCTCAAGGAAGAAGTCACTCTATCAGCAACTTTTTCAAAGTACCTAATTTTAACCCACTCCCACATCTTGTGTAGAATATTTAGACAAAGTTAAACCTCTTACTAATGACTAAAATAAAACTTATATTTGAACAACAATATCAGAAGAGAAGACACTATGCGGAACCTGGACTGGAGTTGGTGTATTTCACCAAAGTAAAAGATTCCGGGGTGCTGGGGGGAGAGTACAGGTCCTGGAAAAGGATGACAGAGGACCTAGTGAGGATTGTATTGTTGTGTGGAAGACTGAAAAAATGTTATGCATGTAAAAACTATTATATTTACTGTGGAAGGCATGACATTAACCTCCCAATAAAGGGAAAAAATTAACTCTAATGAAAAATAACTAGTGTCATGTTTTTATTCTTTTATCTAATATTTTATTTATCTCCATCTCTTCCTGATTTTCTAGAGATCCTTACAATGCAATTGAAGCCATAGACCCTGAGAAACTGAATGTTTTTCGAACAGTTCGAGAGATAACAGGTAATTTGGTAAAGTGAAATTACTGAACAATTAACTATGTGAATTGCAGTGTTTTTTTAAACATATAATTAATCTTGGAATCAGCAACTCATTTTCAAAGAAAATTGGAGTTTAAAGTTGCATGTTGTTATAGACAAAGACTATCTTTCTCATAGCATTTCATAGCATTTCCCATAGCATTTGTGTACTTTGAAAGTCTGTGGGATTTAAAACAAAATACTTAGTTTTAAAATAAAAAATTAAAAAAAAATTAGATGTTAATTTAATGAAACTAATGATGAAATTAGATGTGGTCATCTGACTCACA
The DNA here is from genome assembly GCF_950295315.1 of Erinaceus europaeus. Classification (NCBI taxonomy): domain Eukaryota; kingdom Metazoa; phylum Chordata; class Mammalia; order Eulipotyphla; family Erinaceidae; genus Erinaceus; species Erinaceus europaeus. The sequence goes on from NC_080168.1 coordinate 23,071,290, forward strand.
GATATATACTTTTTATATACTTTTTGAAAAGTAATACTATCAAATGTAGGTAACACAACATTCATTACATATTAAATTAGTTCTTCATATGTTCATGTCTGTTATAGTATATGGAATGGGGACTATTACTGTTTGTGATCTAAGAATGTATAATCAAATGAGGAATGTTATTGATACACACAAAAGCCTTAGGCTGGTAAATTGATAGAAAAATGAGAGAAATATTTGAAGTCTTAAGTATACAGATGAGGAGGCCAGATGGTAGCTCAGCGGGTTAAGCTCACAGGGCTTGAAGCACAAGGACCAGCCTGAGGAGGATCCTTGTTTGAGTCCCTGAAGCTCCACCTGCAGGTTTTTCGCTTCATAGGAGTTTAAGCAGGTCTGCAGGTGTCTATTTTTCTCTCCCTCTCTCTGTCTTCGCCTCCTCTCTTAATTTCTCTCTGTCCTATCCAACAACAACAGCAACAAAAACAGGGGCAACAAAATGGGAAAAATGACCTCCAGGAACAATGGATTTGTAGTGCAGGCACCAAGCCTCAACAATAACCCTGGAGGCAAAAAAAAAAAAAAAAAAGTATACAGATGAACTGGTAAAGGGTTTCAGAGTAGTTAAAAACAGTTTTACCGGGAGTCTGGAGGTAGTGTAGCGGGTTAAGCACACTAAAGAGCAAGGATCCGTGTAAGGATCCTGGTTCCAGCCCCCGGCTCCCCACCTGAAGGGGAATCGCTTCACAGGAGTTGAAGCAGGTCTGAAGGTGTCTGTCTTTCTCTTTCCCTGTCTACCCCTCCTCTTTCCATTTCTCTCTGTACTATCCAACAACAATGACATCATCAACAACAATAGTAATAACTACAGTAATAAAACAAGGGCAACAAATGGGAATAAATAAAAAATATATATATATTTAAAAAAATTTATCTAGTTAGAATAGACTTTTATTTTTATAAGAGTAAATAAATAATAATTTAAAACTTAATATTGACTAATTTTTAAAGAGAGAGACTAGAGCTTTGCTCAGCTCTGGGATATAATGGTGTTAAATCCCAGGTGTATAATGGGGGTTAAATCCCAGGTCCCTAGGACCTTAGCAATGCAAAGCTGGTCCACTACCAGTTGCCTAGGACTTCTTCAGATTTAACATATAAACCTATATGATTTTATGTACCAGAAGTATGGAATCTGGATGATTTTTATTTTTGATATTATCTATTTTTGATATTATCTGTCATAGCTCAGAAATTTTGGGTAAGACTCATTCTTCGAAGAAGAAATGTGTCATAGAGTGTTTTAAAGTAGGAGTATTCATTGCTCTTCACTCATTTCTCACCCTTTCATCTCACTCACTTGCTGCATACATTTTCTTTTTTTTTTTAAGAGTAGTAAGTATTCAGCACAATTGCCAAAAATAATATGAAATGTTTTAATCTTGTGATCTTGTGTAGGTTTCTTGAACATACAATCATGGCCCCCAAACATGACTGACTTCAGTGTTTTTTCAAACCTGGTGACCATTGGTGGAAGAGTACTTTATAGGTAGGTATATGTATATATACAAAATGTGAGGTTAGACTAAGTCTAAGCCATCATCGTCATAGTTATAAGTCTTCTAGAAATATTCCTTTTCCATTTAATAGCAAAAATATCAGTGTCTTCAATACACTTTCTTTGAACATGCCTATTGTACAGTATCATTTTTCCAGCTATTTAACCCTTATATTAGCGTGTGGAATGCATGATATGAACCATAATATTTAACCCCAGTTTTTTACTTTGCAAATCTGAGGTCCCCACATGTACCATTTCAGTGGACCCAGATTATGTTTTATTTCATCTTTTTTATTCTCTCTCTTTTCCCCTAACGGTCATTACTAGGGCTTGAGGTCTGTACAATGATGACCCCATTAGTTCCAGTGGCTAGATACAGAGAGAAACATAGAGGGGGTTGGGGAGAGAGAGAGATTTACAGCACTGCTCTACCTTCTATGAAGCTTCTCCCTGCAGGTGGGGGGGGGGGCTGGGGTTTCTAACCTATGTCCTCATGCTAGTACTGTGTCCAGTCAGCTCTACTAGGTGCACCACCAGCTGATCTTTTGGAATTAGCTTTTTATCTGAAGAGAGAGACAGAGACAACTACATCTGAGCTTCCCTGGGTTCCACAGTCTCAAGCATGTGCTGTACTTTCAAACCTTGACTGTGTGCATGGCAAGTCATACATCTTACTCCATTACTGTATCTTCAACTCTTAAACTTTTTAAAATATTATTATATTTAAAAGATAAAGCTATTATCATTTGAACAAAATATCCTAGAACTGATATTTTAGGCATTGACGTACCATCATGTAAGTGCTATTGTTACTTAATACAGAACAGTAAATTAAAACTCAGAAAAACACTGGTCTACAATTTGAATGTCATTATTTCTATTAATAAAATGGGTGTTAAGATTTATCAGTCCATTACCTTTATTTTATTTCAGTTTCATCTGTATGAAGCATGTTTACGGATGATTAAAATCTGGTTTACATAAAATTTTAATTTTCTGTTTTGAGTTCAAAAGAAGCCTGAAATGCTGTCATCAGATATTATGCAATGTTTCATGGAAAGCCCAAGAATTTTGCTTTTGAAAATGGGTTTATCTGTGGTATGGTAGGTGGCGCAGTGGATGGGGCATTGGACTCTCAAGCATGAGGTCCTGAGTTCGGTCCCTGGCAACACATGTAACAGAGTGATGTCTGATTCTTTTTCTCCTGCCCTTCTAATAAATAAATAATCTTAAAATAGGTGTATTTGTCAGAGAGTTAAAATTGTGAAGAGGAACGTACATAAAATATTTTACTATGCTTTGAGTAAAATAGTATGAATCTAGTGAGCTTTTTTTCACACTATAACCAACAATTCATATTGGTTATTATGGTAAATAACTTGATTATATTTGGAGATATGAAATAATTACATCTCAGTTGGGTATTAATAATAGAGAATGTATATGAAATAAAAGGAAACAGCTTTTACTGCCAAAATGTGAAGTAACGTTTAATAGTTAATTGAATTGGGAAACACATGTTTATTCTTTAGAGAATAGAAAAGAATTTCATTACAAAATGTAGAGTACACTGAAATGAAAATGAAAAGAAATGATCAGTTGTTTTTAGTGTAGTTGCTATATCTTCCTCATTTATCCACTATTTTGTGTATTTTTTTATAATTTTAGTTGAATCTCATGTTTCCTTATATTTTAAATGTATCCTATACTTTCACATTGGCTTATTATCTATATTCTCTGTAATGTATACCATTTCATACAATATAAACTAAATTATTGCAATCAAATGTTTTTACTTTGGGTAGATGGACAATTATAAACATAGTCATTGGTGAACATTTTTTAATTATTTATTTCTTAATTTAGGATTTCATGTTAAGGAATTTAAGATTAAATGGACACCTAGAAAAACAATGTGAAGATAAGTCAGTGTTCATTAAATAGAGATAGAGATACAACACTAATATCTATAATATAAAACTTGACTTTTATCTTTTTATTGTGGAAGCGGGTGTCAAATGTCTGCTTTTTAAACAGTTGTATAGTGAGTAAAGAAATTCCATGTGGAGTAGAGACTTATTGCTCTTTTATGCTCTTTTAACATTTTTTTTTATTGTGAGAGTCTTATTTCATGAATGCATTTCATAGCCATGATTATTTCATTGTTTCCCCCCTTCCCTTTTTGTTTAGTGGTCTGTCCCTGCTTATCCTGAAGCAACAGGGCATTACTTCACTACAATTTCAGTCCTTGAAGGAAATCAGTGCAGGAAATATCTACATCACTGACAACAGCAACCTGTGTTATTATCATACCATTAACTGGACAACCCTCTTCAGCACTATCAACCAAAGAATAGTAATCCGAGACAATAGGAAAGCTGAAAACTGTAGTAAGTACATTATCTGAACATTAAAACATAGAGCATTCGTATTCTCCTATCCTACAGTAAGCCTCAGAATTGTTGGCTTTATTATCCCTACCCTTAGGAATGGAGTAGTTGTATTTATTGATATGGTATAAAACTATCAAAACAGGTTTTAAAGCTTGTTTTTCTTAAACATTTTCCTGTGGGTATGTATTTAGATTCTATGTGAATAGGTAGAACAAAAATTTATAAATATTTAACAAGTACCTTTGATAAGCTCTTGTGCCCAGTCAGTTTGTAGAAATCCACCATATTGAATTGACTCTGATTTTTGGTGACTGTATATCTTAATAATGCAGGATAAGAGAGTAGCTGCCATCAAAAGAAATGAAGACATGATATATTGAAATGTATATGAAATACTGTTGATGGAATTTGTGATTCAAGAATTTTTGTTCAAAAAATCTTATTTTATAAATGTATTTTTGTAAGCAAGCTATTTCTTTTTAAAATCATTTTATTATTTATTGATTTAGTCCCATCATATACATATATATAGCTATACAAAACCAAAAATGTTTTCATGAGCACATAATTATTCAATCTCTAGCTTACATTTTTATATCCCAGTGGATATTACTTGACTATTCCCTAATTTCTTATTGAGTACTAGTGTTATTTATACTCTACAAGTACTGATAAAATACCTTGTTTTTCTCAATGCAAGGGGAAAGCTTCACATGTGGTGAAGCAGTGCTTTTAGATGTTTCTCTTCTCTCTTCTATCTACACTTCCCTCTCAATATTTCTCTGCCTCTATCCAATAAATAATTAAAAAAATTAAAAATAAAATGAATGAATGTAGTTTAAAAATTTCATCATTTGTAAGGAATCTACATACAGTTCAGCTATCTTGGATGTTTCAGTTTTTTCTTTTTTTTTTTTTTCCCCAAAGATCTTTTGTACCAGGAGGTACCTAGTTTAAGGAAACTTAAGTTCTTACAAATATTTGTGTTGCACATGGAATAAAAAAGTTACATGACCTTGTAAACTATGCATGCTTACTTTCAGTTAGCTTTTTTTTCCTTTTAATTTAAGCTGGATTATTTTCACACTTTATATACTTGTGACAGAAAATTTGCTTTATCTAATAGCTAATCTTACCTACATTACTATGTGTGCACCTGCCCCAGACATGGTGGACCATTAGTGAAACTAGAATAGAATGCTCTTTAATACTTATTCATAAGTATTTCCACAAGTCAGGATTATACACTTCTTCTACTTCATTAAAAATAGAGCAGAACAAAATAGTAGCACTACTACATTTCAAATATAATATTTCACTATGAAGAAAATATTTTAAAGGAAAAAGAACAGAAAAATACTCCACTTTGACCTGTTGGTAGTTTTAGAGTCCACAATTGTTTATATTTATTTTATTAATCAGAATAAAATAATGGGAAAATACAGAAAAAAACCAAATGTAAGAAAGCTAGATAGGAAAAATTATGTGATTATTTTCTTACCTCTATGTCCTTTGGAATAAATTTATTTATATTTCATGTTGTAAATATATTTTCTTATTCTGTGTAATTAGAATTGCCTTTGAAATTTTTGGAAGAAATGAAAGAGGAGAAGTGTAAATTGTTATTATATTAGAATAAAAAATAGTTTTGTAGAATGTCAGGTTATTAAAATTTAGAACTAGGCATCAGGATACATTGGACTCTGCATTTTGAAATATGTAGTTACTTGTAAAGTTGAACTCGGTAGTATTGTGAACTTTATATTCAGCCTTCATACTTTTGTGTATTTGATTATATACTGTTTATCATTCACAGTGGTCTCTGAAAATGAAGAAGCTTAAATATTTGTTTCACTTAAGTGCACTGTAAATAATTTAGTCTTGGATTTTTAATTTTAATATATTATGCACAAGAAGTTACATATAAGCATGCAAATTTTTACTATAATACATAGTATACATATGTGGACGCACATGCAAACACAACACATATGTTCACATCTTTAACAATACATGTGTATACATGTGTATACAGCCACCATCATATATTCTGATAATGAATCTGGGAAATGACTTGGTAACTTAAAAGTTGATAAAAGAACCATCTTGGGGGATCAGGTGGTAGCGCAGTGGGTTAAACGCACATGGTGCAAAGTGCAAGGAGCAGCTTAAGGATCCCAATTCAAGCCCCCGGCTCCCCACCTGCAGGAGGGGAGTCACATCACAGGCAGTGAAGCAGGTCTGCAGATGTTTGTCTTTCTCTTCCCCTCTCTCTCTTCCCCTCCTCTCTCTCCACTTCTCTCTGTCCTATCCAACAACGACACCAATAACAACGATAATAATCACAACTACTATAAAAAAAAATAAACAGGGCAACAAGAGGGAAAAAATGGCCTCCAGGAGCAGTGGATTCATGGTGCAGGCACTGAGCACCAGCAATAACCCTGGAGGCAAAAACAAAAAAAGAAAAGAAAAGAAAAAAAAAGAACCATCTTGGTTTATAAGCACTTTTTAAAGTTCAATATCATTTTAAATGACTAAAGAACATGTCAATAATGAAAAACTACTTCCTTTATAAAGCATTAACAGCTCTATAAAGAGCTCTTCCATATTCTTTTTAGTGTTTTATATAAAATATTCTTGATAAGTGTCATAATAGTGACAATTTACTTTCTATTTTTATATTAATAGTATTGCCATAATCTGAATATGGATTCATAAACATTTTGGACTATGCAATTATCATCTTAGGTTAAGTATATGAAAATAGAATGTCTGTGTAAATGAGGTTGCATATAATAGCTTTGACATATATTGCCATTGCCTCTTTCAAGAACACTTGTGCTAAAACAGTCTCATAAGTTATATTTTCTCCTGCTGTTTGCAAGATTGGATAATACTCACCAGTTTGTATTTTGGTAATCTGAAGTAGGAAAGTGATATCCTCCAAAATTGCACCTTTTTGATTGACTTGAGACTTTTAAAAACAAAAAATTATTATCTTTATTTATTAGATAGAGATAGCCAGAAATCAATAGGGAAGGGGGTGGTAGAGAGGGAAAGAGACAGAGGTGCAGCCCTGCTTCACCACTTGTAAAGCTTTCCCCCTACAGGTGGGGACTGGGGGCTTGAACCCTGGTCCTTGTGCATTGTGATAGGTGCGCTCAACCAGGTGCGCCACCACCTGACCCCGAGACTTTTTATGTATCAATTAATCATGCACATTTCTACTTTTGTGTATTATTACAACATAGGATTTTGTTTTTCTTTCTAGGTTTGGAGGAGTACTTTAAATTTTAATATTGATTAAACATGTTATGTTTCTCTCTTGAAGGTTATTTTAAAACTTTTGTTTTACAAACTTAAGGTTTTATGTAATTGAGTGAAGGAAAGGAGGAAGGGATTAAGAAGGAAAAGAAGGAAGGAAAGAAAAAAGGGAAAAGAAGGAGGGATGAAGGAAGAGAAAAAGAAAGGGAGAAAGGGAGGGAAGGGGAAATAGAGGAAAAAGAAAGGCAGGCCTGTCACTGGTCATAGAGTGCATGTGCAAATTCCTAGGTTCATTCTAGCACACCATATTAAAAACAATTTTTCCTTCTCTGTTCTATGTGAGACACTTGCATAAAACTGTGTTTATCATAACAGTCTTAATTAATTAGTCCTTCATATTAGAAAATCCACAACATATGAATTTTAGATCAATGGTTCAGGAAAAAATAATGAATGGAGAACATATTTTTTCAGTGTGACAAATGAGCTGATGAGTTGTAAAAATACCTATTTCTATTAATGAGAGAGATAGAGAAAGAAAGGACAGAGAAAACTTGAGCATCATTCTGGCATATACAGTGATGGGGACTGAACTCAAGTCCTCATGTGTGAGAGTCCAGCTGTGCCATCTCCCTGGCTGAGAGCATATGTCTTTAAACAAATAATAAAAAGGAATATGGATCTCTGTTATTTATCTATGTTTTATTTTCCTCAAATTTGATAACCAAGCAATCTACCTTCTTGAACAGGCAGCTAAAAAAAGAGGGCCAACAAAGTTATTGTTCATTGCTAATAAATGAACCCTCTAAGTAGATGCGTGGTCCAATTTTGCAATGAGTCACAATTTAATTGAGACTGAATTTAATTGAGAAAACATTATGATTAAGGGATAGTCTGACAGCAGTGAGGTAAATATAAAGCAATGTTTGCTTACCAGGTTATTTTTTTTCCTTTAGTTACTATGTCAATAATAATAAAACAGTAGGCATTTTATAAGATCACAATATAGTTCACATCATCAGTAGAATGTATCAAAACCACTTTGGTTGTAAATTAAGCTTTACCTTGTATTAAGAAAATATTAATATAATCACTGTTATTTCCTCTGCCTTGGAATCTTGATTTTAATCTGAGTACTCCTATACCAGCCTGTATATATGCTCTTGGGTAATATGTATTTACAAATAAAATGCTGCTTGACAGGTTAGAGGAATTATTATTTTTGGTGTTGTAGCCATCTTGAGTAGAGATTTTTTGAACTTTGACACATTTTTAGCGAATATTGGCAAATGTACATTAAAGTACATGAAGTCTTGATTCTTCAAAGTAACCAGGAGGGAGAAAATTATAATTGTACTTCTCAGTTTTTCTTTTTAAGCTACCCAAGTAATGCTTTAAAACAATGTTCTTTGTTAAAACACACACACAATTCAAATAAGACTCATTGTATTAGAAACAGCACAATATTTAATCAGTAACAATGCTGCAGAATGTTCTCTGTGTTCTTATCAAAAGCGTGATAAGTGGTACTGTTGCTAGTTTCAGAAATGACACCCTTTCTATTTTGTAATCTAGAAATTCTGAAAAAATGAAGGGTCCTCAACAATAAATGCCAGGGTTGCTTCAGGCTTCAGTTTTCATAACAAATGGCAACGTTTAACATGAATTGCCTCTAACTCAGTGGCTGAAAACAATTTTAAGCAAAAAATTTAAATTGTGAAAAATTCAATAGTCTAGACTCTGGTTTCCATCAATTCTTGCTCACTTATGAATTGTATTATGTCTTCTCTTCCCGACCTCTACCCTGCCCACCCCCCAAAAAAGATATATTAAAGTCCAGACTTGTGGCACCTGTGAAGACAAGCTTATGTGGAAATAGGATATTTCTAAATGTAGTTAAGCTATAAACTTTTTTCTTGTAGCACCAGGGAATGAACCCAGCTCTCATATATGTGCTATTTTAGAGAGGTTAAAGGGGAAAGAATGTTCATCTTGTTAGAACTTGTTTACTAAATAGGTATCAGTGGTAGGAAAATCTACAGTTGAGTAATTTAAACTACATATTGTGTCTCAAGAGGTGGAGTAGTAAATAAAAGCGCACATTGAGTAGCTGTTTTACAGGTAAAAACTAAAAAATGAACTATAAAAGTTCTCCCTTTACTAACCACAAATTATTTTGTGATAGTTTGCATATTAATTGAGTAACTATCGTATAGTTAAATTTTGTTGGTTTTAGTGTCAACAAAATATTTGTGGAGAATGTCACTTTTCAACAGTCAATAAGGAATGTGTTAATATGTCCACTATTCTAGGGATATTCAAGGATTTCCTAATATTTTCTCTGATGATACTGCTCTCTGTCACTCCCCAGCAGAATTCCTCTCAGGCCCCATGCATGCCAGAGTTTAAGTAACTTTAACGCTTAAGACTGAACAAAGTTTAGAGTTAACTCTTTAATTTGATTAACTAATTCACAGGTGAATGAGTATGTTTTTGTCTATTCTTTAGTCCTTACCTATCCTAGTTAATTAAAAAATGGTTCCGTGATGCCAGGGAATTAAGTCAAAGCTTCCACACACGTGATACCGTCAAGCTGTCTCCCAGGTTCAGTTAATTAAGTGCACACTCACGCACATGCACACACACATGCTCACGCTCACACTCACTGCTACTGAAGAACTTAGAGTAGTACAGTTTTATAATGCCTCATCTCACAAATATTCACTTCCTAACTCCCAGAATGTGCATGTTATTTTATATAGCAAGAGATTTTGTACACAGCTAATGAGAAGGAAAGATTAATCTTCATTTACTGGATGTGGATAAATGTAATCATAAATGTCCTTAAGGGGGGATGTTGACTATAGTCAATGAAAAAAAATATGTACCAAAGAGGAGTCAGGCAGTAGCGCACCTAGTTAAGTGCACACACTACAGTGCACAAGGACCTGGGTTCAAGCCCCTGGTCCCCACCTGCAGGGGGAAAACTTCACAAGTGGTGAAGCAGGGCTGCAGGTTTCTCTCTGTCTCTCTTCTCCTCTGCTCTCAATTTCTCTCTGTCTCTATCCAATAATAAATTTACAAAAATGTTTAAAAAATATATGTACCATAGAAGCAGAGGTGGTCTCTGTAAATTAAAAGAGACATACAGTAAGTTGTTCTAAAGCATTCAGATTATATCACCCTGCCAGTGCCTTGATTTTAGTCTGTTTTGATTCATTTTGGAATTCTGACTTTTAGAACCATGAGACAAAATATGCTGTTTTACATGACTAAGTTTGTGGTTATTTGTTAGAGTGACAATAGGAAATTAATCCAGTACTCTTGTATTGACAGAAGTTGAACTCAAGTTACATTAAATAAAAGAAGAGAATATAAAATTAAAGTGAAATCAACTGTACTTATATCAGACTGAATAGACTCTTAAGTACAAATTGTAACAAAAGACAAAGAGATATTAGACAGTGATTAAATGGTACATTAATAAAAAGCATATAGTAATTATGCATGTATGAGAACCCAACAAAAGGGTTATTTAAGCTGAATGGACTAGAAGACAATACAATAATAGTAGGGAATGTCAGTACCCCACTTTTAATTATATATATATATAGACATATATATATATATATATATATATATCATTCAGATAGAAGTTTTTTAGGAAAACTTTGGGCTTGAGTACACTTTAAGTATAATAGACTAATCAATGGACCTGAGATATATACAAAACAGTTATCCTATTGAAGCATAACACACAGTCTTCTCAAGGACACATGGAATATACTCCAGAATAGACTATCTTCTAAGTCACAAAACAAGAACAAGAAATTTAAATTGATCAAGAGTATAGAAATATCTTTTTTTTTCTCTTTTTGCCTTCAGGGTTATTGATGGGGCTCCTTGGTGCCTACACTACAAATCTAATGTTCCTGGATGCCATTTTTTTCCATTTTGTTGCCCTTTTGTTGCTGTTGTTGTTATTGTTGCCATTGTTGTTGTTGTTGCCAAACAGAACAGAGATAAATCGAGAGAAGAGGAGAGAAAGACAAACACCTGCAGACCTGCTTCACCACTTGTGAAGTGATGCCCCTGCAGGTGAGGAGCCGGGGGCTCCAACCAGGATCCTTGTGCTTATCCTTGAGCTTCATGCCATGTGCACTTAACTCGCTGTGCTACAGTCCAGCCTCAGAACTATCATTTCTAATCATAAAAACATAAAATTAGAAATCATTAGTCGAGAAAAATAAAAAATAATAAATTTATACACATCAAATAACACCCAACCACATAACCAGTTAAATTGAAATCAGAGGTAAATTAAAAGGAAAAAATGAAATCAATTAAAAGTAGGAACACAATATGTCACAACATATGCTCTAGTAAATGACTTCTAAAAAAAGAGTTTTTGAATTCATTTTTATAGAGACAGATTAATTGAAAGGGAAGGGAGAGAGAGAGAGGAAGAGAGAGACACTGTTAGTTCTGCTTCACTGCTCGTGAAGCTTCCTGCCTTCAGGTGGGAACTGGGGGCTTGAACCTGGGTCTTATTGCTTGGTACTGTGTGTGCCTAACCAGGTGCTCCACCACCCAGTCCCAAGAAGGGAGTTACAGTAATGATGCTTAATTTTTTAAAAAGACACTGGGATGCAGCTAGATGACAGTAGATCAGTTGAGTGCACACATTTCTATGGCCAAACCTGGGCTCAAGTCTTCCTTCGCCTCTCAACTTCTTTCTGTTCTATCAGATGAAACAGAAAGAAAAAATATTAAATAAATAAACAGAGAGGGGGGAGAAAAAAACTGGGGATATTTTTTATTCTGTGGCAATGTATATGACTTATATTCCGAGTTCCCACATACGATTCCTACCTAGCATTGCATATGCCAGGATTAATACTCTGGACTTTCTCTCTTTTTCTCTCTTTCTCCATGTCCCATCTCATAAAAATAAATAAATAAATAAATAAATAAATAAATAAATAAATATAAATCTTCAAAGACAAATTTCAAACAACCTGATTTTACATTTCAAGCAACTAGAAATAAAATAACAAATTTCAAACTTTGTGAAAGAAAATAGTACAATCAAAACAGAAATAAACAGAACAGAAAAAAGAGAGAGAGCTGAGCAGTGCTCTGATTAAAAACAAAACAAACAACAGCAAAAACACAACAACAAAAATTCGGGTCAGGTGGTGGTGCACCTGGTTGAGCACACACGTTACAATGTGCAAGGACCTGAGTTCAAGCCCCTGGTTTCCACCTGCAGGGGGAAAGCTTTTCGAGTGGTGAAGCAGGGCTGCAGGTGTCTTTCTGTATCTTTCCCTTCTCTATTCCCTAAGCCCCCTCTCGATTTCTGGCTGCCTCTATTCAATAAATAAAGACAGTACAATAATAAGTAGAGATTGAATAAGTAATGGAAAACCTTCCAGCAAAGAAAAATTTAGGACTGATGATTTCATTGACTAATTTTTAGCATATATTTAAATTCAACACCAATTCTTATCAAATTTTGTCACTCTGAAACTAATGTTATAAGCTTATCATTACCTAATATCAAAGTCAGATAAAGATACTACAAGGAAATGAAGCTTTAGCTTCTCAGCTTCTTCTTCTTATAGTGTTTGCCCTTCTTCCGTAGCCAGTCAACAGCGTCAGGTTGAGCCTGATGTCTGCTTGTTGCTGGCTTTGAAAGTGACTGGGATCCATGTGGATTCAGTCAGCTAGGAAGGATCGTCAGTTTCCCCAATAAATGGGTACTCACAGGATGCACCACGAGAAGGTCGATCCAATGCATCCCAATGCATCCCTTCATTGGATCCCTTCAAGGGATCCAATGCATCCCTTCTCAGCAATGGGTGGTAGCACTCCCAGTAGAGCTCACACTTCACTATGTATGATCAAGCCCACAGTCTCCTACATTGGGAAGCTTCACCAGTGGTGGAGCAATGCTGTAAATGTCTGTCCTCTTTCTTTCCATCTCCCTCCACCTATCTCTTACCATTTATCAAAAATAGAATGGAAAAGAAAACTAAAAAGGTGGGGACCTCTAGGAGTAGTAGAGTTGTGCTGTCCTAAGCCTAAACCTAAACCTTAGAGATAATCCTAGTGGCCTAGGGGGAAATAAATAAATGCAACAGTATATTAAAAGCAACAAAATGCAACAGTATATTAAAAGCAACAAAATGCAACAGTATATTAAATAAATGCAGCAGTATATTAAAAGCAACATATACTGTATGATCAAATAAGATTTTTAGTGGGATGCAAGGAGGGTTTAATCAAATCAGTATGAAATGTCATGTAAATAAACTAAAAGACAAAAGGTATACAATCATTTCAGTAGACACATAGAAAGCATTTGAGAAATCCAAATCCTTTTTATGATAGTAAATTTCAACAAGTTAAGAATAGAGAGCAACATATGTGAATGTAATTCTTCTTCTTCTAGCGTTTGCCCTTCTTCCATAGCCAGTCAACAGCGTCAAGTTGAGCCTGATGCAAAGTTTCGAGACCTCCTTTGTAAGTTGGAGGACTCGAAGAGCAGGACCAACAGCTTGAAAGCTGTCAGGAGCTGCTTGTTGCTGGCTTTGAAAGTGACTGGGATCCATGTGGATTCAGTCAGCTAGGAAGGATCTTCAGTTTCCCCAATGAATGGGTACTCACGGGATGCACCACGGGAAGGTCGATCCAATGCATCCCAATGTGAATGTAATGATTCTGTATGACAGCCCAGTTAGGGATACTTCAACACAAATTTAACTAAGTAAAATATTTGTTTCCTGGGTCAGTTAGTGGTGTACCTGTTGAAGTGCACACATTACTGTGCACAAGAATGTAGGTTCAAGCCCCTGGTCCCCACCAGCCGAGGATAAAGCTTCATGAGTGGTGAAGCAGGGCTGCAGGTGATTCTTTGTCTCTTTCTGTCTTCCTACTCCTCTCTATTTTTCTTTGTCTCTATTCAATAAAAATAAAAAAATAAAATAAAAGTATTTTTTAAAAAGTCACATTTGTGCTTAAGTTAGTGAGTGATAGTAGACACTTCTCAGTTTAAAAAAGAAAAACTATGTTCCCCCAAACTGCAGGAAATTGATAGTGTAAATTGAAGAATGTAACAGTAAATATAAAAATATACTGGGTTAATGGATTGGAAGTTAATATTGTTAAAACATCCATTCTTCCCCAAACCATATATAGATTTGATGTTATACTATTACAATACCAATAAAACTTTTCACAGAAATAGAAAAAAATAAAATACTACTACTCTTATGGTACCAAAAAAAGTAATCAAAATCAATAGAAAATAAAACCAGGGAGTAAGGCGATATCGCAGCAGGTTAAGCGCAGGTGGCGCAAAGCACAAAGACCAGCATAAGGATCCCGGTTCAAGTCCCTGGCTCCCCACCTGCAGGAGAGTCACTTCACAGGCAGTGAAGCAGGTCTTCAGGTGTCTATCTTTCTCTCCCCCTCTTTGTCTTCCCCTCCTCTCTCCATCCTTCTCTGTCCTATCCAACATCAACAACATCAGTAACAACAACAATAATAACTACAACAATAAAACAACAAGGGCAACAAAAGGACATAAATAAATAAATATTAAAAAAAAACTTTAAAAAAAAAGAAAAGACAAACGAGACATCACACATCCCGATTTTAATCTATATTAGAAAGTTATGGGACTGCCATGACACAGGCACTTAGACAGATGAATCAGTAACAAGAACCATGAATTGAGTCCCTCCATAAATGATCATGAACACATGGTAAATGAGAGAGAAACATTAATTGGTAAGTAATAATATTTTCAATTTAATTTTGAATCTAATATAATACCCATCAAGATGCCGCCAAGTTTCTTTAAGAGAATAGAACAAAAATTACAAACATTTATCTGGAACCAGAAATCACATGGAATCATAAAAACAATATTAAGACTAAGAAACAGAACTGGAGGCATCACAGTCCCAGATCTCAAACTATACTGTACGGCCATTGTTCTGGGACACTTTTGGAGAGGTTTCTTCAGTTCTCTTCATCTAAATAATCTCTATCTTTTGTTGCTGTTGTTCCTATTGTTCATTTGTTCTGTTTTGTTTTTAATTAGGGATCAATTATTTTAATATATAATTTTTAATATTTATTCCCTTTTGTTGCCTTGTTTTATTGTTGTAGTTATTGTTGTTATTACTGATGTCGTCATTGTTGGATAGGACAGAAAGAAATGGAGAGAGGAGGGGAAGACAGAGAGGGGGAGAGAAAGAGACACCTGCAGACCTGCTTCACCACCTGTGAAGCGACTCCCCTGCGGGTGGAGAGTCGGGGACTCGAACCGGGATCCTTACGCCAATCCTTGCATTTTGCGCCACCTGTGCTTAACCTGCTGCGCTACCGCTCAGCTCCCATGGGATCAATGATTTATAGTAAATACAGTTGTTGGGACATGCGTAAAATTTTCTCAGTTTTCTGTAAAACAGTCTTATCCCCTGCTGAGGTTCCCCTCCCTCATCACTCACCAGGACTTGTAAGTCCTCCTCACCCCAGAGTTCTTTACTTTGATGCAATACACCAAGCCCCCAGTACAAGTTCTACTTCGGGTTTCCTCTTTTATGTTCTTATTTCTCTATTTCTGTCCATGAGTGATGTCATCCCATATTCATCCTTCTTTTTCTGGCTTACTTCACTTAACACGATTCCTTTGAGCTCCATTCGAGATAAGGTGAAGAAGGTGAATTAATTATCTTAAATAGCTGGAGTAGTAGTCCATTGTGTATATACACCGCAACTTGCTCACTTATCTGTTGTTGAACCTCTAGGTTGCTTCTGTTTATCACAAACATGGACTTAGTGTCATTCATTCTAAAGAAGATGAGTGTGTTGATAGTTGCTGAAGAATAGATAGTAAAGACCTGAACCAGTTTTAATCCATCACACAAAAAAATGAGTTGTTAAATAAGATCATATTGTCAGCTTTCAAAAAGATGATTTATATCCAAATGCATTTCTAGTCAAACCCATCCATCTTTATATAATGAGCAATGTAGGCAGCATGGAGATTCATATACTCATTCTTAAAAATGAAATGTATTTACTCTAGTTTTGTATACAGGTATTCCAATACTTTGAGCTAATTCACTTACTTTCGCACATGAAGCATAATTGCAAGATTTATTATTTAAGCTTGCCTCCATTTTGATGAAAGCAGGTTTAAAACTCTGTAAAAGTTGGCATACCAAACACATTCTTATCTCTCCAAAGTTTGACAGCCAGGTAAAATTCAGACTGAAGGAAAAGCTCTCTTAAAGCTTCTAGAGAAATACACATAGAAGTTAGCAAAGTTGCTAAATATCTACATTGTTAAAGTATGTTAGAGTGGATTTTAATGACCCTTTGAACTCATTCCTATGTGACTATTACTCTAGGAGGTCAGGGGGCCTTTGAATTCTTCATGCTGATAGAAAACTTTTTATTTAAACATTCCAAGGAAGCTGCTTCTTTGGCCTTTCATTTATGCTATGCTGAAACACTTCTCTTTCTCTCTTAAAAATATTTTATGTATTTATTTATTTATTTAAAAGAGGTAGAGAAAAATTGAGAGGGATGGGGGGATAACAAGCTAGGGAGACAGAGAGACACGCCTACATCACTACTTCAGCACTTGCAAAACTTTTCTCCTGCAGCCAGGGGTTGGGGATTTGAACCTGGGTCTGTGCACACTATAACATGTGCACTTAACCAGGTGCACCACCGCCTGGCCCCAGAAAGAGAGCAGTAATAGACTAATAATACTTTTATTTATCACTTTAAAGTTTTTTAAATTTATTATTGGATAGAGACAGAGAGAAATTAAGGAGAGATAGAGAGGGAGCGAGACAAGGTGACACCTGCAACTCTACTTGACCCCTTCTGAAGCTTTCCCATTGTATACCAGGGGTTTGAACCTGGGTGCTTACACTCTGTAATGTGAGCACTTAACCTGGTGCGCCACCGCCTGGCCACATTGAGACACTTCTCTTGGTATCATTCTTGAGAAAATGATCAACCAATACTCAATATTGTGATCTGGCACTTCGGAAGGAATTAAAGGGCAGCCTCGATTATGGTTTTCTGTGTATTACTGCTTTTCCCTGCCCGATACGTTTTTCTTGGAATTGCATATCTAACTGCACTTAGGGAGGCAGTAGGCAGTAGAAAAGACGATGAGATCCTGAATGAAAATCAAACTGTTTTCTCTGATATGGAAAAAAAGTAACTAGGTTATCTGTTGGTAGGAATGAAAACTGATGCAGCCCCTTTTTAAAATTATGTGAAGAGTCCTCAAACAAACAAACAAACAAAAGTAGAACTGCATTACAGTTCAGCAATACCTCTCTGAGTCATAGATTCAAAAGACACGAAAAACGCTGATGTAAAGGGCCATCCATATGCACCCCTGTGTTCATAGCTGCCCCATTCACAAATCCCAAAGGGTGAAATCAAATGAAATGCTCATCTACAGATGACTGGATAAAGAAATTATGGACATATATTCTATGAAATACTACTCTGTAATGAAAAAAATATGGTATTGTGTTCATTGTGACCAAAAAAAAGCTGGAACTGGAGGTAATGAGGCTTTGAGAAATAACTCAGAAAGTGAAAGAACTACTGCAATGAAATGTTTCGCTCATATGTAGACTGTGGACAGTTGAAACACAGGAATGTGAAAAGTTGCCAAACTGTCTCTAAGAGACTGCAAGAACCATGGTGGTTGTCACTGGGGGTAGAGGAGGCAGCAGTGGAATCACAGAACTATGATGAAGGGTATGGTATGTAACTAGACCTCTGTGCCCTAGAGTCTTGCAAACAATTATTAAATCACTAACTAAAAACAAACCCTTCCTCTCCAACAAATGTCAGAGCTTGTGACAGTAAAAGTAGTCAGCTTTTACTCTTCAATATTCTATAGAGTTCTATCACCCTTAGGAGAGGAACAATATAGGGGAAACAAAATGAGCAGCACTAACTAATGACTGGAAAAGTTTGAATTAATGAAATAAGTATATTTTAAAAGTTGATGTAATACCATGGAATCGACTATCAGTATCATAAGAGAAGAAACTAAAAATATATTTGATGATTTTTGACAAAAATTGATAAAGAGGAGCCTGGTTGAGAGCACATGTTACAGTGCGCAAGGACTGTCCCCACCTGCAGGTGGGGGAGCAGTGCTGCAGGTGTCTCTGTGTCTGTCTCCCTCTTCCCCCTCAATTTCTGACTGTCTCTATCCAATAAATAAATATAATATTTTTTAAATTACAGAAAGTGATAAATAATTTGAGGTATTGATTATATTTTCTGTGAGGATGTATAGGTTATAACTACAGTGAGTCAAAGATACATGATACTGTATTACAATGGCTTGGATAGTCACAATATAACTTTTATATTGGATAGTCACAATATAGCTTTTATATATTAAATATAATTTATTCTCTCAGGATTTCATCTAACAATCATGTTTATTATGTAAAGTATTACATGCTCATGAATTTTAGAACATAAAATACAGGATAAGTAAACTTAAGATAGATGGGTGTTCATACAAACTTTATATTAATAAGCATCATTGATCTTTTGCTGCTTTCTGTCTGCATACAATATATGGAACTTGAACTTGGATATTTATAGTCAATTATCTTGATAATTCTTTTCAATTTATTTATTTTCCTTTTTGTTACCTTTGTTTTTTTATTGTTGTTGCAGTTATTATTGTTGTTATTGGTGTTGACATTGTTAGATAGGACAGAGAGAAGTGGAGATAGGAGGGGAAGACAAAGAAGGGGAGAGAAAGATAGACACCTGCAGACCTGCTTCACCGTCTGTGAAGCGACTCTCCTGCAGGTGGGGAGCCGGGCACTTGAACCGGTATCCTTATGCCATCTTTCTTGCTTCTTAACTTACTAATGAGTTAATAGGAAAACAGATCTTTGTACAAAAGCATATCAAAATGGTCTTCTGTTTATCTTCCTTTGATTTTGATGTGTTTTAGCTGCTGAAGGAATGGTGTGCAACCGTCTGTGTTCAAGAGATGGTTGTTGGGGACCTGGGCCTGATCAGTGCCTGTCTTGTCGTCTCTTCAGCAGAGGAAGAACCTGTATAGAGTCTTGTAACCTCTATGATGGGTAAGATACCTTGCAGTAGAACTTTACCTCATGAACTTTGAGTGTTTATTATTCAGATTTTTTTAAATGATAGAAAGATGGTAAAATTTCAGAATGTGAGACTATTTTGCTGAAGTGATAGAGGAAAGTTCTGACTACATAAAAGAAAAACAGAACAGTTATTTTAAGAATAAATTATTTTATTTTTATTTTTTAATTTTTTTTCCTCCAGGGTTATTGCTGGGCTCAGTGCCTGCACCATGAGTCCACCGCTCCTGGAGGCCATTTTTCCCCCTTTTGTTGCCCTTGTTGTAGCCTCGTTGTGGTTATTATTATTACCATTGTTGATATTGTTCGTTGTTGGATAGGACACAGAGAAATGAAGAGAGGAGAGGAAGACAGAGAGGGGGAGAGAAAGAGACACCTGCAGACCTGCTTCACTGCCTGTGAAGCGACTCCCCTGCAGGTGGGGAGCTGGGGGCTTGAACCGGGATCCTCACGCTGGTCCCTGAGCTTTGCGCCATGTGCGCATAACCCACTGCGCCACCGCCCGACCCCCCTAAAATAAATCATTTTATTTGAAGAACAAGACACGGTGATATGTACTGACTATTCCACACAATTTAAATACATATATACACACACCGGGTGCCAGGAGGTGAGATACCCAGAGAGTGCACATTGTACCATGTCCAAGGGCCTGGGTACAACCTCTAGCCACTACACCTGCAGGGAGAAAGCCATGAATTGTGGAGCAAGTTATGCTGTGGCCTCTCTGTCTTGCTGTTTGTCTTCCTCTCTATTTCTCTGTCTCTCAACATATATCTACAAGAAGGGAAAAAGAAATGACTGCCTAGAGTGATGGAATCATACAGGCACCAAGTCCCAGTGATAACACTAATAGCAAAGTGTGTGTGTGTGTGTGTGTGTGTGTGTGTGTGTGTGTGTGTACATAGCTACCTTAATAAATTATATGAAAAAATACTTAACTAAAATTTAAAAAACTGTATTTCTATTTCCCACACAAGATTACTATAAGTAATTGTCCCTCTTCTATGCCCCAGTAATCTTTTTTCTCATACTTTCCAATTTACTTTAATTTCCAATTAATCCATATATCTTCATTATTAGTTGATTATGCATCATGAATGACATATAGCTCTTTGTATCTAACAAATGCTCAGCCTTATTTATACATGTGAACTTGTACACCTTAAGCATATATGTTGTTTTTGAAAAATCATATACAACATGTAAGACAGCATTACCGCCCAATAAAAGAATAAAAACAGAATGCAAAGTGAGAATCTCCAGAATGGGGAAAATATTCGTGAAGCATGTTTGATAAGGGCCTCATATGTACAGTGAATAAAGAATTAAGGATTCTTCTGTTAAATACAATGAATAAAAGCTGAAAAATTAAAAATACTTTTACCATTTCTTTTTGGAAAAGTTTCTGAAAATGTCTGAACTAAGCATATTTTAAGCCAGTTATTTTAAAATTCTACAGGAATTTACAGTAATCACAGTATCAACAACAAAACCTAATATATACATTTTGCATACTGTTTCTTATACATATAAAATCAATGTATCATAATATACCACTTCATAAATCACAGCTATCCTTCAATAGAAGGCTAATACATTTTATAGTAATGTCCCTAAGTCAACAGTTCTTATATTACTCACTGAAAGGATTTTTAGCAGTCTCGTAAAAGTGTGTGTTTGTAGTTATTTATTTTGTATCATCTTTTGCCTCTTGAACTATTTGGATAGCTATTACCAGGGTTCAGAATAACATTGCTCTTTCCCATTTTACATCAGAAGTACAAAAATCTAAAACAATAATGGTATTGACATGTTCTTCTTTGAAAGATGATCAGACTATCCCCTACACTAAAGTGGGATGGGGGTGAGTAAGAATTAAAATTGGAAGTGTAAATATTAATGCAATTTTAAAGATTTAATAGTTATATTAGAGTGAAATCAACTTTTAATTTAAAAAATACAAGCAGCGAATAAATTTGCAAATATATAGAAAATTATGTATGACTTATCTTGTTTAATTGTATTCATTACTGCAGGTCATTGTGAATAAATTATATTTCTTGTACATAAAAATCACAGGCCTGGGGGCAGAGTGGTGGTGCATCTGGTTGAGTGCACATACTGCAGTGTGCAAGGACCCAGGTTCAAGCCCCTGGTCCCCCCCTGCAGGGGGAAAGCTTCACAAGTGGTGACAGCAGTGCTGCAGGTGTCAATCTCTCTCTCTCCCTCTCTCTCTCTCTCTCTATCTCTGTCTCTATCTCTCTATCTATCTCCCCATCACCTCTCAATTTCTCTTTGTCTCTATCCAATAATAAATACATAAAAATAAATCATAGGCCAAAGTATACTTGTGTGTGTAGCAGATAATACAGTAAAAGTAGCAGATTTTAACTCTGTTACACTAAAACTTTATTGGGAGTGTGTATGTGTGTGTTCTAATGGACTCTACTCATGAAGTAGATGTGTAGGTGTCTTTCTCTCTTCCTCTCTGTCTCACCCACCCATCTCAGTTTCTCTCTGACAACAGCAGTAGCAACAACAACAACATTGGGAAAAAATGTCTACCAGCAGCAATGTATTCATAGTGCAGGTGCTGAACTCCAGCAATAACACTAGAGGCAAAAAAAAGAAAAGAGAAGAAAGAAAGAAGGAAAGGAAGGAAGGAAGGAAGGAAGGAAAGAAGGAAGGAAGGAAGGAGAAGGGAAAGGAAAGAAAGGGAAGGAAGGAGGAAACATGTATAAATGCTTGGTGAGATTTTTGTCTTCCCAGTGATGTATCTCTTCCAATCATGGATTACTGTTTTCTTAATCACCTATAGTTTAAAAATTCTTAGTGGAGGAAATTTTACGTCATCATTTTCTAATTGAAATATCCCACACTGGTGGCTAACCAAATCATTCTAAATTTCTTATATGGGAAATGGGAATGCTAATAGTTTCAGCTTCATAGATAGATGTGATAACCAGATGAGGAAATGCATGATAAAAATTCCTTGTTGGGAGTCGGGCTGTAGCGCAGCGGGTTAAGCGCAGGTGGCACAAAGCACAAGAACCGGCATAAGGATCCCGGTTTGAACCCCAGCTCCCCACCTGCAGGGGAGTCGCTTCACAGGCGGTGAAGCAGGTCTGCAGGTGTCTATCTTTCTCTCCTCCTCTCTGGCTTCCCCTCCTCTCTCCATTTCTCTCTGTCCTATCCAACAATGACAACAATAATAATAACTACAACAATAAAACAACAAGGGCAACAAAAGGGAATAAATAAATAAAATTTAAAAAATCCTTGTTATGTTTTCTACCAAGACAGTTATAATTTCCTATTTGTGCTCATGAGTCTATTGAGGAAAAAATAATATAAAAGACCTGCTAAAAATAACTTGACAGAATTGTGTTAAACAATATAAGTAAAAAATATAAGTACAAATACTGCATGATCTCACTTATAGGAAAAACTTAAAAAAAAAAAAGGACATAAAATGAAACACAAAGTGAAGCTTGGATGGGATGTGATATAGTACACCAAAGCAAAGGACTTTGGGGAAACTGAGGCAGGGAAGGTTTGCAGAGGGTATTGGTGTCCCGGTGCATGATGATTGAAAAGGACCTGAGTTGGTAGGGCAAGTATTTTACAGTAATCTCATGAGGAGATGGAAAATGTTGCCCACGTGTCAACAGTTGTATTGTAAACTGTTATCCATCAATAAGAGGATTTTGAAAAAAGTACAAATATAGCACCAAAAATTAGGAAGCTGATTTATATGTATAAAATAGGTTTGACTCTCAAAAGAGAAGGCATGCTAAAAGAGAAATCTTGGAAATTTAATCACTGAATTAATTAGAGACAGAGAGATGAGAATACTGTTTGGCATACGTGGCACCAGGGCCAGCTATCCATGCCTCATGCATACAGTTTCTATTTGTTACCCACAGTTTCTATTTATTGCCATAGCCTTGTTATACAGAAGATAACTTTTTATGGGGGGGTATCAGTCAATTCATGGCTATTAGCACACAATGTATCATAGAAGTCTATATTGCAGTAAATTCTTTCATTTAATTTTTAAGCAAATCAATTTACTGAGGAAATATTGATTTACAGGACAGTTGTTCTCACAGGAGTATAGTTTCACATCTTCCAAAGACAGATGCAAGAGCAACTCACACATCACCCAACTGTCTTCCCCTTCTACTTTGGAGCACTGATTTCTCAATCCTTCTTAACCAAAATGCCCAAGAAATCAGATTGAAAGAGAAAACGAATGGCAAGTGGTCCAGGAGGTGGCACAGTGGGTAAAGCACTGGACTCTTAAGCACGAGGTCCTGAGTTTAATCCCTGGCAGCACATGTATCAGAGTGATATCTGGTTCTTTCTTCCTATCCCTTTCAGTAATAAATAAATAAAATATAAAGAAAGAAAATTAATTGCAATACAACTTTAATTGTCTAAATTGGCAATATGATCAAACTTTAAGAACAGCATAGCAACCTATAAAGACTCAGTATAAGCACCTTGTAGATATTTTCACATTTAATAATCAAAAATTCTCTTTGAAGCACTTTTTTCCTTTTAACAGTGGGTATTTAGAAAACTGAGCCTAGAAAAATTTGGGAATTTCGTGTTTTGTGTTGGTGCTGGGATTTAAATCTGAAGGATTCAACCCAAAACATTTGCTCTTGATCAGAGGATTGGCTAAGGTAGCATACACACAGCAAAACTGAGAAATAGGCAGCAACAGAAATAAGCAGCATACAGTTCAGTATGCAGAACTCATGTTCAGTAAGCTGTTATTTGCTAGGGCACTGTCAACTCTAAGTGGCTCCTTGGCAATGTCACATTCAAATTAATAGAAAAACATGGCAACAGTAAAAAGAAAAAAACAAACAAACAAAAACAAGGAGCAAAAGAAATGATAAAACTGCACAGAGGATTGTTTTGAAAACAAAAAGTCAAAGACCCTACAAATGAAAGTTTATGGAAGATAGCTAACTTGTCTCCTTGAATTTTCATTGCATACTCATTTTATTCCTTAGACTGTGTGTGGAGAAGGCTTAGTGAAGAGGAAGAAAAGCATGACTTATGTTTTATTACCATAAAATTTATGATCATCATTTGGTAGCATAACCATTTAGATACCCAAGGAACTGTTTTCAGACCCAGAAACTTCCTGGTGGTCACAGACTATGCTGTAACTGCCTTATATAATTTCTTTGTACTACTAATGCTTTGGCTCCTCACCCAATAGTTCATTATCTTGCATATGTGTGGGGGAGAGAGTGGTTTAAACAAAGTATGCATATGATGCCTAGGTGTTGAAATGACAATTTTAGAAAAGCAGCTGTTGGGTAAAATTTAATATTGATAATATTTATTATTCAAATAGCCATAAAATGTAATGTTGGAGAAAAGGGTGATAACTGCAATATAAGTAGAAAATTATGGAATAGTACCACTAAATTTTTGATTCTATATCATATAGAATTACTTCAAAAAGAATCTAAGCAGAAAAAGTTGTGATAATAGATAAATAATCTAAGAAAGGGAGTCGGGCTGTAGCGCAGCGGGTTAAGCGCAGGTGGCGCAAAGCACAAGGACCGGCATAAGGATCCCGGTTCGATCCCCGGCTCCCCACCTGCAGGGGAGTCGCTTCACAGGCGGTGAAGCAGGTCTGCAGGTGTCTATCTTTCTCTCCTCCTCTCTGTCTTCCCCCCATCTCTCCATTTCTCTCTGTCCTATCCAACAATGACAACAACAATAATAACTACAACAATAAAACAACAAGGGCAACAAAAGGGAATAAATAAATTAAATAAATATTTAAAAAAATCTAAGAAAATAAAACCTACATATATATATACACATATACAAATATATATATATACATATATATATATATATACATATATATATATATATATATCTCCAGGGCAGATATTTTAAAAGAAAAGAAATCAAAGCATTTTTGAAGTTTCACCAAAAAGTAAACTGAAGAGTTTTGGGATTTGAAGGACAGGACAGAGAGCATTCATGTTCTTAGCAACAAGAAAAATATAATAGTTCTTTAAGATTAAAAAAAATATAAAGCACCAGCCAAGAACAAAATTTTATATAAAGACAAACAGGTACGGCCTTACTCAAAAAGATAAAAATAGTTCTGCTGTGTAATCAGAAGAATTATACTTTGATTTTTTTTTTTTGAAACTCTAGAATATTTCTCACAAGAGAGTGGTTTCCTGAATGAGTCTGCCATTGAATTCAATGGAGGGCAAGGAGAGCCATCTGGCTGCAGTTTATCTTTTCTCCTAATGGAGAACTTATTCCTTAATGTACAGGGAAATGACTCTGATGCTCCTGGCACACAGAGAAACCAAACGCTAGAATGTACTCTGCCAATAGGACTTTTAGCAGATGTTACTTCATTTGTTAAGTTGACAGCTTGTTTGCTTACACCACCTCATGCAGCTGATGTTTTCACAGTGAATTTCGGGAGTTTGAGAATGGCTCCATCTGTGTGGAGTGTGACCCCCAGTGTGAGAAGATGGAAGATGGCCTCCTCACATGCCATGGACCGGTAAGCCTTAAGACATCTGTGGTTGTATTGGCTTATTTAGTTTCATGTTTGAATGCTTATAGTGTCATTATCTTATAGTTTATTCATCCATTCAGTAGGTATTTGTAGCATATGATGGGGAATCATATTTGATATTGAACCCTCAAGGGACTTATAATCTTACTTGTAGAGATCGAATATTTTAGAATTCAGTTTAATATTTATGTCCCATTTCATACATTTAAAAAGAAGATTTGGAGTTGTCTTGGAAGATTGTATAGGAATGAAAAGAAAACAGAGATTCACATATAATTAAACTGAATAAAACAGTTGATAAAATATAAATATCTATACATTGTTATAGGAATACAAGTGAGGGAGAAACTAACTGTACTTAGGGATGGAAGTGGGGCAACAAAGAAGGTTATAGAGATATGATGTTTGAGTTGTGATTTAAAGAAGAATCTTAAATGAGAAAACATGTAATTATGCAGATGTGTACATTTGTGCTTGAATAAACTGTAATGGATCTGTGTTTAATCATGTAACCATTATGCTATCATGATAGACAGCTGAAAGAAGGAAGACAAGTATCCATACACTAGAGTCTAAACCACTGAGTTCAATACTAAAGGAAAGGGAAAGGGAAATCTATGAGACTCGAAGCATGGGACATGGGGATAGGAAAATCTTCATGGCTAAATCAACATTTATGTAGTTAAAATTAGCCTGACAGAGAAAATGATCATTATGTTTGATGACCCCTCTTTGGTTCCCATCATTTGGTGTTTGTCTTAATTATGAGATTAGTATAGTTTTGTCATTCCAAAGTGTCATATTCATCCTTCTTTAGACTAATTTCCAGTTTATGTGTGTATTGACTCATCTCTCAGTAGATAATTTGGGGACCAACATTTGTGTTTATCCAAGAGCTCAACATTGTTCCATAAGAATTCGTTTGAAATTTAAGGAGCATTAAGTTTTCTACCAGAGTGCTTATTATTCAGCACTTAAGTAGATTAGAAAGAAAATATCATTGAGCCCTCCAAACTTCCATTAGGCCCCAATGAGCTGTTCTGGAACTTCATCTAAAGAAGGATGTGGAAAACTTGGACAGTTCAGAGGACTACCACAAGAATGATTAAGCTTGGAAAATCAGACCTCTGAGAAAAAGAAGTGGTATGATTTGGCCTGAAGAATCAAAATCTAAAAGACAATTTAATATATAATGATCTCCAAGTAAGTATGAAAAGGGCATATGCAGCTATTTTCTTTCTCCAATAATAGGATAGTAATGGAAAGTACATTTAATCTGCTGCATGAGAAATGTGGATTCTGTAAAGAATGTTATAAAACAAAGGAAATAATAATTCCAAAGTGGGTGCTCACAAAAGAGTTATCTATATAAAAACTTTTTTTTAAAGATAAAGACTGATGGGTAGAAAGAGAGTAAATGAGAACATAATACAAAAGCTTATTTTAATACTGTGGGGGCAGGATTTGAGCCACTTAACACATCATTAAAAACTAAAATATTTAGGCCACTAAGCCATAGAATTGAAGGAAAAGTCCTTTCAGAATGAGATTTTTTTGAACATATACAAGTAATAAAATTTATATATGCTAAATAAAACAGAATGTAAAAAATCTTTTTATTCCTCATCTTGAGTCCCCACATATAAAATTACTGAGGTGAAGTTTATCTTAATTGTATTTTTCAGTATACTTTCTCATTCAGTTGATCCTTAAAGGACTTGAGAAAGTTTATTTTCAAAACAAAATATCAGTGTTCTTGCAGTTATCAAAATCATTTGAAATCTGAAAAACAGCAAAACACGGGTTTTTAAATGTTTTAAGTGATAGCATTGTTGGGCCAGCTGTTTAAAATTTCTACCCAAGATTATATTTGTGAGTTAATACTTGTGTAGAAATTAGAGAAGGCAGTAAGTCAAAAATAGGAAAACATCAGTGAATCAGGCATCTGTGGGAAATAATGTTTTCTTAAAAGCTGATTACTTGATCAGTAAAGTCTTGACTTATTAAAGAGCCATTTGCTATAATTTTTTACATAGCATGATATCAAAAAATTTGGTAGAACTGTGCTGAAACATAAAATTAAGTTCTGGTGTCATTAGGATGTTGTTTGCTTTAATCATTTAAAATCCATATTGTTTTGCCTGTGATAACTAGTAGCTGTGTATGTGTCATACAGGCAACTGCATATATCATATAAACTGTGAGAAATTCTGGAAAGTTTTCCAAGAAACTAACAGTGAGTGGATAGAAGAGGAAATCATAAAGCCAGTTAACATTCCCAAACCGAGGCTTCTGATTTAGTCCTTTGGCCACTTTACCCTGATCTGCCAATGCTTCCTTAATGATCATGATTCTTAAATATTTATATTTACTAAATGCTGTCACATTGAAAATCACTATCCCTCTTGATTTAAAAAAAATAAGCATAATGATTTCAGATTTATTCCAGAAGTAGTAAGACAGTCAGATATGGCGCTGGGGTCCCATTATTGAAGTTTTATCTGAATTGCATTCTCTTCATTACCTTCTTTTTCCTGAAGCAAGAGTGTCTGTCATGTAAGAAGAATGACATGTTTTCTGAGAATGTGATAGCTATATGTAAAAGGAAATGGCATTGTTCTATTTTTTCTGTATTTAAATTGTTTTTTTATTTAATATTTTTATTTACTTACTTTTGGATAGAAACGAGAAATTGAGAGGGAATGGGGGAGACTGAAAGAGAGACAGAGAAACACCTTCTGCACCGCTTAACCCCTCGTGAAGCTTCCTCTTTGCAAGTGGGACCAAGGATTTGAACCCAGGCCCTTGCAGGCTGTAACGTATGTGCCCAACCAGGTGCACCACAACCTGGGCTCTTACTCTATTTAAATGTCATTGAAATCTTGGGTAATCTTGAGAGGGGCATCTGTGCAGTGAAGCAAACTCATCTTTTACACTCAAGTCTGTTTGTACTTGCTACTCTTTATTTTATTCTTTCTTTTTTATAGGTGAGTCTATATCTTCTGCTTCATCTTTTACTATTTCTGTGTAGTAATACAGACACAGGCAGAAAGAAAAGTAAGGGAAATGAAGCAAAGTGTAGTTAGTAGGTAAACAAAATATAAGCCAGAGTGATATTGAGGAGGAGGCAGAGGAAGGAAAATGATATATAAAATACATATTTTATAAAAGATAAAATAGCTGTTGAACTCAAAATTAATAAGAGGTTTGCTGAGATAGCAATCTCCATATGACTGTAGAAATATTATTGGTAAACACTGAAATCATTTTCAATTCAATTCTGGGACTCTTTCCAAGGACAGCTCTGCTTCCCGTGATGGTCTCACATTCTAGGGTGTTTTGAGTTTATGGCACCTCCATTTCTATGCGGGCCCTAGAATCTCAGCGGCAAGCAGTGAAAAATAAAACTAAGAAATGTGAACAACAGGGGTCGGGCGGTGGCGCAGTGGGTTAAGCACATGTGGCGCAGAGCGCAAGGACCGGCGTAAGGATCCCAGTTCGAGCCCCAGGCTCCCCACCTGCAGGGGAGTCGCTTCACAGGCGGTGAAGCAGGTCTGCAGGTGTCTGTCTTTCTCTCCCCCTCTCAATCTTCCCCTCCTCTCTCCATTTCTCTCTGTCCTATCCAACAACGAACAACATCAATAATGGCAATAATAATAACCACAACGAGGCTACAACAACAAGGGCAACAAAAAGGGGGGAAAATGGCCTCCAGGAGCGGTGGATTCATGGTGCAGGCACGGAGCCCAGCAATAACCCTGGAGGAAAAAAAAAAAAAAGAAATTTGAACAACAGGCAACAGGCTCATACACCACTTCTGTTTAATTTCATTGATCAAAGACAGCTTTCACCTCTGGTGAGAGAGAAGTTAGAATTTTCCATGAGAATGGAAGTAGAATAGAATTGGATTCTAGTAGATAGTAGCTTTGTCTACTGGAGCCGCTACCAGAGAAAACATCAAGTGTCTCTGAGTAAATGTGCAATATTTCTACCAGGATATAGTCCATTCTTAAGTTGTTTCTCTGGATAATTCACAGAGGAAGAATATTATCTTCACCAGTTTTCAACACACACACACACACACACACACACACACACACACACACACACATTACAGCCAGGTTCTAAAAGTTTTGGGATTGTAACTCATTCAGATAGTGCTGCCTTGCCATGTGTGTGACCCAGGTTTCAGCCAGACCTCAAATACACTAAAGAAACTCTCTCCCATGCACCTGCTCTCTCTCTGTCTGAGCATGTCTGGAGTGGTGAAGCCCCAAGAATGCCAAAAATATAGGGAAAACTAAATAATTGGAGAAGTATAATGATAGAAGTTAAATAAGCATTAGGCATATATACATTTCTTTTTAATTTTTTGTATTATCTTTATTTATTTATTGGATAGAGACAGCCAGAAATAGAGAGAGATGAGAGAGACAGAGGACACGTGCTCAACACTGCCTCACCACTCGCACAGTTTTTTCCCTTCAGGTGGGGACCCGGGGGGTGAGTGGGAGGGCTTGAGCCTGGATCCTTTTGCATTGTAACACATGCACTCAACCAGGTGCACCGCCACCACCATCACCACCACCCCATACATTTCTTTATTCTTGATCATGGAAGTGAGAATGAGAATCCATACATTTAAAATCTTAGGCAATTTCTCATGATTTATTTTGGGGGGTTATGAATGTATTATATCCTGATAATATATTCAAATATGTAAGCGGTGATTTGAAAACAAGACATAAAAAAACTACTTTCACAGATTAACAATTTAATAGCAGTTTCGTAACTTTTATACATTTTGACTTTCACTGGCTATAATTTATATTTCAAATAGAAATTCTATTAAAACAATTCATAATTCTGACTATAAATGCATAATAAACTTAGTTTTATTCATTTGTTCTTTTTTTTTCTTTTCTTTCTTATTTTTTTTTAAATTTTTTATTTAAGAAAGGATTAATGAACAAAAACATAAGGTAGGAGGGGTACAACTCCACACAATTCCCACCACCCAATCTCCATAACTCACCCCCTCCCATGATAGCTTTCCCATTCTCTAGCCCTCTGGGAGCATGGACCCAGGGTTATTGAGGGTTGCAGAAGATAGAAGGTCTGGCTTCTGTAATTGCTTCCCCACTGAACATGGGTGTTGACTGGTCGCTCCATACTCCCAGTCTGCCTCTCTCTTTCCCTAGTAGGGTGTGTCTCTGGGGAAGCTGAGCTCCAGGACATATTGGTGGGGTCTTCAATCCAGGGAAGCCTGCTAGCATCCTGGTGGCATCTGGAACCTGGTGATTGAAAAGAGAGTTAACATACGAAGCCATTTGTTCTATAAGCCATTTGTTCTATAAGAAGAAATCAGCATGTCTCTTGTCTTGTACAAGAAGTCATGCCACTGAGCATACTTCCAGAGTAAGTATTACCTGCCTAAGTACCCCTGAGCAGGTGTTAAAATTGGAAGCATGTGAAGTATTCTTTCTTGGTAGGAAATAAGAAGTTACCAATAGCAAATTCTTCAGGCTGAATAGAGATTAGATTTCATCGAGTATTTTTTTTTTTTACTTTAGTCTCACTTCAAAATTGTGAAATTGGTGTTTTATTGAACCTCACCAGACTAAAGATTTCCAGAAACCTCCCCAATTACTTTTCTCCGCTGTTTCATTATTCTTCATTAGCATCTGAATTTTAAAATATAGTATTTATTGACTTCCTGATGTCTTATCACCAAATATCGGCATCTGCTTCTTTTGAAATAGTTTTTGTAGAGTGACGCAATATGCCTTTCTGAATACATTTATAGTATAAGCCTTGTCTGATAAATAGTTCTGGGACTGGAAAGGTAACTCATCTGGTTGTTGCTAGGCCCTTTCTCTCCCTGTCTCTCTCCCTCTCTCTGTCCCTCTCTCCCTCTCTCCCTCTCTCTCCCACTCTCCTGCTCTCCCTCTCCATCTTCCTTCCCCCCCCCCTTTTCCTTCATCTTTATCTGAATGAAAATTTCAGCCTTGGAGCAATGAATTTATGCATGGGTGAGACTTTGGCTCTGAAAACTAAACATATAAAATAAATGCAGAAATGCTTACAAGTTCTGTGTGGTGCTTGCATGACTTTCACACCCAAAGTTTCATTGCTGCAAATTCTCAACCTGGTAAAATGAACCAACTACTCCTTCTATACTGAATATATTTTATGTACCTAATTTTTAAAAGTGGAACTACCAAGACAAAGAAAGGTCTGCATGTCTTTCAGGTTTAACCCCTGTACATTATGTGGTAATATTACTACCTACCTACCTTACCTCTTGCCTTTCTGTTTCTCCCTGGGGAGTGGAAGAGTGGGAGTTATCTTAGAGCTGTTAAGCCTTGAAAACATTGATTAATAAATAAGAAGTGTTTAAATGAACTTTCAGTTATTAAAACTTACAGACACAATATGTGTCAGAGAAGTGGCCTAAAGAAAGAAATAAAGAGGAAGAGTAGTTAAAGAAAAGAGTAATACAAAGACAAAGTGATGTTCAAACATGATGCTTAAAAGAGGGTTTCGGTTAGGTCATATATTATTCATAACACCTGAGGTGGCGGGCGGTGGTGCATCTGGTTAGGCACATGTAGCACTAAGAGCAAGGACTTGTGTAAGGATCCCCGGGTTCCAGCCCCAGGTCTCCCACTTGTAGGGAAGAAGCTTCAAAAGCTATGGAGCAGGTCTGCAGGTATCATTCTCCCTCCCTCTCTGTCTTCCTCTCCTCTATCAATTTTTCTCTGTCCTATCCAGTAAAATGGGAAAAAGATAATAATAAGGTTGCCAGGAGCAGTGGGTGCATAGTGCTGGCACCAAACCCCAGTGATAACAGGAAATGGTTAAAATCAGAGCAGAAATCAATAAAATAGAAAAGCAAAAAAGACCATTAGGAAGATTAATGAAACCAAGAACTTGTCTTTGAAATGTTAAAAAAAAAATAGATAAACCTCTGCCTACACTCATTAAGAGAAAAAGAGAGAATGCTGTCGTAAAATTATTCAGAAATGAAAGAGGAGATATTACAACTGATGAGGTAGAGATTCAAAGGATTATGCAAGAATATTATGTATGGCACATCTGTATGGCACTAAATTTGACAACTTAGAAGCAATGGACACATTCTTAGAGTCATACCAACTGCCAGCTTTGACACAAGAGGAAGTAGATAAACTTAACAGGTCATTCACTAGTAAAGAAATCAAAACAGTAATCAAAAGCCTCCCCAAGAAAAAAAGCCCAGACCCAGATGGCTATATTAATGAATTTTATGAAATTTTATGAAATAAGAACTAACCTCCATTCTCCCCGGAGGAAAAATAAATAAATAAGTAAGTAAATAAGATAACTGAGTTAGTGAAAATATGAGCATCAGTTGACATTTTCATTCAAAAAGTAAAAAGTGTCAATTTTCTTTAAGCTGAAGGTAGTTTTTTTTGGTAAAATTCCTAGACTTTAAATGAGTTTTAATTTTTTGCTTTATAATGTTTAAATATATTAACAATTTAAGTTCTTATTAACTATATTTTAATATAACATTCACATATAAAACATTCTCATGTATAAGAAAATTGTTATATATGATAAGTATAAATACATGAAGTAATAAGGTGGTTCTACTCATTTGTTTTTCTGATATCACCTTCATTCTTGGATAAATTCTTCCATGATTTTTTGTGTGTGTATCTACTTCATTATTATGTTTTTTAATATTTGTTCATCAATATGTGCTTTTATCTGGTTCTCAATATTATTCTGTGATTTATTAAAATATTTGTAAATGGACCTCATGAATTATAGCATTGTTACAAATTTTTTTTTTAGTTGGACATGAGCTAGAAATCAGCCATTACTTGCCTAAGCTGGCAATTCAACTCTTGAAAATTTTAACAGTTTAAACTTTTTTTTTTCATGAGAGAAATATAAGCAAACTCTATTCAGAGGGGCCGGGTGGTGGTGCACCTGGTTGAGAACACATGCTACCATGCTCAAGGACCAGGTTCGAGCCCCTGGTCCCCACCTGCAAAGGTAAAGTTTTGCAAGTGGTAAAGTGTTGCAGGTGTCTCTGTCTCTGTCCTTCTCTGTCATCCAATTCCCTCTGGACTTCTCACTGTCTCTGTCAAATAAATAAAAATAATAAAAATATTTTTTAAAAACCCTCTATTCAA
The DNA here is from genome assembly GCF_950295315.1 of Erinaceus europaeus. Taxonomy (NCBI): domain Eukaryota; kingdom Metazoa; phylum Chordata; class Mammalia; order Eulipotyphla; family Erinaceidae; genus Erinaceus; species Erinaceus europaeus. The sequence continues at coordinate 23,105,459 of NC_080168.1, forward strand.
GCATATGCAATATCAGGAATCAAATCAAAGATTGCACTGATGCAAGCCCTATACCATACTGCTAACCTACCTGCTTAGCTGCACAATTTTAAACTTTACTGCTTAACTAGACATTATGTCATTAGAAGAAAAATTATCTCTCACTTCTTATAAAATTAAGTCTTGCCTACTTTTTGGATTTTACAGCTTTATTTACTTAATTAGTGAGAGAAAGCACCATCTTGAACATAAACAGCACAGGTAATCAAACTTGGGTTCATGAATACAAGTCTGTGCCCTACACACAATGTTGGTCCTCAACATGCAAGTGTTACCTGTCCTATATTATATACTTGCCTCATTCAACTACTTTGTAAGACTCTTCACATATTCATCTTATGATGAAACAGACCTAGGTAGAATATGTTAGCAAATAGTGTTGCACTGCAGCAGCACCAAGATACATAACAGATAGAAAATAGCGATGCCCTTCTGAAAAGGCATTAGAGGATTTTGCTGAATGGTTAGTTAGAACAGAACAGCTACATCCCCATTTGTGCTGCTGGAGACTGTCCTTCAGTTCCCTAGAAGGCTGGCTACCACTGAAATTACACTAACTTAAACCACATTGATCATATTGCAGAGGAAATGACATTACTTTCATTTCTCTGTTTTACTTTGTTTTTCATACTTCAGGGACCTGACAACTGTACAAAGTGCTCCCATTTTAAGGATGGTCCAAATTGTGTGGAAAAATGTCCAGATGGCTTACAGGGTGCAAACAGTTTCATTTTCAAGTATGCTGATCAGGATAGGGAATGCCACCCATGCCATCCAAATTGCACCCAAGGGTAAGTATACTTGCTAACTAAGGATTTGTTTTTGAATATGTTACTGGTCAAAGTGAAACCTGTTTCTCTATCCTGTCTTCTAGAAATAGAGTATTCTCATACAAAGCTCCTTCCATGTTTGATGTATTAAAAAGAACAGATAGTGACTGTACTTCTAAAATTCATGTTTAATAAATAACAGAGGTTTTGTTTTCTTGTTGTTACATTTGGCTTAAAATGAGAATATCTCTCTTTGATAAGTAAAGCCTTGGTTGCTCCTTCAACAAAATAAAAGTAAAAGTAGTGTTGACTGGAAAAAAATGTGTATAAGCAACATTTCAAGCACATTTTGTGAAAGTAACTCCATTAGAGGTTAACCTGTAACAAAGAATTTGTTTGAATGATACAGGACAATTTAAAGACTGGTACCCACCATGTTCCTGCCTTTTTTTTTTTTCCAAAAGGAAGCATTGTAAAATGAATGCTAATTAGATTATCTTTGCTATTAATAGCAGTTGAATAACAAAGACTTATTACAGAAAGAAGACACTGAGCTACAAAAGAAATAACATTATTCATCTAGCAAATCCCAGCAACTATTTCTTTAAAAGATAACAAAGCTATTTAGTTAGAACTTTCCCTTTCATCCAGAAAGGAGTATTTTAGAAGTAGTTTCACAGATTTTAATCTTCCTTCTGTGTATAAAAATTCTCCCATTATGGGAGTCGGGCTGTAGCACAGCGGGTTAAGCGCAGGTGGCGCTAAGCTCAAGGACCGGCGTAAGGATCCCAGTTCGAGCCCCCGGCTCCCCACATGCAGGCAGGTCCCTTCACAGGCAGGTCTGCAGGTGTCTGTCTTTCTCTCCCCCTCTCTGTCTTCCCCTCCTCTCTCCATTTCTCTCTGTCCTATCCAACAACAACGACATCAATAATAACTACAACAATAAAACAACAAGGGCAACAAAAGGGAATAAATAAATAAAATAAAATAAATTTTAAAAAATTCTCCCATTGTAAGTAAACAGGCACGTGCACACAAACATACGAACACACATACTTGTTAAGACCCATCATAGATACTGAGATTCCATATAAAGTTTTTCTGCCAGATTAAGGGCTAGCTGTTAGGGTATATTGAAGAAGTTAAGCATGCAACATCATTTTCTGCCGAGAGAACATCAATTTTCAGATGCTGCTAAAATTTCTTGCATGTCAAGAAATCAGCTGAAGTCACTCTGTACAGTGGCAGATCCTCAAAAGGTAAAGTATTATCATGCCATTAAAATTAAACTGGGAGAATCTAATGCCAACTCATTGGTTTTACACTTAAGTTGGGCAACATAGACTGAGGATACAGAAATCGTTTCACAGGCACTTTGCTTCAAGGAAACTAGAAGGAATAAATGCCTCCCCCACACCCCCTTGCAAGTGTTTGGCATACTTGGGTTATAGCTATTTCATGAAGAAATAACTGGTACTGCAAGAGAAAGAGTCAGCAACAGAAAGAGAGAACTTTCCCTGCTAAAGTAATCATCCACAAGAGGGTTTTATTGTTTTGCGGCTAAAATTAAACCAGTAAATTATTCAATATTATGTTGATGTCAACAGCTGTTGCCATTCAGAATGAGACCTTTTGCTGTTTTTGCAAATCTAATTACACTGAAGCCACTTGGGAAATGAAAATAAGATCCCAGATCTGTAGTCTTGGTGTGTGGTTGCTCTGTCTTCCTCGTATCCCCTTCTTAATCAATTTTATATAATAAAAGAAAACATATATAATGGAGGGAAATACAAATAGGGACAATGAAGAGATCAATTTATACAGAAACTCTATTTGGATGCCATCCAATAGAGAGGAGAAAGGTATCATGGTGAATATATCTCACCATTTCATTGAGACTCTTTAAGCACATGGAAAGATGTCTTTAAACTCAATATTGCTAAATTATGGTGTGGAAGAATTTGAACATTCTCTTTGGGATCTTCTAAGGTAAATGGATGCTATATAGTGCTTGACTTCATCTGAAAGATGCTTAGTTTCGTTTGTTTGTTTTTAGCTTCCTGACATTGTTTTTCTTTATCTTCACCTTTTATTAGTAATATAATAATGATTAACAACATTGTGGGATAAGAGGAGTACAATTCCATGCAATTCCCACTACCAGAGTTTCGTATCCCATCCCTCCCACTGGAAACTTCTCTATTATTTTTTTGCCTCCAGGGTTATTGCTGGGGCTCAGTGCCTATACTACGAATCCACTGCTCCTAGAGGCCAATTTTTCCATTTTGTTGCCCTTGTTATTGGATAGGACAGAGAGAAATTGAGAGAGTGGGGAAGACAGAGAAGAGGAGACAAAAGACATCTGCAGACCTGCTTCACCACTTGTGAAGTGACCCACCTGCAGGTGGTGAACTGGGGGCTTGAACCAGGAAGCTACACTACCACCTGTCTCCCCCACTTCTCTATTATTTATTTCTCTGGCAGTATGGACCAGAATTCTTTATGGGGTACGGAAGTGGAAAGTATAACTTTTGTAATTGCTTCTCCTCTGGACATGGACATTGACAAGCCAATCCATACTCCCAGCCTGCTCCTCACTTTCCCTGTGGGGCAGAGTTCTGGGGAGGTGAGGTTCCAGGATACATGGTTGAGGTCGTCTGTCCAGGGAATTCAGGTTGGTGTCATGGCAGCATCTGCAACTTGGTGGCTGAAAAACATTAAGATGTGAAGCAGGGGAAAAAATGTTTAATAATCATGAATCTAAAAGTTAGAATAGAGCAAATAGAACTAAGGGTCTTTGTGTTACAAGAAGCTAGCAAGTCTGTTCTAAGTATATTCCAAGGGGCCCATGACTTTTCTAATTTTTGCCTGAGCCCAACAGCTAACATGCAGGTGGGATAAAAGTATTGCCTGGGAAGATGGTGTCAGATTTGAGAATAGGATTAGAAAGCTAGATCAGGGCAGAGAGTAGGTCCTAAATGTGGGGGAAAATATATATAAATACCATAACTGTAAACCCCATTGATCTGCCCTGGGGTCCATGTCAATTCAAATTTAGAGACACCAGGCCTAAGACGTCCACTCTCCGGCTCCAGTACTCTGGTGAGACCTTTCCTAGCTCATAGGACTCCCTAGCCCCCTTTTGGGGTGGCACATATCCTAACAAAGTTACCAAACTTAGATATAGACCAGGACCCATTAGGTAGTGCACGTGTGCACATGTATCCATAACTTAGGGGAAATATATATACCATCAAGTAAAAGTGTGCAACAGTCTGCAGTGACTCAGTAAGTGCAGCAAGCAAGTAGAAAGACCTGAAAAAGACACCATAATGTACTTAATCAAATATTTTCTACTTAGACCTAGGTACCCTCCTCAACCACTTCCCATTTCACTTTCCTCAATCACTTTAAGTCTATCCCTGTTAGATAAAGTAAGGACTACAAAAGCTGGATAAGGGAAAGAGACTGGCACACTGTCATTGTTTTTCTTTTTCTTTTTTTTTTTTTGTTTTAATTTATTGGGGTATTAATGTTTTACATTCAACAGTAAATAACAATAGTTTGTACATGCATAACATTCCCCAGCTTTCCATATAACAATACAACCCCACTAGGTCCTCTGTCATCCTTCTTGGATCTGTATTCTCCCCCCTCACCGGAGTCTTTTACTTTGGTGCAATACACCAATTCCAGTTCAGGTTCTACTTGTTTTTTTCTTTTTCTTCTTCTTCTGATCTTGTTTTTCAACTTCTGCCTGAGTGAGATCATCCCATATTCATCCTTCTGTTTCTGACTTCTTTCACTTAACATGAATTTTTCAAGGTCCGTCCAAGATCGGCTGAAATTTTTTCCTTTTCCTTTATAAAAAAAATAATTTTTTTTAACTTTTTAAATTATCTTTATTTATTGGATAGAGACAGTCAGAAATCGAGAGGGTAGGGCAGATAGAGAGGGAGAGAGACAGAGAGACACCTGCAGCCCTGCTTCACCACTTGCAAAGCTTTCCATCTGCTGGTGGGGACCGGGGGCTCGAACCCAGGTCCTTGTGCACTGCAACATGTGCGCTCAACGAGGTGCGCCACCACCCGGCCCCATAAAAAAATTAATTTTATGTGGTCTATTTCTCCAAATCTTGTTTCTCACTTAAGAAGGGTCTCAGTATTTCAGTGTTATTTTCTAAAAAAATCTTGCCTAATTTCTAAAATTACATAGACTTTCTTTCCTTTTTTTATTGGACTTTCAAGAATGAGGTTCCAAGATTTTTTTTTTTTTTAGGAGAGATAGAAATTGAGAGGGAAAGGGCAAAGAGAGGGAGAGGAAAAGAGACCCCTGTAGCACTTCTTCTCCACTCATGAAGCTTCCCTCCTGCCGGTGGAGATCCGTGGCCTAAGTTCAAGTCCTTGATTTTCTACCAGCTTCCTTGTCACTCAGATGTGTATACTTCATAGACGTCTGTGGCCCCAGTCCCAGTACAGTGCTACTGTGAATTTATTAAACTCCCAAGTCTTCAGTGTATTCCCGTTGTATACCCCTGTGTTTGAGTTCTTTTGCTGAAAATATGAGTTCTCTGTGTAGTCCATACATTTTTTTTTTATTTTTCAAATCGAGATAGACTCTTTCCATATAAAGATGACAGTGGCAGTAGGAATAATGGGACATATGACTCTTTTTGCTCCTAAACATATGTAAAACCTGACCTGTCAGTAAGCATAAGATTACTTGGTCTACTCCCCTTTGGATAACAGATTTTCTTTGGTATGACATTATTATGTGAGCTAGATAATGCAAAAAACAAGTTAATGGAAATCATCTTTCAAATTATATATATATTTTTAGAAGGAAACCTCTTACTTTGAATACTACTTAATGATTTCCTGAAAATAAAATTATCTATATAATACCTTAAAAGCACTTTTACTACTCTAAAAGTACATTATATATATTGGCTCTAATAAATTTTTTAGATACTTTTTAAATGGGTTATCCATTTAACACCTATCGGGAAATTTTCACTAATATTTCTATAGGATTATAATTTATCTTGCCTTCACCAGTCTCTTCTCATTTCATTCACTCTTTAACTTTCTTTTACTGAATTCCAACTCTGTTTCAAACATATTGAAAAGTAAACTTAGAAAAGTAAACTTAGAATTGAAAATATAAAGTTCTTAACCCGTAGGAACACTCAGCATGGTGAATTTTATTCTCACAGTTTATATCTTTAGAGACCCTACTCACCAAGCATTGAAGTGAGGAACAAATATTTAAAACTTAGGCATCATTTTGATATTTAAAGTTATGAAGATAGAAATTCTATTTATTTTTTGCTTGTTTATTTTACCATATATATATATATATATATATATATATATATAGAGAGAGAGAGAGAGAGAGAGAGAAATGAGAGAGAAAATGAGAGAAATAGGGAGAGGGGAAAGATAAAGAAGAATACTTGAAGCACTAGTGGAATCCCCTGGAAGGTAGGGACCTGGGGCTTGAACCTTGGTCCTTCTGCATGATAATATGTGCTCTCTAGTGAATGCACCACCACCAAAACTCCTAAACATAGGAGTCTTAAACTATTTCAGTGTGTAGTTAAGTAGCAGTACAGTCAGTGGATGCAATCTCCTCTCTAGCAGCAATTGAATCTGTGATAAATGCCAATTTAATTCTTGAGACAAACACATACACATGATGGGGGCGGAGAAAGTGAGTGAGTGAGTTGGGAGGAGAAGCTCCACTTCAACCATCTATGGAATTCTATTCATACTATCATTATCATTTTTATCTGGTGTGCGGAACTGAACTCAGGACCTCACATATGCAAGGTATGTGCTCTACTGCTAAGTAAACTTCCATGTTCCCGGAGACTTTTTAAAATCACATTAAACTGACCAGCAAGACAACTTGGAAAGGTGCTTGTTTTAAATTTGTGTTATCTAGGTTCAAACTCATCTCCTACTTTATAGGTAAAAAAATTGTTGCTATGGTGTCTATCAATCTATCTGTCTGAAAATAATAGCCCCGAGCAGTGTTTTTAAATATAGCCAACAACAACAATAAACCCACATTCATTTATTGCTATAGTAATGACTTCATATTATCAATTTTATACATGTCTAAATAGTTATTATTTTCACATATTTTTAATTTATTGGGGGTTTATTTAATTACAGCGCATTTGTCTATATATCTGTATGGTTTCCCAGTTCTCCATAACATATGCCTACTATCTACTCTTACCCCCTCATCAAGGACCCCAAAAACCCTCCCCCTAAGACTCCTTTAATTCCATTCCCTCCCTGGTGTTCCTTATTTTGGTGCAGTGTACTACTCTCAGTCCAAGTTTCATCGCACGTTCTCCCTTTCTTTTTCTTTTTTTTTAAATTTATTCCCTTTTGTTGTCCTTATTGTTTTATTGTTGTAGTTATTGATGTCATTGTTGTTGGATAGGACAGGGAGAAATGGCGAGAAGAGGGGAAGACAGAGAGGGGGAGAGAAAGACACCTGCCGACCTGCTTCACCACCTGTGAAGGGAACTCCATGCAGGTGGGGAGCTGGGGGCTTGAACTAGAATCCTTACGCCTGCCCTTGCGCTTGCAACCATGTGCACTTATTCCACTGCGCTACTGCCTGACTCCCACGTTCTTCCTTTCTAACTCTTTCTCTCAAGTTCCTCCTACATGTAGAATCATACAGTATTCATCCATCTCCTTTTACTTCCAGTGAAGGTGAAGTGCGATGAGATTTTAGAGTTTCTATTCTGATATCTGGTCTTTGACAGATTCCAGGCATGTTTGAAATATGTGACATTCACATGTCACATGTTGTAGATATTTTTTTCTGATCTTCATGTTCATTTTCACCCTGACAGACACTATTTTTTGAGATTTTGACTTGAGAAAAAGTTAGTGTCTATTTTTTTTTTTCCTCCAGGGTTATTGCTGGGCTCGGTGCCTGCACCACAAATCCACTGCTCCTGGAGGCCATCTTTTCCCCCTTTTGTTGCCCTTGTTGTTGTAGCCTCATTGTGGTTATTACTATTGCCATTGTTGATGTTGTTCATTGTTGGATAGGACAGAGAGAAGTGGAGAGAGGAGGGGAAGACAGAGAGGGGGAGAGAAAGATAGACATCTGCAGATCTGCTTCACTGCCTGTGAAGCGACTTCCCTGCAGGTGGGGAGCCGGGGGCTCGAACCGGGATCTTTACGCTGGTCCCTGCGCCTTGCACCACATGCGCTTAACCCACTGCGCCACCACCCGACCCCCAGTGTCTATTTTTTTAAAAAAGAATTTATTTATTCATGGGAAAGAATCAGCCATCACTCTGGTACATGTGCTGCTTGGGGTCGAACTTGGGACTTCATGGTTGAGAATATAATGCTTTATCCACTGCACCACCTCCTGGACCACCAGTGTCTATTTTTCTATGATGTTGCTGAATCAATTACATGTACTGATTGTAGCAGTTTTCATAGAGGAAGTACAAAGTGACTGAATAGACTATAAATATTTAAATACACAATAGCTTGTATTTAAGAGGCTATGATCACTTATAATCATTTCCTCATTCTTCTTTAGCCTTCTATTTTTTTCTTTCATCCTTATTATATAAATTTTCTGCACAATACCCTAAAATGATTTAATTTTATTCATAAATAATTTTAATGGGGGGAAAGATTTACAATACTGTTATTGCCAGTTTCTCTTCTCCCCATGATAGATGTCTGTACATTACACCCTCCACCAGCTTTTTGTCTTCCACCATAGAACACTGGGTACTCAACCCCCTTTCAGCCTCTCCTGTATCACCTTCTAGAGTTTTCGAGTCCTTGAATCTGTTGCAATAGATCACAGCTAATTAAAGCTTCCCTCTGTATTGACCCTTTCTTAGACCTACATCCTGCCCCATAAGTCATTACCCCTCCTTTTCCCTTGATTTAGTCTTTTCATTTTACTTCACAACTCAGAAGTAAAATCTAGTGACCTCCACAGTGGCAAGTTCCAGTACTCTCAGTAATCCTTATTATTTTTTTTTTGGACTTCTCTTTGCACTTCATAGTGGTTTTCCTTCCATATTTCCTAAGATTCTGTCCTAATTTGGCTTCCAAGATGCTATAACTAAATTTTTACTCAAGTTATATTTTCTAATGCTCTGGCATGAGAAAATTCATGTCATTTAGGGGCCAGGTGGTGGTGCACCTGGTTAAGCACACACATTACAGTGTGCCAGGTCTAGGTTCAAACCCTTGGTCCCCATCTATAGGTGGAAAAGTTCACGAGTGGTGAAGCAGTGCTGCAGGTGTCTGTCTGTCACTCGCCCTCTTTATCTCACCCCTCTCAATTTCTCTATCCAATAATAAATAAATAATAAAAATTCATGTAGATATTGGATTTATTTGATGTTCAGCCTCAATCTGTAACTTCTCATTTTATAGTTTCTTCTTTGGCCACAATATCCCCAACACAATTTCATCTTTTATGGTAATTTATTTTTATTTTTACTTATTTATTTATTTATTTATTTATTTTTTGCTTCCATGTTATCACTAGGGCTGGATACCTGCACTATGAATCCGTTGCTCCTGGAAGCCATTTTTCCCCCACTTTTGTTGCCCTTGTTGTTATTGTTATTGCTGTATTGCTGCTGCTATTGTTAGACGGGACAGAGAGAAATCGAGAGAGAGAGAGAGAGAGAGAGAGGGAGAGGAAGAGAAAGATAGACACCTGAAGACCTGCTTCACTGCCCATGAATTGACTCCCCCTGCAGGTGGCTCGAACTGGGATCCTTAACACTAATCCATGTGCTTTGTGCCATGTGCTTAACCCGCTGGGCTACCACCCACCCCCCCTTATGGTATTTTAACATTGATTATTATATATGTGGTTCGACCCTGTCTACCCACCACAAGCCACAAACTCATCTTTTCAGCTCCTGACAGATATGTGTACCCAGGCATGGAGAAATCACACTAAAGTTTATAAACATATGAAACTGAAGTGATCAACCCCACCTCCTGCTGCAACGTAGAAACATTCTTCTCTTCCTATATTCTTTCACTGATAGCTCCACTATTTTTGATGTTAACAATGCAAGCAGTTAGTAACTCCTCTTAATTCTTTCTCTGTCATCAAATTGGTCAGCTTCCCATCTTCCTGTTCCTTTCAAAGTTTTTCATGAATGTTTCCCTTTACTTCTCTCCAAGTTATTATTTTTTCATTCAGTTCTTTGTGTGTGTGTGTGTGTGTGTGTGTGTGTGTGTGTGTGTGTGTGTGTGTGTGTTTTGTTTGTTTCTTTGTTTTTCCTCCTCCAGGGTTATCGCTGGGGCTCGGAGGCTCAGTGCCTACACTGGAACCCACTGCTCCTGTTGCCATTTTCTCTATTTTGGGGGGTAGGACAGAGAGAAATTGAGAGAGGAGCGGAAAATAGAGAGGGAGAGAAAAGGATAGACACTTGCATCCCTGCTTGTGGCGCCATCCCCTCAGCCCCGCCCCCCCCCCCCCCCCGTTGGAGAGCCAGGGGCTCGAACCAGCATACTTTTGCTGGTCCATGTACTTCACACTATGTACGCTTAACCCAGTGTGCTACCATCCGGCCCCATCATTTCTTCCAGAGACTAAAGCAGTCTTTGTGCCAAAGGACTTCTCCTGACTCCCTGCTGATGAACCTCTATGGGCAAAGAAATCTATGAAACACAAATCTAGCTTTTCACTACTTCCTTAAACTGAAATTATCTTTCATTAAGTTTGTTCATAAACAGCCTAGCTGTTTCTTTTCCTCTCCCTCTCCCTCTCATGTCATATGTCGTTGTCTCACTCTTGAGAATTTTTTTTTTGCAGCTGTTCATGTAAACTTTAACTTATTTAAAATCTACTATTTGTTCCTACTATTAATCACCTCTTAGAGAAATGACTGTCATTCTAGTTCAGGTTCTCAGCACCCTGCACTTTATCATCTTGACTTTGTGAAGGTTCTCTGAAGCTGGGTTTCCCTCACCCATGCCCCTCTTTTTCGTGTTACTTATTTATTGTCTTTCCCATATTATGCAATATACATATGATTATGCATCTGTCTCCATTAAACTGTGAATCCTCTGAGAATAAGAAGTGCCCAATTCCATCTTTTTTGTCTTCTTCCAGATACTAAACTATTGGAAACACTTAGAAAGCATAGTCAACAGATTTTTTTCCCCTAATTGAAAGAATTCACTTTCCCCTCAAATTGAATTTCATTTTCAAATATTTATTTCTCTCAAAGATTATTATAAAGACACAGATTACAAAGTAACCATAGCTCTGATTTTCACTTAGAGGTAAGTAGACTGGTCCAACCCCTGTGGAAAACAGTCTGGAGAACTCTCAAAAGACTAGAAGTGGACCTACTCTATAACCCTGCAATTACTCTCCTGGGAATATATCCTAAGGAACAAACATATCCATCCAAAAAGATTTGTGTATAATTATGTTCATAGCAGAATAATTTGTAATAGCCAAAACCTGGAAGCAACCCAGGTTTCCAACAATAGATGAGTGGCTGAGTAAGTTGTGGTATATATACATAATGGAATACTACTCAGCTATTAAAAATGGTGGTTTCACGTTCTTCACCCCATCTTGGATGGAGCTTGAAGGAATCATGTTCATTGAAATAAGTCAGAAACAGAAGAATATATATGAGATAATCCTACTTACAGGCTGAAGTTGAAAAACAAGATCAGAAGAGAAAACATTAAGCAGAACTTGGACTGGAGTTGGTGTATTGCAATAAAGTAAAAGACTCTAGGGCGGCGGGTGGAGGGTTCAGGTCTGGAAACATGATGGCAGAGGAGGACCTAGTGGGGGTTGTATTGTTAGGTGGAAATGTTATGCATGTATAAACTATTGTATTTTACTGACTATAAACCACTAATCCCCAATAAAGAAATTAAAAAAAAACATATCTAGAAAACTAGGTTTTCAGAATAGAATAAAAATAATACCATTTGAAATAATTTGAAAAGGTTAGTTGATTTTCTGTCCCTGGAGATGAATTATATGGTGGTTTATGGTACCAATTCCATTTCATGTGCTCTAATTTACTCTTAAATGCTTGTTGTTAAGACTTGTTTTTCACAGTGTCTTTCCCATGTTTTGTTTGTTTGTTTGTTTTGCTTCTAGGATTATCACCTGGGCTCTCTATGCCTGCACTAAGAACTCACTGCTCCTGCGGCCACCTTTCCCCCCTCCCCCATTGTTGTTGTTGCTGCTATTGTTGCTGCTGTAATTGTTGTTGCTGGATAGGACAGAGAGAAATGGAGAGAGGAGGGGAAGACAGAGAGGGAGATAGAAAGTTAAACACCTGCAGGCCTGCTTTACCAGTTGTGAAGCGACTCCCCTACAACTGGGGTGCTGGGGGCTCTAATCCTCGTGCCAGTCCTTGTGCTTCACACTATGTGTGCTTAACCCAGTGCACCACCTGTCCCCCTCCTTCTCATGTTTTTGTATGTTATTGTTTTCTAGCTTTCTTAGAACTGGCCTTTAAGATTAAAAACATTTTTTTCCATCTTGTAGTATTGTTTAATGGATATTGGTGTAATAGGGAAATAGTTACTGCCATTACTTTACATAGTTGCAGTAGTTCATCTGTATTTAGAGTTCTCTGAAGATATAATGAACAACCTGCTCTTATGCTTCTATGCACAAGCACCTTTTTAACGTACTATATTATATTGTGACTTTAACTTAATTTTAGACTTCAGAAGTTAAAATTTAGAAATACATTTATCACCAGCTAAACAGTTCTATAAATCATAGCAGTAGGAAGAAGCTTGATAATTCATTGGATCTTTATGCATTTGATTGTAGAAAGGCAGAAAAACTGACAAGTGAAGAACATTGGAAGTTGGAAGGAATAATTATTTTATTGTACATCAGAATTAATTTCTAGAGACTATACATGAAAATTCTGTATAAAAGTTTCCCTTAAATGTTATTCTCAGTGGATTGTGATATTATTTTGATCTCAATTTACTCAGTTCCTTAGGAAATATTTATTTTTTATTGTTTAGGTTAAATATTATGACAGTTTAAGATCTGGTTTTGTTACCCTTTTACAGCACCTCGATTTTCAAAGAGAGTGTCAAAATAAACTACACTGTGATACAACCAGTTAATTTGCTTTTTAAATGAATTCATGTTTAAAGATAAGTATGATTTAAAACAGTCACAGGGAAGGAATGGAATAATATGTTTATGTAAAGTGTCCATGAGAATACCATTAAAGCATATTAACTCATTTTTTGCTAAAACCAATCCCTAATTAGTATTAAGCATCAGGTTACTCTACTATATTAAATACTTCATGTTTCTTTTTTCTTTTTTATTATTTTGCTTACATTTAGGCATTTCAAAAGAAACCATATACTGAAACCAATTACAGTGATTGAAATTCCAAGTTATTCAGCAAGGCATATCATGAGTGATTCAAATGCATTGAAATCATTACAAATGAAGCAACATGTATTTGGAAGTTATGCACAGAAATAGTAAACTTTCCTTAACTGTGGCCATGTTTCTTTACATTCCACTTCGTTGAGCATTGTAGTTCATGTTTGTATATCCCTCCAGCTGGTGTTAAATTGAGGGTATTTCAAAGTTTTTCTGATTTATAATTAATATGTTCACATATGGATATTTCCCTTACATATATTTTTTAATTTTTTATTTAAGAAAGGATTAACGAACAAAACCATAAGGTAGGAGGGGTACAACTCCACACAATTCCCACCACCCAATCCCCATAACCCACCCCCTCCCATGATAGCTTTCCCATTCTCTAGTCCTCTGGGAGCATGGACCCAGGGTCATTGAGGGTTGCAGAAGGTAGAAGGTCTGGCTTCTGTAATTGCTTCTCCGCTGAACATGGGCGTTGACTGGTCGGTCCATACTCCCAGTCTGCCTCTCTCTTTCCCTAGTAGGGTGGGTCTCTGGGGAAGCTGAGCTCCAGGACACATTGGTGGGGTCTTCAATCCAGGGAAGCCTGGCCAGCATCCTGGTGGCATCTGGAACCTGGTGATTGAAAAGAGAGTTAACATACGAAGCCAAACAATTTGTTGAGCAATCATGGACCCAAAGCTTGGAATAGTGGAGAGGAAGTGTTAGGGGAGTACTCACTGCAAACTCTAGTGTACTTCTGCTTTCAGGTATATATTTTGCAGTAGTTTATGGATACGTGTGAACATATGCTCTCTCTCACTGAAACTGGTGTATATCTAGGTTATGGGACTTTGTTAGAAGGTGAACCACCTGAGATGAAATTAGAGTGTACTATAAAAGGAAAGGTCTCACCCGAGTAATGAAGCTGAAGGGTTGTCATTCCACACGTGAAGTCTCTGGACACAGTCTGAAGTGAAGCATGTTGAGGTGGCAATCGTTGCGTTACAGATTTTTTTTTAACTGATGTTTCTTCCTTTGTATTTTTTTTTTTAATTTGAATCTTCTCCAGGTGCATAGGCTCAAGTATTGAAGATTGCATCGGCCTGATGGATAGGTACTTGGTGTGCTTGCTTCCCATGTTCTTCCTGCAAGGCTCCATGTGTGAGCATTGGTGCATGTGTGTGCATGTCACTGAGAATGCAGAATGATGTTTTCTGTTCTGTAATTGCTTGCAGGTGTAGCGGCCCCACTAGTCATGACTGCATTTACTACCCTTGGACGGGCCATTCCACTTTACCACAACATGCTAGGTAACATCTACCATGTTTCCATTTTGTCACTCAAAGTCTTTTCCAATAATCATAGATAAAACATATTAACCAGCTGGGTATAGTCGGTATTATGTTAATTATGTAGTTACAATGGAAGTAGTGACACTTTACTTTCCAAATCACACTTACTACCACTTCTTATTTCATTATGCTTTTAGAATTCAAATTAATAATGTCATTGATTTTTTTAATTTGGGGCAATTTAAATCAGGACTTTGAATTATTAAACTTTAATGGGATATTTTTGCTTTTAATTCAGTAGATAATTGCAAAGGAAATATTTTTTAAGATGGGGATTTGCATGAATTTATCTATTATTTATAAGATGTTTGTTATTTAAGATGATTCAGTTTCTGATTTTGAGTTATTTTGGACTGGTTGGTATATTCTCCTGGTATCAGAATTATCATAGGCCAAAAGCATGATAGAGAATATACTGTGCAGGTTAAAGTACAAGTTGGAATTAAAAAGCAAAATATATCACTCATAATATTAAAGAAACTTACATTGAGTTCATAAAAGCTTTATTCCTGCTCACTCAATACTGGAAACTAGTCTAATGTTCTCAGTTATACTCTATATTGTAACACTAGTCAGCAGGAGAAATGAACAAGCTACTGATACACACATAACATGAATGGATCTCAAATGCATTGTGCTACATGAAAGAAGCCAGACATAAAAGAATAATTACTGTAGAATTCAATTTATATGGCAGTCTGGAAAAGACATAGACAGAAAATCAGTGTCAGGGGCTAGAAACAGGAAGATGATATTTCCTGTGGAAAAGAAAAAAGAATATGAAAAAAATGACATAAATTGTTCTTTATATCGATTTTGTTGATGGTCACAGTGTATGTGCTTTTCAAAAACTGTGGATCAGTACATTATGAAAGGTGGAGTATAGCATATTATACATCAATCAGTATGGCTTTACAACGTCATAGTTAAGAGAACAAAAACTTTACAGTATTATGTAGAAATATTAGTATATTTATAAAGCAAACTAATTTTATCACTTTTGGAAGACATAGGATGATATTATACAAATATCAAATTAATGATTTTTTAACGAAGAAATGCTTATATTTAAAAATAACACATATGATATTAAAACGCTTAAAGATTTGTAAAGTTTAGAATTTTTTTCCAAATAAAATATTGTGTAAACACCAGCTAGATCAAGAAACAGGATGGTATCAGAATTCCAGAAAATCCATTTGTCTGGGTGTGGAGGGCTGGATAGCAAAATGGCTATGCAAAGAGACTCTGGTGCCTGTATCTCCAAAGCCTCAGGTTCAGTCCCCCACAACACCATAAGCCAGAGCTGAGAAGTGCTCTAGAAAAAGAAAAAAATCCATTTGTCCTATTAAAAGATAACCATGTTCCTGAGTGCTGACATCACAGGCCAGTCCTGACTGTTTTTGCACTTGACATACATCAACAACACAGTACATATTCTTTGCATCTGGCTTCTTTTATTAAATATCATATTGATGAGATTCATCTATGCCATTACACTTCATAATAGTTTTCACTTTTATTTTAATATTAAAAGATTTTAGAATAATAAAGTAAGTAATGAATTGTTAAATTGTTTTTATATAAGCCAAATACAGAAATTAAGTCCTAAAAAGAAAGGGTGTTCCTAGAGTTGAGTAATTTATACAACAAGGGCACTTAGGCACTTGGGTTCAGTCAATTTCACAAGTGATTGTGATTATAGCACACAAATTCTTTAGAAGAAGGTCAAAAAGTACAAAAAAAAAGGATTGGTCAAGTCACATTAAAAAAATAATAATAAACTTAAAAAATATATATCACCATGGACTTTTGTGTGCACAAAGTGTAGATTCTTGAGTACAAATGCTCATGTTAAAGACTCAAATATTGACCCTGCCATGCTTCTTATCTGAAAAATTGATATGAAATAATTTTTTAAAAGGAGAATTTTAAAACAGCATAAGATTGGTGTGAGGGTTAAATTAGATGACGTTCAGATGTCAATCTCTCTCAAATATTTGTATACTGGTGATGATTTGTCTTGTCTCTATTGAAAGTACTAGAAAATCAGGCGGGGTTATATTCTGTTGCTGTTTAACATATCTGAAGGGCTTTCATCTACTAGTTGAGTATGGAACTGAGGTATCAAAATTTCCTGGGACTTTAGCAGTTTAAACTTTACATTACACTTCTAGATATATTTAAATGAACATAGGGAAGACAAAAGACTTATAGCTAAGTAGTTAATTATTCCTTTTTAAAAAGCCAGATATCTTAAATTAATACCTGTTTTAAACTTAAAAGAATGAGTCTGTATTCTACAACTGCATCAACTTGTCAGATGTTATTTGTAAGAGAGTTTGGTGAAGAGGAGGAATGGCTCACAGTGTAGGAAGTCTTCTTATCATGTGGGCAGCCTGGGTTTGAGTCCCAACATCACACCTTGACACAGCATTGGGGTGAAGGGTGTGTGTTTAAAGCAGCTCTTTTGTTATGTTGTCTCTCCTTCTGAATGAGAAAGCAGCCCAGCAAAAGATCAGATACATTGTTGAGTGCCCTGTTCATCAGTCAGACAAACAAGGAAACAAACAAACAAAAACCCAATAAAATGTATTTTGTAATTTACATGAAAGATTAGGTTAGATAATTTGTAATTTTATGTTCATGACCTTGGAGCATTTTTTTACACAAATTGAAGGAAATGTAAAAATACCAAATCTCTCTCTCTCTCTCTCTCTCTCTCTCTCTCTCTCTCTCTTTCAGGACATTAAGTTTTCAGCAGTGTTCGTCTATCTAATATAGGGTGGGAATATATTTAATTGAAATAGGAAACTAATTTAGTAATGTTTCAGGTCATTTTCCACTTTCAGATTTCTTCATGAGTTTTATCTAATGTCTTTTAATTAGCTAAAATGAATTTTACATATTAAGAGGATAAAAAAATGAAAGACAAATGTAAGTTTCATAAACCATGTCTTAAAGGAGTGAGAATATAGAAACTGGTTTTCTGTTTTACGAGTTTATTATTATTAATAATTTACTGCTTTACAAACTATAGGATTTCAGGGATATAATTCCTCACCAACATATGGTATGCACAATTAAAACACTAATGTCATATGCTTTGCCCCCTAATAGCCACTATTGTTCTCACAGTCTGAGGGACAGTTTGGCACCTTAACTACTTGGGTTTTTTTTTAGTCACAGAAATTACATTCAATGTGTCGGTGTGGCCATTTTGAAATATTTAAGAGTTTATACTTCCAGCTGCCACAGTATGCTCTGTTTTGCTTTCCAAATTAGCAGAAAAAGTTTAAAGTTTTAAACGAAAACTGGTGTTTCCAATTTTGATCAAGTTTCATTTTCTAAGCAGTACTATTCTTTCCTAAGCTTGGAGTTTGTGAATAGTGTTTCCACACTCCATTTACCTTGTAGGCTGCTATTGGAATTTCCTTTTTTTAAAGTATTTTTTAAAGATTTTATTTATTTGTTAATGAGAAAGATAGGAGGAGAGAGAGAGAAAGAACCAGACATCTTTCTGGTACATGTACTCCTAGGGATTGAACTCAGGACCTCATGCTTGAGAGACTAATGCCTTATCCACTGCGACACCTCCCGGACTACCTATTGGAATTTCTTCCAGGAAGATTTAACAGGATAGAGTAGAATTGTTTTAACTAGTATCTCCTAGCATATTCTATTTATAATGAAAACAGTGACTGATATTTTAGACTTCTCCACATTATCCTTATCTAAATTAAATTCCTTAAAAACAGCATTTACTTATTTGATATCCTTTATCTTCCTTCTTTTTTCCTTCTTTTCCTTCCCCTTCCCCTTCCCTTTTCCTTTTTTTCCTTTCCTTTTTTGTCACCAGAATTACAGCTGGGGCTTAATGCCTGGATAATAAATCCATGGCTCCCTGAGCCCTCCCCCTCCTGTTCTTTTCTTTCTTCTCTCTCTCTCTCTCTCTCTCTCTCTCTCTCTCTCTCTCTCTCTCTGTCTCTCTCTCTCTTTCTTTCCTTCCTTCCTTCCACCCCTCTTTCCTTCCTTCCTTCTTTCTTTTTTTCTCTTTCTTTCTTTCTTTCTTTCTTTCTTTCTTTCTTTCTTTCTTCTTATACAGGATAGAGAGAAACTAAGAAAGGGGAGATAGACAGGAAGATAGAGAGGAACCTGAGGAGCTGCTTCATCACTCAGGAAACTACTGCCTGCAAGTGGAGAATGAGGTCTTGAACCCAGGTCCCTAAGTTCTGTACATTGTGGGTTTGTGCTCAACCAAGTGTTCCAGCAGCTGGCTCCAGATATTCCTTTTCTTTCAATCCTATGAAGAACTGTGTTTTGCAATTATCTTATTCTTTTTGGATAGAGTATAACCTACTGTAGTCTGTCAGCTATATATTCAGAATTTCTTATAATCTTAGTTACATATTCAGTTTGAGCTTAAACTTGTTAATTACAACAAAGATTCCATTGGCAGAGTATTTATTTTTCTAGCAATTCAAACTGTTAACTCGCCTTTAAAAAGTCTTTCAATGAAATTATGAAAACACCAGACAATCTACTCAAATGATTTTTGTCTGACTGCATCCTTCAATTCAATTGTCTAGGTGTTTTTTAATATTAAATAAGATAATTGAACTCAGTTAAAACCTGTAAATCTCATACAGAAAGATATTTGAAGTGCTTCAATCCCTGTCATGTTTTAATGCCTATGTCACACTTTTACTTTATGATATAGTGGTTATTACCCGAGAGGTCACATAACAGTTTATCTTTTAGCAGTGTGACCCATGTATGATATATGAGAGACATTGTGATATTCTTGGCACCACTTTCACAAATGGCACAATCTCTTTTTCTCTGTTTACTTCACCCCAAGGAACTTAGTTCATAACTTATGTCCAAAACAAATGGTCGAAATCATTCATAGGTGGTTACCTTAGATGAGTGACAGTTGTGTTATGACTCCTAAGTTCCATAAATAAAAGTACACAGGCATTTTATTATAACTTGATCCTCAGTCCACTATGTTCTCTATATTAAATTTACTTTTGAATTAAAGGGAGTTTGAAGAGGTGATGAAGAGTGTTTTAAGTCTCTTGCTGACTTTTTTGCCCCACACTTGTCAATAGGGATAAAATACTAAAATTTCTGAAGAATTTAAAAGAAGAACAAAACATATCAGTTGTTGCTAATTGCTGTACATGCCATTTAAGTCCTTAAGCACGTAAGCTCTATGGGTAGCTTTTTTTTTTTAATATTTATTTTATTTATTTATTCCCTTTTGTTGCCCTTGTTGTTTTATTGTTGTAGTTATTATTGTTGTTGTCATTGTTGGATAGGACAGAGAGAAATGGAGAGAGGAGGGGAAGACAGAGAGGAGGAGAGAAAGATAGACACCTGCAGACCTGCGTCACCGCCTGTGAAGCGACTCCCCTGCAGGTGGGGAGCCGGGGATTGAACCGGGATCCTTATGCCGGTCCTTGTGCTTTGCGCCACCTGCACTTAACCCGCAGTGTTACAGCCTGACTCCCCTATGGGTAGCTTCTATGACATTGAATGCCTGCAAGTCTTACGAAAGCTTTAAATTTAGTGTGTGTGTGTGTGTGTGTGTGTGTGTGTGTGTGTGTGTGTGTGTGTGTGTGTTCACCAGGTTTCAGTGCTTTAATCTTCACTGTTTTTCAGACAGAAAGAAAGATAATTTAACAGAGAGACAGAGGGAATAAAAGGAAAAACACCAAAGTGCCTAAGCTTCCCAAAGAGCAGTGGGAACCAAGAGTGAATCTGGGTCATGCACATGACATAGCAAAGACATGGAGCAAGTACAGGGGAACTATTTTACCAGTTGTACAAAAGCTCTTTGAGATCCTAAATATATTAGTATTATATTTAAACGTGCTGACTATAAGAATATGACCATAGTCATACTTATGTGTCAACGTGAAGAGATATTTTTTCTTTTATTTATTTTTAATTTTGCCTCCAGACAGGGTTATCCCCGAGGCTGGGTGCCTGCACTACGACACTACGAATCCACTGCTCTTGGTGGTCATCTTTTTTGCTGTTATTGTTGTTGCTGTTGTTGGGTAGGACAGAGAGAAATTGAGAGGGAAAGGGAAGACAAAGACACCTGTAGACCTGTTTCACTGCTTGGGAAGTGACCCCCCTGCAGGACCGGATCCTTGAGCTTTGCACTATGTGCTCATAACCTGCTGAGCTACTGCACACCCCCGTGAAAAGAAGTTTTTAAGAGGATTGACTATATGAATTTAATAGAAAATCTTAAGGTAAAATTACTGAACTGTGAAGATGTTGATTAAACTAGGTAAGAGTAGTTGGTAGACGAAACATTTATAAATGCATGTTCACTTTTCTTCATGAGAATCTTCTGTACAATCGAAACTCTATTTTTGGTGACAAGGCAGTAGTATACCTGGTTTAAATTCACCATTAAAGTGTGCAAGGACCCAGGTACAAGTCCCTGGTCCCCAACTGCGAGGGAAAGCTTCACTAGTGGTAAGGCAAGCAGTGCTGCAGATGTCTCTCTGTCTCTTTTTCTGTCTATCTCATCCTGCCTTCTCAATTTCTATCTGTATCTATTCAATAATAAAAAATTAAATAAATAAAGTATTAAAAATAGTTATCCATAAATTACGTTTTGTCATTATTAGCTTCTTGTTTGGAAAGATATGAGTGTTTACAGTCTATCATCACAAAATATCTTAAGCATCATTGAAATACATTACTGATAGACCAGTATATTGTATTAAAGATAAAAGCAGAGTGAAAGATATTATCAAAGTCTTGATTCCTTACTTTATTTAGTTTTAAACGTATTTTTCATACACAATTCCAGTATTTGACATCTGATAGTCTTTTCTATAAAGATCTTTTAAATGTGTATGTAGACCATATTATTTAGGATCTTTAATTTTAATTATAATAAATTGCAAATATTAAATGAATACCTTTCCAACTAAGAGCCATCAATGTAAAACAAAAACAGAGATCTTTGCAAATATTAACATTTCTGTAGATATCATATGTGCTTTTTACAAAGAATAAAGAAGTAAAAATTCAAATAGCATATGATTTAATGGTTTCTTTGAGGATAACTTAGACTGATACCTGTCTTGGGGAAATGTGGAATATGTGACAATCCTATAAATCAACATTTTCTCTATAAAATGATAATGAAATCAGGAGTGCAGGGTTGCGGAGGGAGATGATAAGTGTGTTGCTGTCAGTGTCCCCCTTGAATTCAGTAATTGTTTTATATATTTGGGTGCTCCTAAGTTGGGGACATATATATATATTTATGATGGTTTTATCTTGTTGTTGGATTAATCCTTTAACCATTATGTAATGTCTTTATATCTGTTTACTTTCTTTGCCTGAAAAATCTATTTTATCAGAGAATAGGATAGTTGTCCCTGCCCTTTTTTGTGAGTTATTAGCTTGGAACATCTTGCTCCAACCTCTTATATTCCATTTCCATTTGTAGTAACCTTATTAATATTAAGTCATTAAATCAACCACTGACCAGATACATTACCTTAGGACTCAATTTACTTACAACATTTGTATTGTATCTATGAGTATCAAGGTATAAAGAAATATAACTTGTTTAACATATTTAATTATACAAATCCACTACTTCTGTGGGCCATTTCCCCCTTTTTTATTAGATAAGAGAGAAATTGAGAGAGGAGGGGGAGTGGGAGTCAGAGTGGGAGAAAGACACCTGCAGTCTTGCTTCAACACTCTTGAAGTGAACCCCCTGCAGGTAGGGAGGGGGGCTAGAACTCAGATTCTTACAAGAGTCCTTGTGCTTTGTACTATGTGCACTTAACTGAGTATACTGCCCAACCTCGCATCTTCAATTCTTAATCCTTTGAAAAACTGCAAGCAGGATTTGCTTCTTTTCTATTTTTATGTTTTATTAAAGATTTTTTATTGTTTTGCCATTTATGATCTCCCGCCACAAAATTATGAAATAAATTTATCGCATATGTAAGTTGTAATATTTAATTTCCTTCTATGGAGGGATTTTGATTATAGAATTACTATGTAATTAGAAAAATAGTAAGCCTTTTTCCTGTGAATTCTATGTTAATAATAGTTTTATACACACTGTGAACAGTGGAATCTGTTTTTGTATATCACAGGAGGTTGTTTATTTTTCCATCCCCAGTACATTAGAGATGAAATGAGTCAGACAAATCTAAGGGGAAAAAAAGGGTTTCCTTGAATCCACTGCCTGTAACTACGTTTATGTACATATAGACCTTCTAAGCTTCTACAGGATAATAATCTGTAAATGGAACTCTTAGATTTAACTGTTTTAAATGAAAACTTTCTCAAAAAATTTAATAACATTGCACCAGCTCTTCAAACTGTATTTCGCAGTTCGATGTCTACTAAAATTAAAATATTGTTTCAATATTTGCATATCACAAATGAGCAATGCATACATAGGATAATTTATGATTTATTGACTACACATATTCAGTAAATTAATGCTTCTTTTCCCATATAACTGAGACATACAGTGTATAAGAAGCTAAGTGTCCTTTTTTCATATTTTCTATTTAACTAAAGGAGTCTAATTAACTGGGACCTCCTTCTGTGATGTGGTTACATAAAATGATGTGTAGATATTAACTCAAATTGCTCTCTTCATGCTTTTTTCTTATTACCTCAGCACATTTCATAACTAATCATTCTTTCATAAACACACAATTATTTTTTCATACTATGTTTGTAGTCAGGATCTAATTAACAGAGAGCACTTTGATTTACCGATGAATGTTCCCACAGTGTTCTTATTTTCTGCTGCCATCCGCCATGAAACCCAAAGTGATATAATTTCATAGCAACTCAGTTCTAAAGAATGAATGAAGGAGCCTAGCTGGGTGGTGGCACACCTAGTTAGTATATGTATTATCATGCACAAGGCTCAAGCCCCTGGTTACCATCTGCAGGGGGACACTTCATAAGTGATGAAGCAGGACTGCAGGTCCAGACTCTCTCTCTCTCTGTCTCTCTGTCTCTTCCTTTCCATCTCTCCCTCCCTCTCAATTTCTCTCTGTTCTATTAAATAATAAAGTTTTAAAAAGTTTTTTTCTAAAAGTAATGAATGATAAAGAAAAAGAAAATCACCTCTAATAAATTCTGAGTGCTTATAGCCATTGCAATTTATGACATTCTGTTTCGCTGCCCCAAGTAAAGCATTCCATATGCTTGAGTTATCTATGGAATAATTAGTTATTCTTAGCAATGCAAAAGTATCAAAAGCCTCATTCTACAAAAATTTTATTTGTTGTGAGACATAATTTTTTAATAAACAACTACAACAAATCTTTCCCCATGGGTGGGGGTAGATAGCATAATGGTTGTGGAAAGAAACTCTCATGCCTGAGGCTCTGAAGCCCCAGGTTCAATCCCCTGTACCACCATAAGCCAGAGCTGAGCAGTGCTCTGGTAGAAAGAAAGAAAGAAAGAAAGAAAGAAAGAAAGAAAGAAAGAAAGAAAGAAAGAAAGAAAGAAAAAAGAAAAGAGGGAAGAAAGAAAGGGAGAGGAAGAAAAGTACTTCCCCAAAACTACTACTTTCATATATCTTTGGATCTAAGTTTAAATCCAAAATGTGAAAATCAAAGTGATATAGCACCGCTATTATATGCATCAAGATTGAAAAGAAAGGGAAACACCAATATGCCAATTTTTATTACCTTCTCAGAATAATACTGCTTTCACCATAATCTTGTTGGATTTTTCTAGAAGTTTACTTTTATCATTCTTTTTATATCACTCTGTTGAGGAATTATTGATTTATAAGCCTGTTGTTGTCACAGGGGTAGAGCTTCATAACTCCCTAAAATAACTGTTAGTATACCTCACCACCCATCATCAACTTACCATTCTTTTGTAAAAGAATTTTTTTTTAATCTAAAGCACCTATCAAGTGCATTGCATTATTACCTTTAATGTTCATGACAAACATATAAAAATAGTAGTCGCCACCATTATTTTACAAATGAGGAATTAAGTTCACTGTAAATAAGAAAATTTACTCAGACAATTAGTAGCAGAACAGATTTGAGCTCAGGTGTGTGTGACTGATTTTGAAAACACACTCATTCTTTTCCACCAGGCTGATTTCCAAATGAAAGAATAGTTAACAACTACTTAGAATACATTTGTTTACTAGCAAGAGGAAGAGAGGGAGGAAGGGAAGGAGGAAGGGCTGAGGAAAGCTGGAGGGAAGAAATGAGAGAGTGAAGACACCATAGCATATGTGGTACTGGGAACCACCTGAGAAACCCATGCCTGTAAGTATGCACTCGACCGCAGTGCCACCTCCCACACCAGACCACAAGAACTATTATTATGAGGATGATGATCTGTCTTCTTCTTTTTACTACACTTTAAAAAAAATTTATATTTATTTATTTTCCCTTTTTGTTGCCCTTGTTTTTTTCATTGTTTGTAGTCACTGTTGTTGTTATTTATGTCATCATTATTGGATAGGACAGAGAGAAATGGAGAGGGGGAAGACAGAGAGGGGGAGAGAAAGATAAGACACCTGCAGACCTGCTTCACTGCATGTGAAGCGACTCCCCTGCAGGTGGGGAGCCAGGGGCTTGAAGTATTATCTATCCTCTAACCCACTTAAACAACTTTGTCATTATCTTTTCCTTAGTCCTTACTCTCACCTGTATAGCATCAACCTTATGATGCTTTTTCTCTCACAGCAAAATTTAACCTAGCAGTAGATCTAAGAATTTTTGGTCAAAAAAGAATACTTCCCATAAACTAAACATGTAAACCTCTATAGTAGTGATATACTTTAATATGCCTTTTTCATTATTAATATACTAGCGACTAAAACATTTATGAATAAATATAGACTTAGTTTTTTCATGTATCCTAGGACAACAATCTTATATATGCTGAAAGTTTTGGGAAACTACTTTGGTCCCATATGTGAACTTCTTGTGTTGTTAGTCCTGATAGTCATTGATGCTGTCACCCCAGATTCACTTATCAAAAGCAGAAGTAAAAATACAAACTTAGCACTCCACAATAAGTTAACAGGTGATATAGTGCCAGTTCTAACCACTGTTTTCTTTTGGTTCTCTATCTTCCTATATATTTTGGGATTTCTGTGATTCAGTGAAGTTTGTTGAAAGTAGAAATGAATTCGGATGACAAAGCATGAATACTAGACTGTGTATTACTTGGTTCTGTTTCAAAAGAGAAAATTGATTTCTTCTGAAACATTTTCCCATTGTTAATACAACCAAATTACACAACAAAAATAAAATCAAACTCTTCCATTTGTTACATAAGTAGTCAGGAAATATTCATAGTATTTATTACCTCACAGGCAGTGGTAAAAGCAATGAGGAGTGAATGAATAGAAGCAAACAAAAACTTTCCATTGTCAAAAAATTTATAATGTAATGGGAGAGAAGTATCACTAGATATTGGTTCCTGACTATGTTTGCATGATTATTTACTATGAAGCCAAGCTGTTTCAAACAAAATAAATTGGATATTGTAGGAGTTGTAGTACAAGAGAAAATATATAGGACATTTGGGTTTTTTACCCATGTAAGTGCAAGTTGATGTCATAAATCGAGATTGAATGATTAATATTGGAGAAAATAAAAAAATCTCTTGGGATCCCTGAGATATTTATTTGATATTTAAGTACAGCTTTTTCCATGGACAGATATAAAACATCAGAGTCAAGTGAAGTTATGAATCATCAGTCCTATTAAAAATTTATAATATTACATGAGATTTCACTGGCAGAAAGCACTGACAGAAATTATCAACTGAGTAATTAGTCACATAGTTTATCATTGAGTGTATAGAACAAAGGAGATGCATATAGCAGAGCACAAAAGATTGACTCAGAGAAGATGGCAATATTGAGAAATCTCAGGAAGAGATGAGTGAACTAAGTATTACTAGGAGGAGGGTAATGAGACTATGTATTGTAATTAAGACTGCAGTATTAACCATATTATTTGAAAAGATGAGGGTTATAAATGAAACATGAAATGATAGGAATAGTTTTCATTGATTTGGTGAAGATATAATGAGTTAAGAAAGGGAAAAAGGAGTGGTCTGGGAGGTGGTGCCGTGGATAAAGCATTGAACTCTCATGCATGAGGTCCTGAATTCAGTTCCCTGCAGCACAGGTACCAGAGTGATGTCTGGTTCTTTCTCTCTATCCTCCTATCTTTCTCATTAATAAATAAATAAAATCTTTTAAAAAAAGGGAGAAAGGAAAAAAATGGAGACTGCTTATGTTGGGAAACATTTCAAGGTGATTTCTACAAAGGAGAAAATGAGATCAAGGAAATATGGGAGTTTTATTTTACTTACACTGAAAATGAAACATGCTTATAAGCTGACAGGAATGATTCGAGATAAGTTTCTAAAAAATTATCTCCCAAGAGATGATGAAACATTACAATGCTTGTTTTATTCTTTTGAATGGATGGAAGTCAATACACATGTAGAATATTGATTATAAAAAGAAATAGTGATTATGTATCTATTTCAAATGGGAAGAACTCAGAATGTGTACATAGGCAAGTGTGCAGGAAGATGGTGGAGTTATTAGGGATAGGTGGGCTATTCACAACTTATTAAAATAAGATGAGGTCATCATCTTAGATTAGAGTTACGGGATAATATTGTAAATTTTGTAAAAGGATAAGCTTGGAAGCAAGCCACCAATAGGGCATAATTCTATATAGAACTATAGCAGTACTATTAGAGAGTAGTAAGATGCCCCCACTTGAATACTTTTCTTATAATATAGAATGATCCTAAATTACTGTGTTTTAACATTATGTTTTATTCAGGAATTTAATAATGTCTTAAAATTTATTTATATATATTTTTTAGTTTATTGGATGGAGACAGGCAGAACTAGAGTGAGTGCCAGGTGATATGGAGAGAGACAGAGAGACACCTGCGGCACTGCTTCACCATTTGCAAAGCTTTCTCACTGAAGGTTGAGACTGGGGCCTTGAACCTGGGTCCTTAAGCATTGTAACACATGTACTTAACCAGGTGCGCACCACCCAACCAAGAATATAATAATTGTTAAGATGTGTATTAAAGGTTTACTCAGCAGTGATGTTTTTCCAGGTGAGTACTTATACAAACAAATAAAGACCAGTAAGTTAACAAAAATAAGAGAGTAGAAAAACATCCTAACTAATGTGAATGGGCCAGGGAGATAGATGGCATAATGCCTATACAAAAAGATTTTCATGTCTGAGGCTTCAAGGTTTCAAGTTTAATCCCTGGCTTCATCCACCATATATCAGAGTTGAGCAGCACTCTGGTTAAAAATAAATAACTAGATAGAAACTATTACATTTTTGAAAGTCTAATTTGAGTAATGTAGTGCATAGGCACTTAAGGGAAACCGACTTATAATCATAGAATGATTGGGTCAAATATTGTTGAAGTAGAGATATCAGAGAAAATGAACTAGAAGAAGCAAAGTAGTTAGTGTGAAAGAAGGGTATTGAAATGAATTTCTAATGATGTAAGTATTTAGTATAATGAATCATAGTGTGTAGGTGAGACTATTGAATATGAATGATCAGGGAATTGGGAAGCTAGGAAGTTAGATTGATATTGGATAAGATGTTTGGACATGAAAGAAGAGAAGAAAATGATAATAATTGTTCCTAATTATCTTGCTGCCAAAACTATGGGTATTAAGAGACCTAATATTAAGGGACCTATGACAGAGAAATAAGAGATACTATATCTGATAGGATTTTAGGTTTGAATATATTGGATTTGGATTATTTTAATATAGTCAAATGATATTAAACAGGAAATTAATATACTGATACAGAAGTCTCAGCATATATACATATGTGCTAAAAGCAAATAGGAATGTTAAAATAGAGTCAACTATTAATTGTTTTGAGAAAATTCTCTATGAAGGAAGAGAAATATGGGGAAATAGTTGGAGAGGGAATACTATCAGGAGAAAGAAATTTTGAAGATGGATGAAATTGTTCTGGAAGGTCTTGTGGAGAGTAAAATGTTGGAACTAAAGAAAGAGAAAGATTATCCATCATAGTGTTCTGAAAACACTGGGTGTAGGAGGCAAAGGAAATGTGAAAACATTAGATTTAGAGAAAAAGATTCCTTACCACCATTTTTTTTTTCAGCATATAAGAAGTGAGAACAGAAACAGACTAAGGCAGATGAGTAAACAAAAGTTAAGGGTGTTTCTGTTTAGTGGTCAGTATTTTCTTTCAAGAGGTAAATAAAATAATTTTGCCAAAAGGAAATAGGTTGTATTTCAATAAGTGTGCATGTATGAAGGTAGTAGTGCTGTTGACCATTAAATTCATATATAAAATGTAATAATTTTTGCATTTAAAATATTCTAATATAAATTCAAAATTCATTAATAATTTGCTTTGTATCACCTTACACATATCCAACTGAAGGGCAGCACATTTTTATTTTTGTATGAAGTGAGCAGATTGTGGCTTCTATCAGCGATTCCAGACTCATTTAATTAGAAAACTATTAAATATTTAATCAAAAGCTAACCACATCCTGTATGTGTTCTGAGAAATCAGCAGATTTTCAGTACCTGTAGTGATAATTGCAAAATGCTGATATATCATAATTACTCCAAATTATGGCATTAGTACAAACAGTAGCAATTGTTCAGGTACTGAACTGCATATCTGGAAATCAGACTAAAATAATTTTTCCTATTTTATATTTTTATAATACTCTTTAAGTACTGAATTATGATGAATAGCCCTTAAAAATACTTTCTTGGCTATAATGGACCTAAATTCATCTTCAAGTAATGATTCTTATATTAGCACTTACTCCATATTACCTGGTTTTAAAATCAAAAGTAAAGTAAGGTAGAATTCAGCAGTTTGATACTTAATGCATATTAGGCAAATTTAAGTATTTCATTTTATGTTTATTTTTCCCTACCATGAGTATACTTTTTGACATATTTAAATCACATTTAAAGTTCCAGATGTCATACATGAAGTGTATTAATGCACATATATATGTAATGTTTATTCATTCATCCAATCTATCCATAGTAATGAAGTATAATAAAGATTTTTGTTTGTTAGAAGATGTGTTAATATACAATAGACATTACTCAGAAATCTACTAAGTAATACATCATAGACAGTTGACTAGATGAATAGTTATAATTCCTTCTTTACCATTGTATTGCCTTCCATAGCATTAATGTACCACCAATAAAAATTCATATAAACATTCCATTTTATTATTCAAAATTGATAATCATTACTCAATAAATTGAAATATATGGAAAATTATAAATTATAAAAAAGTACAAAATATTTTAAAAGCATTTGAAATAGTCTGACCATACATATGTAATTATATATACTTTGCATATATAATTATGTATGATACACTTAAAGTATGATATATATATATGGACTTTTGTAACTAATCATTTTAAAACCTGTATACAATTAAGTTTGATTCAGATCAAAGTATGGTTATAAAGTTTTTACCAAAAGGTGTCAGAGTTTGAGTTACTTGGAGATTTCATTCCATGAAAGAATCATGGCGTTTTCTCTTGTAATTTTTTGACAAGAATACTACTCAAGTTTGGGAGATCTTGGCATAGGAGATAGAATCTAGGACCTCTGGTGTCTCAGGCATGAGAATTGGTTGCATAGAATGACCGTTCTTTATCCCTGGCTTTAAATTTCTTATAGTGAATTTATCATGTTCTCTATGGCAGTCTAAATTACGTTATAGAGAGTAGTTAATGATTCAGGAAGTTTAATTGATGTTTTACAGTGCTGATTTTAATTGGTTTTAAGTAAATTTAGATGGACATGTATACATCTATAAAACATTATTATTATAATAATAATTCATAGGATGATTTTACCAGAGTATACTTTTGAATTAACAGGTAAAACTGAAAAAAACCTTAGTATCATGTAATTAAGTCTTTCCAAAGCTAGATTGCTACAAAAGTTTTCTATCTTTCACTCTCACTTTTCTGTCTTTCAAATACTGAACACATCATTATTTGTTAAAATTTTGCAAGTTTGTTCTCAATGGATACCACCTCAAGCTTATAACTGTTACTTATTTTTCCCTATTTTATTAACAGCTGAATATTAATAGTTATTAATATCTTCAGTGGTTCCAGTATACGTCTAATATATATAGTGTTCTCCAGCAATCAATTCAGTGGCAGAGAGAGAGGGAGAAATAATGCTATATTAACTGTTTGTTATTTCTTGTTTTTCCCCCTTTATTTGCCATCACAAAAACTGAAAATTTATATTAACTTGACTATTGAAATTGCAAGTAATGGTAAACCATTTATTTAAATAATACCCTGGTTGGATAAACACAGACTTGCAATCTAAAAAAATTAAAAGCCCTAGAAGGAATTATATATTAATAAATCCAAAAGAAATAATCCTCTACTGTATATTATATCTAGATTATGGTCTCATGTTGAGAGTATCCTTAATTCCAGTAGTAATTGAAAATAATATATAAAGGACAAATTTAAAAATATTCTGGATAGGAAAGAATCTTTCTCATGCAGATGCATTTTTTTCCTGAGGAATAGAGATTTCTTATGCGTATAAATGAAATGGTTTCAGGCAAAGTATAAAGTCATTTTACTATTATATTATGTCAGTGTTTTTTTTTCTTTTGTTGCCCTCATTATTGTTATTACTGTTATTGTTGGATAGAACAGAGAGAAATAGAGAGGGGAGGGGAAGACAGAGAGGGGGAGAGAAAGAGAGACACGTGCAGACCTGCTTCCACAGCCTGTGAAGCGAACCCCCTGCAGGTGGGGAGTCCCGGGCTCTAACTGGAATTGTTATGTAGGTCCTTGCGCTTTGCACTATGTATACTTAACCCACTGTGCCACCACCCGGATCCCTGTCAGTGTTCTTTGAATTGATTTAGGTTGGATTTTTTTTTTCTTTTACATTATCTGGTGACTTTAAATTTGTTTTTGAACATCTGTAGAATCCTAAAATCTTCTAAGTCCTCACTTTAGGATAAAATAGATTTCCCCATAATTAGAAATGCATTCTAATTAGGGGTTGGGCATTTATATGTTTAAAAAGTAGTTATATTACTGAACATTGTTATTAGGTGCTTAAATTGTGAGGTTCTTAGTGAATTCAGTCACAATAAACCTCCCTTTAGAAGATAAAAGCAATACATTCTGTGTTGAAAACATTACTTTAGGTAGGATGCAGTGACCAATAGCTTTTCTAAAGGAGTGTCTATCTTTTATCCAATTCCTCTGTATAATAGTATAAAAGAAAAACTGTTATTGCCCTCTAATTCCTTCCCCCTTGGGTTACTTCCAATCTATTAAGAGCACAGAAATTAGAGAAATTGGATTTTTTAAAAATTTTTCCATGTCAAAGTGAATGAAAAATTCTGTTTGCTTTCTATTCTGCTAGTGATTTTCTGATCTCTTTAATGATCTTCCAAATTCAATATTTGATTAAATTTTATAGATCAGAAAAACATTTTACTGCTTTTGAATGTTACCAATAATTTAAAGTATGGCAATGGACATACTTTTTTTTGGAGTGCATTAAACAATTCAGAATCTATAGTATTGAGGAAATATTACAAATATCAACTGAGTGCTACTTGTGAAAAAAGAGGAAAAAGGGGTGGGGCGGGGGGATGGGGGTGCATCTTCTTTGCCTTGTCTCCAAACTTCAAAAACATTTACTCAAGACTGAAGAAAGTAATACCTAGTAAATTATCAAAACGTGTGATAATTTTAACCAACATAATAAATACTCCAGAGTTACCAATAGTTAAATAGAAAAGGGTGAAACATTGATTTAATCTTTGCTTTTAAAGCCTGTTTTTTAAAAATATTTTTTATTTATAATTAGATAGAGACAGAGAGAAATTGAAAGGAGAAGAGATAGAAAGAGAACAGAGAGATACCTGCTGCCCTGATTTACCACTCGTGAAGCTTTCCCCCTGCAGGTAGGGATCAGGGGCATGTAGTACACATGTGGTGTGTGCACTTAATCAGGTGCACCACCACCTGGCCCCTTAAAGCCTGTTTTTCTGTGATAATGCATCTAGTTGTTAAGATTCAAGAAAAGAAGGGAAAAGTAGAATATCTGGGCATACTTTGTTCTTCAGCTAGAACTTGACTTGAATACTAGTAAAATAAAATTTGGAATTGTTAGCTTCTGCAGCAATTTCATTTGCTATTCTTTCCTATAAAAAGAAAATAAAATGGTTTCCAAGAACAATAGAGTCAGGCACTGAGTCCCAAGTGGTGGGAAAAAAAAAAAACAGGAAGTCAGTTGGGCAGTAATGCAGTGGGTTAAGCGCACCTGTCACAAAGCGTATGGACCGGCATGAGGATTCCTGTTAGAGCCCCCGGCTCCCCACCTGCAGTGGAGTTGCTTCACAAGTGGTGAAGCAGGTCTGCAGGTGTCTATCTTTCTCTCCCCCTCTCTGTCTTCCCCTCCTTTCTCCATTTCTATATGTCCTATCCAACAACGACATCAACAACAATAATAACTACAACAACAATAAAAACAGGGCAACAAAAAGGAAATAAACATTAAAAAAAATTTTTAAAACTAGGTTTTGTTTTGCTAAGTTAAAAATGTACAGGAAGTTCTGAAATTTTTGAAGCATTTATTTGCTTTTACAAACTGAATTAACATATAATTTATTAAAAGTTTTATAAATATGCCATTCAGTTGCTTGTTCATTAACATTTTAGTTTTTTAATGATACAATAAAATAGACATCAAAGAAATATACATACATTTGTGACACAGTTCTAGCACTTAAATTTGTACTTTCAGTTATTTATCCTGGCAGGGTTGGGGGTAGGAAGGTCAAACCACTTTATTAAAAAAAGATTCAGGAAAGAACTCAAGGCCTGGATGAGCTATTTCCAGTTTCCTCAGCATCACTGGCATCTCCAAATGAAGAAGAAAAAAAAATATTGTACATTTGAAAACAGTACCTCAGAGATATCAAAGCAGACATAGGTCTGAACTTTAAAGCATGAAGTCCCGAGTTCAATATCCTGCATCCCATATGCCAGAGTGCTTCTCTGATTCTCTTTCTCTTATTAATAAATAAACATATCTTTAAAAATTAGATATGCCTTTATATTGCCTTTAGTTTCTGAATATATCTGTCCCAAAAGATATCTGAAATCTGTACCTTATTCATGGAGGTAAGACCCTTAGAAGAACTAAACTAAACCAGAAGTCAGCTGATGCCATGGTATATGCTATATAGGAATAACTGATATTGATTATAATTTTTAAATTGCCCTTGAAAGGATAGATTTCAACTAAAAGAAAAATGTGATAGTAAGTGTCCGACTATGTATTTGTAAGCTTTTTGCAAACTTAAGTGAAACTATGCTGTGGAAGAAAACAAAAATAATATCACAGTGGTCAACATAGGAATGAATCAAGAAGAAAAAGGAAATAGTTTTCAAGGAAGAAAAAGGAAATCGTTTTAGGAGAGAGGATATTGGAATCACAATTTATATTTTTGTATTGCTAAGGCAATGGTATTATTAGTTATCTAAGTTAAATGTAGTAGGCTAGTGAATCTGTTCGAATTAAGATGAGAGGTTCATGCTGGTTAGATTACTATGTAGATAGAAGTGACTCCTAGAGAGAGTCGGATGGTAACACAGTAGGTTTAGTGCAGGTGACACAAAGTGCAAGGACTGGTGTAAGGATCCCAGTTCGAGCCCCCGCCTCCTCACCTGCAGGGGAGTCGCTTCACAGACAGTGAAGCAGGTCTGCAGGTGTCTATCTTTCTCTCCCCCTCTCTGTCTTCCCCTCCTCTCCATTTCTCAATGTTTATCCAACAACAATAAAACAATAAGGGCAACAAAAGGGAATAAATAAATAAATATTCTTTAAAAAAATAAAGTTACTCCTAGTATAAATAGCAAAGGAAAGATAACCAAAAGTTAAGTCCTGAGACATTTTCACTACATTTAGAGGCCAGGGAGATAAGGAAAAAATCAGGACCAAAAAAAAAAATTTTTTTAAAGACAAATAAAGGATGCAGCAGAGAATGTCGTATGATTGGAACTATTTTAAGGGGAAAGTGGTTACTCAGAGGAAATGTTACTAAGTTCTTGGTCAGGAATAGATATAAAAAGTGATTGAGTTGACAGTAAGAAAAGTATTAGTAGCCCTGACAGTGGAGAGTTAGTAACTAATTTTTGTGACAGGAAATAACAAGAAAGTAAAAAATTAAAATAATGTTAGGAATATTTGTTTCTATATTTTTTTTACAATTGTCTCAAACACTAAAAAGATATACCAAGTGATTCTGGTCAAATATTGTTTCATTCATTTATAAATAATTGTTGACCATCTTAGAACATGTGACTTAGGGGTATAGAAAAATAGAAAAGTTGAAATAAGAATGTCAGATCTCTTGGAGCTTAAAATTTCCCTGGAAATAATATAGATTTGTAAATGGACTGCATATATCCTCAAATATAGAGTCCAAGAAAATAATTATAAATAACTATATCAAGTTTAGTGTCGGGTGTTTATGAAATAGATATGTAGTGTTCAGGAGAAATACTTCTGTAAATATGATAGAAAAAATGAAGTAAATTGGGTCACAGGGATGGCTATAAAATTGAGATTGTTAGCAGTTATTAAAATATGAAATTTAAGATTATTTTTATTAAAATGACAAGATTATATAAATGCAAAGTTGCGGGAGTCAGGTGGTAGAGCAACAGATTAAGCACATGTGGAGTGAAGTGCAAGGACTAGTGGAAGTCGCTTCACAGGCAGTGAAGCAGGTCTGCAGGTGTCTATCTTTCTCTCCCCCTCTCTGTCTTCCCCTCCTCTCTCTGTTTCTCTCTGTCCTATCCAGCAAAGACAACATCATTAACAACAACAGTAATAACTACAACAACAATAAAATAAAAATACAAGGGCAATAAAAGGGAAATAAATAATTAAATAAAGATGCGAAGCTGCCACAGAATAGTTCAACTTAATTATACCTTCTAATTAAAGAACTTTCTCAAAATAATCTCATTAGCTATGAAATATCCTCCAAAAGCAAATGTACACATTTATATAATTTTCCCAAAATTGTAAAAGACAAGGGAAAAAAACACATTAACATAACCTATGATGAGTAGGGAAGGATTAGCATGAAACTGTTAGATTTTTTTTTCTCAGAAGTTAATTCTAGAGATAAAAACTCGAAATGATGTTACTATATAGTCTAGTGGTAATATTGCTACTGAAATAGTCTGTAAACTGTAACTGAAAAATATGTAAAATTCAACATGTTAAAATGAGTTGGAGCCTGGACATAATTCACCCTGTCTAAATCATACTTTACCATGTGTGTTCTTGGGTTTGAGGCCATAACACCATATGAGAGCACTATGAAGTGCAGGTGCTATATTGTTTCTTTTTTTCTTTCTTTCTTTCTTTCTTTCTTTCTTTCTTTCTTTCTTTCTTTCTTTCTATCTACCTATCTATGTATCTCTAACTTAAAAAGTGAGCAGTTAGAATCAGGGTAGGTGTGCCAAAATGAACATTTTTATCTTGAAGTATTAAGACAAAGATGCAGTCACATTTGGTTAGGAAGAGGGACTTGAAATTCATTTACTTCAGCACTTTTACTTTAGACCACATTTAAGATCTTATTGAAGCATCTGAAATACTAATCAAAAAATAGAGACATCCTGTAATATCTTAGATCTCATCATGTAAAAACAATAACTGTCAACGAATGCATGCCTACCTCAGAATCTGACCCAGACCACTTTAATTTGCTCACAAAGAAAAGATGTGTCATATTTATAGAGCATTTGGAATTCTGGGTCAAAATGAATACAACTGACAGCAGGGAGGAAAAAAAAAAAAACTCTGGTAGTATGGTTCACTTGCAGGAGGCAGTAACCCTTATATGGATGTCTTCTGGGAAATTCCAGTGCTTCCTGGAGTTTCAAGGTCTCTTGTTTCAAATCTGAACTGTGATGTGTAAGTCTAAGTAGCAGTGTAGTTGGAACAAGTGTTAAAATGACAGTGACAGCTTATCTTTTCCTTTCCTAAAGGAAATCCAGTTTTTAAGCAAAGCAACAACAATAATGAAATCTGAACTGTTTTCTCTTTGAAATAAATGAAGCTAAGTGAAGAATAATGTCACTCTTAAACTTCAATGAAGTCATAATGACTTAAACCACAATGAATACAGCATAATGATACAGATAAAATGATAGTTCCTTGAGATTTATTATAAGTTGTAAGTTAAGATAAAAGCAGAATCTGTTTTAACCCCTATTGAATGTATGTTCTATTAAATATAGGTATTGAAAAAAATGAACATATTTACTCTAATTTTTTTTTTTTTACCAGAGCACTGCTCAGCTCTGGTTTTTGGTGGTATGGACTATTGAATCTGTGACATAAGAGCCTTAGGCATGAAAGTTTCTTTGCATAACTATTATGCTATCTACTCTTGCCCTCTAAAAACAATTTTAACGGATCCTATTTGTAAAGATTAACAACAAGACACATATAAGATATCCAGATATAAAATGTTAGCAATACTATTTATCCTTGAACTTAGTTGGATATCTGGATTTTTTTTAGAGCTTATAACCTTATTATTAATATGAGAGTCATGCTATATACACCACGTGGTAATTATGGAAATACAGTGTATATCACAATAAATTTAAATATACTGTCATTATTAATGGAAAGTCTATAATCAGTCTGTTTAAGTCATATAAACTCTAGGCTGCTAAAAGAGCAAAAAATTTATATTTCTGTGTAAGGAAAAAATTTTAATATCGGGATAGGAAGTCTTTGACATTGTCATCTCTTTTTTTTTTTTTTTTTGGCTCCAGGGTTAATTGCTGGGGCTCAGTGCCTGCATCATGAATCCACTGCTCCTGGAGGCCATTTTCCCCCCTTTTATTGCTCTTGTTGTGGTTATTATTGTTGTTGTTTATGTCGTTCATTGTTGGTTAGGACAGAGAGAAATGGAGAGAGGAGGGGAAGACAGAGAGGGGGAGAGAAAGATAGACACCTGCAGGTCTGCTTTACCACCTGTGAAGCGACTGCCTTGTAGTTGGGGAGCCGGGACTTGAACCGGGATCCTTCTGCAGGTCCTTGAGCTTTGGGCCACCTGCACTTAAACTGCTGCACTACAGCTGGACACCCGACATTATCATTTCTATTAGAGTGTTTCACACTGAAAATAAAATGAGATGGTAGTGAGACTTTATGGACTAAAAACCCCATGACAGTCAAATTCTGCATCATATTTGAACAGAACTCGTGTTCTGATAGTTTATCCTATTAGAGCACCAACTGGTTATTTCAGGCAACAGAGGAAGGTGCTTAAATCCTCAGCACCACCTATGCCAGAGCAGACTACTGCTCTGGTCCTATTCCTCTTCTCTCATTCTTTCTCTCATTCACTCATAAGTAAGTGAGTAAGTAAATTGCTTACCTGATTAGTAAATATTGATAGTTTCTTATGTCCTTACCACAGTTGGCAATAATTTAAATGTTCTCTCAAATATAATAAACTTGATTTTGATCCATAGCAAGTTAGAAAGCATTGGTTAGATTTCATTTAACTTATTTTTCATAGGTTTTCACCTCCTGAATAAATTTAAATAATTCAGTGTATTCTCTTACGTTTTATCTTTCCCAGTGAGACATAATGATGATTTGTAAGATTATATCTGGCTATAAAGGTGCAATAGCTTTGAGAGACACTACTCTTATATAACTACTTAAGACAGCCAGTTGAGTTTTAAGATGATAGGATCTAGTTGTATTGTTTCTGAACTTCTAAATGTAATTTTAAAACCAAATTATATACTTTTAAGTAAATTAGCCAGTTCATTTGTGATCCAGAAGCCTTATTAGTTTATGAGTAATGGAATTATATCCGTTTCGTTAAACTGTTGTCCAATCAGCGGTTGGGTGGTAGCACAGCGGGTTAAGTGCCAAGGACCGGCATAAGGGTCCAGGTTGGAGCCCCTGGCTCCCCACCTGCAGGGGGGTCACTTCACAGGCGGTGAAGCAGGTCTGCAGGTGTCTATCTTTCTCTCCCCCTCCTATTTCCATTTCTCTCTGTCCTATCAAACAACAGTATCAATAACAACATTAATAGTAACCACAACAACGATAAACCAGAAAGAGAAGAAAAAAAAAGTCTCCGGGAGCGGTGGATTCCTGATGCAGGCACTGAGCCCCAGCAGTAACACTGGAGGAAAAAAAAAAAAAAAACTATTTTACAATCACAAAGTTGATTACTTCCTGTTAGTCCAAGCTTAGACTTGACACTTGAAATGTCCTATCATTTATACTTGGGGTGTATGTTTGTAAGGGAGCTCCCGGTAGGTTTTTTTGTTTGTTTTACCAAAGCACTATTCAGCTCTGGTTTATGGTAATGCGGGGGATTGAACTTGGAACTTTGGAGCCTCAGGCATGAGAGTCAGTCAGTTTGCATAACCATTATGCTATCTCTCCACCTGCTCCACTGTTGCATGTAAGGAAGTAATTCCCTTGGTGATTGACCATTATGAACTCACTATTAACAGTGATTTTGTTTTGTTTTCTCTGACACATAATGGGAAAACACTCATATAACTAGTTGGCAATACCCAACATTAGGCCAAAGAGGGATATAAAGATATTTAGAGAAAGAGAATAAAATAGGTATATTATTTTTATCAAAAGGGTTATCTTAAAAAGTTAAAAATTAACTATCAGTAGGCATCTGTCTGTGGCAATACCACCCTGACCATGCCCATTCTCATCTGAAAAAAATAGCAATCCTACACTTAAAACTATCTAAGTAGTATCAAAGTTTAAGGGTATTTTTGTAAGTATATAGTATTAAACGTAAATATTGACTTTCCAAACTGACTTGTTTTATGAAATTTAGTGTTAATTATAAGGAACAATGATAATAAAATGTCTCAGACTACTAAATTATATTATACTTATTATACACTTATTATAATAAAATATCTCTACAGAAGTACTTACAGTTTAAAAGTGGATAAGGAATAGCAAAATTAATTTTAACTGAAAAAAATTCAGAATAAACAAAAAGGGAGAGCATTATTGTAAAACTAAGCTTTTGGGCAATGATTTGTTTTTTTCCTATTATTATTATTATTACTTTTTCCTTTTAAAAATTTATTTTTTATTGGGTAGAAGAGGGTCAAGAAATTCAGTTCAATCAAGGAACTGCTGGAGGAAAAAATCCTAAAAGTTAATGCAAAGTAGGAAAACATTGAAGTTTATTCTATTCAGTATTTAAATGTCTTATTTTCATTGCACTAGCCTTTATAAATTACAATGATTTGACATCTGATACAATTATAATTAAAACACGTGAACTGCAATAAATAATGTAAAT
Organism: Erinaceus europaeus; assembly: GCF_950295315.1. Taxonomy (NCBI): domain Eukaryota; kingdom Metazoa; phylum Chordata; class Mammalia; order Eulipotyphla; family Erinaceidae; genus Erinaceus; species Erinaceus europaeus. The sequence goes on from NC_080168.1 coordinate 23,145,531, forward strand.
AAGAGAGACAAACTATCTCTAAGACTGTGAGAACTGCAGTGAATATAATTTGGAGGATGAGGCACAGGTCTTTGGTGGTAGGTGTGTTGTGATATTATTCTTCTGTAATCTTACTGTCCTACAAATCATTACTTATATATTAATAAAAACGTTAAAAGTAATTTAAAAATAAAAAGTGCACCTACAAAGAAGTGATTCTTTTTAAAAAGAAAAGCAAACGCATGTATGACAAAATGCATTTTTTTAATTCACAGTGGCATTAACAAATTTTCAAAAACACACTTTTTTTTTTAAATAAACAGAAGGTTTAGATCATATCTACAATCAAAATTTTGGGCCTTTTTTCTCAACAAAACATAAATCTCTTGTAATAAAAATTGGGTTGAAGTAACTAAAGCACAACCCTGTTTTGGAAGCGTGCCTTTTTAAGAATCTAACAGGCACTTGAGCTCAAAATTGTACCTTGGGTTGAAAACTTAATATTCCTGAAATATATATTTAAATGGCATGCTCAAAAATATTATCTTACACACACCAAAACACATCACAGTGACGAGTTTGTGCCTATAGAATAGTTCAACTTTGTCAGCATAGGATTTTATATCTTTAGAAGATTCCATTTAGGAAAATCTACTTGAATTATAGCAGCATTTCTCCATGTTACAGTACTTTCAGCTGTCAAGAAACAACCTTTAAGAAGAACTACTGGTTAAGGTTTTTATTCAGTTTTACATGACAATATAGCAGTCATAATCTTCAGAAGATTTAACTTCATTTACAGAAGCGTAGAATTTTTTCAAGAGCTCTTTAGAATCTTCAATTTCATGTAGGTTTATTTGCTGTCATACTTTCTGGTCTATCTATGATCAGAGTTACAAAAGAAAATACTTGTCCTAAAATAATTTAGTTGTAAACAGGAGCTCTGAAAATGGGAAATGAAGTTTAAAATATTTGACAAAAGAAAACATGGACATTCAGAGAAGTCTTTGTTTGCTTGTTTAGTTTTTATATCTCTTGTAGCCTCATGGTAAATATGCATTAGCGCCTATGTATTTTAGTCTGGGCTATTTGCCATGGTGTATACAATTAATATACTTTAGTACTCTGATTTCAAAATGTACATTTATACTAAGTGTACTACTTTTGAGCAAGGAGTTAATATTATTTTTGAGCATGGAAAATGTTTGTAGAGTATAATTAGTGGTATTTTTCAAATGTTTATCTTACCTAATAATGAAACATTTTAAGAAGTAAAATATCTAATACCTTCTGAATTTATTTATTTTTCTTATTCTAATTATTATTTTTTTTGTTGCCCTTGTTGTTGTAGTTATTATTGTTGTTGTTATTGATGTTGCCATTGTTATATAGGACAGAGAGAAATGGAGAGAGGAGGGGAAGACAGGGGGGAGAGAGAAAGACAGACACCTCCAACCTGCTTCACCACCTGTGAAGCAACTCCCCTGCAGTTGGGGAGCTGGAGGCTACTACCAGGATCCTTACACCAGTCCTTGTGCTTGGCACCATGTGTGCTTAACCCACTGCGCTACCGCCTGACTACCCTGAATTTATTTTTGACACTACTCTTTTTCATTTATTAATTGATCTATAGACCTTTTTATCAGTATAATAAAAATGTTTTGGGTCACTCACAACTGCACTACTCCCAGAAGATATTTTCTTTCTTCCCTTTAACTCAAAATAGACATATACACAGAGAGATGAGAAGAGATAGAGAGAGAGAGAGAAGAAGAGAGAGAGAGAGAAGAGAGAGAGAGAGAGACACCACAGGACCATGAAGCTTCCACTGATGCAATTGCTCCTTTTTGTGCCTGGGATCTGAACCTAGGACTTCAAACATGGCTGTGTATATGCTCTGCTGGGTGAACAGTCTCCTGACTCACCCACGCTTCCTTCCTTTCTCTGCCCCCCCCCTCTTTCCTCAGATCCAACTTTTTCATTCTTTATTATTTTAAAGCATTTTTTTTAATTTTATTCTATTCTTTTTTTTATGTTTTGCCTCCAGGATTATTTGGGGTTCAGTGCCAGCACTACAAATTCACTGCTTCTGGCAGCCATTTTCCCCCATTTTATTGTATAGGGCAGAGAGAAAATGAGAAGGGATATATATATATATATATATATATATATATATATATATAGAGAGAGAGAGAGAGAGAGAGAGAGAGAGAAGGGAAGATGGACACCAGCAACCCTGCTTTGCCTGTTTGAATTATCCCCCCTGCAGGTGGGGAAGCATTTTTAAAAGTATATATTTGTTGACATTCTCAAATCTTCATAGCTCCCAACCAACTTTTATTTTTATGGTAGGGAGACCCAGAGACAGAGGGAGGGAAACATACCACAACACCAAAACTTCGAGTGTGAAGGGGTCTGCTAGCGCTTGAGCAATACATGTGACAAAGCAAGCGCACACACTCCGCAACTCCCAGGTTAGATATCTTGCCAGCCTCATTCTTCATTTATTTCAATGAGAAAGAGAGAGTTAGACAAGGAGAGAGAGGTCAGATACTACTGTGCAAACCCTACAGGGCTATAGCGATCTTGCAGGATGACTGTTTCCACCATCTATGGAGCTTCTCTCAGCTATCCATGGTATGTCCATGTGGTGCTGGGGCTCAAACTGAAGTTCTCACATCTGAAAGATATAATTTAGTGGGTGAGCTATCTTTTAGTGATTAGTCACAGTTTAATATTTGTCCCTGTTATCATAACTGTGAAGACCTATATAACCCATTTCTTTGTCCTTATCTTGCTCTTTCTTCTAGCAGTCACCCTTAACTGAGTTTGACGTAGCACTTTTGGCAATACAGCTGTCTGATTGGTATCTTGTTCTAGATGAGGTTTTTTTTTTTCTTTTTCTCTTTTTTTTTTTTCCTCCAGAGTTATTGCTGGGACTCAGTGCCTGCACTACAAATTCATTGCTCTTATGCCCAGTTGTCGATTTATTTTTTGGGGGGTAGGACAGACAGAAATTGAGAGGGAAGGGAAAAACAGAGGGGGAGAGGATAGACACCTGCAGACCTGCTTCAGTGCCTGCAAAGTGACCTCTTCAGCAGGCAGGGTGCCCAGGGCTTGAGCTGAGATCCTTGAACAGGTCCTTGTGCTTCCTACTTCGTGCACTTGACTCGCCTTACTACAGTTCGTCCTCCCCTTTTATTTTTTTTCTTTCTTTAAGGCAGGTGTCCTCAAGTGGAGGTGATTTGGGCAGACATTTGGCAACGTATATAGAAACTCATAGGAAGTAATGATAAGGATGCTGTAGGTTTCTGATAAACAAAGGTCAGGGATACTATTAAATATCTTCAAAATCATTGGATATACTCTGACACAACTCAGTGTCCAGTCCTAGGTGCCAGTAGTGTCACTGTTGAGAAGCCTGCATCGGAGAAGATGCTGAAAGTCATACATACCTCAACACAGAGTTGAAATGCATTTCCATTTATAGCCAAAAGTAAAGGTTTAATGATTTAAAATACACTTGTCAACATTTCAGCATACTTCCTCCATTCTATTGCCAAATGATACATATATATGTACATATATTCATCAAAGGCATGTTTTGGCTGCTCATCTCCAATTACTAATTGTGTTTGCATGGTTTTATTTATTTATTTATTATTTATTTTAAAAAGCAACAGCTGTAGTTTTTTTTTACCAGGAAAACATTTTGTGACATCTCTAATGCAATTACTTGTATTTCTTCTGACTAGATCTATGATATGTGGATAAAGTTCTTTCTCTTCCTTTTTCTTCTCTTCTTACTCCCCTCTCCCTTCTTGTTACCAGAACTCCTCTAATAGCAGCTGGAGTCATAGGTGGACTCTTCATCCTGGTCATCATGGGGCTAACATTTGCAGTTTATGTTAGAAGGAAAAGCATCAAGAAGAAAAGAGCTTTGAGAAGGTTCCTGGAAACTGAGGTATTTTTCTTTTTCTTTCACATACTCAGTAAATTTTATTCGTTCTGAAAGGCTAACATAATTTTTGGATTTCTAATGCAAGTGAAAATTATATTCAGAGGGATAAATAGCATAATGATTATGCAGACACACTTTCAATCTTGAGGCTCCAAAAGTCCCAGGTTCAATCCCCCACACTACCATGTGTTGTTGTGCACGGGCCACAGAGAAGACAGAAGAGAGAGAGGGGGTCCAGAGCGAAGAGGAAACACAAATCTTTATTTGCGCTGGCACCTCAGAGTTGGGTGCTAGAGTGGCAGGTTGGGCCATGTGGAGGTAAAATGGCTGCCTCACGCAGTAACTTTTCCTGCATCTGAACACCGGAGTGAAGCGCTGGCAAGAGAGCGAGGTGCAGAAGAAGAAAGGCTTTTATAGGAGTAGCTTTCGTGAGAATGGGAAGGGGGAGGAGTAACCAAAGCACTCCAAATATCGCAGGGATATAGACAATGCCCTGAGGGCACAACATGGATTAACAGGCACTCCGAGAATGTCCCAACTCTCCGGGAACTAGCAGTAGCCTGAGGGGACAACATGGCACATGTGACTGCATAGGCACAATTTCCCAGCAACTATGAGCCAGAGCTGAGTAGTACTCTGGTTTAAAAATTAAAAAAAAATAATAAAGAGATCTCATGCCTGAGGCTCCGAAATCCCAGGTTCAAGTCCCCACACCATCATCAACCAGAGCTGAGTAGTGCTCTGGTAAAAAATTAAATAAATAAAAAATTATATTTAATTGTTTTTATAGGTTAGCATTTTATACTGCACAAACCTGATGAAATATCAGAGCATATAGAAAAAGCCAAAGCAAGTTAGAAGCTTACTTGTGTGAAATGAGGGGGGATTAGAGTAGAGTGGTTGTAATTATTCTTTCTATCTATGCATGACAACACTGATATACAGACCTACAAAGTTAAATGCAAACCTCTTTCCACCTTAGTGGTTCACAAAATGAAACTACCCTTCTTTTAAAAGTATGATATTTAGGAAGTCAGGCTGTAGTGCAGCGGGCTAAGCGCAGGTGGTGCAAAGCACAAAGACCAGCATAAGGATCCCAGTTCGAACCCCGGCTCCCCACCTGCAGGGGAGTCGCTTCACAGGCGGTGAAGCAGGTCTGCAGGTGTCTATCTTTCTCTCCTCCTCTCTGTCTTCCCCTCCCTCTCTCCATTTCTCTCTGTCCTATCCAACAATGACAACAATAATAATAACTACAACAATAAAACAACAAGGGCAACAAAAGGGAATAAATAAATAAAATAAACATAAAAAAATTTTTTTTAAGTATGATATTTAAATCCTTGGGGAGAAAATGTTATTGTGAAAATAAGTAAATAATACCTAAGAGAATTTTAGGAGTTTAAGTATCTCAGATAGAACTATGAAGCCATTAAAAAAATAGATTTTAGTCATCTCCAGCTTAAAATGCTGGAAGTCCACCTGGCCTATGTTTTTTTCTTAAAGTATAATTTATTTGTTTTATTTTAATTAGAGATAGATAGAGATAGAGATAAATAGAGAGACAGAGAGACAGACCCCAGAGCACTACTCAGCTTTGGTTTATGGTGGTGTGGGGACTGAACCTAGGAATTAAAGCCTCGGGCATGAAAGCGTTTTTCATAATACCAAGTTCCTATCTCCCCCACTCCTTTCTGATTTCAGGCTTACTATTACCACTTCACAGGAAGGAACTTTCCATTCATTGGGTCTCAGCCAACTGTTCCTCCCAAGCCCCTGTCTCTTTTCCCACCTCCTTCTGACTTAAGCCTTTCAAGAGTTTCCTGTATCATTTAAAGGATAATTCCAAAAATTCTTCATTATACATATATTATACATATAAATTCTGTTAAACAAGTCCAGCAGAATTGCGTTCAAATTAAGAGAATTCTCTGGAAGTGATAATTTTTTTCAGTTTTTAACAAGAGAATTTTGATTCTGAGATTGATTTTTTGTTATTTAAATGCAGTTATATTAGCTTTTGTAATATAAATTAAAAAAGGAAATACAAATACATTAGTTATGGAAATATTAGAAAACAGCCTATTAAAAAGAATTTTATCATCTTTGCAGTTTTCTTGCTATTGCTATACTCATCTATACTAAAGACTGGCGGGGAGGGCGGTAGCACACTGGGTTAAGCGCACATAGTGCAAAGTGCAAGGATCCGCGACCCTTGAAAGGACCTGAGAAAGTATCCTGGTTTGAGCCCCAGCTCCCCACCTGCACGGTGTCACTTCACAAGCAGTGAAGCAGGTCTGCAGGTGTCTATCTTTCTCTTTTCCTCTCTTGTCTTCCTCTCCTCTCTCTGTTTCTCTCTGCTCTGTCCAACAATAATAATAGCAGCAACAGCAATAGCAATGGAAAAAATGGCTGCCGGGAGTAGTGGATTCATAGTGCAGACACCGAGCCGAGCCCCAGTGATAACTCTGGAGGTAAAAAAATAAATAACCACATTGGAGGACTACAATACACTCACTCTTGAAAACAGACATTTTGAAAGTGCAGTTGTTTTTAAGACGAGTGAATTGAAGTAGCCCTTAGAATTATTGTCTCATGTCAAGAAAGAGTAAGCTGAGAGCCAGGTCTTAGCTCAGCGGGTTAAGCGCTCATGGCATGAAGCGCAAGGAAAGACTGAAGGTATGGGTTGGAGCCCCAGGATCCCCACCTGCAGGGGGGGGGGTCGCTTCACAAGCGGTGAAGCAGGTCTGCAGGTGTCTTTCTCTTCCCTCTCTGTCTTCCCCTCCTCTCTCCATTTCTCTTTGTCCTATCCAACAACAACAACAGCAATAACAATAAACAACAAGGGTGACAAAAGGAAAAAAATAGCCTGTAGGAGCAGTGGATTCGTAGTGCAGGCACTGAGCCGCAGCAATAACCCTGGAAGATTAAAAAAAAAAAAAGTAGGGTATCACACATGCCCATGTGGCATTTTTTTCTTTGTATCCTTTATAATTTACTTTTGATCTAGAATCAAGTCAGGACTTTAGAATTTGTCATCAAGAAGATATTTTAATAACATTCTACTGAATAATTATCCAGAGATCATCATTATATAGACATCAATTGAAATTTTGTCAAAAATATTATTTCAACTTTAGTCCAAAATCTGCTGAGTGGAGTCTGCATTTTAAGCAGAATCTCAGATAGTGAACATGTACATGTGTTCATTTTTAAAAACTCTTCTAATGTTTTTGTCTTGACTTCCCAACTAGATTTTAAGTTTTACTACAGTAGTGTTTCTTTTATCTTTTTCTAATGTGTCAGATTCTCCAAACCTGATAGGCATTTAAGTAGATATACATGTGTTCACCTACAGACCTTGAGAAAAGAAAGAACACCTGAAGATAGGATAAACAGTCCATAAGACAAGAATATTGTCAAAAGAAATGTGTTTGTGTGTTTTTGTATGTGTAAAAAAAATAGGAAAGAGAAATTGCAAATTCTATAACCCATGTTCTTTTTGCTTTGCAGTTGGTAGAACCTTTAACTCCAAGTGGCACAGCACCAAATCAGGCTCAACTTCGGATTTTGAAAGAAACTGAACTCAAAAGAGTAAAAGTACTTGGCTCAGGTGCTTTTGGAACCGTTTATAAAGTAAGTGAAACATAACGTATAACATCAGTTACAAGTTCTTTCTTTTTATTATTATCTTTATTTATTGGGTAGAAACTGCCAGAAATTGAGAGGAAAGGAGGAGATAGAGAAGACACCTGCAGCCCTGCTTCACCACTCACAAAACTTTCCCCCTGCAGGTGGAGGTCAGGGGCTGGATAGTTGTGAGAAGACAGAACAAACTGGTATAAATCCAAAGTGTAATTCTTTCTCTTGATACCCTTACAGTCCTTTTACATTTTAATTTCTATTTTGGCAAATTTCCATTTTTATGCAGCTTCCTAGTACCAACACATTGTCCACTTTTCTTTGAACTATATACTTCAAAATAGCAGACAAGTCAGGGTAATGTGAAGAATCAATTGTTGTTCTTTATTTCTGTGCTTTTATACAACACTTTCCCATCAAGACATTACTAGTTTACCTCTTTAGAAGCTGCAAAAATGTGCTATTCTGGAGATAAGGATGGGGTTACTTACAGAACCAATTTATCAAGTGGTTTGCATTTTGATATTTTCAAAATATGGGGATTTATATGAGAAAGCTATTTCCCAAATTATAGCATGTTTATTTCATTTAGTTTAATTGTGTTTATTTCATTTAGTTTAATTGTGAAACCAATTCATAGGTCAGGTCCAAGGTTAACTGTGGTTGAACTTGTTTTTTTTTTTCCTCCAGGGTTATTGCTGGGCTCGGTGCCTGCACCATGAATCCACCGCTCCTGGAGGCCATTTTTCCCCCTTTTTGTTGCCCTAGTTGTTGCAGCCTCGTTGCGGTTATTATTGCCATTGTTGACATTGCTTTGTTGTTGGATAGGACAGAGAGAAATGGAGAGAGGAGGGGAAGACAGAGGGGGGAGAGAAAGATAGACACCTGCAGACCTGCTTCACCGCCCGTGAAGCGACTCCCCTGCAGGTGGGGATCCGGGGGCTCGAACCGGGATCCTTACGCCGGTCCCTCCGCTTTGCGCCACGTGCGCTTAACCCACTGCGCCACCACCCGACTCCCGGTTGAACTTATTTTTAATGGTAGATTATAAGGATAAGAAATTCTGATGGATTAATACTAAATTAGTCTTTGAAGAATGATCGTTTTGAAAATTTCCAAATTTTACTTCGGCAATCTTATCTATTTCTTAAAATACGTGGAAACCTATTTTTTGTTTTTTTTCTAAAGGTATATATTTTTATTCTCAATATATTTATTCTTATTATATGAGAGAGAAAGACACACAGAGAACCACAGCACTGATCATTTCTGGTTTCTGATGGTGCTAGGGATTGAAACTGGAACCTCAGAGCCTCAGGCATGAATGTCTCTTGCATAACCATTACGCTGTCTCCCCAGAACAGAAACGTACATCTTACTTGGCTGTTAAAATGGATTAGAACTAGAAATTTTGCATTGTAAATGTTCATTTCTAAAATTTAAAACAAAGATTTACTTAGCAATTCGAATTTACATCTTAGTTTTTTCCCCTCCTCAGTGTTCCAAGTATAATCTCTTTAATATAAAATTATAAAATTATCTTATTCTGAGGTCAAAGTACATACGTTTCTTTCTCATTTTTGTGCGCATTTAGTTTAATTAAAATTAAAATTAACTGAGCCATAAATTTGAATAGAAACTATTCTAGGCTAACTTGCTGCCTTCTAATCTTAAAATTCTATGTATGTTCAAAGAAACAATTATCCTGTTTCTCTATTAATGTTATGCTAGGAAAAAGTACTTCCATTATAAAGCTAGCACAATTTTAATTGTTATTAATGTGTAATCATTCACTGTTTTAAAGATGTTCTAATCTGGAAAGTTAATTTTCACTTAAATCATGGTTAGTTTATAACTTGTCTTTATATGACCTTCTGACCTCTGCAGGAAAAAAAATTAACCATTGGGACATTTACTAATAAGGCCTTATTTATTTATTTTTGCCTCCAGGGTTATTGTTGGGTCTTGGTGTCTGCATTATGAATCCACTGCTCCTGTGGCCATTTATTTTATTACATATATATATATATATATTTTTTTTTTTTGATAGGACAGAGAGAAGTTGAGAGGGCAGGGGAAGATAGAATGATAGACAACTTGCAGATCTGCTTAACTACTTGTGAAGCAATCTACCTGCAAGTGGGGAGCTGGAGGCTAGAACCAAGATCCTTGCATGGGTCCTTGTACTTCTTACTATATGCCCTTATCCCAGTGAGGCCCCCCCCCTTTATTCTAAGAGCAGTTCTTTTGCTGTCATTCATGAGTTTTACCTTTATCAAAATTCTTTATATTGAAAACCCCATGGATCCAGGTGGCGGAGGACCTGGTTGAGCTCACATGTTATAATGCATAAAGATCTGGGTTTGAGGCCCCAGTCCTAGCCTGCAGAGCAAGTCTTTGTGAGTGGTGAAGCAGCATTGCAGGTGTCTCTCTCCCTCTCTATCACCCCCTTCCCTCTTGATTTCTGGCTGTCTCTGTCCAATAAAGAAATAAAGATAATACCAAAAAAAATGAAAATATCATGAGTATGATTGAATTTTATGCTTGTAGTATATATAGTTGAACATAAGTTCTAATTGATTATGTCTTACAAAGAGATACTGTCGTAAGCTATAACGAATTTTTGTGGTAATGTACTTGGTTAAGGACACATACATAGTACTATGTGTAAGGACCCATGCAAGGGTCTGGGTTTGAGCCCCCCACTGCCCACCTGCAGTGAGATGCTTCACAAGCTGTGAAGATTTAAGATTACTTTTAGCATTGACGTTATTTGTTAGGTAATCCATCCATGTTTATTTTATTGAGGTCCCAGGTTCAATCCCCAGTACCACCATAAGACGGAGCTAAAAAGTGTTCTGGTAAAAATATGTAAACAAATAAAATTAAAAGAAAAAAGACTGAATTAACAAGTCAAATTTTGTTTTTGGTGTACATGTTGTCTATATTTTAACATTATTTTAATGTGATTTTTGTTTTCATCAAGGGTATCTGGGTACCCGAAGGGGAAACGGTGAAGATTCCTGTAGCTATTAAGATTCTTAATGAAACAACTGGCCCCAAAGCCAATGTGGAATTCATGGATGTAAGTATAGAGACCTGGGAAATCACATTTTTATTAATAATGAATTTTTCTTGGTTATATAAAAATATATTTCAGTATTCACAATACGTCTTCTCTGGAAATAGATTGCTCTTATAAATAAAAGCTTGAGCAGAGCTCAGAAACTAGTTTAAAAGATTGGAGAATAGCGAAGCTTGTTGTATGCAATGAGTTTCTGTGCTATCTACTCAAGTCTTTTAGTAAGTAGTCTCGGGCAATTCAAAACAAAGCAAAACCCGCAAATGGGTGTGACTGTGTTCTCTTGAAACTATTTAAATAAACAAAGGTCAGGCTAGTTTTGGCCTGAAGGCTAGTTCTTGTCCCCCATAATATGTCCTTAGCAATGAGAATAACTTTGATTTTTCATAGGAAAGATGATGGTAATATAAGTACTTTGATTAAAAAAACAACAACAGATTGCTATATAATTCTACCTACTTTCTCTTGAAAGTGCCTTTATAAGTTTTTATTACAAGTTAGCTTGTGACCTTGCATTTATTTGGATAGAGTATATTTTATAAAGGGCTACTTGTTTGTTTACAATGCATTGCCAGATTGCTTTTTTTTATTGATTTAATATTAATCGACAAGACCGTCAGATAAGAGGGGTACACTTTCCCACAATTCCCACCACCAGAGTTCCACATCCCATCCCCTCCATTGTAAGTTTTCCTATACTTTATCCCTCTGGGTGTATGGAACCAAGAATATTTTGGGGTGCAGAAGGTGGAAGGTCTGGCTTCTCTCATTTCTTTTCCACTGGACATGGGTGTTGGCAGGTCGATCAGTACTCCCAGCTTGTTTCTGTCTTTTCCTAGTGGGGCAGGGCTCTGGAGAGGTGAGGCTCCAGAACACATTAGTGAGGTCCTCTTCCCAGGGAAGTCAGGTTGGTGTCATGGTAGCATCTGCAACTTGGAGGCTGAAAATCATTAAGATATAAAGCAGAATTTTAACTTATTATTGGTTCTAAAATAACAAATCAATTACATTTGAGAGCTGCTTGTTATAACTTTTTAGTCGATTGATATCTGAAAATCAAATATTCTGATCAACTGGAGGATTGCCTTACTGTAAGAATATATTTATGCTGAAGTGGGGTGCAAGGCTAACTGGGACCTTTGCCAGTTCCCTTCCCTGGGGCTTCTTCACATAGCCTCTTGAAAGAATTATTAGCTAGCAATTGTAATAGGTAAGATATTACCAATCTTCCTTTATTAAATTGTGAGGTAGATATTATACAGAAGTGAAGTCAGAAAAATTAGCTTGGGGACATGGCCAGGGTATGTGAGAAGATTTCCCCCAAAGAAAAGCCTGTCAGTGTGAGTTTCACATATGGGCCAGCCTCCTATTAGCCAGCTAGAAACATGAGGTGTGGTTACCTTAGCAAAACTCTTCCCACAGTGTGCCCTTTTGTATTCAAGTTTCTCCTTTCCATGTGAACAATACCCTTGTGCCCTAGTTCCCCTGCCCAGTGTGTGCAAATGCAGAGCAGCAAAATGTCTGTGCTCTCCTGGTTCTCCCTCCGCCTCTCCCTCCCTGAACTCCTTCTCCTCCTCCTCCTCCATTTTGCCTCCAGGTTTAAAAAGGTTCTCTGCCCCTTTTACAAACCTACTCCTAGCAACCATTTTTTTTTCCATTTTATTGGATAGGCCAGAGAGAAATTGAGGGAGGAGGGAGAGAAAGAGAGGGAGTAAGAAAAATAGACACCTGTAGACCTGATTCACCACTTGTGAAGCATTCCTCCCGCTGGTGGGGAGCCAGGGGCCCTCAAACCCAGATCCTTGCAGCACAGGTCCTTGTGCTTAGTATATATGTGCTTAACTGGGTGCATCACTGTCAATCTAACCTCTGTCACAGGTAGACAATGAGCAAAAACAGTTTAGGTTAATATGAAAACTGATAGACACAAATATCTAAATATCTTGCATATTCTATAGACAGTAGTCAAAGCTAGAATTTGTAAGAATTCTAGTAATCTCTGAAAGAAGCCTAGGCAGTCATTTTTATATTTCCATGGAAACAGACTGGCAAAAAGGGGTTAAGAGGCTACAAAATAATCACCTAAGAAAGAAGCTCTAAAAACCTCATCATAGTTTTGAATGATTACTTGAAAGTGCCTAACCCCATCTATTTTTTTTGTTCTTGATCTGAAGTGTATTCCCATGGAAACCAGAGTGGGGATGGCAGTTTGAAGTCTTCGATTTGTGCTGAATTTTAGATGAGACTCTGATGAAGTCATGCAAAGAGTCATTTTCCTACATGGTTGATGAATTTGGTGACCAACAGACTCTTCGGAGTCTGTTATTTATACAAGTAAAAGAAGAGAAAATGTGGGGGAAATATTTTGACTACACCTTTTTTTATATTGTGGGTGAATGCTAGGAGACTAGCAGATTGATGAAGTACTATCAGCAGGTTTCAATAATTAGCAGGCAGAAACACATCCTACAATTTTGTGATGTCTTTCATAACATAGGAAGAATACTACTACAGTGATTAAAACACTGCCAGAATGAATGGTGAAGTCAGTATTTTAAACTGGCTGGTATGAGTTTAATGCAAACATATTTCTATATTTCTTAACTATTTGAACTTATCCACTATGCAAAATCAATTCCTGAATATCATATTAAATCACAATAAAAAGATCTTATAAGTGTAATTAATTGTAATTTAGACCTAAAGGTTGATGTCAAATTGAATATATTCCCATGGTCTTAAAGTTAAAATGTCATATATTTAGCACATGTATTGGTTTGGTTTCTTTCAGAAGTAGAAGCTAACTCAGGAATAATAATCTGAGTGAAAGTCACCTATTTTGAAGGTATAGGACTTACAGTTGAGAGGTAAATATTTTAAAGAGAAGTCAGTAAAGTCAGCTGTCATTCTGAGTGAGTAGATTTTTTTTTCCCTAGGGAGACTGGCAGCCCATCTCTGACAATGATCTCAGAATTCCCCTAGACCATGGCTCTGGAAGCTGATGCAGACTCTAGCTGTCAATCATGGGTTGATGGATACTAAGAGAAAACTATTCTCCTAAATTCTCTATGTTCTATGGGCGAAAGAATAGAGTCCAATAGCAAGAGAATGCCAGTAAGCAGAGAAATCCAGGTGTAAGTCAATCCCTACACTCCACAGCACTATGATGATGTTTAAGAGATAACATTTAACTAAAATAAGGTCCCATGCAAGCAAGCTGCATGTTTTCTTTGTTATTGATACTAGGGCTAGATGACTGCATAACTACACCATTCAGGTGACCATTGTATTTTTATTATTTCTTCTTCTTCTTCTTCTCCTCCTCCTCCTCCTCCTCCTCCTCCTCCTCCTCCTCCTCCTCCTCCTCTCCTTCTTTTCTTCTTTTGATAGAGGGATAGAGGGGTGTCAGGGGGAGATGGAGAGAAAGAGAGAGAGAGAGCTGATAGGAAAAACAGCTATAGCACTGCACCACTGCTTATGAGACTTTCACTGGACAGGTGGGACTTAGGAGTTTGAACCTGAGCTATCATGCATCTCTATCTTGCTAACTAGTGTACATACGTATTTGTGTCTACTTATATGTGTGTGATTCTATTTATGCCATTTTATTGAAGGAAAGATAGTTTTCAAAAGATAATGAACACTTGACATTACGAATTATACTTTCTGGTTTCCATTCCAATTTTAACCTGGAAAAGGGTTTTACATTCCATAGCCACTGCTACTAGATTCTACTATTGCTGTGCTTTGCTGAATATAACGAATGACATACATATGTCAATTTAATACATCTTACTATCTCCAACTCTTCTATTGATATCCAAGAGCAAAGGATATGGCTTTTATGTTTTCTTAAGATTGTTACCACAAGCAAAAAAAATAGATAAGGGACCACTTATATTCTATTAAATGCTACACTAAAAGCAACAGGAGTACAGTTTGGTCACCAGGCTGTTACTAAGCTCGCCTGAATATGTGTAATGGATTCATAATGATCATAATAACACACTGCTAGCAAATGGCTAGTGCATTCTTCATCCTCATGAAGGAAGATCACATTGAACACCATTAAGAAAAATGACTCCTGTGATCTACCTTTCAGAAGAACAATGCCTACCTATATGCACTCTGGTAATTTTTGTTTCGAAAGTTCAGGCATTTTGATTTCTATAATTTAAACCTATTAAATGTTGTAGATCACATACTTCTAACATGATGAAAGTTTCCTAGAATTGTCTGATCAATCAGACAGGGTCTTTAGTTTATCTTAGTTTCCACAAATCTTTGTTATTTTTTTTTCTCCTGATATTTAAATCCACTATTATTGACATATTTGTCTATGAAAGGCGTATGTTTTGACATGGCTTACCTAATTTTGTTTACTCAAAAATTCTGTTTACTCAAAGCTAATGTTAGCAGAGAAGAAATTTTGTCATCATTGAAAATTTTAGTGACTAAGTCACACATTACTTTAGCACCTAAGTCACCTTGTCTTCAACTTTCTCTTTTCTATCCAAATCAAGTACATGGTTCATAGTAAAGGACTGTAAGGAAATGTGTTTTAAGTCTTACAAACATTGCATAAATGGTACTTCCCTACATTAAAGTATAATATATACATTTTATTGCCACCAGGGTTATGCTAGGGCTTGGTGCTAGCACTAAAAAACACTCCCCTCCCTACCCCAACTTTTAAATTTTTTTCTATTTTATTTAAAAGTACATAGAGAAATTCAGAGGAGAGGGGGTATAGAGAGGGATAGAGAAAACACCTGCAAACCTGCTTAATGTCTTGTGAAGTGTCTCCCCTGCAGTTAGTGGGGCAGCTGGAATCTGGGTGCTTCTGTGGTAATATGTGCGCTCATCTGGGTGTACTACCACCCAGTCCCCAAAAAGAATACATTTTTTGTCACCTAACTATATAATATATGATAGGAAATGTTATTTATCTTATGTAAATGTTATTTTGCCATTAACTAGAAAAATGACCATGCAGATTATTTACATTTATCTATGTTGCTTTTGGATAGGGAGTGTCTTTATGAAAACTGAGTCTTTTCTGGCATGTAAATGATTTAATGATAGAGTTTATATTTTTCTCACAGATTAAATTATAGTAAAATTACAGTGCAAATCGAAAAAGAAATTTTAATCTCAGGTAATAGTTAAATATTTTAACACTTTCATATAAATACTTCAAACAATAGTAACTATAACCCCTTCTTTCTGAATTTCTCTTGGTTCTATTAAATAAAATAGAAAGAAAAAAAACTTTAAAGCTGGGGGGGGTGATCACAAGGAGATCATGTATCCTGGTGAAAGTGGACTGAACAGTGTTGAAATACTTTTTATTTTGTGGGAGAAAAAAGACCAGTGCACTATTTTGGCATATGTAGTCCTATAGTGAAGTCTAAAAACTCACACTTGAAAGTCCTGCTTTCTACCTGATAATTTATCTCTCTGGACACCTATCAGTGTTTTTTTTTTTTTTTTTTTTTTAATGCTGTGCTGGTGAATTAACCCAGGATCTCTCACATATATGATATAGCTGAGTTGCCTTCACAATCCAATTTTTAGTCTATATTTTTCAGTTAGAGGCAGACAGGCAGATAGAGAGAGAAATACCAAAGCCTTGCATTTCCTTGGTATTATTAAAGGTACTGTGCACTGAACCCACAGGAAGGTGTTCACTTTAACCTCTAAGCCACTTTCTGACTCCCTAACAGTAAACTTTTTTTAAAAAAAAAAAAAGCAATTATATATTATAAACAACAGTCAAAATTTTTCAAATCTTAGAAAATTGATTATATGTAGCTATATCAATTTCCAAAGTGAAAAAGCCCAAACTCTCTTCTCTTTTCTCTCTCTTTTAAGGGCTTATTATTAGATATCACAATATACTCTACAGGCTTTATCAGAAGCTAATTCCTCCCTTTCCCCTCAGGAAAAAAATTATAGCTACAGTGATAAGGGAGATTTCAGGATGCTTACTTTGCTTTTAATTTTTCTTCTTCTAGTGTTTGCCCTTCTTCCGTAGCCAGTCAACAGCATCAGGTTGAGCCTGATGTAAAGTTTCAAGACCTCCTTTGAATCTGGAGAGGTGGCAGTCGTTGACTATGTAGTTCATAGTCTGTCTGTAGCCGCAGGGACAGTTCGGGTCGTCTCTGGCTCCCCAGTGATGGAACATAGCGGCGCACCGGCCATGGCCTGTTCTATAGCAATTGAGGAGGGCCCAATCATAACGTGCTAGGTCAAAGCCGGGTTGACGCTTGCAGGGGTCTGTGATGAGGTGTTTGTTCTTTACCTCAGCTGACTGCCAACTCTGTTTCCAAGAATCTGGAACAGAGAAGTTCAGTGTAGGCGTAGGGGACCAGATTGGGTGACGAGACGTCAAGCGTTGGACAGGGTGGGTGAAGATATCCGCATATATTGGCAGGTCCGGTTGAGCGTAGACGTGGGAAATGAACTTAGATGATGCCGCATCCTGACAAATATCTGGCAGGGCGATGTTGCTAAGAACTGGCAGCCATGGAACCGGGGTGGAACGGATGGTTCCAGAAATTATCCTCATGGAGGAATATAATTTGGAATCGACCAAGTGGACATGGGGGCTACGGAACCATACTGGGGCACAGTATTCTGCAGTGGAATAGCATAATGCCAGAGAGGATGATCGTAGTGTGGAAGCGCTCGCGCCCCATGAGGAGCTGGCCAGTCTTGCAATGATGTTATTCCTCGCGCCCACCTTTGCTGCAGTTTTTATGAGATGTTCGTGAAATGACAGGGTGTGATCGAGAGTAACGCCAAGATAGACTGGCTGGGCTTCATGCCGGATTCTCGTATCGCCAAGCTGCACATTAAGCTCACGTGAGGCCGAGGCATGGTGTAGATGGAAAACAGATGATACCGTTTATGCAGTGCTAGGGATTAGTCGCCATTTTTTACAGTAATCAGATATCAGAGACATGTCTTTCGTGAGTGTTTCCTCGAGGATGTCAAACTTGGATGCCTGAGTTGCACGGCAGATGTCATCGGCGTAGATGAACTTCCTTGAAGAAGTTTCTGGGAGGTCATTGATGTAAATATTAAATAGCGTAGGAGCCAGAACAGAGCCCTGGGGGAGGCCACTTGAGACAAGTCTCCATCTGCTAGACTTGTCACCCAGATGCACCCGGAATCTTCTTTTTTGGAGAAGAAACGATATAGTGTTGGCCACCCATGGAGGCAGGCGTCTTGAGATCTTGACTAGGAGACCACGGTGCCAGACCGTGTCATAGGCTGCTGTGAGATCAACAAAGACAGCACCCATCTTTAAATTCTTCTGGAATCCATTCTCAATGTAAGATGAGAGGGCCATGGCTTGTTCGCAGGTAGATCTTCCTGGGTGGAAACCAGCTTGGGCGGGTGATAGGAATTTCTCTGTAAGATGAGAAATACGTGACAGAAGCAGCCTCTCAAGGAGTTTGTAACACACGGAGAGGAGAGAAATTGGTCTATAGCTGGCGGCCAGTGTTGGGTCTTTCTTTGGTTTCAAAACCGCTATAATCTTCGCACGACGCCAAACTTTGGGCATAGACTCAGATTCCAAGATGTAGGACAGGAATGAAGTGAGCCACTTCTTTGCCACGAGACCCAGGTTAAGAATGAGTTCTGGGGTGATGTTATCATAGCCAGCAGCTGTTCCCGGTTTTGTTTTTAATAAAAAACATTGTCACCAGGGAGATAGTTATCAGTGGTCACAACAACAGACGATTATGCCTGAGGTGCCAAAAGTCCAAGGTTCGATCCCAGTTACCACCACAAGCCAGAATTGAGTAGTGCTCTGGGGAAAAAAAAAAAAAAAAAGAATGTCTATAGCTCATTGCTAGAGTCCATGCCTCACAAATATGAGATCCTGAACTTGACCACCCAAATATAAATCATAGAAGAACTATAAACTCTTTTAGAAGTATAGCATAGTATTTCAAAACTCTAATAAAAGAGAAGATAAAAATTATTTAATACTAAATTAAATTAGTTCACTTGTAAATTATTATTTTTCTTTTTTCCTTTTTTTATGTAAAAAAGGATTAATTAACAAAACCATAGGGTAGGAGGGGTACAACTCCACACAATTCCCACCACACAATCTCCATATCCCACCCCTCCACTGATAGCTTTCCCATTCTCTATCCCTCTGGGAGCATGGACCCAGGGTCATTGTGGGTTGCAGAAGGTAGAAGGTCTGGCTTCTGTCATTGCTTACCTGCTGAACATGGGCATTGACTGGTTGGTCCATACTCCAAGTCTGCCTCTCTCTTTCCCTATTAGGGTGTGTCTCTGGGGAAGCGGAGCTCCAGGACACATTGGTGGGGTCTTCAATCCAGGGAAGCCTGGCCAGCATCCTGATGGCATCTGGAACCTGGTGACTGAAAAGAGAGTTAATATACAAAGCCAAACAAATTGTTGAGCAATCATGGACCCAAAGCTTGGAATAGTGGAGAAGAAGTGTTAGGGAGGTACTCACTGAAACTATAGTTTACTTCTGCTTTCAGGTATATATTTTGCAGTAGTTTATAGATAACGTTTGAAGATATGCTCTCTCTCACAGAAACTGGTGTATATCTAGGTTTTGGGACTTTGTTAGAAAGTGAACCACCTGAGATGAAATTAGAGTGTACTATGAAAGGAAAGGTGTCACCCGAGTAATGAACCTGAAGGGTTGTCATTCCACATGTGAAGTCTCTGGACACAGTCTGAGGTGAAGCATGTTGAGGTGGCAATCATTGCGTTGGTTAGATTGTGATCGGCAGATGCAATATTATTTGATATGGATTGGGAGAGGCATATGGGAAAGTGGGCCCTATCCAAGGGTTCCAGGACTGGGACAAGTAGGGGCTCTATAGTGGAGATGTGAGGCTCCTGCCTCACATCTTAGGGTTCAAAAAGACAATCAATAGTTAATGTTATCATCACATTATTTAGTAATTGGGTTAAATTTGAAAAGTCCTTTTGTTAGGGTTTGCTGTACAGTATCCAGTATCTTGTATATAGCTGTGCTATTGGTTGCGTCTGATCTACTTGGTCTAGGCTTTTGAGAGAGTCTGCATATCAATTACACAGCCTATATATAAAAAAAATACAGTTTGTCTTTTGAAAAACTTCGAGACATACAATTAATTTTCCCCCTCTCATATTAATTAACTAGTGATTTATATGACTACATTTTACTAGGAGTGTACATAAACACCATTCCCACCACCAAAAGACTGTGACCCATCCCTCCCACCCACTCCCACCCCCCACTGGCCCAGGAAGCTGCATGTCTACCCCTCACCACAGGGTTGTTACTTTGGTGCCCTACTTACAATTTGGTCAGTCCTGCTTTTACTTTCCCTTTCAGATCTTCTTACTCCACTTCTGTTGATGAGTGGGATCATCCCATACTCATCTTTATCTTTCTGACTTAGCTCACTTAACATAATTCCTTCTAGCTCTGTCCAAGATGGGTCAGAAAAGGTGGGTTCATTGTTCTTGATAGCTGCATAGTATTCCATTGTGTATATATACCACAGCTTTCTCAGCCACTCATCTGTTGTTGGGCACCTGGGTTGCTTCCAGGTTTTAGCTATTATGAATTGTGCTGCTATGAATATAGGAGTACACACCTCTTTTTGGTTGGGTGTTATGGAGTCCTTGGGGTATAACCCCAGGAGAGGAATTACTGGATCATATGGAAGGTCCATGTCTAGCCTTCTGAGAGTTTTCCAGACTGCTCTCCACAGAGGCTGGACCAATTTACATTCCCACCAGCAATGTAAAAGGGTTCCTCTGTCCCCACATCCTCTCCAGCATTTGTTGCTGCTGTCTTTTTTGATGTATGCCATTCTGACAGGAGTGAGGTGTTATCTTAGTGTTGTCTTAATTTGCATTTCTCTGACAATCAGTGACCTAGAGCAGTTTTTCATATGTTTGTTAGCCTTTTGGATCTCCTCTAAGGTGAATGTTTTGTTCATATCCTCTGCCCATTTTTGGGTGGGGTCATTTGCTTTTTTGGTGCTAAGTTTGCTGAGCTCTTTATATATTTTGGTGATTAGTTTCTTGTCTGATGTCTGGCATGTGAAGATCTTCTCCCATTCTGTGAGGGGTCTCTTTGTTTGTTTAATAGTTTCTTTGGATGTGCAGAAGCTTTTCAATTTGATGTAGTCCCATTGGTTTGTTTCTGCTTTAGTCTTCCTTGCAATTGGGTTTGATTCATCAAAGATGTCCTTGAGGTGTAGGTGGGAAAGTGTTTTACCAATGTTTTCCTCTAAGTATTTGATTGTTTCTGGTCTGACATCTAGGTCTTTGATCCATTTGGAGTTGATTTTTGTTTCTGGTGAGATAAAGTGGTTCAATTTCATTCTTCTGCATGTTTCAACCCAGTTTTCCCAGCACCATTTATTGAAGAGAGCCTCCTTTTTCCATTTAATCCTTTGGGCCCCCTTATCAAAGATTAGATGTCTATAGGTGTGGGATTTATTTCTGGCTTTCAGTTCTGTTCCACTGGTCTGTGTGCCTATTTTTGTTCCAGTACCGTGCTGTTTTGATGATGATGGCTTTATAACATAGTTTAAGGTCTGGGAGTGTGATGCCTCCATTTCTGTTTCTTTTCCTTAAGATGGTTTTGGCAATTCTAGGTGTTTTCAGGTTCCAGATAAATGATTGTAGTCTTTGTTCTATTCTCTTAAAGAAGCTTGGTGGTACTTTGATGGGTATTGCATTAAATTTGTATATGGCTTGGCAGAATATTCATTTTGATGATATTTATTCTTCCAATCCATGAGCATGGGATATCTTTCCATTTCTTGGTATCAGTTTCTATTTCCTTGAGTAGCAACTCATAGTTTTCAGCATACAAGTCTTTCACTTCTTTGGTCAACTTTATTCCTAGGTATTTGATTGATTTTGCTGAAACAGTAAATGGGAGTGATGTCTGGATGTCTTCTTCTTCAGATTTAGTGTTTGCATAAAGAAATGTCACCGATTTTTGTACACTGATTTTTTAGCCTGATACCTTGCTATATTGCCTAATAACTTCCAGTAGTTTTCTGCTGGATTCTTTAGGTTTTTCTATGTATACTATCATATCATCTGCAAATAGTGAGAGCTTGACTTCTTCCCTTCCAATCTGTATTCCTTTGATTTCTTTCTCTTGCCTGATTGCTATGGCAAGAGCTTCCAATACTATGTTGAAGAGTCATTACTCTTCAGCCCTGTCTAGTCCCCGATCTGAGGGGGAATGCTTTCAGCTTCTGTCCATTGAGTATGATGTTGGCTGTAGGTTTGCTATGTATAGAATCCACTATCTTGAGGAATTTCCCATCTCCTCCCATTTTTTGTAGAGTTTTGAGCATGAATGGGTGTTGGATTTTGTCAAAGGCTTTCTCTCCATCTATTTTGATAATCATGTGGTTTTTGGCTTTGCTTTTATTGATGTGGAAAATGACAATGATTGACTTACAGATGTTGAACCAGCCTTGCATTCCTGGGATGAATCCCACTTGGTCATGATGAACAATCTTTTTGATGTGTTGCTGTATCCGGTTGGCCAAGATCTTGTTTAATATTTTGGCATCTATGTTCACCAGCGATACTGGTCTGTAGTTTTCCTTTTTTGTTCTGTCCCTATCAGCTTTTGGTATCAGGGTGATGTTGGCTTCATAGAAGGTAGAAGGGAGTATTCCTGTTTCTTCAATCTTATGGAACAGCTTAAGAAGTATGAGTACTAACTTTTTCCTGAAAGTTTTGTAGAATTCATTTGTGAAGCCATCTGGTCCAATACTTTTGTTGTTGGGGAGATTCTTAATAACGGTTTAAATTTCTTTGTCTGTGATTGGTGCATTTAGATTTTGTAGTTCTTCTTGGTTCAGTTTTGGAAGGTCAGATGCTTCTAGGAATTGTTCCATTTCTTCTAGATTCTCTAGCTTGGTGGCATATAGTTCTTTATAGAAGTTTCACAGGATTCTCTGGATTTCTGTGGTGTCAGTTGTGATATCTCCTCCATCGTTTACAATTCTATTAATTTGATTCTTCTCTCTTTTTTGTTTGGTGAGTCTGGTTTTTTTGTTTGGTTTGTCAATTTTGTTTAATCTTTCAAAGAACCAACATTTGGCTTCATTGATCTTTTGTATGGTTCTTTTATTTTCGATGTTGTTTATTTCTGCCCTAACTTTAGTGATTTCTGTCCTTTTGGTTGCTTTAGGGTTCCTTTGTTCCTCTTCCTCTAAGTCCTTGAGGTGTGCAGTAAGGTCATTCATTTGAGCTTCTTCATGGTGTTTAATATGTGATTTATGGCTATAAGTTTCCCTCTCAGTACTGCTTTAGCTGTGTCCCAAATATTTTGATAGGTTGTGTCTTCATTTTCATTAGTTTCCAGGAACATTTGAATTTCCTGCTTGACTGAGTCTCTGACCCAGTTGTTCTTAAGGAGTATGTTGTTTAGTTTCCAAATTCTGTGACTTTTAATAATTTTCTGTTTGTTGTTAAATGTTAGTTTTACTCCACTGTGGTCTGAGAAGATACTTGGGATGATTTCAATGCTCTTGAATATTGATGCTGTCTTGTGGCCTAACATGTGGTCTATCCTTGAGTATGTGTTATGTGGATTTGAAAAGAAGGTGTATTCCATTTTTTGGGGGTGAAGAACTCTGAAAATATCCAAGAGGTCTAGTCTGTCAATCTCTTCATTCAATTCTCTTGTATCTTTATTGGTTCTCTGCTTTGTTGATCTGTCTAAGTGTGAGAGTGGGGTATTGAAGTCTTCCACTATTATTGTATTACTATTGATGTATTTTTGAAATTCTTTCAGTAGGTGCTTAATGTATTTAGATGATCCCTCATTGGGTACATAGATGTTAATAATTGTTAAGTCTTCTTGGCTGATTGATCCTCTAATCATATGTAATGTCCTTGCCTATCTTTTATTACTGTATTTAATTTAAAATCTATCGTGTCTGAGATGAGAATGGCTATTCCTGCCCTTTTTTGTGGTCCGTTAGCCTGTATGATAGTTTTCCATCCTTTCACTTTAAGTCTGTGTTTATCTTGTTGTGACAGATGGGATTCTTGCAAGCAGCATATGGTTGGATTATGTTTTCTGATCCATCCCCCACCCTGTGCCTTTTGATGGGTGAGTTTAAGCCATTGATGTTTATTGATATTATGGATTTAATGTATTGTAGTGCCATTGTTCAAAAATAAAAATTTTATTTGCTCTGATATATTGCAAGTATTATAGTGATGTTCTTGTTTATAAGAGGTCTTTTAGAACCTCTTTCAGGGCCGGCTTGGTAATGGTTGCCTCCTTTAACTGTTGTTTGTCTAAGAAGGTTTTGATCCCTCCATCTAGTTTGAATGAAAGTCTAGAAGGATATATTATCCTTGGTTGAAACCCTTTTTCATTCAGGGCTCGATAGATATCTTGCCATTCCCTTCTGGCTTTTAGAGTTTGAGTGGAGAAGTCTGCAGATAATATTATGGGTTTTCCCTTGTATGTGACTTTTTGTTTCTCTCTTGCAGCCTTTAGGATCCTTTCTTTATCCTTATTTCTTCTCATTGTGACTCTGATGTGTCTTGGTGTCTACAGGTCTGGGTTAATTCTGTTTGGTACTCTCTGGGCCTCTTGAATCTTGATGTCCTTTCTGTTATTCAGGTCTGCGAAGGTTTCTTCTATTATTTCCTTTAGAATGTTTGCTTCCCCTTCCTCTCTTTCTTCCTCTGGCAGGCCAATTTTACGAATGTTACTTCTTTTGAGATCATCCCATATGTCTCTGTTGTTGTTTTCAGTGTCTCTCAATCTCTTTTTAAGCTCTTTCACCTCTTTCTTCGTTTTCTCTAACTCATCCTCTGTCTGACTAATTCTGTTTTCTGCTTCTGTTAGTCTGCTTTCCCTTGCCTCAGCTTCTTTCTTCATTACAGCTATTTCAGCTTTCAGTTCTCTAATTGCCTCAATATAATCAGTATTTTCCTTGGGGGTCTCAACTGTTGTTTCCCTATTACTGCCATTCCTTTCCTCCAGTTTTGTTTTCATTTCTGTGATTAATAAGTTTATTATTGCTTGCATACTTTTCTTATCTATGGTTACTCCTGGCTGATTTGTAGTTTCTTCTGGGCTCTTGTCTTCATTCATTGGAGTAGCAGTTTTAATTTTTTTTGATCTACCCATTTTTTTGATTTATGTGTTTCTTTTTTTTTTATATATGCTCTGTTGTTCCTCAGTTGTTGTGTCTTGAGTACAAGCAACACTGTACTAAATACCTTTATGACAATTGCACTCACCAACCTCCGGAATTACAGTAGCAACTGAAGCAAGTATTGAAGCAGTTTAATCATTACTAGTTAGCCAAACAATTTCTCCAGTCCGTGAAAAAATAGTAACCAAATCCTAGTGAATAAGAAAGAGAAAAGAAAGAAGGGATGGCAAGAATAGACAGTTATGCAAATCTACTATCCACTGTATATTCTGGGGTAACAAGAGGGGAAAGGGAACTAGAGCAGAGATACACACATAGAGAGTCCACTCTGAGTCAGATTTATTCCCCAAAATAATTCACATATTCAAAAAGGCAAAGAAGAAGGAAGGAAGAAGTGTATGACAAGATAAAAAAAGAAAAAAGAGTCAATTTAGAGACAAGGGAAAAGATAAGAAACAGAACTTTAATTAAAGAGCAGTGAAAGGAAAGGTTTTTTTACTTTATTTTTAATTTAATTTAATTTAATTTTTTTGACTAGCTAGGAGGGGGAGGCAGGGGAGAGTCTGTAGAGGAGGTAGGATTAAGGAGACAAGTTCCTTCCACAATAGATAAGATGCCCACTACCCTAGCACTGAAATATGTGCTAAGAGTTAATTCTGATCAACCTAAAGGGGGGAAGATATATGCCTTTATATAATATTAATAGTAAAATAGAGCAGGGTAAAAAAAATAAAATAAAAACCCTGTCCCAGATTACCTCAAACCTTGTAATCAGAGGCAGCTGTTTGTTAAGAATGAGAAAAAAAAAAAAACCTCAGGACTAGACAAGGATAGCTGAAATAAACAGTTATGCAAATCTACTATCCACTGTATATTCTAGGGGTGGCTAAAGGAGGAAGGGAAGTTGAGCAGAGACACTCGCAGTGAGAGTCCATACTGAGTCAGAATTCTTCCCCAAAATATTTCCCAAATGTGTATCAGTGAATTCAAAAAAGCACACTGTTTGGTGATGTGGGGGCTGGGGACTGTGGCTTTGGAAGCTGTAGGATTAAGGAAGAAAGGATGACAAGAATGAGAAAAAGAAAAAAAAAGAAAGAGAGAGAAAAAAGAAAAAGATAAGAAAAAGAACAGTCATAAAAGAGCGGTGAAAGGAAAGGGTTTATTTATTTATTTTTTATTATTTAATTAGCTATGCAGGGTGAGGTGGGGGAGTTGGCTACTTAGAAAGAAAAAAGGCCAGAGGTTTCAGAAGGGTATAGACTTAGAATGAATGATACTCCCTGGTGGGACAGGAATTGGGTAAAGAAAGAGGCTCCTAGCAGGGGAGCCTGCTAGGAGCTGGTCCCCAGGGACTGGTTATGGGGGGGCCAGGGAGAGGAGGTATGTTTAAAAATTAAAAGGAAAAAAAATTTTTTCCCCTTTTTTCCTACTCTAATTCTTAACCCAAATTAAGTTATAGTCACCTCCTTGTTGTCACCACTAGGACCCCTTATTGGCTGGCCTACTAAAGGCAGAAAATCCTACCGTTTCCAGAAGATGTGGTCAGAGCTCAAGCCACTAGCAGCTTCTCAGTCCACCATCTTCTGGGAACCCCTCCCCGACTTGTAAATTATTTCATTGGTCCTTGCAGTCTTGTCAGCTGTGGCAACTCCAGAAATGGTGTAACATCTGAAATCATTAAACATGTATTTTACCTATATTCTTCTGCCTCTTCATTCCTCTTCTTAGAGTACTCATTTGAAAACTATCTTACCCTGTTAGACATCTTCCATTATTTATCATTACTTTCCTAGACTTCTTTATCCTCACTGACTTTCTTTACACTCCTCTTATGAGCCAAATAAACCAGTCAGTGCCTTTTTCTGGACTACCCTTACCCTAATTATACCTGGGAGATCTAGTCTATATCATCTTCTACTTGATTCTGTAAGTAGAACTCAGCATATCCTCTAAAAAGCCCCTTGTAATAAAAACAACTCTTGTCAGGCTAGATATGCAGAAGGACAAGAGTGGGGCTATTCTGAATGATCCTCTGTGAACATTTCAGTTACATATGGCCAGATATCACGATTATCCATTTTATCTTCTTTTTAATCCAAATTCTGAAATTTTGCATAGCAATGTTGGATGGTGTTGGCTTCTCTGATGGCATCTGTTATAAAAGTCTCCTCCTTACTTAACTCTACTTCAATAGAAGAGTAAGAATACAAGGATGAAATTCTGTATAAAATGAAAAAAAAAATTTAAACATTTTAGTAAAAATACAAGTAATTGCAGTCATTATAAGATCTTAACAGGACCTGAAGCCAAAATATTGAAATATGGAAAGTACCTTAAAAACACTAAAATGTTTTAAAATAAGCAAAGCACATGACATGCCTTGCATACTACAAATTTAATGTCTTTCTTGAAGTACCTAAAATATGCCATTTAAGTCTAAAACATATATATTTTTTAAACCTCTGTATATAACTTTGATTAAGATACTTAACTACTTCTATTAATTTTTTTATTGAGAAACTACACACACACACACACACACACGGAGAGAGAGAGAGAGAGAGAGACAGAAAGAGAGAGAGAGAGAGAAACACAAGAGAGACCATAGCACCAAGCTGTCTTCACTGCACTGAGGGCTGGGCTTAAAACTATGTCATGCACATGGCTAAGTAGTAAACTATCCAAGTGAGCTGTTTCGCCCATCATTCAATTGCTTCTGTTTCTTCCAAGCATTTTTAGAATTTGCATGAGTGAAAAGACACAAGCATATAGCCCACTGTATGATAGTCAAATTTGGAGAATGACATTAACTTTCATATTATGAGGGATTTTTTGCAGCTCCCTAAATTCTACTGTTTGGCAAATTCAGTACATGAGTAGACAATATATTAATTTCTCACCATAGACCTAGAAGAGAATTACATTGTTCACATGCTTTTTCTGATCTTGGTCTAAGCAGTGCTTAGGAAAAAAAAAATCCCTGTCTACTTTGACTGCATATGTAGGAATACCCATGTATAATAACAAAATTATTTGTAACATTCAGGTAAAAAGCTTTTTCCCATAGGGCAAGTAAAGAGCAGAAAATCAGAGTTTCCAGAAAGTCAGTAAGCAATTTCATACACATCCAACCTTGATCTAGATGGTGCTGTTAATGTTCCATTTATAGATTCAAGGATACACAGTATTGTTTCTGCGTGAGGAGGAGAACATCTGAATAAAGTTTTGAGTCTCATCCTGTGGCATAAAGTGATTTTAGTTTTTCATGCAGAAGTGGTTTGTTTAGGAAATGAAGGCTTAATGTGCTCTGATTTTTGCAAGTAGTATAGACATCTATAATTTAAATGTGCATTTCCTGAGTGAAGAAATGTATATTAATGCATTTATATATTATATATTATAATACATATACTGGAAACAATTATATTGTTGAATAATGCTAAGTATACCTGCTGTACTAGTATGTCCCAACATAGAAAATACACATACTTACAAATATATGAATATGTGTCACATTGTGGGGAACATATTTATATTTTTTAATTTTATTTATTTTTTTAATTTTTTCAAAATTTGCTTTTCCCCCCTTTTGTTGCCCTTGTTGTTTTTTATTGTTGTTGTAGTTATGATTGTTGTTGTTATTGTTGTCTTTGTTGGATAGGACAGAGAGAAATGGAGTGAAGAGGGGAAGACAGAGAGGGGGAGAGAAAGATAGACACCTGCAGACTGGCTTCACTACTTGTGAAATGACTCCCCTGCAGGTGGGGAGCCAGGGGCTCGAACCTGAATCCTTATGAGGGTCCTAACTCACATTAAAAATATAGGGTGTCAGGTGGTAGTGCAGTGGGTTAAGCACACATGGCGCAAAGTACAAGGACCGGCCTAAGGATTCCGGCTCCAGCACCCAGCTCCCCTCCTTCAGGGGAGTCACTTAACAAGGAGTGAAGCAGGTCTTCAGGTTTCAGTCTTTCTCTGCCAGTCTCTGTCTTCCCTCCTCTCTCGATTTCTCTCTGTCCTATCAGCAGTAACAATACTAGCAATAACAACAAGGGCAGCAAAATGGAAAAAATAGCCTCCAGGAGGAGTGGATTTGTCATGCACACACCTTGGATAACTACAAGAGTGATCATGATTTGTATTGCTAGCAATACTACTACAGAAACAACTACTCCACAAGGTTATCTCAAACTCTCTTACAGTAATTTTCTCAAAATAACCAAATGGACTCCTTATTCTTTTCTATTACCTGCAGGTTATATCTGATATTCACAGCATAGAGACTGTCAGAAAATAAACAAATTGACAATGGGCTTGGTTGCATCCCAAAAAAGAAAATCACTGAATGGGCAGAATGTGTTAGCATGGCTTTCTTACATGATGACGTGTGGCAGTCCTGTTTCATTCTTCAGCATATTTCAACATTAGCGTCATTTTTTTTTTTACATTTTATTTTAAAATTTTGAATAGAAGACAGAGAGAAGTTGAGAGGGAAGGGGAGGCAGGGAGGGAGAGCAATCTGCAACACTGTTTCACCACCTGTGAATCTTTCCATCTGCGGGTGGGGACCTGGGGTTTGAACCCAAGCTGTGTACACTGTAATATGTGCACTCAACCAGCTGTGCTACCACTGGGGCCCTATACCTGTGCCATTTATTGAGAGTACTTTTCTTTCTCCATCTGCTGTTCCGGACCCACTTGTCATATATATTAACTGAGGACTTATTTCTGGGCTTTCATCTCTGTTTCGTCGATCTTTGTATTTATTTTTGTTTTGGTAGCACACATATAAAGGTCACGATAGCCCTATAATATAGTGAAAAGTCGGGGACAATGTTGCCTCCATCTTTTGACTTTCTGCTTCTGTATTGCTTTGGTGATTTGAGGGATTTTTTGGTTCCAGCTAAAATTATATTACTATGTCACTTATTCTTGCTTCATATTAGAAAATCAAACTGACTTTATTTGGCTTTCTCTAAAAAAAAAAAAAAATGACTAGGTGGTCCAGGAGGTGGCACAGTGAATAAGGCTTTGGACTCTTAAGCATAAGATCCCGAGTTCAATCCCCAGCAGCACATGTACCAGACATGATGTCTGGTTCTGTCTCTCTCTCATTCTCCTATCATTTCTCATAAATAAATAAAATCTTAAAAAATAAATTTAAATGATGAATACTTGATGTATGCAAATAAAATATTCTGAGGCATAATCTTAGCTCATTCAATCGCATCACTAACATTTTGCATAAAATAGCTAAAAATTTATACTTCTTTAAGTCTGAGAGACCTAGGAGTGGGAGAAATATCTCAGTTGGTTGGGTATCTGCCTTCTTATGCTCATGGCCCAAGGCTGAATCCCAGCACTCCCATG
This sequence comes from Erinaceus europaeus, assembly GCF_950295315.1. Taxonomy (NCBI): domain Eukaryota; kingdom Metazoa; phylum Chordata; class Mammalia; order Eulipotyphla; family Erinaceidae; genus Erinaceus; species Erinaceus europaeus. Next base: position 23,175,772 of record NC_080168.1, read on the forward strand.
GGAGATGCTATGGAATCAGAGGAAGCTCTGGTACTGTGGTATCTCTCCCTCATGTGCTCTCTCTCTCTCCTTTTCTCTGTCTCAATGAATAAATAACCCATAATGCACAAGACCCTGACTCAACTAATAGTACCAATTATTCTTACTACAGAGCTATTTATATATATATCAAATGTAATTCTCATTATTAATATAATCATTATTATTTAATATTATAGAATATAAATATCCCAACAGGTTTATTCTTTTCAGTAAGTAATAGATACCGACTATTATTTTACATATTTCTAAATGCTACTGCGACTCCAAAGAAGACTTGATTTGGGTTTCCCTAACCTACAGCCTATGTAGCACACACAGTGTAATAGAATTAAGAATGAACACCTCTGAGATAGTAAAATTATGAGATCAGTTTGTCACAGAAAATAAACAGTGAAATCTCTTTATCTCAAACCAAAAAGCTTAGCATTTTTTTCTACATCGATTCTTGCCAGTGCAATTTTATCTAGGGTTTTGATCCACTTACAAATTTAATCTCACCTTTCTGAACTTAAACATCCCATTATCTGTTAGAAAATAATTAGAAGTTGTAAGCAGAAGTCTGTATACATGCAGTTTCTTGGGAGTCCCTAAGCTCATTGAAATGAAGAATTTGATGGATACTAGTCAGCTGATATTCTACTGGCAGCTAATAATAGCAGGAAATGCTGCTTAGCTAGGTGAGAAAGTTAACTTGGGGAAAATGAAAAAGAAACATTTGGGATTTATGTTCAGATATAAATTTCCCTTTTTCATTTGTTTCCTGAAAGGAGAATAGTCAAGGGAATTATATATTTTTTTTCTTTTTTGACAATTTATAATTAAGATCTAAGGGTCCCCTTCATACCTGCTATAGTCACTATAATTTTCATGTAGCTCCACAAAGAGAAATTGTTTGCAGTAATGGATACAAAAGTAGGTAAATCTGACCTGTAAATTAAGAATAGCCATAAGAAACATGTTTAAGCTTTTGGAAATGGTTGCAGACACAAAGGATTTGATTATGAAACCACAAAATTTTGTTTCTTCTTGCTATTTAAAGCAATAATACAAATTCCTTTAAAATAAAAAACAAGTTAATTTAAAAATGTTGAAAAATAATAGAATGTTACTTGAAAGGAGTGACTTTCAATCTGCATTACTTTTTCTTCTCGTATATTTATGATGCACTTACTAAGGTGTAATGTCTAAATTCTGTGTGATGTTTAAACACCCCTCCAACAAGATGTCAGTGATTTCTTGCTTGAAAGATACATCAAAGTTTGTAACTATCACAATGTTGATTTATTTATTTATTTTTATTTAGTTAAGAAAGGAGACATTGACAAAACTGTAGAGTAGGAGGGGTACAACTCCACACAATTCCCACAATCCGATTTCCATATCCCATCCCCTCCTCTGATAGCTTTCCCATTCTCTGTCCCTCTGGGAGTATGGACCCAAGGTCACTGTGGGTTGCAGAAAGTGGAAGGTCTGTGGTCTGTAATTGCTTCCCCGCTGAACATGGGTGTTGACTGGTCGATCCATACTTCCAGTCTGCCTCTCTCTTTCCCTAGTAGGGTGGGTCTCTGGGGAAACGGAGCTCCAGGACACATTGGTGGGATTATCAGTCCAGGGAAGTCTGGTCAGCATCATGCTGGCATCCGGAACCTGGTGGCGGAAAAGAGAGTTAACATACAAAGCCAAACAAATTGTTGAACAATTATGGACCTAAAGGCTGGAATAGTGCAGATGAAGTGTTGGGGGTACTCCCTGCAGACTCTTGTGTACTTCTGCTTTCAGGTATATATTTTTCCCTAGTTTATGGACACGTGTGAACATATGCTCTATCTCAGGGGATCTGGTCTATATCTAGGTTTGGGGACTTTATTGGGGAGTGGACCACCTGGAATGGAATTAGAGAATATTATGAAAAGAAAGGTCTCACCAGAGTGATGAAGCTGAAGGGTTGTCATTCCACACCTGAAGTTCTGGACACAGTCTGAAGTGAAGGATGTTGTGGTGGCACTCGTTGCTTTGATTAGGTTGCAATCTGAGGATGCAATATTATTTGGTATGAATTGAGAGAAGCATGCAGGAAAGTGGGCCCCACCCTAAGGTTCCAGGACTGGGGGAAATACAGGCTCTATAGTGGAAATGTGAGGTTCCTGCTGTCTTAGGGTTCAAGAAGACAATGGATAGTTGTTATCATCTCATTATTTGGTAATTGGGTTAACTTTGAAAAATCCCTTTGTTAGGGTTTGCTGTATAATACCCGGCATCTTGTATATAGCTGTGCTACCGGTTGCTTCTGTTCTCCCTGCTTTAGGCTTTTGAGAGTCAATATATCAAAGACTCAGCCTGTGTTAAAAAGACTCAGTCTGTGTTTTAAAAAGTTCGAGACATATGATCAATTTTTCCCCTCTCATCTTAATTAAATAGTGGTTTATATGACTACACTTTAATAGGAGTGTATATAAATACCATTCCCACCACCAAAAGACTGTGTCCCATCCCCCCCCCACCTCCACCCCCCCCACCCCTGCTGCCCCGGGAAGCCCAGTGTCCACCCTACCCCTCAATGTAGATTTATTGAATAGTAAATTTTCAGTAGGTACTTGGTTTTAATTTGTAACAAAGGGTAAAACATATCCACTTAACATACATTTTGATTTAAATTTTTGGTGAAGTGCCTACATTGTTCTGAATTATATATACATATACATACATATATATGGTAGCTTATTCAGAGTTTAGATATGTAATATATAACAATAACAATAACAAGCATTCTACAGAATATGCCTTTGATAACAATATATTATACTGAACATTTAGGCGGGTTAGAAAAAAGAAAGTATGGTAAGGGATTATTATTAATGGTGGATTTTGGGGAAACTTCTAAATTCTTTAGTGCAAATATTCCAGTATTATTTCACCTACAGCTTTCCTTAGTTATTTGTCTATAAATACATATATTTCTTGAAATAAATGGACCCTGGGTTTACTTTATTTTTTATATTATGATTTATATATATATATTATAAACATGTTTATTTGTTTAGCTATTTGATGTATATGGTTTGTATTTTTGAGTGTTATAATGAGGGAGTAAATTAACATACAACTATTTCCATGTGATTTATGTACTATTAATTCTCACATTATATGGTATTGAAGCTTAATAAAGTTCTCATGTAAATGTATAATAATTCATTTTAAACCCTAAAATTTCTTGTTTCAAATATAGTCATTTAAAATATTCCTATTATATTTCTAGTTTTTTTAAATAATAGAGTTTCTTTTATATCATTTTTACTTGTGCATGGTAATTTATTTAGAATTTATGATTGTACATGACAACTCAAAAGAGCATTATGAATGGTCTTTTATTTCATTGATTTAAAGAAATAAATAAGCTCATATTCTTTATTTCACTAATGCACATAATTAATATCTGAGGTAATATTTTTAATTTTTACATTTGAAAACTATGATTCATAGCTACAGGTTCATTAAAGATAAATTAACTCTTGTGCATAGTAATCTAATTAAATTGTAAAATCATTGAAATTAAATGCCCGTAAAAATTGTACTATTTAGGGAGTAGGGTGGTAACACAGCAGGTTAAATGATGGCTTGAAGTGCAAGGGTGGGTTTAAGGATCCTGGTTCGAGCCCCCGGCTCCCCACCTATGGGGGAGTTGCTTCACAGGCAGTAAAGCAGTTCTGCAGGTGTCTGTCTTTCTCTCCCACCTCTGTCTTTCCCCTCCTCTCTCCATTTCTCTCTGTCCTAACAACGATGACATCAATATCAACGACAATTATAACTACAACAACAACAACAAATAACAAGGTCAACAAAAGCGAAAATAAATATAAAAAATCATACCATTTAAACCTAATATTTACTGCTTTCTCTCCAGTTCCATTAGTCTCTTATAACATCTACATATATTTTTAACATTTTTATACAGTAGATTCATATATATGTACTCATGGAAATTCAATATATAAACAATGTAGATAACATCATTTTGACAGAGTTTTGTAACTCAAGGGATTGCTTTAGTAAGTCAAGGCTTCACAGTACTTCTGGAGTAACACAATTATTACTAGGAAGTTACTGTAGCTATATTTAATGGTCATTTATTTATCCAAAGGAACTTTCCACCACCAACTTCACCTCAGAAATAGAATCTAACCAGTAGGTGACTTCCTTAATTTTCTTTTTTAACAGAGCAATTCAGTTTTCAATTTAAAAATTTTAAAGAAAATGTTATCAGTGATTATTAAGAGATTCCTTATGTGAAAGAATACTGAATTTAGTGTCATGGTTATATGATCTTAATCTACAGTTGAATTCTACTGTCTGCAAGTTAAGAGACTAATGGACGACTAAGTTAATTTTTAAAATATTTTAATAAGTTATTATTGAATAAAAATAGAGAGAAATTGAGAAAGGAGGAGGAGATAGAAAGGGAGAGAAACAGAGAGACACCTGCAGCCCTGCTTCAGCACTTCTGAAGCTATCTTCCTACAGGTGGGGACCAGGAGCTTGAAGGTGGGTCCTTGACACTGTAATGTGTTCGCTTAACCACTGCCTGCCACTATCTAGCCTGCTAATTATTGTTTTTGTAAGAATAAATGAAATGACTAATCCAATGTTGCTGAGGGTGTTGAAAATGATTTTTAATTATCTGCGAAGCATTACATAAATATAAAATGACATTTTATGATTCTGGCATGTTCCAACAAATATAATAATGAATTCAGAAATAGTAATGTAAAATAGCTATTATCTGTTAAAATTGAGTGAGGCAACTTATGTATTATGGAAAAAATAACCTCTATTTTCCTTTTCTTGGTGATGCTATCTTCAGGTTGGTACCCTTTTGAACTTGGAATAAAGAGGGAATGATAAAATTAATTTCAAGTACTTTCACTTTTTATTATTATTATTGTCTTTATTTGCTTGTTGGATAGAAACAGACAAATTAAGAGAGGGGAGGTAAAGAGTGAAGGAGACAGAGAGATACCTGCAGCCCTGCTTAACCACTCAAAGTTTTCCCCCTGCAGATGGGAGCTGGTGGTTTGAACCCTGGTCCTTGTGCATTGTAATATGTGTGCTGAACCAGGTTCACCACCATCCGGCCCCCATTTCACCTTTTTAAAAGAGGAAATAAATTCTAGAACACATATCAAAAGCATCTACTTCAAAAGGTTAGAAATGCAGCTAGACATGTGCCATAGGGTTTGATAGTGAGTTAGAACCCTTCCTCCCTTCCTCCCTTCCTCCCTTCCTCCCTTCCTCCCTTCCTCCCTTCCTTCCTTCCTTTTTTCCTTCCTTCCTTCCTTCTTCCCTCCCTCCCTCTCTTTCTTTTCTTTTTTCTTTTCTTTCTTTTTAAATTTCAACTAATGTTACAGGGAAGGGTTATAATGTTTACAATATAGTTGTTGACACAAGTACAATTTAATATGCCTTTTAGTTTTTTTTTTTTTTTTGGTGCAATACATCAGTTCATTTTTAACAACTGAGTAATATTCCATGGAATATATACCACAACTTTCTTGTTTACTCATGTTAGGAGACATCTAAGTTGCTTCCATGCTGGAGATACTGTATTACAAACGGTGTTTGCATGAACATAAATGCACCTAAATCTCTTTGAATGGGAGTTTTTGCTTCCTTTGAATAAATCTAGCAGAGAAATTTTTAGGTAGTAGGGTAGGTTCACATTCATCACTAGCATTCTCAGAAACCCCCCAGACTGTTTTCCACAGAGGTTAGACCAATTCATATTCCCACTGGTAGCTTAAAAGGGTTCCTTCCTTGATATCCCCCACCCAACACACAAACACACAGTTTTTGCCAGCACTTGTTTCTGTTCTGTTTCATGTATGACTTTATGACAGTTTCCCAAAAGTAAGGTGGTATTTCATTATCTTGATTTATGCACTTCTCTGATAATCAGTGACTTTGAGCATATTTTCCTGTATCTTATTGGCCCTCTGCACCTCTTCTGCCCATGTCGTCTTCTCATCTTTTAAAGGGGTCTTTTTTTAGTCACTGTATATAGTTGAGTTCATTATTAGCCCATTAGTTGTTGTATGACATGTATATTTCCCTTATGTGGCCCACCTGAGAGTTTTATTACATAAAAAAAACACACACCCCAGTATTCTTCCATTGTCTTCTTTTGGTCAGTAGAAATCTTTTCTATAATGTATAAAGATGAAGTATAAAGAATTTAAATTTTACCTCATTACTGGGCTCATGCTTCATTGCTCATTTTAAATAAGTTATTTTCTTCTAGATTTAGAATTTGATTAGCTTGAACTCCTTAAAACAATACAAGAAAAGCAAAACTGTAGCCATTTATGTAAAATCTGTAAACTGCCATCCAGGTGTGTTGAATAAGTTTTCTTCCATTCATCATGCTAATAAAGCAACAAAGACAATCCGTCTCTAAAGTATACTTTAGCAAAGGGTTTGCATAATTAATGCCAGCTCTTCACAATAAGAAAATGAAAACCTATGTTTAAGAACTTCCTACTATTTAAGAATTTTCTCTGCACATTCGTTTCTCATATTAGCAATTCTAATAGATACAGAAATGCTTCAGTTTCTAAAGACTAATATATATGCCAGATAATTATTATGTGGCTAGTAAATTAAGATTTCAAGAAATATATGTTAATAATCAAAAACATCATTTTCATCACCTTAATGAAGTGCAGTCCTACCAAGTCACTCTTAGCTCAAGGTTAACAGAGGGCCAATCAAGACTTGATGAAAGACAGGTCTGGTATTTACGTCAACCAAGAAGTCTGTTTAAAAATATGTATTTGCCAGCTAAGCCATTTTTGAAACATGATCCTGTGTTATCCAACTGTCCTTTCGGTGATGAGATATTACATTACAAGGTCTCTTTGCTATGAAGGTTGATAAGACTGAATGTGAACTGGCATACACCAAAACTATTTGACTTACAAATCAGCATTAGAGCATAAAGTTTCCAGGGAGAAGGATCCTTGGTGGATTATTAAGTGATATTTATCATTTGGATTTCTCCTTAAATGCTTAACTTTGGGAACATGTCAATGTCTGATAGGGGAATGCTGGTATAATTTAAAGATAAAACTTACTTGTAAATAACAAAATCAGTTTTATAATTTAAAGAAATAGAACAAGAAAAAAATTAAAACAGACAAACAAAAACAAACAAGGGCCTGGGTGTTGGCACACCTGGTTGAGCGCACCTTATAATGCGCAAGGATCTGGGTTTGAGCCCCCCCAGTCCCCACCTGCAAGGGCAAAGCTTTGCCAGTGGAGAAGCAATGTTGCAGTTGGCTCTTTGTCTCTCCCTCTCTATCATCCTCTTCCTTCTCAATTTCTGGCTGTCTATCCAATAAATAAAGATAATACAAAATATTTAAAAAAGAAAAAAGTATTATAAACCCAATATTAGAACAATATTAGAAACAATATTAACAATATTAGAAACAATATTAGAAACCACTGGCAAAGTTTTGCCCTTATAATTACCATGTAACACTTTACAAAGAATAGTAACATATCTTCATTTTATTTCATAACTGACCTTTTAAATTTGCTATAGAAACATCACTTGATTAGGTACTAAGCTGCAAGACTTGATATGCAGTAATGGATAGTTTGAAAGAGTAAAGAGATATTCTTTGTGAAGGTGCTATTCTGTAATTATTTCAATTGTAAAGGTGAAATGGGGCCAGGAGATGACATAGACTTTCATGCCTGAGGATTAGAGGACCCAGGTTCAGTCCCAGGCATAATTATAAACCAGAGCTGAGCTGTATCTGGTAAAACTGACAGATGATAGGAGATAGATAGATAGATAGATAGATAGATAGATAGATAGACAGACAGACACCAATCAGATAAACCCATTGGTAAAATCCAACTAGTTCAAATAGTGTTATAAATCAGAAATTATCTGGGCCCATAAATTAAAAGCTATAAATAACCATAGAGATTACTGACATCTCAGCTTATACCTGGCTTCTGTGAAATTTGTCACCAACCCGTCATCTAGAGAATAGTGTTGAGGAAAAAGAATTGTATTGTTCCTTCTTGAGAGTATATCTAACCTTGGTACAAATGTGAAGGTAGATTCCTATTGGTAAAAATGCTGATGACTCAGTGATTTTATTTTGGTTCAGTCAAGGAGATCAGAAAATGTTTCTGGGTTTTTTGTTTTGTTTTGTTTTGTTTTTCTATCAAGTATAATCCTCATCACATTGATGGAAGCTTCAGTGCTGTTACTTCTTACCTTCTCTCTTCTGTTTGTCCTCTTTCTTACTTTTCTAGATAGAAAAGATCCATTTGCTAATGATCATTTTACTAAAAAATTCAAATAGAAAAAATTAAAAAACACAACAATAAAAGGGGGCTGGGTGTTAAGTTGCACATAGTGCCGTGTGGTAGGCCCTCGGTGTAAGCCCCTGCTCCCACTTTCAATGAGGGCACTCCACAGTGGTGAAGCAGGTCTGCAGTTGTTTGTCATTCTCTCTCCCTCTGTCTCGCTCTCCCATCTCTCCTTCTCTCTCTGTCCTATCAAATAATAATGAAAAAAGGTGAATTTGTAATACAGGTACTGAGCCCCATTGGTAATCCTAGAGGAAAAGAAAAGAAAAAGCAAATAAAAAGCCTCACTTGAATAGTGCAAAGCAGTGACTATATTGTAAGCTGATCGTGTCTACCAATCACAACCATTTAGCCCAGCCTCCCTCTTTGTTTACAGGCAAAACACAAAGTATTAAGAATTATCAACAATATACATATATATAATCTTTTGTAGGTTTATGAGTTTCCATTTTTATGTATTTCATGTATGAGTGAAATCATCCCATAGTTTTACATCATGTTTATACAGACTTCACTAAGCATGATCACTAGCAGTGTAATATCCAAGTGAACTATTTTGATGACCCCAGATGAAATTTTTTGCTTTTTGAAATTTTTTTCTCTTTGTTTTAATTTTTATTTCCTTGTATTATGGATGATCTATAGAAGATTCATTCATTAATAAAAGAGAGAGAGTTGGGGGAGAATGAGAAAGAGAGAGATAGAGGAGGAAGAAAGAACACCAGACTGGACTGCCAGGGATCTAACGTAAGACCTTAAACTATTTAATTAATTTATGTATTATTTGTAATTTCATAGGACAGAGAGAAATTGAGAGGAGTAGGGGGTGGGGGGAGAAAGTCACCGCAACACTGTGTCACTGTTTATGAAGCTTATTCTCTGCAAGTGGGGGCCAGGCGCTGGAACCCAGATTCTTGTGCATGGGAACATGTGCTCTCAACCAGGTGTGCCAGTACCTGGCCTCAACATCTCATATTTTAAAATCCAAGAATCTAGCCACCGTGCCAACTCCTGGGTTGCTATAATAGACTAATAAGATTCTTTTTTTCTCAAACTCTTAAGAAGTTATATATAAAGATGTGTAATCTCTAAGTGAGATACCCACCCTATATACATGTAGTTTTTCACATACATACACACGCATTACAAAAATACAAGCTTACAGCAATAATAAAATAGATGTGTCTTTAAAAAAATAGTTTGAAAGCTTTATTTATTCCTTATTGGGTAGAGACAGAGAAATTGAGAGGGGATGGGAAGATAAAGAAGGATAGAGACAGGAACACACCTGCAGCCCTGCTTCACCACTTGTGAAGCTTTCCCTCTGTAGGTGGGGACCAGGGGCTTGAACCTGAGTCCTTGTGCATTGTAATGTGAGCACTTAACCAGGTGTGCCACTGCCTGATCACCAAGAAATATGTCTTTTGCATTAATGATGTCATAGGACTGCTTTTCAGAGTTACTTTATTTGCTGCTTTTTTTCTGATGTTTGCAACTATATTTCTTGAAATATGCTTATATTGCCAATTGTAGATTTAGCTGTTGACTTTCTAAAGCAGGAAATGGAGGTGGAGCCTTCTCAGATATGTTCCTATATATTTTTTAAACTCGTATTCCTATATAATACATATATCTTAATCTCAAATTAATAATTTATAATAGCTATGTTATTCTGACTACTAATTCACTCCTTCTTTTCTCTTTCTTCCTTTCTCTCTTTCTTCCTTTCTTTTTCTGGCTTATAGTGGTGTGGGTGACTGAATCTGGGACTTTGGAGCCTCAGGCATGAGAGTCTCTTTGCATAACAATTATGCTATCTATGCCACTTTTTTTTTCCCTTTAGCTATTCTTAATTTTTCTTTTGCTAGTCCCAGGATTTTCAGGTAATGAATCCTGTGGTTTTACTTTTTATTTTCATTGTGTAAAACTTAGAAACTACAGTTAGGGTTTATTTTTCCAGTGACATCTTTGACATTATCTTGTGAATTATTTTTCTCGTTTTACTTCTTGGACTTAGAATTAGTCTGTTGCTAGACATTCTGGATTAATACATTTTCAAATCTGTTCTCTCCAATTTATGTTTTTATATCTTCCGAGAAGTTCGTGATTTTTCCCTCTAAATTGTTTTATGTTAGTATCATGAATTATACTTTTAATCTCATAAATGGTTTTGGCTCCCCTTATCAATTTTGTAAACACAATTTTGGATTGATGATTGCAATGTATTTTCTCAGTAGTCTTAGGATTTTAATTGGAAAAAAAAAAAGTCCATTATCTGAATTCTGCCCTCGGGGTTCTTTTGTTCTGTCTATAGTTGAATGTACTATGGTTTGAGAACTAAAGTCTTTCCATAAACATTTGCTATCTTAGTCTGTGTCTATAGTCATAACCAAATATCACAGACTAGAGGGCTCATAAACACCAGAAATGCATTCCATATGGTTGCTAATGTTGAGTAGTGTTGTATCACTGTATTGGCAGACTTGGCCTCTGATGAAAGCTCACTTCCTGGTTCACAGACAACTGTTTTATTGTGGTGTCCTCATGTGCAGGAAAGGTCTAGAGAATTCTGGAATTTTTTTTTCACTTTATTTTATTTATTTCCTTTTGTTGCCCTTGCTTTTTTTTTTTTTTTTTTTTCTTGTTGTTGTTGTAGTTATTGTTGTTGTGATTGATGTCATCATTGTTAGGACAGAGAGAATTGGAGAGAGGAGGGGAAGACAGATGGGGGAGAGAAAAGGAGACACTTGCAGACCTGCTTCACCACCTGTGAAGGGACTCCCCTGCAGGTGGGGAGGCGGGGCTCGAACAGGGATCCTTACACTGGTCCTGGAAATCTTTTTATTTTTTTATTTTTTAAATTTTTTTAACAAAGGTGCAGATTCCACTAAGGAGAAGTAACTCTCTGCAAGGATGAGGAAGCTGCTGCACCTAGACTCTGTGGCAGAGCTGAGGCTAGAGCTTCTTCCTCAGCTAGTCAAGTCAAATCTAATCATTTCAGAGAGAATTTTTTGTCTGCTGGCAAAAGTACACACTTGGCTATGCAGTTGTGTGAATGGACTATGGCCAAGTAGCTGTGTTCACTGTGAAAAGTTGTCCCTAGCAGTCAAGCCCCAGTGACAATATCAAAAATAAAAACAAGAAAAATAATTTTTGTAAGATTTCTTTCTTTCAGTCTCACTGTGTTTGATACTTACATGCAATTCTTAATTCCTTGTTTTATCCACTTAACTTCCAGCAGCTGGGGAAATAGCACTGTTGGTACCACACAGGAAATGTGTGCTTGAAGTTCCCAGTTCAGTTCAGTTCTTGTTCTCTCTCTCTCTTTCTCTCTCTCTCTGTTTCTCTCTCTGTTTCTCTCTCTCTCCCCCCACCCACCCCTCTGCAAAACTCTGTCTCAGATGGAATAAGTGAAGTAAAAATTTTAAACAAAACTTAGTTTCTTACTGTTATGTGGAAAAGCAATAACTTAATCTGATTATGGAGATCTGCAAGTTTCTTTTCTCTTTATAGTTTAAATTATTAATCTAATTTTCAGCCCCATCCTTTATCTTTAGTTCCAAACGTCTATTTTTTAAAAATAATTTTTCAGTTCTTAGTGAATGCATTAGCTTTTAGTTATTTTGGTATCTCTCTTTTCAGGCACTTACCATGTTATGCACTTAATTTTCCTATTTTCATTTCCCTTAAATTTATCACAGCTAGTTTACTTTTTATTTTCTCCTTTCTCATGACCTTTGTTTTATTTTTTTAATTTGTATTTCTAATGTCTTTTATTTTTATTTTAATGAAATCTGAAAAGAGTGGAGAAAAATGTATTACTTTATCAAAATAAACTGGACATCTTATAGGGAATTTTAATTTTAAAATTCTAACCTTTGATTTGTCATAGGTTTTAGTAAGAAAAATTTATACTTGTACCTCTGATTTCTTCCATGTGATAATATCATGCTATTGGTTAAAAAAAAATAAAATTCCCCAATAAGAAATAGTACGGGACTTTTATTTATTTCTTGGAAACCAGTGATTGATTATTGAGAACTATAATACATGGAAACAGAAAGGATCAGAAGCATTTATATTGATAAATGGTAGAATACAACTCTATCTGAGGTAGAAGCTTCGGGAAACCATGTCTAAGAAAATATCTAGCAATCTGATCACAATTCAAAGTCAAGTTATTAGACTTTTTCCATAGGTGAAATTTTTAATTTTCCCAATGTTTGACATATTTAGTTAAGAATTATCCTATTTAATTTATGTATAAAAGAAGCTTTATAGAAAATGTGCCCAACCTATTTTGTTTAAAAATGGAGGCTGGGGGGCTTGGCGATGGTGTAGCAGGTGAAGTGCATGCACATGGTGCAAAGAGCAAGGAACCAGTGTAAGGATCTGGGTTCGAGCCCTCGGCTCCCCACCTGCAAGGGAGTCACATCACAAGTAGTGAAGCAGGTCTTCAGGTGTCTCTTTCTCTCCCCCTCTCTGTCTTCCCCTCCTCTCTCGATTTCTCTCTGTCCTATCCAACAGCAATGATAACAACAACAATAATAGCAACAACAATGATAAACAACAAGGGCAACAAAAGTGAAAAAATAGCCTCCGGGAGCAGTGGATTCGTAGTGCAGGCACCAAGTCCCAGCAATAGCCCTAAAAGCAAAAAAAAAAAAAAAAAAAAAGGCTGGTAGTGCCAGTGTCATCCTTAATATTATATCTTCAGAAGTATTTATAGTACCCATTGTTTCTCCATTTGTTTACATTATAGAACTATAAAGATGACCTAGGTGAAACAAGTCATTAATTAGTATCATGATTCTTGGCAGAGAAAAATATGTTAGGAAACTATGTTCTATGAGTCTGGTAGTGTTACTGAACAAGGTCTTGCTGCCTGCTATTCATAAGTCAGTCACTATGCCACTGGCTTTTGAGAAAAGAAAAGGCGGCATTGTGAGGTCAGTTGGCAAGGAGACAGAATTTAAGGGTCAAATCTGTCTCCCATTTTAAGACTGGGGATAGAACAAATATGGAAGAACAACAGCTTGGATATAATTAAATGACTTTATCTTCCATATGGAATACCTGTTTAATATCCTGGGTGCACCTTCATCTTAATGTGCCCACTCACCAAGTCCCAGTGATATGGCTTCTCTTGCTGTAGGGGAGGCAGGTGTTGTGGGTGGGGTGGGGTTGGGAGTATTTGTTTATTTCTAGCTAGTAGCTAGATTGCGAGGTCACCCAGAGTTCAAGATCCTGTTATTAGGAGTTGTGCTTAGAAAGGCTACTTGTGAGACACTCTTCATTTCTTGCTTAAACCAGGTTTATGTAGTTCTGTGATTTCAGTCAAGTCTGAGGGTTTAGTATCTCAAAAAGTATTTCCTTAGCATGGACTTGAGTGTTGTTAAAGTTAATATGACTAGCATATTTTTTTGGAATTCATATTTTCTTTATAGACAGAAATTTTAAAAGTACCATAAACAGAAATTCTTGTCATTCTTGTAATGACAGAGATTCCTATGAGGAAAAAAAAAAAGGAAGCTGTTGCCCTTTTCTTCAGAAGACTGTATATGTTTTAATATATATTTCATATCTGGAGATTTGTAAGAATTCTGAAGTACAGATACAAGAACTACTGGGTTAATAGCTTGTCTTAAATTCCAGTGTTATTTTACTAATAATGAAACCCTAAGGGAAATGAAAGTGTTCAAAACTCACACTTAAACTGACAAGAGATTAAGCCACTGGTGTTTCAATGATGATATTAGGATGTGTACCCAGGCCTTGTTTAATCTTACAGAAATCTGAAAAAGTTTTTTTTTTTAATAGAAAAATTAAAATTGAGTGGGGAGATGAATATTGTGAAGATCCATAGCTAATGACAGAATAAGATTCAAATTCATTTCTTAACTAAAAAAAATCTCTCTTTCTTCCAGGTTATAATGTTTAAATTGTTCATTATTGTTGTGAGAAATAAGATGATTTGGTTTTTTAGAGCTTGGTAAATGTATTACAATAAACTGGACAGTGGGAATTCAACTTAGTCTTAGAGAATATTTTTTTTTTAAAAAAAGAATTCCAATTTCTTTTACTAGTACACAAAAGAGTTACTGTGTGTGAATGTATGTATATATTACTAGAAGAATTAAAGAATTGTGAAGACATAATATAGGTAAAATTGATCAACAGGCTAAATGTGAGTATATTTTAGGCTATAATGATTTCCCAGATACTTGTCCAGAATTTTTTTTTTTTTTTTTTTTTTTTTACTGAAATTAGGTAACATTATCTGACTGTTTAATAATTAAAATACCTCGGACAACTCCTAGACCCTTAGTCCCACAGTTTTTTATTTTTTGTTTTTATTTTTTTAATATTTTATTTATTTTTGAGAGAGATGCAGAGAAAGACACCGAGAAACACCAGAGCACTGCTCTGCTCTGGTTTATGGTGGTGCTGGGGATTGGATTTGGGACTTCTGAACCTCAGGCATGAGAGTCTCTTTGCATAACCATTGTGCTATCTACCCCCGCCCATCTTAAGCCCATTTGTTTCTGTCTTAATGAATGGTGACATACCCACTGACCATGACCTGAGCATTTCTGATTTTCCTGTTTCCCATTCCAACACTAGCCTGTCCTGTCTCTCTCTAGCCTTCCTGTTTCTAGACTTTTCCATTTAAAAATTTGTAGATCTTTATCTTTCCAAAAAGTCTTTATTCTAGGAAATGGAATTGAAGGGCAGGGGTTGGGCAGTAGCACAGTAGGTTTAGCACAAATGGCTCCTGTCACAAGGACCAGCTTAAGGATCTCGGTTTGAGCCCCCCGCCCACAGGTGGGGGGTGTTGCCTCACAAGGGGTGAAGCAGGTCTGCAGGTGTCTATCTTTATCTCCCCTTCTTTGTCTTCCCCTCCTCTCTCAGTATCTCTCTGTCCTGTCCTATAGCAATAACAACAACAAGGGCAACAATAATGGAAAAAAGTGGCCTCCAGGAACAGTGGATTTGTAGTGTAGGTACCAAGCTCCAGTGACAATCCTGGAGGTAAAAGAAAAAAAAAATGTAATTGATGATCTAGCTGGAAAATATTTGCCTAGAATTTTTCTAGAAAGAATCGTTGAAGTATGGATTCTATTATAGGGGGACCCTCAGAGATACATTGTCTAAAGTTTTATAGTATTTTTTCACTGTTTATAACGTGACTGAGTGATTGTACCAGCTGAATTAAAGTCCTTTAAACAAAAGGCAGCCAAACGTGCTCAAATGGTTCTATCTAAAACCGCTCTTTCTATCTTCCACACCATTTTAATTGAATTATCCTTTATTCCTGTTTTATTCTTTACAGTATACTGATTGTGATCCAACATTAATGAAATAAAATATGAGATTTTTCCATAAAACTATTATTGTAAGAAGGTATAAAATCAAATCATTATTTTGATCAATTCTATTTACATCTATAATTTGGAATTTATTTGAACTGTGGAATCTATTTATGAAATTAATTTAGTGACTGATAATTTTAAGTGATAGTTTTACTATTTCATGAAAGTTAAAAAATAAAAATTTAAATGATTGTTTCAGAAGTGATGACTTAATGTATCCTTGCCAACTTGATAATTTAGAGTTTAACTGAGCAGAATGTTAATGAAAATGAATATGTAAAAGATAAATTTGAATTGTGAATTTTTTCCTGAAATATATATTACAGTTAATTTGCATTGATAATGAAAATATAACCATACTCCATAATTATCTTTCCTTGAATTAAATTTTTGTCTTATTACAAAATTCTTTAACCCTTAAAATACACAACACTGCTTGGTGGTGGTGTATCTGGTTGAATGCACATGTTACCATGCACAAGGACCCAGGTTTAAGCCCTGGACCCCCATCTGCAGGGAGGAAGCTTCAAAAATGTTGAAATAGTGCTACAGGTGCTTTTCTTCAGTCTTGTTCTCAATCTCCTCTTCCTCATCAATATCTCTGTATCTATCAAAATAATTAAAAACTTAAAAAAGAAAAAAATACACAGCATCAAGGACTAGGTAGATAGCTAAATGTTAGAGCATAAGAGTTCATATTCTGAAATTCCATAGCTCCTGGGTTCAGTCTCTTATAGCACCCTATGGCAGAGCTAAACAGTGTTATGGTCTCTCTGACATTTTTATCTCTGTCCCATGAAAGCTAAATGAACCATTTTATAAGTTGAATTACTATATTACTGAACAACTGTGTTTTCTTTTTATTTTATTATATTCATTTATTGAATAGAGACAGCCAGAAATCAAGAGGGAAGGGGTGATAGAGAGAGAAAGAAACAGAGAGACACCTGCAGCCCTGCTTTATCACTCTCAAAGCTTCCTTCCTGCAGTTGGGGACTAGGGGCTTGAACCTAGGTCCTTGCACATTGTAATACGTGTGCTCAACCAGGTGCTCCACCGTTCTGCCTCACAGCTGTGTTTTCATGGAAGAAAGCATAATTGAATATATGGGAATTGAAAAGGGATGTTAATAAAATCCATACAAATGAATATTTTATTGTGATTGTAAACAAATATTCATAAAAATGCAGAAAGTATTTAAGGAAAATATGATAAATATCTCAATTAAAACCAAAGATGTTTGCTACTAAAAATTGAATATATGTACTTCAGAATATTTTTTCATTATTCTCATGACTGATTAGATATGCTCCATTACATTAATTGTGTGTGTATATGTATATGTATATGATTGGCAATAATGCATTTATTTGTAGGAGTTTTAATATTAAAAAGTTGAAATCACTTTCAATTTATTATGTAACTAAGTCCTGCCAGAGGTAAATTGTCTAGTTTCCACTTATGCAGAGGAAAAGACCATTTTTTTTATTTATTTAAAAAAGGAGACATTAACAAAACCATAGGACAAGAGGGGTACAACTCCACACAATTCCCATCACCAGATTTCCTTATCCCATCCCCTACCCTGACAGATTTTCCATTCTCTATCCTTCTGGGAGTATGGACCCAAGGTCATTGTGGGATGTAGAAGTTTGAAGGTCTGACATGTGTAATTGCTTCCCCGCTGAACTTGGGCGTTGACTGGTAGATCCATACTCCCAGTCTGCCTCTCTCTTTCCCTAGTAGGGTGGGTCTTTGGGGAAGCGGAGCTCCAGGACATATTGGTGGGGTCGTCTGTCCAGGGAAGTCTGGTCAGCATCATGCTAGCATCTGGAACCTGGTGGCTGAAAAGAGAGTTAACATACAAAGCCAAACAAATTGTTGAACAATTATGGACCTAAAGGCTGGAATAGTGCAGATGAAGTGTTGGGGACTATTCACTGCACACTATTGCATACTTTTGCTTTCAGGTATATATTTTGTCCTAGTTTGTGGATACATGTGAATATATGCTCTATTTCAGGGGACCTAGTCTATATCTAGCTTTTGGGACTTTGTCAGGAAGTGAACTGCCTGGAATGGAATTAGAGAATACTATGAAAGGAAAGGTCTCACCCAAGTAATGAAGCTGAAGGGTTGTCATTCCACACCTGAAGTCTCTGGACACAGTCTGAAGCGAAGGATAGTAAGGTGGCACTCGTTGCATTGATTAGGTTGGGATAGGCAGATGCAATATTATTTAGTATGAATTGAGAAAAGCATTCAGGAAAGTGTGCCCCACCCTAAGGTTCTAGGACTAGGGGAAATATAGGCCCTATAGTGAAAATGTGAGGTTCCTGCTGTCTTTGGCTTCAAGAAGACAATAGATAGTTATTGTTATCATCACATTATTTGGTAATTGGGTTAACTTTGAAAAATCCCTTTGTTAGGATTTGCTGCTTCTGTTCTCCCTAAGACCATTCATTTTTTAAACATATTTTTATTTATTTATTTAACAGAGACAGCAAGAAGTCAAGGGTAGGGAGAGAATGACAGCCACAACATTTTTTTCACTGATCATGAAGTTTCTCCTCCACAGGCAGGTATCCAGGTCCTTGTGCATTGCAACATGCGTGCTGTAGCAGGTGGGCCATCAGCTAGCCCCAAGGGAAATACATTTGAAGAGATAATAGACTTAGGACCCTACTACCGTGAACATGCATGATATGGTCAAGAAATAATAATAGTTCAGGGACCAAAATATTTGTCATCAGAAGACTAGGGCTGCAAAATTAGAAACTGGAGAAAGCTTTTATTACTAAGAAGCCTCCAAAGAGTTTCACCTTTCTTAAAAAAGACAAGAGGATGTACACACTTCTCAAGTCAAGTATGTTGAAACAATTATAAATTTGAGAAAAATGACAATTAATATATAAATTCATCCATCTACTATTATTTCTTTTAAAAAGGAAAAAGAAATAGATCTAAACCACAAAGGTTAATGTACTTATAATTCTTTGTAACTAAGTAGCAGAATATATTTATATTGAATTGAAACCTTTCTTCTGCTAATTAACTTCTGATTATTTCAGACAAAGCAACAAAACACTACTTCATTTACTATACTTCTATTGTACATTTTAATACTCAGTGTAGCAAATAAAATCTCATTACTATTCAAAGCATTACAATTTTTAGTTTGCTGCATAATTTATAATTGTTGCATTGATATCGCTTCCTCTCTCAAGTGGTATCTTAACACCAAATTAAAGATATGACTTAGTTTTTAGGAAGTTGAAATTACAGTACTGAAACTTCTCTTTCAGATACACTTTATTTTTATGATAATATATATATTTGTGGAATGAGGGAGATAATGCTTATGGAAACTGCCTGAGGCTCCCAGTTCTCAGGTTCTACCCCCTGTACCAATATTAGAGGAAGCAGTCTACTGATTTTAAAAAAAGCAAAGAAAAAGTATATATATAGTGTGTGTGTGTTTGTCTAGTCACATGCACTATTTCACCACTTCTGGCTGACTTTTTCATTTACACAGACACAGAGACAATAACATTATGGTAGCGAAGAACCTAAAGAATGTGTGGAAAACATGTGGAAATGTTACACATGTACAAACTCCTGTATTTTAATGTCAACTATAAACCATTAAGCCCCTCAATAAAAAAAAAAAAAGAGAAAGAAAGAGAAAAAGAAAGGAGGAGAGAGAGAGAAAGAGAAAGATAGCACAAGAAGGGAAGACATCGCTCAGCAATGGCATCTCTTGTTGGTTCCCATGTGCTTAGTACTGCACCACTCATACCTGGTTCTATTTAAACAAAGTACTTAGGTGTTTTGCTAGTTTGAGGCAGATTTGCAATTGAAGCATTTCTCATTTTACGAGATTTAAATTTTACTGAT
This sequence comes from Erinaceus europaeus, assembly GCF_950295315.1. NCBI lineage: Eukaryota > Metazoa > Chordata > Mammalia > Eulipotyphla > Erinaceidae > Erinaceus > Erinaceus europaeus. The sequence continues at coordinate 23,195,466 of NC_080168.1, forward strand.
TTATTCATTTTCATTTTATAGGAAAGAGGGAAATTGGGGGAGGGTGGAAATAAGAGAAGGAGAGAGGAAAAGTGAAGTATTCTGCAGGTAGGAACTAGGGGCTTGAATCCAGGTTCTTCACATGATGATGTGTGCACTCAACTAGGTATGCCGCCACCTGGGTTCCTTCTTTTTATTTTTAATTGACTGTTATTGGAATAAGACTAGCTGGTTAGAGGTGGGGTATATAGCATAATGGTTATGCAAACAGACTCTGGTGCCTGAGGCTCCAAAGTCCCAGGTTCAATCAATGTTCTCTGGTGGGGAAAAAAAAAAAAAAAGGAAGGAAGGAAGGAAGGAAGGAAGGAAGGAAGGAAGGAAGGAAGACTGGTTAATTTCAGTAGTCCTTTTATCTCCTTGGTTAAAAAATGTCTATTATTTATGACTAATGATAATTTTATATTTTATTTCCTAATATTTAAATTCCCTATTAATTATTATCAACTCTTCTGATAATTGTGTCTTATACTAATTTCTGGCATATCTTAAACTAGTTTAATCTCTTTTTTTTTTACTATCAGTGTTTTATGCCTACATTTTCTGCTTTTCTCTTTCTGTGGGTTCCAAAGTTCATTTGTCTCATCTATGCAAAACTGCATTTTTTCTACATTTACTTAACATTTTTTATAATAGTTCCTACTTCTACCAATTTATTTATCTTTTCTCTTTCTAGTATGCATCTCCCCCCAAGCTTTTCTTCATCTTTTTTTTTTCTTAGAACTCTAAGACTTGTCAGAAATCCAATCTTTTTGCTTTCAAGTTTTTACTAAATAATCTTCCACAACTGGCACAGAATCTCTCACAATGAAGATTCTCAAGGCATCTTGATTAATTAGCATTTTCAAACATGTTATAACCTACAACTTAAGATATATTATTATTTAATTCTATGGAAAGTTCTTCCAGAATAGAACAATGAGGAAAAACATAAGGTGAAACTTGGACTAAGTGCAATGTATTACACTAAAGCATAGGACACTGTGGGAGGAAGGAAAGAGTTGGGATAGAGGATCACTGGGCTCATGGTTTATGGCTGCACTGGAGGGACCCAGGTTGGGGGAAAAGTGTCTTGCAGAATCTGAGACAGCTGTCTTGAGAAGGGGAGAAGTAGTATTTGTATGTCAACAACTGTACTATAAACCGTTAACTCTACAAGAAAGTATTTCAATAATCTGTCTGGAAATGTAGTTGACTGAATGAAATGATGAAAGATAAAGCCAGAAAGTCATGATAGGAAAGAAGAGAAGAACCTCATATGTTCAAGGAAGGTTTCCTCCATTATCTGTCCTATTCTTTTCAGCATATAAACAGATATTTGTATTATGTAATTCCTAATCTGAAAGAGTGACTTTTCATGTCATTCAGATAAAAATCAAGGGGCTTATCTGCATAGTTCAATAGTGATATCCCCATTATCTTAAAGATTCTAATTATATATAGGAAGAATCAGCATCTTTATTCATCTACTTAGTGGACTCTAGAAAATTTTGTAGTTTAGCGTTTTTGAAGTTAATAACATCACAATAGATTCCATTAGTGAATCTTGTAGGAAATAGTCAATCTTTTCAACTATTTCAGAATCATACTTGGGAAAAAGAGTTATATTAAGATTATAATTATTAAAGAGAATGTTTCAAAATGTGCTTAAGGTAGTGTATCCCTTTGCTCTATGATGATATGATAAAGAAGTCTCATTTTTGGTGAACATCCTCTTCCAATATTTTTTTTAGTGTAAAGTGCTTCAAAAAATATTTATCCTTAATGTGAATTTTTTTCAAGTTCACTATTTAAATTACATTGCCACCCCATTTTCTTTAAATGTTCATATTTAATGAAGCAGAATATCTATATGTAGTATGAAATGTATAGTTTTAAAGACATCTCTTAGTAAAAGTTGAAAAGTTAGGAGCTATATTGATTTATTAATAGTTTTCACAACAGTAATTCAGAAAAGAATGCTAAGCTTTGTGGACATTTATAAATTGATAAAGTATTCTGTGCTGATGAAAGAATTCAAGTGAATTTATTTTTGCTAAAATTAAAATGGACATTTGAGTATAACTACCCACTAGTAATCAGCTTTAAAAGAAGTATATTTCATTTAGTGATTAATTTAGAATTTAGTTCACACAATACTCCAGATATACTTCACATTTTTTGACTGGCATAAGTAAAGCTCTACCTAGTTATTTGATTCATAATCTCAGTCATTCTAAACTAACAATAATTATATTGCTTCTCCCGGGATTTTAGAATTTGAATTGAATGAAAATAGTTTTGTGTTACAGTAGAGAGTATATTTTTTTAATGTAAAATGAAAATGTATTGATGCGTAAGTCAGAGGGCTCCGTCATGAGGATTATAGATTTCTTTGGTGTTGAGTTGACTTAAGAAAAGTGTATGTATGGGTGGGGGTAGATAGCATAATGGTTATGCAAAGAGATTATTATCCGAAGGCTCGGAAATTGCAGGTTCAATCCCCCTCACTACAATAAGCCAGAGCTGTGCAGTACCCTGGTCTTTCTCTCTCTGCATCTCTCTCAAAAATAAAATAAAGAAAGCATTTAAAAAGAAGAAACTCATTCTTCACAAAACAGTGAGTTGCTATTGTTAAAAAAGTATATGTATGAACAGTTACACCTATTTCTTTGAATAATTTAATAGATTTATATGCTTGTAACTTGCTTGAACATTTTTTTTTTTGCATAATAGGTTAACCTGGGTAGTGGCAATCATAATTTTAAGGCGAGATTACAATTATAGATCTTCAGGGTTTGAACATTTACTTACTGTTTTCTTGTACTTGTCATATTCTCAGTAGAGAAAATTGTAAATATATACTTTTCATATCATCTATGATAGAAGTAGTTGTTATACAAGTTTTCTTTTTTTGCCTCTAGGGTTATCACTGGGGATGGTACCTGCACTAGGAATCCATTGCTCCTGGAAGCTATTTTTTCCCCTTTTGTTGTCCTTGTTGTTTATAGTTATTGTTATTATTGTTGTTGTTATTGCTGTTTTGTTTTTGGATAGGACAGAGAGGGGGAGAGAAAGTCACTTGCAGACCTGCTTCACCATTTGCTCCAACCAGGATTCTTATGCTGGTCCTTGTGCTTTGTGCCATGTGCACTTAACCCGCTGCGCTACTGCCCCGACCCCCTTCAGTATTCTTATCCTTATTGTAGAAGTGTGGTTGTCAGAAATTTGCTACTACAAAAAATTTAAGTATGACATGATAAAGATATTGATGATTTTAGATGTGTAAAGGTTCTCCTCTGGTGAAAGTGTAAAAACCTCTGTACTGTGCATGATAAATAAAATCTACCACTAACAAAGGTGGTTGCATTTTAACATTTCTGCCAGCAGTATATATGCCAGAACATGTATCCTCTTGGCTTATATAAGATATATGGTGTCTTTAAACCTTTGGATATTTGTCCAACTTGAAAAGTGACAAATGAATTCTATTTTTATTATTTGTTTTACTTAAAACAACGAAACTTAATTTTTTTTGCAGCTAAAGTACAAAATCAAGATATTTTCAGGCCATTGTCCCTAGGAAATTTCAAGGTCCTCTCTTGCCTTTTCCCACTTCTGGTAACTCCAGGCATCCGTTGGCTGATGCATTACTCAAGTTCATTTTCCCATGGCCATTTCCTGTAAAGGCACAAGGCATGTTGAGTATTAGATATATACTCTGCACCAATATGAATTCTTCTTAATAATTTTTATCTAGAAGAAACATTTTCAAGTAAGAATAATATTCTGAGGTGTTTGGGCATAGAACTTTAATAAATCTTGGAGGGGACCGGGCGGTAGCGCCCCGGGTTAAGCGCACGTGGTGCAAAGAGCAAGGAATAGCATAAGGCCTGGTTCCAGCTCCTGGCTTTCCACCTGCGGGGGTGGGGTTGGGGGTGGGATTGGGGGTCATTGATTCACAGGCTGTGAAGCAAGTCTGCAGGTGTCTGTCTTCCCCTTTTATTTCCTATCCAACAACAGCAATGGCAACAATAACATTAAAAACAACAACAAGGGCAACAAAAATGGGGAAAATGGCCTTCAGGAGCAGTGGATTCATAGAGCAGGCACCAACCACCCGCAATAACCCTGGAGGCAAATACATAAATAAACAAACAAACAAACAAACAAATAAATCTTATAGACACAAGCTTCAATTTATTAGAATTGTGAACTATCTTGTCCAGTTTTTTTTTTTTTGCAATACTTAGAGGGAAACTCATAGCCATACAAGGCACACATTAGAGAACAAGAAAAAGCTCAAGTAAACAACCTGACTGGATGCCTTAAAGACTTTGAAGAAGAGGAGCAAAGGAATCAAAGCTTCCAGAAAAACTGAAATCGACAAAATTAGAGTGGAAATAGACAACATCAAAAATAAGAGAACCATACAAAAGATCGATGAAGCCAAATGTTGGTTCTTTGAAAAATTAAACAAAATTGACAAACCCTTAGGGAGGCTCACTAAAAAATAAATAGATAAATAAAAATAAAATAAAATAATCTTTAGGTCCTGGGTAGTGGTGCAGGACCCTCTAGAGCTCATAACCAGGTGCATGCACAAGCACTCAGGTTTAGGCCTTTGGTCCCTATGCACAAGGGAAAGTTCATGAGCAGTGAAGCAGTGCTGCACCTCTCTCTCTCTCTCTCTGTCTCTATATCTATCTCTACCTCTATTTCTTTCTCTCTGCCTCCCCCTTCATTTTCAATTTCTGTCTGTCTACAAAAAAATATACAAAACAAAACAAAAAAATCAAATGTTCACCTAGTGGATTCAAAGTGCAGGCACAAAGTCTTAGCAGTAGCTCTGGTGGCAACAATCATAACAACAGTAAATAATGATCATTTTAAGTGGCCTTAAAAAATAGAAATTAATGAAATGGTTACCATTTCAACATACTTTTTTTTTTTTTTTGCCTCCAGGGTTATTGCTGGGGCTTGGTGCCTGCACTATGAATCCACTGCTTCTGGAGGCTATTTTTTTTCTTTTGTTGCCCTTCTTATTTATCATTGTTGTTGTTATTATTGTTGTTATTGTTGGATAGGACAGAGAGAAATTGAGAGAGAGGGAGACGGGGGGAGAGAAAGATAGACACCTGCAGACAGGCTTCATCATTTGTGAAGCGACCCTCTGCAGGTGGGGAGCCTGAGGACTTGAACAGGGATCCTTATGCTGGTCAGTGTGCTTTGCTCCATGTGGCATAACCTGCTGTACTACCGCCCAGTCCCCTTAAACATATTTCTTATAGAATGTTTATTTTTATCACTAATATGTAAATATTAATTTTTATTTAAAAAACCTTAATCTTCCAAGGAAAGTTTCCTTGATTTCGATATTGTCATACATAAAATAAAAGAGGTTGCATTTGTTGATTAATTTATTTAATTATAAAAATTCAATACATATTAATTTAAGTAACACCTCATATAATTAAATATCTTCCTACTTTTTTTTAGTTTCATAAATAATTTTGTATATTTGCTTTTTAGAGTATGTTATATTAAGAGTGAACATATTTTACATCATATAGTAAAAATGCTATAATTAAGCACTACAAAAATAATTAGTAAGCACACATAAATCGATTTGTATTTCTGCTATGTAATGAAGAAGATAAATTTGTTTAAGGCTATGTATCAATATCGCATACATAATAAAATAGACATATACTGTACATTTAAAGTCAAGATATTTTTTCATGTTTCTATAAAAGTATTTCAAGACAATGTATATTTCCATGTTTCTTATTCATATCCGTAGTTTTTACTTTTTATATGATAAATTCATGGGTGGAAATCTGTAAAGTCCACTAATAAAAATTAATTAAAAACTAATTAAAACTAATTTAGGGACTGGGTGGTGGCACACTTGCTTGAGGGCACACATTATAATGCACATGACTCAGCTTCATGCTCCTGGTCTTTACCTTCAGGGGGAAGCTTCAGAAGTGGTGAATCAGTATGCAGGCATCTCTCTGTCTTTCTCCCTTGCTCTTCTCTCCCCTCCACTCTCAACTTCCCTGTCTTTATACAAAATAAGTGAATAAATAGATAAATGAATAATTTTATTTTAAAACAAATAAAAAGAAAAGTAGTTTAGTGATCCAAATATATTTTAATCTACTTTTAGTCATGATATATCACATCCTTTCCAGTGAGGAATAAATGTTAAATCAAATAAACTTGTTCTACTGTGCTAGATTTTATTGGAAAATAAATATGCTAAAATGTTCTAGCATTTGTTTTATATATTTTTCAATATATAAAAGGATTGGGCTACATGCTTATGTTCTTAAAGAACACATATATATTCAAATACAACTGGTTATTTGTCCAGTGAATTGCACATTTGTAACAGCAAATGTTATGTGCGTGCATGGATTGTAAGGAATAAAAAAAGCACAAATTGCCAAGCAATAATGCTAATATATTTGAAAAGTAGTGTTCCAACTGATAGATATTGTGTATCTATCAACCAAAGAACTGTTTTCTTTTGGAAATACACCTAAATTAAATATGTAAGCTGTGTGTTGAAAACATATCAGTTTATAATTGGATCTTCCTTTAGGCCATTGAAACAGACATGCTAGACATGACTTTTACTCTTGCAATTACCTTAAAATTAATAGGAGAATATCTCGTAAAATATTTTTTACTTTCCTAATAGTCTTTATTTTTCTCAAGAAAACTTGTAGTGAAATGAAAAATATAACTTTAAATTGCCTTTTAAATTGTTTGGATTTCACTATTAAAGTTTCAAACCTAGAAGGTAAATTCAAAATAGCAATTACTTTTTTTTTTTATTCGAGTGAACATTTTTACGTGCCTGAAACAAATGAAAAATGTTGTCAATTAATACAATTGACAAAAACCTCAGTGGCCTCTTTCTAATCATCATTATAATTTATTACATTGTTTATACTAGGATTTCTAATCTACTGAACATGAGTTTTAATTCACTTTGCACTTTTAATTATTTATTTATTGGGTAGAGACAGAGAAATCATGAAGGAAAGAGGAGATAGTGGGTGAAGGAAAGAGAAACCTATGCAGCTCTGCTTCACTATTCATGAAATAGTTTTCTTACAGGTGGGGGCAAAAGATGTGAACGCAGGTCCTTGTGCATTGCAGTATATGTCTTTATCAAGTGTGCCACCATCTGGCTCTTCATTTTAAACCTTAATTAAAATTACTTAAAGTATAACCCCACAAACAGGTATTTGCTACAAAGAACCATAACATCATGATTAGTAAACAGCTCAATACAGTTTATTTTTAATTTAAGAAATGCAATTTAAGTTACCATAGGGATAATAGTTGCCCTTTACTTTATGCATGTTTTGACCATATTTCTCTTGGCTGGTTGTATAGTTCTTCTAAAGTTTATCAAGAGGTAACAATAATTCTAATGCTCTGTCATAAGAGATTTAAAAAAAAGAAAGAAGAACATTATCTTACTTATTTCTGTATAGTTAATTGAATAAAGTGATTGAGGGAAGTAAAATAAGAAGTAGGGTATCTAGGCCTAGTAATAAATATATGATTAGACAATTTATGATGCCTTCTTTAGGACATTCTGCTAGACTGCCATGCTTATTAGGCCTAAGTCTAATCATAGAAGCCTATTCAGTACCTTTACTTTGAGGTATATAATTGTCCTATGGATTCATTTACACATGCACCCAGTCCCCTAGGCCCTAGCTTGTATCTAGTATCTGCAGCTTTGTTAGAAAATGTGAAATGGAACTAGTATTCACATGTATTAGGAAAGATTTTACCAGGTTAAACAAGTAATGTTAGGGCCAAGAGATTGCGTAAGAGGTGGGACTTGTGCCTTGCCATATCCCTGGGACATCTGTTCAAGTCTTGGCACCACATGGATTTGTTACAGAAGGAAGGGATACTCTGATGTTGTGCTGTGGAATCGTTATTTGTGCCCGAGTAAGAAAATCAGCATGGGAGTAGAAAATTGTCTATGTGTGAATTACAGGATCTCAAAAAATAATGAAAAATAGAAAATTTGTGCTCTATATATATGAAAGGCCTTGCTTGATAATATAAATTGGTTGAAGTTTCTGTTTACCATTGTTCCTTTTAAAATTATTTTGAAAATTTATAAAATCTTTTGTTCTCAACCATTTTGCCACCTCATGAGAACATTTATTCATCATAAGTACTAAGTGAAATGTTTTTTTTTCCCCTGTGAGGACAATGAATGTTTATGAAGTGAAACTATTTAGTGAATGGTATGTGATACTCAGTTTATTGTTAATTTTTAGAATATGGTTGAATATAGATTATCAAGTGAATTTCTGATAAGACAAATTTTATTATTTGATGTTTTCTCTAAAATATACATTGTCCTATTGGAAACTCTCCATCATAACCAAACTGTCTATAAATCTTTCTTTTCAAAGATATATGAAATTCTTTAGTAAATATTTAATGAAATATTTTAGTAGTTTCATCACATTTTCAAAAAAACATGTAAGATGTGCAAAAAATTCCTTAATTTTAGAAGTACCATAACTCTCTACTTATATTGCAGATAGTCTGAAGCACATAGCTTCTGTAATCACACTTAACATTTAATTGCATAGTTTACACTTAAAAATCACTGAAGTTGGTTTAGAAGAACCTTCAAACACATGCTTTCTCTATACTCTGATTTGAAAAATTGATATAAATTTCAGGTTGTGATGTCCTAGTACATGTTTTAACATCTGTGAATTTGAATTTATATAAATTTCAATTAAAATAGCTTAAAGATGAAGAATTTATTTTTTACAAGTGGGTTTTGCATACTATTTGAAATTCTGATGAATAATCACTCTGAGTAAATGAACTTTGTTTTTTACTTTTAATCTAAGTAACCTATGTTAAGTGTGATCATAAATAATAATTTTCTGTTTCCTCTGATGAAACAGACTGAAACAAATATTTCTTTAGAGTTCAAGTGCCAGAAAAACATTTTCTAATATTCTAAAATTTTCATCATCGTGTCTAGTGACTATTTTTTTTTTTTAATTCTGAAAGTGATATATAGGTTTTCAGATTATGTCAGCTTATTCTGGTTTTTAGAGGAAAGACTTAGGTCAATAACATTATCATCTTAAAATCACTGTTTCACCAGACTGGAGGTGTGAATCAACCTGGCAACATGCATATCCATGGAGAAGCAATTACAGAAGCCAGAACTCCTACTTTCTGCACCCACAAAATAATTTTGATCCATACTCGTGGGAGGGAGAAGTGATAGGAGGAAACTGATAAGAGGGCTCTGAACTTCAGCTACATCAGGAGCCAGAGAGAGAGGATGAAAAGGGGAGGGACGTTTGCTTGTAGTAATAGGGTTATGTGTGGCTTGAATGGGAAAAGGGAATGGGACCTGGACGAAAAAGGGGGGGCGATTATGTACATATGTAGACAGATAGTTGTAGAGATGATAGTTAACCCATGTCTGCAACCTTACCCGAGCTTCTGTGGCTTGCAATGAAGGGATTGGGGATTCAGAACTTTGATGGTAGCAACTGTATGGAATTATATTCCTGTTAACATGTAATTTTGTAAATAAATATTAAATCAATAATAAAATTAAAAAATCAGTTTCACACAGGAACTTCGCAAATTCTAGAAGCAACAAAACTATATGAGGATCACAAGTGGCAAAAAAAAAAACAAAACCAGAATAGATTCAAAGTTAGTTATATCTCCACACATTGAGACATAAAGAACAACATTATAGCAATTAATTGAAACTTCATACAAAGCTGTTCTTAGAATATGTTGACAGCTAACTAGTGTGACTTTGCTTGTACTCTTCCAGAATTAAGCAATTAGGTCACAATATAAGTACTAATTACATGAGAAGGCAGAGGGATACGTATGACCACTACAGTGGGTCAAACTAACACATGAAATTTGTTGGGGAAAGAGCTGCAGACATATGTGATTAATGTATTATGAACAAAACACAACAAGTCATGGAAAATAAAATAGATGTGTCATCTCTTTAGAGAAGGGAGAATTAAAAAGATATCTCTGCTTGAAAGAGACATCAACTTTTAGATTGTTTTTCATTATCCACAGCATTAATTCTACAAAATTATCTATTATTGAAAGGTCAAAAAATAATAGTAGTTGAAGAAGTAAATCCCAGACCAGAGGTTTAAGTTTAAGAGCATTTAAAAAAAATGTGTCAACTTCAAGCTGACTAGGATTCTTCAAGATGCACTGTCTCTGCTTGTGCCCCATTACTTAATTTATGATCAGAAGCTTCCCGCCCATTCTTGGCTTCAAATTCCTTTCCTGTGATTTATTCTGGGGATAATTGTGCCAGATTATGTGAGTTTTTTGGTCAAAAATCTTGAGTTGATTCTCATTTTGCTTAGAATGAAACCCAGATAGCAGCCTATCATTTCAACTTTTCCATCACCTAGTCCTTTACACCTTAACTTTAACTAATTAAAATAGCCTGGTTTTAACTAATTAGGCTATAAATATAATTAGATATAATTACATTAATAATTAACATAGCCTATAATAATATTAATGATAAATAGTTACATTTGCTAAAATGTATACACTTCTAAAGAATATTAAAATTAGGAACATCAAATAGTATTTTTTAAAAAATTGTACCATTGTGTACATTAATAATGAATAGTTGACTATTTTTTCTTCAAAATATACATTAACTCCCCACAGTTAATCATTTTTTTTTATTTCTCCCTACAGTTATTAACAAGATAATGTAGGGCAAAGTAACCAATCTAGTGCCATGCACTGCTATTATATTTGAGTCTAGTGATGGTAAATATAATAATAATGAATTGACCTTTTGTAGTGTCAGAATTCTAGACAGCCAAGATAATATTCCATTTCTAAAATATCTGTTAACTTTAAGTGGTTGGTTTTATGTGCCTATTCAGGATTGGATGTCATCTCTTCTTGCAGGAATTCTTTCTGAGGTCTTCCTTTTTCCACTGCCTCTTTCTAGCCCCAGTGCAGTGTGTGCCTAATCACAATGACAGACATTACTTTGACTCATAGTTTCCTAAAGCAAAGACCTTACCAGTAGGGGTCTTCTGTAACACTCTGTATTTTCTTTCATGGTTTATTATAGATCCTTTGCCTTAGTGTGTGGTAATAGTATTTATTGCTACAACATTAAAGTATAAATAACATTAATGCAGGTCTTCTACTAGTTACTGCCTTTCACTGAATGCCCTTGACATCAGAATCAGTGTAGAATATTAAAATAGCATCGACATACATATTTAATAAAAGAACTTGCATATAAATCATGGTTTCAAATTTAATATATCTGATGGTAATAATTAAGTTCATTATAAAAAGCAGAAGCGATAAGAAAGAAATGACAGGACAAATGATTTCTATATATGAATTATCCTATAAGAGCACGAGGCAAATAAATGACAAATGGAAGATTTAATTAAAGTCACTCACTATTTTATTTTGAATGAATCATAAAGAACATAGTTCAGCCTGTTCTTTTATCAGAGGCAAATTTTGAGATAACTTATTAGGTAATGTGGAGGTGGGGTTCTTAATTTTGCTTTGTTTGTTTATTGTCACATGACTTTATAATGCAATTATCATTCATTAGCAGATTATTCTTGAAGACTTGAAGCACAATAAACACTTTTCTTTAAAGAAGACATAGCATCTAGATAAGAAGAACTGAATATGAATTCCCCTAATTATACAAAACAGCAAATAATAAAGTTCTACATGATTAAATTACCAAGACTACTAGAGTCTGGTATTTTAAAGCAAACTTATTTTTTCAATTTATTGATTGAGAATACTGTAAGCTAGTTCTTCTGTGCAGAAGTGAAATTAAAGCTTCTTTGTCCCTTCCCACAAAGGTAACTTAGCATTTTCTTACTGAATGATACATTTTAAGTAGTTGAGGCTAAATTATTATTATTATTATTATTTGCTGTTGTTGTTATTGCCTCCAGGCTTGTTGCTGGGGCTTGGTGCCTGCACTAAAGAATGAACCCGCAGCTCCTGGAGACCATTTTTTTTTTGTCCATTTCTGTTGTCCTTGTTGTTGTTATTGTTGTCACTGCTGTTGTTTTTGAATAAGACAGAGAAATTGAGAGAGATGGGGAAAGTAAGGAGAGAAAAATACAGACACCCGCATACCTGCTTCATTGCTAGTGAGGCGACCCCCCCCCACAAGGGGGAAGCCGGGGCCTCGCACTGGCATCCTTGACTGGTCCTTGGGATTCATGTCATGTGTGCTTAACCTGCTGCGCTAATGCCTGGCCCCCATTCTTTTATTATTTTTTTTTTATCATCGTCACTATGTTATCGTTGGAATTTGATACATGCATGATGGATCCACCACTTCTGGAAGACATTTTTACCTTGCTTTGTTTTGTACAGAGAAATTGAAAGGAAAGATAAGGCTAGGCAGGGAGAGAGAGAGAGAGAGAGACACCTGCAGCACTGCTTCACTGCTAGTGAAACTTTCTTCCTACAGGGGAGGGCCAAAAGCTTGAACTCAGGTTCTTGCACATGGTAATAATGTGTGTGCTTTATAGGGTACAGCACCACCTGGCTTCTAGTTATAGTGTGTTGACTTAACATAAAATATATCTAGTAACAGAATTCTGTTCATGAAGATTCACATTCATAAAGTAATTTATCAGTGATAATTAGGATACTATGACAGTGGCCACAAAATCAGCAGAGTCTAGCTGGTTACCAGTCATTACTAATAGCTCATGAGAAGACCCTGTAGTAGAAAACATCTTCACTGTGTATTCAATAAGAATAATATTCAGGGCGGTAGCGCAGCGGGTTAAGCGCAGGTGGCGCTAAGCACAAGGACCAGCAGAAGGATCCCGGTTCGAGCCCCCGGCTCTCCACCTACAGGGGAGTCACTTCACAGGTGGTGAAGCAGGTCTGCAGGTGTCTGTCTTTCTCTCTCCCTCTCTGTCTTCCCCTCCTCTCTCCATTTCTCTCTGTCCTATCCAACAACAATGACATCAATAATAACTACAACAACAAAACAAGGGCAACAAAATAAATAAATAAATAAATAAGAAAAAAGGGAAAAAAAGAATAATATTCAATAATATTCAAATATTGTTCAAATATTATTCAAATATTCTAATAATATTCAAATTCTAGGCTACTTACTACAAGGTCTTGAAAATCATTTGACATTTTAAAACCTACTTTCTTATTAATTATCCATTAATTACTTAATAATGTCATCTGAGCAATATTGTCCTAGAAATAAAAGATTTAGTATGTAAAATCAATAGTATTTTGCCATCATAATTTCAGAAAAAAATTTATTATTATGATTTGATGGAATTTTAATAAATGACTCTAGAGGTACAAGAAATATGGTCACTATAAATGGCTATAGATAAATAAAACATTAGTTTTCCCCAATAGATTAAGTAACCTTTATAAAAATTCATTTTAATTTATAGACAGAAAACTATAAAAGCAATAGACATTGTTTGCAATTGTTCCATTATCCCTAGTGAATTCGTAACCTTAAGTTATTTCTTCAAATTCTTATATAATTGTGATTTAATTCTTTATAGCATTGTTCAGGTTCCTATTTGGAAGATTCATTTTGGACATTGATGAACTTGTTTTGTGTCAGTCTTAAAATGTTAATTTCATACAATTCTGTGACTTTAACTTTGCTAAAACTAACCTCCCATTTGTAGAGATTTTTTTGTCCTAAATATAAGCATTTAATAATACCACTTGGTCAAGTCTGTTATCTACTTTAACCCCTATGCTATGTAATATTAAAACTTACTGTGGTTGCTGTTTGTTACAGGACATATTTATGTAGTCTTTGATAAATTCTCCAGCAACTTCAGTAGCTACTTTTGGCCTTCTCAGTTTATGATTATTTCATGTCAAATATGGGAACAGCAATTTCTAGCTCTCCAGGAGGCTAAAGAGGAAGCAGAAAAATTTCTATATCCCTAAAAGAAAATTGTCAGTTTGTCTTTAGTCAGTTTTTCTGTCTTGAATTCCTAAGTACCTCCCTGGACTTCAAAGGATCAAAATGGGGGGACAGAGCGGTAACGCAGCAGGTTAAGTGCCCATGGCCTGAAGTGCAAGGACCAGTGTAAGAATCCCTGATGAGCCCCTGATTCCCCACCTGCAAGGAGGTTGCTTCACAGGCAGTGAGGCAAGATTGCAGATGTCTTTCTCTCCCTGTCTCTCTCTTTCCCTCCTCACTCGTTTTTTCTCCAGCAATAACAATAATAGCAATAACAACAAGTGCAACAAAATGGAAAAAATGGCCTCTAGGAGCAGTGGATTCGTAGTGCAGGCACACAGCCCCAGCAATAACCCTGTAGGCAAAAAAAAAAAAAAAGTAAACAAATCAAAATGATCACTCACTCTGCATTATCACCTCTTTCCCCCACCTTTTGACTGTGTCTTTACTACTCGACTATTTCATGCCTTTGAGATTTAATTTATTTAATACAAATGTGGTTATACTTTATACCATATTACGTGCTTTATTTGTTTATTTAATTTTTAACAGACTACTACACAATTCTGGCTTAAGGTAGTTCTGGGTATTGTCCTGGGACCTCCAGAGACTCAGACATGAAAGTCTTTTGCGTGATCATTCTGCTGTGTCTCTAGCTTTTATATTTTAGTGGTTGTTTCTCCTCCAAGATGAAAGTTTCAAAAAAGAATCACTGTGTAAAGTCATAATTGTTCTTCAGTAAATATTTTAAAGTGAGTGAGTATACAACACTGTCATAGAAAAATGTGATAGTGTGAAGAGATAATCAGTTTTACTTGGGATTAAGGTAAGGGGAAAGACATGGTCAGAAAGTAGAATTCTACTTTATACTTCTTCTAACATTCTTCATTGTATATCATTTTAAGTAATATTTAAATCTAAGATGCAATCAGTGGTTGAATAATATAGAAGAAAGAGCTCTGAAGATGGAAAACTTCTAACTTTAAAGATGAGAGGTTTTTGGTTTTTTTCTTTTTTTAATTTTAATTTTTAAAAAGTAAACACTGATAAAGCCATAAGATAAGAGGGGTACAACTCCACACAATTCCCACCACCAGAATGCTGTATCCCGTCCGCTCCCCTGATATATTTCCTATTTATCCCTCTAGGAGTATGGACGTAGGGCCATTATCGGGTGCAGAACGTGGAAGGTCTGACTTCTGTAATTGCTTCCCCACTGAAAATGGGCATTGACAGGTCAATCCATACTCCCCGCCTGTTTCTCAGATTAGAGGGTTTTAACCTCAACACATCAGACCCAAAAGGATGGCACAAGAATTTGGGCAAGAGTGCTAAAGCCACAGAGCAATGTGGGCACATTTCACTTGATAGCATATTAATTCAATATAACTGCTGTTCACCTACTTGCATAAGTAAAAAATTACTATTCAGAATGTGAAGGAACAGATGTAATTTTATCTATTTTATTATCTGAGTGCCATCTGTAGCAAAACAGGTTTATAAAACACTGTCATGGACTACTCAGTTCATTCCATTTTTCATCACTGCCATCATCATGATTTTTTTCACTACATTATGATTTTTTTCTCTAGGAAAGTCATTAGTTTCAAATATTCTCTAGTCTGCTCCCTGTTGCATTAACACAATAGTATATGTCTCACAAATTGTCTATTTTTCTTTTCCTCTCTCTTTATCTTCTTTATCTCTGATGCAATTTGATTTCCTCATTTTCAGCTGGAAGGTATTGAATTCATGGGGCATAGACATAATGGAACTGTGAAAATTTGCCTAAAGTTAGCATTAAAGAAATAGAACATCCCATACGTTTTCACTGGTTATATGTATTTATTTCCATTTTGGGAAACTGCTAACCAACATGAGTGAGAAAAGAAGCTTATGTTACAGAGTTTAAAAATCTGAGGTCTGGACAAAATGATATCATAATGTGACACATGTTATTGTTCACTTTTATTATTGTACAGAAATGTCTTTCCTTCAGACAGAAATGGAGATACAAATAGGGTAGAATAGAGAATAATGGCACACATGCTTCAGAGCTTTTTGTTTATACCCTTGTAGTTACTTGGCAGTTTTTACAAAATGTCCCTATTCAAAACAGACCTCATTATTAAGAAAAATGTTCTTGCTTTAGAGTTTTAAGTATAACATCTATTTCATCACTCCCCTTTATCCAATGAAAACACCTACCATATTATATATATATATGAAGAAAGAGAAGGAATAATTTTATTTCTGAAAAGCAGATAATGCACCTGTCAACTTATATTTATTCCAGTGTCCTTTGGTGATGTTTTCTAATGACAGCAGGAAAAATGCCAAAATTGCTTTCATAGATCCACACAGCGATAGATAACAGAGAACATTATTAATTTTAACGCAGCTTAATTTATTGAAGCCCAGCTCTCCGTTATTAGAATACTGGAATTTTTTTCCCCTTTCTATCCCACTCATCACTCTAAATGAAGCCACATTCTTTTTCCTTATCTATTCCCCCCAAAAAAAGCCATCTGCTATTTCCTTTATGAAAAAATAAAACCTACAATTAGTGTCTTGTTCACTTTTTTCTTTCTCAAAAGAGAGAGAGAGAACTATTATGCAAATACTCTGCAATTTTGTTTCAAATACTCTTTGTAGTGTGATGAGCAATTTTCCTTAATACAACCCCAGCTTTCTGCCAGGACTTACTAATAGATTTTTTTTTAAAGAGAACTTTTTTTTTTTTTAAATATTTATTTTATTTATTTATTCCCTTTTGTTGCCCTTGTTGTTTTATTGTTGTAGTTATTATTGTTGTCGTCGTTGTTGGATAGGACAGAGAGAAATGGAGAGAGGAGGGGAAGACAGAGAGGAGAAGAGAAAGATAGACACTTGCAGACCTGCTTCACCGCCTGTGAAGCGACTCCCCTGCAGGTGGGGATAAAGAGAACTTTTATGTGACATTTTTACAGTCTTCTGGTGTAAACTTTTTAAATGCATATTTAGAATGAAATTATCATTGCTCCTTGAAGAGTAAAGAGAAAGGAAATCAAATTGTTTATGTTTCATCCAAAAAGAAGCTTGAAATAAACTCAGATCTTTTCTTTTACCTTAAATTTGGTCATTTTAATTAACCTGAGGGTTCTTAGGCAGATAATACTCTAAGGAAATCAGAAATATGTCTATAGTTTTTGGCTTTATCTGAAAGTATATCTTAAGTGCTAGTAGTTTCCTTCTAAGGGTAAATCTGTTGTTTGGCTTTAGTTGTACCTCAGAACTAAAGTGTATTTTGAAGTCAATTCATTCAAATGTAATTGATGGCAGGAATTTGCCTCTGTCTTCTTAAAAAGTCAAGGATCTGCAGTTCAAAGTACTGATAGACCTAAAGTGAAACAATTGCAGTATTGTTACTATCATAAAAAACAGCACTGCGCTAGGAATCAGAAATACTGACTACTGAAACCGGCCCTTCTATTTAGATGTCATGTTAAATCCAGCAGTGAAACCACTGTGTGTTGGCATCTTGATTTTACATTTAGAGACTGCAGCCTCCTACACTGCTTCT